>NC_142885.1:42487500-43112500 GCF_051225735.1 Oryctolagus cuniculus | reverse complement strand
TGGAACCTCGGAGTGGGTGTCAGACTCCTTCGGCCCCGCGAGGGTGGATCTCTCGCCACCTCAAGCCCCGAGTCCTCTTGTCTGGCGTCTCCAGAATTGCTACTCTTGTTTAGTTTATTTTCTCTTTGTTTCCAGAACACAGGACAATCAAACACCTATCTCTGAGAATTGCCCAGTCATATTATTGTATGTCATTTCATCCCCTAAAATAACATGACACAGGTGTCGTCCCGTATTTACTAACAGGAAACAGGCTGGCCTGGGGTGGGTGGCAGATTTGAATGTCCACCAGCTTCGCCCGCTATCGTGGTCTGGAAGTCTGTTTTTGGAGAGTGGCCATCAGCCAAGACAGCCACTCCCCGGGAGAGCCTCAAGCAGGACAAGGCTTCTGTTCGTGGGGCCAGGGGGCATCTGTCGGGTCAGACGGAGGAGGCAGCTGAAGAAAACGCATGAAATAACAGAAACAAGGGCTTTTTTATTATTATACTTGAAGATTCCAGAGGGGGAAGGTAACATGACTTGTATGGCCAGTGGGAAGGTTAGCAGGGAGGGACTGCAGAGAGAGAGAGAGAGAGAGAGAGAGAGAGAGAGAACCAAAGCTGTCATTGGGCCAGGGCATTCTCCAAGCAGGTTTCCCGTGGGGCGATCTAATTGGAGGGTTTAGCTCCAGCAGGCATGGTTCCTGGAGGCCACGCTGTGAAGGACAGATGGGCACCGCGGCCCCTGTGCACAGCCCGTGTGGAGTGGGGTCAGTGGAGTCAGTCATGTGGGTTGCATCCAGCTGTCCCACCAGGTGAAGGGCTGGTAACCGGGCCCCTGCTCCTGGGGTGAGCAGCCTGGACGCCACGGCAGCACAAACCCTGGGAACTCACTACGCTCTGAGGGCAGAGTGCGAAATCCTTTTGCAAGCATTTGGGTGTGTGAACCAGAAAATGAGAGTGTTTCTCTCTCTCTCTCTCTCTCTCTCTCTCTCTCTCTCTCTGCACCTCACGTTAGAAAAACAAAAACAGTGCCGGCACCACGGCTCACTAGGCTAATCCTCCGCCTTGCGGCGCCAGCACACTGGGTTCTAGTCCCAGTCGGGGTGCCGGATTCTGTCCCTGTTGCCCTCTTCCAGGCCAGCTCTCTGCTGTGGCCTGGGAGTGCAGTGGAGGATGGACAGGTGCTTGTGCCCTGCACCCCATGAGAGACCAGGATAAGCACCTGGCTCCTGCCATCGGATCAGTGCGGTGCGCCGGCCGCGGCGGCCATTGGAGGGTGAACCAACGTCAAAGGAAGACCTTTCTCTCTGTCTCTCTCTCACTGTCCACTCTGCCTGTCAAAAAAAAAAACAAAAAAACAAAAAAAAAAAAAAAAAACACACACACACACACAGCACAGCTCCTGAGTTTCTCTGGCTTTCTGTATCCCCACATGACTGCCTTCTCCCCCTGCACACACTCCCACCATGATGCCATGGCGAGATGCAGACCAAGGCCCTCACCAGGGGGGGAGTCAGGGGGGCTGCCAGGTCTTGGATTTTCAGCTGCAAAACCATGAGCTGGAGAAATCTCCTCTGCTTTACAAAGGACCCGGGCTCAGATATTTTATTAAGCAATAAAAAACAGAACTCAGGTGATCTACCAAGGATGAAGCCTCCTGATGGAGAAAATAAACCAAATCTGCTGGGGTTGTTAGAGGAATTCTCCCTGACACAAAGCAACGACAGCGCCCCCTGATGGAAGGAATTCACCCCACGGCCACTTGGAGAGCACCTTATTCAGGGTAGAGGAACTGGATAAGGCTGATGCTAACAACTCTGACAGATAGGGATCCCTGCCTTAGGGTGTTTGATTGTCCTGTGTTCTGGAAACAAAGAGAAAATAAACTAAACAAGAGTAGCAATTGTGGAGGCATTCAGGGAGAAACCAGGAGATTTTTCACTGAGCTTCCTGTCCCTTGGGGACCATGTCCACTGGGCCTAGCCTCCTCTGGGCCTCTGGTTAGACAACATAGCCCAGAACCGTGACCTTGGGGGTTCCCATGCCCTCCATGAAGCTGTCCGACTAGAAAGGCCTGAGTCCACCCCCTCCCCCATCTCCCCTCTCCCCACACGCATCAGGGAGACTTATTCTGGAAGCCTCCCCAAGAATTCCACACACAGAGAACACATGCTGAGAACAGCAGGGGCTTGGGCTGCGCGGGCTGCCGGCTCTCATTGCTGGTCTGTGAGGCTTGTTTGCTTGTCCGTCCTCCTTAAGTTAACTTCCTAAGAGCAGGCCCCATGAAGACCGCCGGTCGAGTCCTGGCATACAGATACTCAGTAAATGTGGCTTGGAGTTATAGTTTCATTGGTAGCCAAAATGTCCTAAATTCACTTTAGCGCGGACAATGTATGTTTGTCTTGCCTTTTTTTTTTTTTTTAAATTTTTAATGTGTTCTTTATTTGAGAGGCAGAAAGAAAGGGAGTGAGAGCTCCAATCTGCTGGTTTACTCCCTACCTTTGAAGAGTTAAAATTGTATATGTGCGGATGTAAAAAGTTAAGCTTAAGCTTACAGGTTTAAACCTTCCTGGTGCAGCTGTGAAAATAAGACAGAGTAAAGTAGCACCTTGACAGTAGGGACTCCATTTTGGAGCCCTTGAGACTGCATTCTGGGAAAGCAACCCCCCCCCCCAACGTGAGACTCTGGTCTGAAACTATGATCTCAACTAGTCGGACAATAGCAGTGCACTACATCACCCTTGGCAACGCACAAAAACCCCCTAGCATGATTGCTCAAGCTTAAAAGTAGAAAGGTTGCACCTGGGTTACCTGGGCTAATAATGAAGATGTGATTTGTCTATGTCTTCAAATCATAATTGCTGATTGTAAGATATTAGCAACCGCTTAGCAACTGTGTATTCTCCCCCCCTCTCCCGGTTTTGCGGTTTTTGCCTTTATAAACCCTAACCTTTGGTTATTCGGGGCTGCTCTGTTCATGATGATCAGACAGCCCCAGCATGCTGGATCATCAATAAAACTTCCCCGTGCTGTTTGCATAAGAGACGTGTCTCTTGGTGACGTTTTTCGGGTGGTCGACTCTGACACCTTCTTGCAACAGCTGGGCTGGACCAGGCTGAAGCTGGGAGCCAGGAAGAGAGAAAGTTCTTCCATCCAATAGTTCCCTCCCCAAGTAACCAGAATGGCTGAAGCTGGGCTGAGCTGAAGCCAGGAGCCAGGAGCTTCTTCTGGGTCTCCCACATGGGTGCGGGTGCCCAGACACTTGGGCCATCTTCCACTGCTTTCCCAGGCCATTAGCAGGGAGCTGGATTGGAAGTGGAGCAGACGGGACTTGAACTGGTACCTATATGGGATGTCAGCACTGCAGGCAGAGGCTTAACCTAGTGTGCAGGGTCTGAGTCCACCCAAACGCGGATGGACTGGGTCCCAGGAAAGGCAAGTGCGCCACTCACCCGTTCCCCAGCCTCCCGATCCCGGAGACAATCAGACGCAGCGGGAAGTCGAGTCAAGCAGGAACTCGTTTATTGCACGCGTAGTAAAACCTTTTAAAGCACAAAACTGCACGATTATTGGGTCAGAGCATAAGGACCAACCAATTGCTTAAAAGGTCATTTTATGGGGCGATTTTTACGGAACCAGCCATATGTCTGTAGACTTGTCATCAGTCGTCGTCATCTCTCCTGATGCTGCACGGCCAATCAGCTTTGGTGGTAAACAACCTCGGGTTCCACCCACCTTACTTCCTTTGGGCGCCATCTTTGGATTGCCTCGTGCGCCTAATATCGCTGCACTAGTAGGCCACAGTGCCGGCCCTGGAAGCTAGGAATTCAATCTGGGTCTCCCCCCACGGGGGGCAGGGGCTCGAGGACTTTTAATCATCATCTGCTGGGGCCAGCACGCACAGATGTGGGAACACACACTTCCACACTCTGACCCCCACTGGCTTCTCTTCCTGAGAATTTCAGCTCGCCTTGAGCACGCTGAATCTGCCGGTGAGCTTGGCTTGGCTGTCGCGTCCAGAAATCTAGGCCAACCCATCCTGGGTATTGCCTGATCATTGTCCTTGAAACCCAGCCCAGAAGTGAAGTCATTCTTTGGGAATCGCTGGGTGAACACTGGGTGAAGAGACAGCATGGCTCCCCCCTGGGAGGTGTGCCTTCTGTACCCCCCCTCCTGAAACAGTTCCATCTGTCCGTCTGCAGAGATCCCAGGTTTCCACGGGGATGATGCTTCAGCTGAGCCCTGTTGGAATAGTCAAAGTGAACCAGACAGAAGGTGTTCCAACGTCAAGGGCCAAGGCTGTGGATCCCAGCACCTGGTAGAGAGCCAAAGCACTGGATTCACAACATGGACTCTCCCAGCTGTTCTGCTTCCAATCCAGCCCCCTGCTAATGCACCTAGGAAGGCAGCAGAGGATGGCCCAAGTGCTCGGGCCCCTGTGGCCCACATGGGAGCCCCAGATGGAATTCCTGGCTCCTGGCTTCAGCCTGGCCCCAGGCCCAGCTGTTGCGGCCATGTAGGGGGATGAACCAGAGGATGGATGATCACTCTCTCTCTTCCTCCCTCTGGCCACTCTGCCTTTTAAATCAACACATCTTGCAAGAAAGTAATAAACAGACTCTCTTTGAGTACATATTTATGGGGCACTTTTTGGTGTTTCAATATATGTATGCACCGTATGTGGATCGAATGAGAGTGGTTAGCGTATCACCTCATAGATTTATTATCACTCCCTGGTGGAAGCACTCAAACCTTCTTCTAGCTGTAATATCCAACACCTTCTTGTTAACCAGGTCACCCTACCAGGCCACACCCCTCTTCTCTTAGTGTCCCTTTCTAGCTGCTGGCATCCTCCCCCTCACCTCCCTCTTCCACCCCTCCCCCATCTCTCCCAACCACTGTTCTACAACTGACCACTATGATGTCAGCATTTTTGAGATTCCCCCATCTGAGTGAGGCCCTGGGTGTTTGTGCTTCTGTGTCTGGCCACACTGTCCTCCAGGTTTGTTCGTCCTGGATGTCTCGAGGGCCAGGACTTCCTTCTTTTCGTGGGTGAACGGGATCTCACTGTGTAGAAACACCATGTTTTTCTCTCTCCGTTCATCTGCCGATGGGCGTTCAGGTTGATTTAAAAGCTTGGTTATTGTGAATGACGCTGCAGCTAACACAGGGATGTAGTCACAGGACACTGGACAGACAGATGGACGCACAGACAGGTGGCCCAGGACAGACAGACGGATGGACCAATGGACAGATGGATGGATGGGTGGATGGTCAGATGAATGGATAAATAAGTACATACATAGGTCAGTCAGGGAGCTATGGCTTTGTCTCATTGTGAGATTAGGGCACATGTAATAAAGTTAAGTCTGGAAAGTTGGGTTTTGGGGGCTGACACCATGACATGGTAGGTAAAGCTGCCATCTGAGGAGTGAACCAGCGAATGGAAGATCTCTCTGTCTACCTCTCTCTGTGACTCCTTCAAACAAACAAAATAAATCTTTGTTTTTTAAAGAATAGTTTAGCACAAGGTTGCCCATCAATGTGTATTGCATGAAGGATGAGGGGCAGCTCTCCCCTCCCCGACCCTGCAGCCCTGTCCCCTGTCTTGGCACCTGACCGGGCCCTGGTACACTGCAGGACACACCGTGTGCCTCGCTCTGCCCTCCAGGATGGTGCCGGTCAAGGCTGAGCAAACCTCCCTGTGTTGCCATGCCCTTCCAACCGGGGGTACTCTGACTTACAGACATTTGGCCATGGTCCCACAGATGGCGGCTCAGCCAAGCCATCTGGCACTCCTAAAAGCTCCCAGGGGGCTCCCGATGCTGAGAACAGGGGGCCAGTGCCCTGCATTTCAGCTGAGTTGCCTGATGAGCTAAACGTTCCAACTCTGCAGTCTTGGGGAGCCTGCGACTGCACTGCAGTGTGCTTCCAGGAGACACCAATGGGGTGACCCTTGGACCGGAAGTGTTGTACAACAGATCCTTCTGGAATGGTGGCAATGTGGCTGTTAGGTAGGAAGTCAGTTATGAGCTTATGTGTGTGCGACATAAAGGCCTAAAGAGAAGACCTCTATGACCAGCATATGCTGCACCTCAAAGTCATCCTGATGGTGTTTCAGGGGCAGCCTGGTATTCACATCCTGCCCTGCCTGACCCCTTCCACCTGATATCTCTCAGGTGCAGCCCAGTATCTGCATTTCAGACACCCTGCTCCAGATCCCAATCCCTTAGGGGGTCCTGCCCACCCTTCCTCCTGGCTGATAACATTTGCATCCATAAAGTCCTTTGTTTCAGACCTTCAAGAGGAAACTCAGATAGAAGTTTTTCTATTTACATCCAAAAATCCCTTTGTTCCAAGGGGAACAGAGGTGGGGAAGCAAGACCCATCTCCTTAAAAACCCCTGGCCTCAACCCGACTGCACGCTCAGCCCTCTGCCTCTCTGCTGAGTCCCTGCCTGGTCTGGCCAGGCGTAATCTCTGCACTCAACTATGTAACCTCGCCCCCCCCCCCCGAGTCCGAGCGACTGGGCACTCTCTCTCAGGTCCTGTCTGGAGAGGTGCCCATCCGTTCTTACGGATGTCCCTTCCCTAATAAACTTTGCTACTTTTACCTCCCACTACTCTCTGTCTCACGCCTGAATTCTTTCTTGCGCGAAGACAAGAACCCTGCAATTTCTCCGGTAACATTTTTGGCAACCACGAAGGGATTTTGAGGACATCGGAGGTCAGTATTCCTTCCCTCAAGCGGGAACGACCTGTGGAAGTGACCATTGAGTGTCCGGCACCCCACAGCTCTCCGAGAACGCGGAGTCCCCCCGGACACGGCTTAGCTACGGCCGAAACTCCAGAGGGATTGTAAGGAACGGGAGGGAAATTAGGAAGGGCAGTTGGCTGGGAGCCTGGAGACCCCCTGAGCTCTCTTCAGCTTCCCGGCAGCCGGACTGCGACCCGAGGACCAGGTCTCTCTCTTGGAGGGACGCCTGGTCACGCTGCCTACTGCTACGCGAGCAGGGCTTAGCTTCGGTCGAGGCTAATATTGGCCCTCCAGGTAAACTCAGACAACTAGGTAGTGGGTAACCTTGAGCGATAGGAGATTTCGAACCCCACTCAGCCTCCAGACAGGAGGGCCTTTCCCTATGCTCTCCTCCAGCTGAGATTCATAGCGGAAGGTGAGGGCACGTCTTGTCCTCCATTGCTTTCTGCCTTCCTCCTCCTCCCGGGGGCTCCTTCCCCCACTCTTTTGCTCTCCTCATCTCCATTCCTATACCACTGGCCAGGAGAAAGGGAGAGGGAAATTCCACAGGTCTCTCCACCTAAGGGAAAAGCTGTTACCTGTTAACCCTTCCCAACCTGGTAGAAAGTTTTCCATCTTTGCAGCTTATGGTAGCTCTGGTGCGTCTTAAAGTTTTTGTGAACTATTCCTGTTGCTAAGCTTTGATTGCCTGAGGACTAAATCTGGAAAAGAGCTAAAGTTTACTATCTGTTGTAATTGACTGAGTGTCTGCAGTAGTCCTAATTGATCTGGCTTTGGTTGAATTATAGGAGGTTCCCAGCACTCTTGGTGAAATGGCGCACCTACCCAACCCCACGGCTAGTCCTGCCAGGCCCCGGTGTGCGCAGTCTTCCCTGTAAATGGGGGACCACAGCCTTTCTCTGCACTTTATTCCAGTCCTCGTGGCCTGCCGCACCCAGGCAGGCATAGCCAGATATCTCTAGGGAGCGCGCCCCCAGGGCAGCTTTTTTCCTCCCTGGGAGGAATTTCCAATTCAGTACCACTGCTGGCCTTACCTGAGGGAGCAAGACCCTTAATCCATCAACCTTTCCAACCTGATGGGTTTTTCTCTGCAGTTATGGACGCCTAAGCAATGGGCTCATACGCTGATGACGAGTTCTTTTCTGTGCTGCTGTCCCTGACTTATCTGAGAGCGTTCACCTGTCTTGAAGTTTTCGCGTTTTATTGCCATTATGAGTCTTGATTGGGAAAACTGCAACGGGAAGTTGTTTACGTTAAACCGTTTGACTCTGACAGTTTAAATTCTAAACCGAAGGCTGGCGCCCTGGCTCACTAGGCTAATCCTCCGCCTTGGGCCTTGCAGCGCAGGCACACCGGGTGTCCCGGTTGCCCCTCTTCCAGGCCAGCTCTCTGCTGTGGCCCGGGAGTGCAGTGGAGGATGGCCCAAGTGCTTGGGCCCTGCACCCCATGGGAGACCAGGAGAAGCACCTGGCTCCTGCCATCGGATCAGTGCAGTGTGCCGGCCGCGGCGGCCATTGGAGGGTGAACCAACGGCAAAAGGAAGACCTTTCTCTCTGTCTCTCTCACTGTCCACTCTGCCTGTCAAAAAAAAAAAAAAAAAATCTAAACCGAGTCTTCCAACTTTGGGCTTCCAGTCGGATCCCTGGAACTCTCAAAGATGAGACTCTAAAATTTGTTAAAGTAACAGCTGCTTGAGTCAAATCAGGTTATGTGAAATGTATTAAAATGTTGTAAACGGTGTCAGACCTATGCTGTATTCATGTTTTTGCTTTCCAGCTAGAGTGGTCTTATGAAAATGAGAGTAAATTCTGTGTATACAGGCCTTTATGTTGTTAACTAAAGTAAGCCAGTACAGTTTGGTTCAGAGAATTGAGTTAATGCAAAAGCCCTTGGGTTTGCCCGGTGGCTCCCTTGCTCAGTTTTACATGTCCTTGATATGCTTTAAACTTGTTTCTTTTCAAAGTTGTAAACATGCACTAGTGTCCCTGTTGCTGCTCAGGTGTTACCCTTATGTTACTTAAAGGCATGGGAAATGGAGTTTTGACTTTAATTCAGATAATGGTGTGGTAGTCATTAATAACTCAGTGTTTTAAGTCATCTAGGCATCGGTGCTAAGTAAAACTTGGGAAAATGTATTACGTGTACTTTTAGCATCTCCAATTCGATAAGAGAGACTGAGTTTGTTAGCATGTATTCTCAAAGGTTGTCCATACATGACAATTCAAGACTATGTAAAAGTAACTACGGGTGTAAAGTTTCAGAAGGTGTGAGCAAGTCATGAAAAGTTTTCAAATGTTTACGATTTTAAAATATTGTTTACGAGTTTTCTTTAAGTTGAGTGCTAATGCCAAAATTACACTGACCTAAAGTTGAAGTCTGATCTTCTGTTATAACAATGGGGTTTTTAAAAAATGTGCACTAATGTTGGTAAATATCTGGAAATGGTTTCAATCGTAAATCTTAAATCTGTTTTTGCAAAAACTGTAACGTCTCTTTTTAACAATGTCTGCTTAATCGGTTGCTCTGCCATTTCTAAAGTTAGGTCGTGTAAGCTCTTTTTGACTCTGTTAAATAATTCTGAGTTATGTGATGACTTTGTGTGCTAACTCTTATGTTCAAGGTTTTTTTTTTTTATTTCTGGTTTATTCGACAACAAGAGACCTAGAATTCATGTTCTGCCAAAGTAATCTATTGTGTACTCTACCGTCTCTGTTAAGTTCAGATTGATGAAAAGCATTGTTACATATCATTATGACAGATCTGGTCTAAAAGTGTTAAAATCACCCTGACTAATGAATGGCTGTCATTTCAGGATGTTCAGGAATTCTATTTTGACCAGATACTCTAAGTTCTCTTGGCACCTTTAACAGACTTTCTGAAAATCAAAGTTCTAAATTCTCTGGACTTTTGGTATCTCCAGAGGGCTCCTGGAGATGTCAAAAGATAGATCTCTCATCTTGCAGAGATAATAACCAATCAGGCTGTTTAGATTAAAAGTGGTGCCAAGATGTGAAATGATGCTAAACTTCAGTTATAAATTGTGGGGAGCAACTTGGACTAGACTAAGTTACTGGAATTAAGACTTATTCTATGCATCTGCTCTCCCACAATATGGCGCTGGGAGAGGAGTAAACAACTTTTACACAGCTGCCTCCAGTTTGACCAATAACCTGCAGGAGCTGATCCTGCTCCTAATTGGAGGAGAGCAGCGTACTCGGCTTGTGGGTAGCAGAGTTGGGATTGGTGGAAGAGGACTATAAAGGAGGAGAGAGCCAACATGCACCAGGAACACCTGAGGAACATCTGAGCAGCCCCCGAGCTGGCCGGCGGTGTGCCGCTCCCCCACAGAAGTGGGGAAAGTGGCAGGGGGGGCCGCCCCTCAATGGAGGTAGAGGGACGGCAGCAAACCCGGGGAGGGCCGAGCAGACAAGAGAACAGCGCGGGGTCCTGTGTCGTTCCTCCGCGAAGAGGGGGAGCGACAATAAATGTGTTTCTTTCTAGCTGCTCCAGTCTCTGGCTCAGAAGCCAGATCCTTTAAAGAGGGACGGACATAGTCTCCGTCCAGCTAACGCTGAACAACCAGGCATTGCTAGTTCAAATGTGGATCAAACAGAGGTCTAGCCAAAAGGGAGAAAGTGTTCCAAAAGAGACTTAGAGCCAACAGGGGATGGTTATGCGGCAGATGCTAGAGCACTGGGTTCCAGGAGCCCAAGAAAACTCTAGTGTCCACAGCTACACGGTGAAAGCCCGGAAGCCCAAAACCTAAACTTATGGGTTACACGGTAAGACTAGTTAAACCCGGAAACCCAGGCCCATAGCCCACTGGCTACATGGTAAATATCCAGAAGCCAAGGGATGGCAGAGACCTCTGCCACAATTTCTCCTCTCTAAGTCAGGCTATGCAGTAAGCACTGGTCAAATGCCAGTTAAATCTGAAAGCCCAGGAAGTCAGGCTAGAGACCCGACTCGCTGCCTCACTTCTCCTCTTTTCTCTTCCAGAAGGGAAGTTACTACTGTTCTGCAGGACTCTCCACTGTGATGTACGGTTTGATCCCCAGACCTGATGTAAGAGATGACTGACCTTTTCTGTAATAATGCCTGGCCACAGTATAGGGCCCCCAAACAGCATAGCCAGAAAAAGAGGTTAAACTATGAACTGATGTGACAGCTAGATCGATTTTTCGGTGTACGCGGTAAATGGGCAGAACTCCCCTTTTAAACCAAACTGAGGGATAGATAGGAAGTTGCACTGATGACCTCAAAGTATGCAAGCAGGTCACCACAGTTGATCTTCCCTAAAAGGTCACAGTTCTCCTCATGGGCGCAGTCTAAACTCGCAGGAAAATACTAAGTGTCAGAATTTGCCCATGACCATAGTTTTTTAGCTCACCCTGATATTAAAGAAATCTCCAAAAATCAGGGTTGGGTTGAGCACCCCCTTGACTGACATCATAGAGGCTGCCTATTTGGTCTACTTTATTAGAGATCAGGAGAACGAGGAGCAAGCAAGCAGCAGAGGATGGGCAACAGGCCCATCCATGGCTGCTTTACACAGTGATCTGCCGTCAAGGAGACCCAGCAAGGCCAGTGCACCCCAAACAGCACCTGTTGCTGATATGAGGAGCCAGGGCATTGGGCAAGCAGCTGTTGTGACAGCAACTGCCTTCTGTCAGCGCTGCCAAGAGCAAGGCCACTGGACACGGAACTGCCCTGGGTGTCGAAGGACTCCTGGTTCAGAACCGCAGACCCTGTGGCCCTGAGCTAAAAAGCCTTTGGCTCTGCCCAGCCTCCGCCCAGCTTCCAGCTCCAGCCACTGCTATTGAGGGGATGGCCTAGGGTCAGCGACATGCAAGTTGCCTATTTCTATGAGCCTCCTACTCAGCTCTCCTCCTAGTCCAGCCATGTAATGCAAGTCAGCAGGGGGCCTCCCTTAAAGGGGATTTGCATCTCTTGCAATTCTCTTCCAGCACCCCATGGATAGGTCTGGGCCTCACACACCCAGCCAGGCCTTAAAAGTCTATCCAATAGCATTAAGCTTAGAAAGCCCTCCCTGCCAGTTCCTAAACACAGGGCTTTCAGTAACATTAACTCAGATAGTCCTGCACCTATTTGGACAGGTCCTCACTGAGAATAAAGGGCCTATCTCTTGAAGGGGGTGCACAATAGTCCATAATGTAGATGGTTAAATGTAAATGATTTGTTAGTCTGTCTCCTTTCCCAGCCTGAGACTCTAGTCTTGTACATTGGCTTAACTTCCTAGCAAAACTGGCTACTGGGTATCCAGAGGAAAACAAAGCATTGCTAGTCCATTAGAGTGTTAATTATTTTTTTTTTTTTTGACAGGCAGAGTGGACAGTGAGAGAGAGAGACAGAGAGAAAGGTCTTCCCTTGCCGTTGGTTCACCCTCCAATGGCCGCCGCGGCCGGCGCGCTGCGGCCGGCGCACCGCGCTGATCCGATGGCAGGAGCCAGGAGCCAGGTGCTTTTCCTGGCCTCCCATGGGGTGCAGGGCCCAAGCACCTGGGCCATCCTCCACTGCACTCCCTGGCCACAGCAGAGAGCTGGCCTGGAAGAGGGGCAACCGGGACAGAATCCGGCGCCCCGACCGGGACTAGAACCCGGTGTGCCGGCGCCGCTAGGTGGAGGATTAGCCTAGTGAGCCGCGGCGCCGGCCTAGAGTGTTAATTATTTAACCCTTATCCTCACCCCTGGGGAGAGAAAACCTGCCCCAGAGAGGATATGGGCCATGCAGCAAATTCCTACTTCTGCAAACTTCAGGCAGTCCCAGTGTTCTCTATCAGGTTCCCAGATACAGGAAAACAGCACAGTTCCTAAACCAGGCTCTCCACAGGCAGCCAAAGCAGAGCCCCCTCCTTTGGGGGAAAGAGCAAACCACAGCCTTTGCTCAACTAAAGGATGCTATGACTAAAGCCCCTGTGCTAGGACTGCCAAATCCAGAGAGACCCTCCCAGCTGCACATCACTGGGAGGAAGGGAGGCACCTTAGGAGGGTTAACTCAGGATCTGGGACCTGTTAAGCAACCTGTGGGCTACTTTTCTAAAACCTTAGACATGGTTGCACAAGGATAGCCTCACTGCCTAAAGACAATGGCAGCGGCTGCCTTGCTGACAGAGGAGGTATCTAGAATTACAGTGGGACAAGACATCGCCCTTTATACCCCACACCAAATAAATTCTCTATTAGAGCAAAAGGGCTCTCACTGGCTCACAGATCGCAGAATACTAAAATATCAGGTCCTCCTTCTAAAAAACCCTCAGGTAAAAATAAGGCATTGCTCTACTCTAACCCAGGGGGAAAGTGGTCCCCTCCACTCCTCTGCTGAGACTATAGACTTGATCTATGCCAGCAGAAGGGACCTAAAAGACAGCCCCCTGACTAACACACGTGAAGTTTGGTTCATAGATGGAAGCAGCTTTGTCAGATGGGACCTGCTTCTCTGGGTATGCAACAGTTACGGCATGGCACGTTACTGAAGCGTGCTCTGCCCCCAGGAACTTTTGCTCAGTTAGCAAACTGATTGCCTTAACCAGAGCTCTAGATCACACAGGGGATTTGTAAGGCACCTTCACTCTGCATGGAGACCTCAGACTTCTGGTAAGGTAGGAAGAGCCAACCAGGCTCTATGGAAAACATCACAAGGATAAAAATGTGTGCTTGGTAAGTAAGGTTTAGAAGGAAAGAGTGTTCTTGGCAAGAAGGGTTAAAAAGGAAAGAGCTTTTTAAATAAGGAAAGCACATGGTTGTAAGAATCCTGATGGCTAGTTTACTCTAGACTGGAATGGAAATGATGGCATGTTTCAAGTAAGTTGAAGAGGGTGTGTGGAAGTCACAAAAGGTTATGAAAGAAAGAAATTGGACATGCTAAGTGCTGTTCTGGGGGGTGTCTGTGCCATGTTCTAGGAAGAATGTTGTCTCTCGGTCAATCAGACTAGACAGGTACAAATCCAAATTCGTACTTTTCCTGGACAAAGCCAAACAGCTCCAGGACCAGGCCAAGCAGGGCTGGGATTTGTGGCCTGACATCTGTTCATGGAAATCCTGGCTATTTCTTCTCCTTGGTGCAATAATTCTGTAATCTTGATGCTTCTCTTTGCACCGTGTTTTTGGTTTTTGTTTGTTTGTTTGTTTGTTTGTTTTGTTTTGTTTTGGTTTTTTTTGTCTTTTTTTTTGACAGGCAGATTGGACAGTGAGGGAGAGAGACAGAGAGAAAGGTCTTCTTTTGCCATTGGTTCACCCTCCAATTGCAGCCGAGGCCGGTGCACTGCGGTCGGCGCACCACACTGATCCGAAGGCAGGAGTCAGGTACTTCTCCTGATCTCCCATGGGGTGCAGGGCCCAAGGTCTTGGGCCATCCTCTATTGTACTCCCTGGCCACAGCAGAGAGCTGGCCTGGAAGAGGGGCAACCGGGACAGAATCCGGCGCCCCAACCGGGACTAGAACCTGGTGTGCCGGCGCCATAAGCGGAGCATTAGCCTATGAGCCACGGCGCCGGCTCCGTTTTTATTCTCTGTTTGTTAGAGAGGTGGGAGTGGGGGCAGAAGCTGGAGGAGAACTCAACCGGCTCTCCCGTGTGGGTGGCACTTGAACCATCCTGAACCGTCCCTGCTGCCTCCCAGGAGCCACGTCAGCAGGAAGGTGGAGTCAGGAATGAAACCCACTCGCTCTAATACGGGACATGGGTGTGTCTCAGCCACGGGCTTCTCATCTGCCTGAGCGCCAGTTCCCAGAGGGTGAAGCAAGAGCACCAGGTTAGGGGTAAAGACGAGGAAGAACTGGCCTGGGGAATGGGGTGGAGTCCTTAAGCACAAACTGGGGCGAAACTTCAGCAGGGAGATCGCATCTGGGACAGATGGGAGGACAGAGGTGCAGGCCACCCACCTGCAGCTGAGCTCCAGGGAGAGGGGACAGCCTTTGGTCAGAGAAGCCAGCCCCTTCTCAGGGGGGAGGGCGCCAGAGAGGCACACCTGGGGCTCGGCGGTGTGCCCCCGCTGAGCCTTCCCTTCAGAACTCCTGTTTGGACAGACATTCTCAAGAGCTAACCCCGAAAAGAGTTGGTTCAAACCAGCGTCTCCTCTCCTTGTGACGTACGGAAGAGCCCAGGATTCTCAACACCTGTCTCCCTCGTGCTCCCACTCTTAGCAGCAGGTAGCCAGAGCTGAGAGTCACACCGCCCTCCAAGAGTGGGTCCCGCCTGCACACACCCACATGCACACCAGCTTTAGCCATGTCCTTTTATTGAGCCATTTGTATGGGAATGGTGATCAGGGAGTTGTCACACCCCACCACGGGGCCCTGCCACGGAGGAGGCGGGCTCAGCAGTTGCTGGGGTAGTTTCTGGGGTAGTTGTCCCAGTGCAGGCCAATGGCGGTGACAAATAAGCCAGCTCGCCAATAGATGAATCGGAGCACGGTGTTTGGGTGCAAGGGGACAGCATACAACATTATGCCTGTGTCTTTCCCAAAGGAAAGGAAGCGACCCTCGTCAGTCACAAAGTTCAGCGTCTTCAGGTAGTTGCTGTATGACCCAGACACCGCGATCACTGACTCCCCTGGGTGCAGAAAGATCTCCTCCAGGTCTCCCAGCTTGCCACCCACGTAGTCGCTCCACACCTGGCCATAGCGCACCTGGAGACTGGGGACGGGTGGGAGGGCAGGAACGGGGACACTGATTAGGTCATCAGAGTTCAGGACCTTTTGACCTGCACGTGGAGTCCTCCAAACTGGACGCTAGCATGAGCAGTCCCTGCTAGTTGCCCCAAAAGTGTAGGCCGGGTGAGCCCTGGAGGACCACACAAAGAACTTCAGCTCCTGGCCTGGCTGACAGCAGGTGCAGAGAAGGAAGGCAGCTTGCCCAGAGTCTCCCACATACCGCAAATGGCAGGCCTTGAATTTGGAGTCCAGCTTCCTACGATGCCCCACCCTATTCCCCCACTTGTGGAAGCAAAGGGATTTTCTAACAGCTGAGTGGCTCCCTTGTGGGAGAGGGAAGAGGCTTGTCCCTGCTGTCCCAGGAGGCAGATCCAGGATCAGCGGACACACTTTGGCTCTGCATGTGATAGAATTTTCCGACTAGCAATGAAGTGGGGACTGCTCAAGAGAGGCGTTGAGCAAAGTTGCAGGGCACCCAGCAGGGATATTGGAAAGAAACTTTAACCCGCAGAAGGCGGGGTGGGCTGGGCTGGTCGACTTCCAGGCCCCTGAGAGTTAGTGGTTATTAACGATTTGTCACCATCAGGCATATTCGGGGAGGGAGGAGTCCAAAGGGTACGGTTCTGGAAGCCGAGTCCTCTCACAGCTATCCCCATATCCTGCCTCACTAGGGACCTGTTGGTTGAGGCACAGGTGGCCCAGAGCGAAAGAGCACTTCCTGAGCTAGTAAGAGCTTGAGGAACGCGGAAGAGCCTTACCCCGCGATATTGAAGCTGTCAACCCGGACACGGATGGCTGTGATGGGCCCTTCCAGCTGGAGGCCGGAGTGGGAGAATGGCTCTCCTCCTCCCCTTCCGTACTCGCCACTGTAGGAGGAGGACCTGGCCTGGACTGCAGTGGAAAGAAAGGGGGGCTTGGAGGCAAGGACCTCCCAGTTCCCACCGCTCAGGGGCGGCCCTGCAAGCCTTGGCCACCAGCCGAGCAGGGGCCCCTTCCCGCCACCCGCCCCCACAGTCCCAGCGGCTCACTTACTGGCACTGGCAGAGGCCGAGGCACAGAGAAGGCCCAGGAGCATGAAGGTCCACATCGCCAGGCTGCAGGGGGGAAGAAGGTCAGCGCTCACTTTTGGCGAGCGCTGTGTCCTGACACAGCCAGGACGGGTTCTTTCTGAATTAGGACTGGAGGATAGGCCTCAGCCTGGAGACGGCTGAATTTCCTGAACCCAGCATCAGAGCCAACACCGACAAGCTGGCCGCTGGAGTGCAGTAGGTGAGTCCTCCGCCCCTGGAGCCGCCATCCCATATGGGCACCGGTTCAAGTCCAGTCTGCTCCACTTCCGATCCAGGTCTCTGCTAGTGCCCTGGGAAGGCGGTGGAAGATGGCCCAAGCACTTGAGGCCCTGCACCCCCTTGGGAGACCTGGAAGAAGCTCAAGCTCCTGGCTTTGGATTGACCCATTTCTGGCCATTGTGGCCATGTGGGGGAGTGAACCAGCAGATGGGATCTTTGTCACGATTCTTTGTCCACCGACACACGCCTGGCCTTTCCCAGTCACCTGAGTGTCCCAGGTTCCTAGTCCTTCAACTGACAGCTGACACATCTCTGCACCCAAGATAGCTTCAACCCAGGTGCCCACTTCACCAACACTCCCTGCCACTCAATCCAGGCATCCCCTTCCCCAGACCAGATCAGATCTGAATCCCCACCGACCTCTCTTTATCTCTCTCTCTCTCTCTCTGCGTCTTCTCTGTCTGTGTAACTCTGACCTCCAAATAAATAAATAAATCTTTATTTTTATATTTTTTTATTTTTTGACAGGCAGAGTGGACAGTGAGAGAGAGACACAGAGAGAAAGGTCTTCCTTTGCCGTTGCTTCACCCTCCAATGGCCGCCGCAGCCAGCGCGCTGCAGCCGGTGCACCGCGCTGATCTGATGGCAGGAGCCAGGAGCCAGGTGCTTTTCCTGGTCTCCCATGTGGGTGCAGGGCCCAAGCACCTGGGCCATCCTCCACTGCACTCCCTGGCCACAGCAGAGAGCTGGCCTGGAAGAGGGGCAACCGGGACAGAATCCGGCGCCCCGACCGGGACTAGAACCCAGTGTGCTGGCGCCGCAAGACGGAGGATTAGCCTAGTGAGCCGCAGCGCCGGCCCAATAAATAAATCTTTAAAAAAAGAATTTTCCCCCTCTTTCCTGATATTTTGATACAAAAAGAAAAACAAACAAACAAAGAAAAAAAAACGAAGAACAAGCAGGCAGTAAAGTTTAAAGAATGGCATGGGAAACACCCGTACAACCATATACCACTTTATGGATTCTATCACATCATGGGGACTATCTTGTACATTAGCAAGTCTAGCCAGCCAGCCAGCCTCAACCTGCCAGCCGCTTCTCAAACCATCTCTGTCTCTGAGAAGGGTGACTTGGGCTGCAAGTTGCCCCCCTCCCAAGAGATGTCATTCCAGGGAGCATGAGGGAAGCTGAGGCGCTGAGGGGGTGCAGGTGCTCCTTGGGGCAGGGTGGGGCTGGGCCCTGCCCCAGACTCTCAGACACCATGGCAGAAAGGTCCTGGAGCCCTCCCCCACCCTCGGGTCTGAGACTTCAGAGTGGGTGTCAGACTCCTTCGGCCCCGCGAGGGTGGATCTTTCAGCCACCTCAAGCCCCGAGTCCTGTTGTCTGGCGTCTCCAGGACTGGCCCCTGTGACCCCTCTGAGTCAGCAGGTCTTCCAAGAAGACAGAAGCATGGAGGCCAGGGAGGGTCTGGAGTAAGTAGCATCGCTTATCAGTGGCTCCTGACCCGTCGCTCAGGGCATCCCACTCCCTCCCCTCCAGCTGACTCACCATCTGGCACTGGGGGCTCAGCCCAGATGCCAAAGGGAGTCCCGCCCTCCAGAGCCGGAAGTAGGGCGGCGCACTTCCGGGAGCACAGGTGCACCCAGGCCAGGAACGCCAAGGTGTCTCCTCTCTTCTCCTTGGCCTTCAGGTACCCTTTGACGGAACTCTCACCTCACCCAGCCACTCGGCTTGGCCTTGTCCCTTGTCCTCTGTCTGCCTTTCACTGCTGATTCTCTCTTGATGCCTGCAGGAAACGCCCAGGACCCTTAAGACAGAGGCCCTGAAGGGGTCCCAGGGCCCCGCCCGGTCCTTTCCAGGAGTCCACATTTGCCCATGTAGTGACTGAAGCACCAGCGCAGAGCGGGAAGGCGGTGGAACACCAAGCTCCCACCTGTCCATCTGTTCACACTAGAATTTGTAACACTATTTATTTAGGGGGCCGGCGTTGTGGCGTTGTGGGTAAAGCTGCTGGCGGCAATGCCAGCACCCCGTGTATGGGCACCAGTTCGTGTCCCGGCTGCTCCATTTCCAACCCAGCTCCCTACTAATGCGCCTGGGAAAGAGGCAGAGGATGGCCCAAGTGCTTGGACCCCTGTTCCCATGTGGGAGACCCGGATGAAGCTCCTGGATCCTGGCTTTGGCCTGGTCCAGGCCTGTCCGTTGTGGTCTACTGGGAAGTGAAGCCAGGAATGGAAGATCTTTCTCTTTCTCTCTTTTCTCTCTGCCACTCTTTCAAATAAGACATAAATATATTTTTTAATGGCTACCACATTGAGGATGGGACAGCCCAAAGCCAGGAGCCAGGCTTCTCTCTTAGGGTCTTGGACATGGGTGACAGGGTCCCAAATATTTGTTCCCTTGTCTGCTACCTTCCGAGGCGTGTTCGAGGGAATTAGGTGGGAAGCAGGTAGCTAGGACTCGAACCAGCACTTCAACTTACAGGATGCACTGGAGAATCCAAAAGTTCTACTTTTGAAATTTATATTTATTAAATAAAATCTTTCTCTAAAAAATAATAAAAGTAAAAATAAAATAATTTATAGGATGCTGGTGTAGCAGGTAGGCAGTTTAACCCGCTGTGCCACAATGCCGGCAATTTAAAAACGTGTTTATTTTCTTCTCCTTGAAAGGTCGAGTGACAAGGAGAGAGAGAGAGATGGGGATCTTCCATCCATGGTTTCGCTCTCCACGTGCCCGCACAGCCAGGCCTAGGCCAGGCTGAAGCCACAAGCCAGGGACTCTCTCTGGGCTCCCACATGAGCAGCAGGGCCCAAACACTTGTGCATCATCTGTTGTCTCCCAGGATGCATTAGGGGAGCTGGAGTGGAAGTGGAGCAGCTGGGAGTCCAACCGGGAACTCTGATGTGGGATGCAGGCATCCCAAGCGGTGGCTTAATCCGTTGCCCCGAACCCCTGCCCCCTGTTTTCCATTTAACCCAGGGGCCCGGCCTACTGCCCCTGAAAATGTCAAGGACGTTGCCTTAAACTTCACCCAGCCCCAGTGCTACAGGCTATGGAAGTCCAAAGGTCTTCTGCCTTTTCAGCGTTTTGCTTGGCAAAGCAGCTGTATGCAGGAGCCAGTGCCACGCTGGCCTGTTTCCAAACTCCTCCAATGAGAACTTGCCCAACCTGCATCTCCACACACCAGCTGTCTGCTGCGTCATCTATAAAATGCCCCCTGCACCACCACACCATGGGGGAAGCAGCTTGGAACCGTCACATGCTCCTGCCTCCTTTGGGCCAATGACACAGCTCCTCTCTCAAAGGACCAGCAACACAGGTTGTGTTTCGACCAAGAGGGCAGCGGAGCTACCTAGCTCAGAGCAACCTGAACTTGTCACGTGTGACAAGGAGTTCCAGGGAGTTCTTCTCAGGACTTTGCAAAAGTGACAGCAGAACTGGGAGGCCATGGCTTCCATGTCACTGGGTCCCTGCTCTCTCCTCCCCTCCTGTGTGGCCTGCAAGCGACAAAGCAGCCTTTGCCCTCTTTTCGAGTCTTGGTGCAATCCAGACCCCATGGTGGGACTGAGCCTCCTTCACCTGTCAAAGACAAAATACAACAAGTTTAATCGAAAAGATCCTAACTGGCTTTTGTCTGTGATTCTAGAATCAGGCTGAACACTTCTGTGTATAAAATAGGACAGGTGTTCCTGTGGACCCGCTCCTACGCCCCTTTCCTGGTCCTTGTCCTCGGTCTAAGTCACCCCAGGTTAGGCAGGCACACACCACCCAGAAGCCTAATGCCGCTTCTCAGCTCCTCCTTTTACTGTCGGTTCGCCCGGCGAATTCACATAAGGACTGATCATGCCAGAATTCGGAAGCATGTCATTGTCCCTCACTCGAGAGAGACGACACTCCGGAGACACCGTGTGGGCATACGGCCTTGACCTAATGAATCAAGGAAGTCCCCCAGTAAGCACTGGACAAATATAGTGAGTCTGTGAGTGATAAGAGCCTGTCACTTCAGGCTGCTGCCTCACAGGCAACAGCTGAAACTTAGGGAGAGAGAGCTCCAACAGTGAAAACGACAATGTAGCAAACAACCCAGCAATGCCTAGACAACCACCCCCAAATATCCATGGGATGAACTTAGACGATCTCCAGGCAGTAACCAATGCGAGGTCATCCCATCTGCACCCAGTGAGGATCCCCACGTTTTGGCAGTCCCCAGGCACCCAGGCTCTCAGGACAGCAGCTAAACCTCATCCCACCCGCTTGTTTGCCGTTAATCTCGAAGTGAACACAGAATTCAGGCCCTGGATTCCAACGCCTGTAAAAAGGCTTCTGCTAACCTAGGGCCGAGGATATGCTTGTGTCTTTCCAGAGAATGCGGGACAGCCCATTTGGGTACCAGCCAGAAACATCAAGCCTACAACTCTCAGCCAACCAGAACCAGCTGAACAAGACTGAGAGTCTGCCTTGTTAGCGGATGCACCTGCCCTATCATCCTACCCTGAGAAGGTGCCCATAGCCACATCTGCTACTGCTTTATACCCCACTAGCTCTGGTCAGCCACTCAAACGGCCCACAGCCTGTGTGTCGCTCCCTTGCCCACAAAGGAACGATGTTGCTCGCAGCTTATCGGTCTTCAGTAGACTTTTATTTAAACAGGATAGAAAAAGAAACCCTTGAGCAAGGGGAGCTCCGAAAGAAAGGGGAAGCTCCCGTACCATGTCAGAAATGGCTTATATAGTGTATCATTGCAGAAGCATGTAAGCAAGCTTAGTCCATGCGGCGGTGCTCCAGTCGGGTGCCTGATCACGCACAGTCCATGCGCTCCTGGTCCAACCATAAAGGTGATCACGCGCCTTCATCCAATCAAGCTCCTGGTCACGTAGCAGGCAACTCGGGCACTAACAACAAGCTTCCACCTGGTGTTTTCTCAGCCTTGGTCAGTGGGAAAAGAAGTATGGGAAGCCCCAAGGCCACAGTTGTTTGGACTCTAGCCTGGACTTATGAAACGGTCCCGATATCACAGCTCCACGGAAACCATAAGCATCCACACAACAGTAACTAATGCCAATGGTCAGCAAGCGAAGCCTTAGCATGTGCGCCCATGGCCGGCTCATGGGTCTCCATACCTGTGTGCAGTCACGCCATTCCTGATTACCATTGTTCCTCATTCAATCCCTATCTGAGCAAGCACTCCTGTGGCCTCCCTTTTGGAGCACTGGTTAGTCAATGATGGGTAAGATCCGCTGGGAGACAACCTAAGACAGGAACAGCCACATGCAGAGACCACATGGAAACGGGGTCTGGCCAAGAATCATGCCTCCTGTTGCTCAAAAATAAATGAAATGGAAGAAATGCGGTGGAAAGAGAAGGTCATGCCAAGATGGCCGCTAACAACGGAAACTGCCTAGCAACAGGCTGTGATTGGATGGCTTCGGGAACCACATGGCAATGGAGCCTGCCTGGCAACAAGCTGTGATTGGATGGCTTTGGAAACTGCCTGGCAACAGGCTGTGATTGGTTAGGACATAGACCGCCCTTTGACCAGATTGAATGCCTTGGCTATTTAAGCTGCTCTACCAACTGAAGTAAACGAGTCTGTGGGCTGCTCACCTCTGGCTTGCTTTCACCTGACACCTGGGGTCTGTGTGGTGACTCCATGCCTCTTCCCCTACCACGCTCCTCCTCTCAGAATAAATCCACCGCAACATTACAGTCCCCAGCTATGACGACCAGCTTATTTTTGTCTTTCTGGAGACACACTTCTTGAAATAGCCCTCCCCTCTGGGAATCCTCACCTCCCATTCATTCCTTAGCAAATTGCAGTCTGCTTCAGCCGATTCCTGCAGCCCACTGAAGCTGTGCTTGTCAAGATAATGGATGACCTCCTCACGGCCACCATGGAAGAAACGGAGATCTTTCCTTTTCTCCATTATCGTGGCCTTAGCCACTGCTTGGAATTTCTCTCTTGCCTTCTCATTGCCTCCCATACCACTCCATTCTCTAGTTCTTTTTTCCCTATTTATTGATTTGAAATGCAGACAGAGAGAAGGAGAGAGATCTTTCGTCCATTGGTTCACTCCCCAGATGCCTACAACAGCTGGGGCTGGGCCAGCATAAAGCCAGGAGCCAGGAGCTCCATCCAAGATGGGTAGCAGGAACTCAATCACTTGAGCCATTATCAGAGGCAGGGAGCTGGACCAGAAGGAGTGTAGCCAGGACTCCAACGGGCACTGCAGTATGGGATGCAGCGTGGTGCCTTAACCTGCTGTGCCGCAACATTAACCTCCCTTCTATAGTTCTGTAACTGCCTCCTCTTTGTACCAACCAACACTGGTGTTTCCCAGTTCGCTTACTCCTGCCTTTCTCCTTTTCTATACCTGTTGCTTTCCTGAATGGCTTCTTCCACACCCAGCACATGAACTTCACTGTAGCACTTGAACTTCACTATTTATGTGCTGATGACCTCTGAGTCAGCTGTATTCCCAAACCCTGTCCTTTGTAACCCTAGGGGTGAACCTGAAGGGCATTATGCTAAGGGAAATCAGGCACAGAGAGACAAATACATACCACATCCCACTTAGGTGTAGAATCTAAGAAATACCAACTCAGAATTTGAGAGCAGGGTGGCCGTCAGCAGGGGCCAGAGTAATGACACAGTGGGCTAAGCGGCTTCCCGTATCAGAGGCTGATCTGAGTCCCAGCTGCTCCAGTTCTGATCCAGCTTCCTGCTGATGCACCTGGGGAAGCAGTGGAGGGTGGCCTAACTGCTTGGGTCCCTGCTACCCACGTGGGAGGCCTAGATGAGATTCTAGGCTCCTGATTACAGCCTGGACCAGCCCCAGCAATTGCAGCTGTATGGGATGTAAATCAGTGGATGGAAGATCTCTCCCTGTCTCTCCCTCTCTCTGTCATTCTGCCTTTCAAATAAATAATCTTTACAAAAAAAAAAAAAGTGATAGTCATGAGAAGCTTGGCAGAACACTGGATGGAGAGAGGCAAGATGTTGATCAGAGCATACAAAGTTTCAGGTGAAAGGAAGAAGCAGCCTTTAGTGATCAATAGATCACATGGAATGGTGACTTTCGTCAGAATTGCTAAAAGTAGATCGTAAATGTTTTCACCACAAATGAGTATGTAAGGCAATGGCTTTGTTATCAGCCTGATTTAATTCTACCTCAGGTTCACACATGAGAACATGACTCTGCTGGGCTCAAGGGAGGCTGGGGAGACAACTCATGGCCTCGGGTTTTTTGTTTTTTGTTTTATTTTTTACTTAGGTATTCTGGAACTGGCGATGCTGGATGTACAAACCTTATAAATATACTAAAAATCACTCGCACACTTGAAAAGGGTAAGTTCTATGATATTTATAGCTCAAAAAGAATTCCAATGGCATAATATTCTGTGATGGAATTTGTGGTGGAATGAGAAGGCCATGCCAAGATGGCCGCAGGCAGCGGAAACTGCCTGGCAACAGGCTGTGATTGGATGGCTTCAGGAATGACATGGCAACGGAGCCTGCCTGGCAACACGCTGTGATTGGATGGCTTTGGAAACTGCCTGGCAACAGGCTATGATTGGTTAGGGCATAGACCACCCCTTGACCAGATTGGTTGCCTTGGCTCTATAAGCTGCTCTACCAACTGAAATAAATGAGTCTTCCAGTTGCTCGCATCTGGCCTGCTTTCACCCACACCTGGGGTCTGTGTGGTGACTCCACGCCTCTTGCCCCCACCACCATCCTCCTCTCAGAATGGATCCACAGCAACATCTGCGCCCAAGGAATTGTTATGAAAACGTGCTAGTGGTGGGCTTCTTTTTATAGTGTTTGGGTTTTTTTTATTTTTATTGTTTACAAAATTACATGTCTGTAACTTCTCTTTGTCTAATTGGGAAGAAATATGACTTGACATTCCCTATGACACAAAGAAATCTATGGGAAGCAATATGTTACTGCCCACCACTACCACCGAAACCTAAAACTGCCAGTATTTTAGAGTCCTCGAAATTCTTCCCAAAGCCACTTCGTGTCCTCACTGACTCTATCCAGCCATCCTAATGCTTCCCCTGAATTCTAACTAACCCCTTGTACTTGGGGCAATCAAAGATGAAAATGTCTCTACTTTGGCTTTACTTTTGTAAAAATTTATTTTCATGCTCTATGAAAGGCAGACAGAGATGTCCCATCCATTGGTTCACTCCCTAAATGCCCACGACAGGCAGGCTGGGCCAGACTGAAGCCAGGAGCCCAGAACTCAATGCAGGCCTCCCACATGGTTGGCATTAATAGGAAGCTGGACTCAAAAGTGGAGCCAGGCTGTGGAGTAGTGGGTAAAGCTGCCGCCTGCAGTGCTGGCATTCTGTATGGGCGCTGGTTGGAGTCCCGGCTGCTCCATTTGTGATCCAGCTCTCTGCTATGGCCTGGGAAAGCAGTAGAAGATGCTCCAAGTCCTTGGGTCCCTGTATCCACGTGGGACACCCAGAAGAGGCTCCTGGCTTTAGATCGGCCCAGCTCCGGCCGTTGTAGCCATCTGGGAGTGAACCAGCAGATGTCAAGACCTCTCTCTCTCTCTGCCTCTGCCTCTCTGTAACTCTCAAATAAATATATTTTTTGAAAAAGTCTTAAAAAACAAAAGTAGAGCCAGGCCTTGAACTCAGGCACTCAGATATGGGACTCAGCCCCTAGTGGCAACTTAACCACCATACTAAGTACCTACCCCAGAATTTCCACTTTGGCTGTGGTGTTGGCCAAGTTCACACTGTTGAAATGGTGGGTCCCTAAGGAAAGACTCTCTGATTTTTTTTTTTCCACAGGCAGAGTGGACAGTGAGGGTGAGACACAGAGAGAAAGGTCTTCTTTTGCCGTTGGTTCACACTCCAATGGCCGCCGAGGCCGGCCCGCTGCGGCCAGCGCACGACACTGATCCGAAGGCAGGAGCCAGGTGCTTTTCCTAGTCTCCCATGGGGTGCAGGGCCCAAGGACGTGGGCTATCCTCCAGTGCACTCCCTGGCCACAGCAGAGAGCTGGCCTGGAAGAGGGGCAACCGGGACAGAATCCGGCGCCCCAACCGGGACTAGAACTGGGTCTGCCGGCGCCGTAAGCGGAGCATTATCCTATTGAGCCATGGCGCCGGCCCTGTTTTTATTTTCTGTTTGTTAGAGAGGTGGGAGTGGGGGCAGAAGCTGGAGGAGAACTCAACCGGCGCTCCGTGTGGGTGGCACTTGAACCATCCTGAACCGTCCCTGCTGCCTCCCAGCAGCCACGTCAGCAGGAAGGTGGAGTCAGGAATGAAACCCACTCGCTCTAATACGGGACATGGGTGTGTCTCAGCCACGGGCTTCTCATCTGCCTGAGCGCCAGTTCCCAGAGGGCTAAGCAAGAGCACCAGGTTAGGGGTAAAGACGAGGAAGAACTGGCCTGGGGAATGGGGTGGAGTCCTTAAGCACAAACAGGGGCGAAACTTCAGCAGGGAGATCGCATCTGGGACAGATGGGAGGACAGAGGTGCAGGCCACCCACCTGCAGCTGAGCTCCAGGGAGAGGGGACAGCCTTTGGTCAGAGAAGCCAGCCCCTTCTCAGGGGGGAGGGCGCCAGAGAGGCACACCTGGGGCTCGGCGGTGTGCCCCCGCTGAGCCTTCCCTTCAGAACTCCTGTTTGGACAGACATTCTCATGAGCTAACCCCGAAAAGAGTTGGTACAAACCAGCGTCTCCTCTCCTTGCGATGTACGGAAGAGCCCAGGATTCTCAACACCTGTCTCCCTCGTGCTCCCACTCTTAGCAGCAGGTAGCCAGAGCTGAGAGTCACACCGCCCTCCAAGAGTGGGTCCCGCCTGCACACACCCACATGCACACCAGCTTTAGCCATGTCCTTTTATTGAGCCATTTGTATGGGAATGGTGATCAGGGAGTTGTCACACCCCACCACGGGGCCCTGCCACGGAGGAGGCGGGCTCAGCAGTAGCTGGGGCAGTTTCTGGGATGGTGTCCCAGTGCAGGCCAATGGCGGTGATGAATAAGCCAGCTCGGCCACTGATGAATCGGAGCACGGCGTCCAGGTCCAAGGGTATAGCATAGAACATTATGCCTGTGTCTTTCCCAAAGGAAAGGAAGCGACCCTCATCAGTCTGAAAGACCAGGGTCTTCAGATACTTTTTGTATGACCCAGACACCTGGATCACTGACTCCCCTGGGTGCAGAAAGATCTCCTCCAGGTCTCCCAGGTTGCCACCCACGTAGTCGCTCCACACCTGGCCATAGCGCACCTGGAGACTGGGGACGGGTGGGAGGGCAGGAACGGGGACACTGATTAGGTCATCAGAGTTCAGGACCGTTTGGCCTGCACGTGGAGTCCTCCAAACTGGACGCTAGCATGAGCAGTCCCTGCTAGTTGCCCCAAAAGTGTAGGCCGGGTGAGCCCTGGAGGACCACACAAAGAACTTCAGCTCCTGGCCTGGCTGACAGCAGGTGCAGAGAAGGAAGGCAGCTTGCCCAGAGTCACCCACACACAGCACATGGCAGGCCTTGAATTTGGAGTCCAGCCTCCTAAGATGCCCCACCCTTTCCCGCACTTGTGGAAGCAAAGGGATTTTCTAACAGCTGAGTGGCTCCCTTGTGGGAGAGGGAAGAGGCTTGTCCCTGCTGTCCCAGGAGGCAGATCCAGGATCAGCGGACACACGTTGGCTCTGCACGTGATAGAATTTTCCGACTAGCAATGGAGTGGGGACTGCTCAAGAGAGGCGTTGAGCAAAGTTGCAGGGCACCCAGCAGGGATATTGGAAAGAAACTTTAAACCGCAGAAGGCGGGTGGGCTGGGCTGGTCGACTTCCAGGCCCCTGAGAGTTAGTGGTTATTAATGATTTGCCACCACCAGGCATATTCGGGGAGGGAGGAGTCCAAAGGGTACGGTTCTGGAAGCCGAGTCCTCTCACAGCTATCCCCATATCCTGCCTCACTAGGGACCTGTTGGTTGAAGCACAGGTGGCCCAGAGCGAAAGAGCACTTCCTGAGCTAGTAAGAGCTTGAGGAACGCGGAAGAGCCTTACCCCACAATATAGCGGCTGTTGACCCGGACACGAATGGCTGTGATGGGCCCTTCCAGCTGGAGGCCGGAGTGGGAGAATGGCTCTCCTCCTCCCCTTCCGTACTCGCCACTGTAGGAGGAGGACCTGGCCTGGACTGCAGTGGAAAGAAAGGGGGGCTTGGAGGCAAGGACCTCCCAGTTCCCACCGCTCAGGGGTGGCCCTGCAAGCCTTGGCCACCAGCCGAGCAGGGCCCCTTCCCGCCACCCGCCACCAGAGTCCCAGCGGCTCACTTACTGGCACTGGCAGAGGCCGAGGCACAGAGAAGGCCCAGGAGCATGAAGGTCCACATCGTGAGGCTGCAGGGGGAAGAAGAGAGCAGAGGGGGAGGTTTCCCCCTTTCCCTCTGGCCTCCGGGTGGCCTGACCCTTCAGCTCCCACCTAGCCAGACCCAGGCTCAAGGTGCACAGCGCTGTCCACAGCCTGCAGTGCATCCTCCAGACCTGGTGTTCCTTGGTCTGCTCCAGCAAGGTTCAGCTCTCTGCTAGTGCCCTGGGAAGGCGGTGGAAGATGGCCCAAGCTCTTGAGCCCCTGCACCCCCTTGGGAGACGTGGAAGAAGCTCAAGCTCCTGGCTCAGATTGGCCCAGCTCTGGCCATTGCGGCCATGTGGGGGAGTGAACCAGCAGATGGGATCTTTGTCACCATTCTTTGTCCACCGACACACGCCTGGCCTTTCCCAGTCACCTGAGTGTCCCAGGTTCCTAGTCCTTCAACTGACAGCTGACACATCTCTGCACCAAGATAGCTTCAACCCAGGTGCCCACTTCACTAACACTCCCTGCCACTCAATCCAGGCATCCCCTTCGCCAGACCAGATCAGATCTGAATCCCCACCCCCTCAAAGGCAGACCCAGGAATCCCTAACACCTCTCACCTGGGAGCTTCAGGTGCAAGGTAACCCCTTAGAACCTTCCAGAACTTTTATACCAGCTCCTAGCACTCCCTCCTGCTCTTTTTTTTTTTTTTTTTTCCGAAAGGCAGAGTGGACAGTGAGAGAGAGACAGAGAGAAATGTTTCCTTTGCCGTTGGTTCACCCTCCAATGGCCCTGATCCCAAGGCAGGAGCCAGGTGCTTCTCCTGGTCTCCCATGGGGTGCAGGGCCCAAGCACTTGGGCCATCCTCCACTGCACTCCCAGGCCACAGCAGAGAGCTGGCCTGGAAGAGGGCAACCGGGACAGAATCCGGCGCCCCGACCAGAACTAGAATCCAGTGTGCCAGTTGCCCAAGGTGGAAGATTAGCCTAGTGAGCCGCGGTGCCGGCCCTGTTTTTGTTTTTCTAACGTGAGGTGCAGAGAGAGAGAGAGAGAGAGAGAGAGAGAAACACTCTCATTCACTGGTTCACACACCCAAATGCTTGCAAAAGGATTTCGCACTCTGCCCTCAGAGCGTAGTGAGTTCCCAGGGTTTGTGCTGCCGTGGCGTCCAGGCTGCTCACCCCAGGAGCAGGGGCCCGGTTACCAGCCCTTCACCTGGTGGGACAGCTGGATGCAACCCACATGACTGACTCCACTGACCCCACTCCACACGGGCTGTGCACAGGGGCCGCGGTGCCCATCTGTCCTTCACAGCGTGGCCTCCAGGAACCATGCCTGCTGGAGCTAAACCCTCCAATTAGATCGCCCCACAGGAAACCTGCTTGGAGAATGCCCTGGCCCAATGACAGCTTTGGTCCTCTCTCTCTCTCTCTCTCTCTCTCTCTCTCTCTCTCTCTCTCTGCAGTCCCTCCTTGCTAACCTTCCCACTGGCCATACAAGTCATGTTACCTTCCCCCTCTGGAATCTTTAAGTATAATAATAAAAAAGCCCTTGTTTCTGTTATTTCATGCGTTTTCTTCAGCTGCCTCCTCTGTCTGACCCGACAGATGCCCCCGATGACCCCCGATGACCACGAACAGAAGCCTTGTCCTGCTTGAGGCTCTCCCGGGGAGTGGCTGTCTTGGCTGATGGCCACTCTCCAAAAACAGACTTCCAGACCACGATAGCGGGCGAAGCTGGTGGACATTCAAATCTGCCACCCACCCCAGGCCAGCCTGTTTCCTGTTAGTAAATACGGGACGACACCTGTGTCGCGTTATTTTAGGGGATGAAATGACATACAATAATATGACTGGGCAATTCTCGGAGACAATTGTGGAGGCATTCAGGGAGAAACCAGGAGACTTTTCACTGAGCTTCCTGTCCCTTGGGGACCATGTCCACTGGGCCTAGCCTCCTCTGGGCCTCTGGTTAGACAACATAGCCCAGAACCGTGACCTTGGGGGTTCCCATGCCCTCCATGAAGCTGTCCGACTAGAAAGGCCTGAGTCCACCCCCTCCCCCGTCTCCCCTCTCCCCACACCCATCAGGGAGACTTATTCTGGAAGCCTCCCCAAGAATTCCACACACAGAGAACACACGCTGAGAACAGCAGGGGCTTGGGCTGCGCGGGCTGCCCGGCTCTCATTGCTGGTCTGTGAGGCTTGTTTGCTTGTCCGTCCTCCTTAAGTTAACTTCCTAAGAGCAGGCCCCATGAAGACTGCCGGTCGAGTCCTGGCGTACAGATACTCAGTAAATGTGGCTTGGAGTTATAGTTTCATTGGTAGCCAAAATGTCCTAAATTCACTTTAGCGCGGACAATGTATGTTTGTCTTGCCTTTTTTTTTTTTTTAATTTTTAATGTGTTCTTTATTTGAGAGGCAGAAAGAAAGGGAGTGAGAGCTCCAATCTGCTGGTTTACTCCCTACCTTTGAAGAGTTAAAATTGTATATGTGCGGATGTAAAAAGTTAAGCTTAAGCTTACAGGTTTAAACCTTCCTGGTGCAACTGTGAAAATAAGACAGAGTAAAGTAGCACCCTGACAGTAGGGACTCCATTTTGGAGCCCTTGAGACTGCATTCTGGGAAAGCAATCCCCCCCCCCCACCGTGAGACTCTGGTCTGAAACTATGATCTCAAATAGTCGGACAATAGCAGTGCACTACATCACCCTTGGCAACGCACAAAAACCCCCTAGCATGATTGCTCAAGCTTAAAAGTAGAAAGGTTGCACCTGGGTTACCTGGGCTAATAATGAAGATGTGATTTGTCTATGTCTTAAGATCATAATTGCTGATTGTAAGATATTAGCAACCGCTTAGCAACTGTGTATTCTCCCCCCCTCTCCCGGTTTTGCGGTTTTTGCCTTTATAAACCCTAACCTTTGGTTATTCGGGGCTGCTTTGTTCATGATGATCAGACAGCCCCAGCATGCTGGATAATCAATAAAACTTCCCCGTGCTGTTTGCATAAGAGACGTGTCTCTTGGTGACGTTTTTCGGGTGGTCGACTCTGACACCTTCTTGCAACAGCTGGGCTGGACCAGGCTGAAGCTGGGAGCCAGGAAGAGAGAAAGTTCTTCCATCCAATAGTTCCCTCCCCAAGTAACCAGAATGGCTGAAGCTGGGCTGAGCTGAAGCCAGGAGCCAGGAGCTTCTTCTGGGTCTCCCACATGGGTGCGGGTGCCCAGACACTTGGGCCATCTTCCACTGCTTTCCCAGGCCATTAGCAGGGAGCTGGATTGGAAGGGGAGCAGACGGGACTTGAACTGGTACCTATATGGCATGTCAGCACTGCAGGCAGAGGCTTAACCTAGTGTGCAGGGTCTGAGTCCACCCAAACGCGGATGGACTGGGTCCCAGGAAAGGCAAGTGCGCCACTCACCCGTTCCCCAGCCTCCCGATCCCGGAGACAATCAGACGCAGCGGGAAGTCGAGTCAAGCAGGAACTCGTTTATTGCACGCGTAGTAAAACCTTTTAAAGCACAAAACTGCACGATTATTGGGTCAGAGCATAAGGACCAACCAATTGCTTAAAAGGTCATTTTATGGGGCGATTTTTACGGAACCAGCCATATGTCTGTAGACTTGTCATCAGTCGTCGTCATCTCTCCTGATGCTGCACGGCCAATGAGCTTTGGTGGTAAACAACCTCGGGTTCCACCCACCTTACTTCCTTTGGGCGCCATCTTTGGATTGCCTCGTGCGCCTAATATCGCTGCACTAGTAGGCCACAGTGCCGGCCCTGGAAGCTAGTGAAGGGTTAAAAAGTTAAAAGCTGCTCCCCCCCAACCTCCTCTGGTGAACTTTCCTGACCTTGTTAGACTTGTTCTGCATAGCCATTAATCAGTAAATTACCCCAATGTGAGTGTAACCTCAGTTTCACCTAAGTGAGATAGAAGAAGTCACCATATATCTCTGCCTCCTGGACCCCTGACTCTACCAGGTGTCCCTTATCGCCATTCGGCTGCATTCCTAGGTATCATCAAGGCAGTTCCTGCAATCTTGTGTGGCCCTCCCTTTTGGCAATAGGAGGCTTTTTGATACTCCCTGTGTTCATAAATCAACTGATTGTAAAATCACTTAACTTGTGTCAATTGTTTACTCTATACCACTGTCTGCTCTACGCAATGATTGATTTTCTTTGTTTAAACGTGTATAAAAACCCCAACCCAAGACTATTCGAGGCCGCTCGCCTGTACTGGGACGGGGCCCCGACATGTCGGAACATCAATAAACTTGACCCTTTGTTAATTACATGAGAGAAGGTCTCTTGGAGCGTTTTTGGGGTGGCAAGAGCAATTCAACTCTAATTCGACTGTAACATATGGAGGTTCCACCGAGATGGCTCTGCTGCCCACGGACGTCTCCAACGGACATCTCTCGGGGTAAGTAAAGGCGCCTAAAGGATAGGGACTCTGTGCACGTGCATTTCTGTTTCTGTATCTGGTTCAGGCCTGAAGCGGTTTCGGGCTGGCACGGTAGACGTTGGGCTGGCAGACGTGCCCAGAAGCCACAACGCTACAGCCTCGAGGGACGCCTGGGGAGGACCGGGTGACTGAGGACGCTCAGCAAAACTCCCATCTGGAATTCCCGCGGTCGGGAATTTGGTGCCAGCATCAGTATTCATCCTTTTCTTTCAGGTTTTACTTCTATTGCATAAACTGTTTTCAGACTCACATTTTGTATTGCCGGCATTGTCACAGGGCTCTGATGCGGTTCCAGAGTCTGTGTTTGTAGGTCTTTGTGTGTTGCATTGTTGCGAGACTCTGAAGTGGTCCCAGAGTCTGCATTTGTAGGTTCTGAAGTGGTTCCGGAACTTGCATTCGTATCTGTGTCTGTGTGTCAGTGTGGTTCTCGGACCCCATCTGGGACTCTGTAGGGGGCCAGGCTCCCCACCTCTGTAGGAACGAAGTGGGTCGCTCCGCAGGCGTGAGGCCGATGTTCCATTTTTTGTCTTTTTTGTTTTGTTCAGTGCCTTTTTGTGAGTCTCTTTGGTGTTTGTTTTTGGCTATTTGTATTTGCCTTTCTGAAATTCAGACAATGGGACGGATTTAGACAACTCTTAGAAAGGGAGACTAACCACCCTTTGTTCTGCAGATTGGCCTACCTTTGAAGTAGGGTGGGCGCCTGAGGGCACCCTTGACATCCTGGTCTGGCAAGATCTGGTAAAAACTCCCTTTCCTGGTTAAAGCCTCTTTTACTCCCTCAGAAACAACCTTCAAAAAAAGATTTTAGTCGTCCAGGACCGTCCCAGCAAAGCAGATAAAACAAACTAAGACTTCAGCCTCGGCGCCGCTCTATTCTGTTTTACAGGGCGACTCTGAAGATTTGATTTTCCCTCCTCCCTACCAGCCGCCCGGCCCTGGCTGTGGGGCCGGCAGAGGGGGCCACAGGAGAGGGTACCAGAAGCAGCTCCCCAGGGGCCAGCAGATCCCTCCACTCCCCCTTCACAGGCAGCAGGGAAACCCCTGCTGTGCCATTAGCAAGTGCTGGAACCCCCTGTGTGTTCAAACAAAGCTGGCCCTGTGAGCCTCAACCTGCAGGACTCAGCTGGGGCCCAGGAATGGCAGGCGGAGGATGGGAAGGCGCGCCTCCTGACTTATTCCTCAGGACCCTAACTCCCCAAGCCATACCCGTCCCCCCAGACTGACTCCCCATGGCCGACCAAATGGGGCAAATGGATGGATCTCCTGGACTTCAGGACCCGGTAAGTCACCCTGGGGCACTCAGTACTCAGGCCCGCCTTTGTGCGGAAGGGGGGGCTTCTGTTGCCCCTCTACCAGGGACCTGCCTGGTGTCTGCAATGGAAAGGAGCGTGTGTGTGGTGTAAATGTGTTTGTGGCTCCACGGCCCTGCAGCTACAGAGTCTAAATGGGCCATAACCTGCAGCTCCGTGTTCACCAGGCGGGCGAAGCAATCTCACTCCGGATCAGTGCCTGTTCCGGAGGTCTTTATCTCTTGTTTTGTACAACCAAGGGGGACACATTATGGGAAAATTCCATTCAGAACCAACTGTTCTAAACTCTATAATAAAAACTTTAAAAATGTTGTCTTAATTTAAAAATTCTTAACAGGTTATTCCAAAATGTAAATGGGTTTTTATCAGCTCTTTTCTGTGCTGCTGTCCCTGACTTATCTGATGAGAGTGTTCACCTGTCTTGAAGGTTTCATGTTTTATTATTTGTAGTACTGAGACTACGTTGTTTATCTGTTTTTAATGTTTGAGTAATTACCCAACTGATCAAAAATGTACTAATTTTGGCTAAATGGTTTGACTCTGACAGCTTAAATTCTAAATCGAGTCTTCCAACTTTGGGCTTCCAGTTGGATCCCTGGAACTCTCAAAGGATGAGACTCTGAATTTGTTAAAGTAACAGCTGCTTGAGTCAATTCAGACTATGTAAAATGTATTAAAATGTTATAAATGGTGTCAGACCTATGCTGTATTCATGTTTTTACTTTCCAGCTAAAATGGTCTTATAAAAATAAGAGTAAATTCTGTGTATACAAGCCTTTATGTTGTTAACTAAAGTAAGCCAATGCAGATTGGTTCAGAAAATTGAGGTAATGCAAATGCCCTTCAGTTTGCTCAGTGGCTTGCTTGCTCAGTTTTACATGTCTTTGATGTGCTTTAAACTTGTTTCTTTTAATGATAAAGATCTTTTCAAAGTTGTAACCATGCACTAGTGACCGTGTTTACTGCTCAGGAGGTGTTGTCCTTATATTACTTAAAAGCATGGAAATGTAATTTTGACTTTTACTTCAGATACTGGTATGGTATTCATTAATAACTCTGTGTCTTAAGTCATCTAGGCATCAGTACTAAGTAAAACTTGGAAAAGTGTATTATGTGTACTTTTAACATCTCAAATTCGATAAGAGAGACTGTTTGAGTCTGTTAGCATGTATTCTCATAGGTCGTCCACACATGACAATTCAAGGCTATATAAAAGTAACTACGGATGTAAAGTTTCCAAAGGTATAAACAAGTCATAAAAAGTTTTAAAATGTTAAAAAAAAAAAAAAAACCTCCAAAAATCAGGGACGGGGTTGAGCACCCCCTTGACTGACATCATAGAGGCTGCCTCCTTGGTCCACTTTATTAGAGACCAGGAAAATGAGGAGCAAGCTAGCAGCAGGAGCGATATAAGGATGGGCAACAGGCCAATCAGTGGCTGCTTTACACGGTGATCCACTGTCAAGGAAACCCAGCAAAGCCAATGTACCCCAAATGGCACCTGTTGCTGACATAAGGAGCCAGGGCATTGGGCAAGCAGCTGTTGTAACAGCGACTGCCTTCTGTCAACTCTGCCAAGAGCAAGGCTACTGGACATGGAACTGCCCTGGGTGTCGAAGGACTCCTGGTTCAGAACCGCAGACCCTGTGGCCCTGAGCTAAAAAGCCTTTGGCTCTGCCCAGCTTCCAGCTCCAGCCACTGCTATTGGGGATGGCCTAGGGTCAGTAAAATGCAAGTTGCCTATTTCTATCAGCCTCCTATTCAGCTCTCCTCCTAGTCCAGCCACGTAATGCAAGTCAACAGGGTGCCTCCCTTAAGGGAGATTTGCATCTCTTACAATTCTCTTAATAGCACCCCATGGATAGGTCTGGGCCTCACACACCCAGCCAGGCCTTAAAAATAAACTTAAAAAGCCCTCCCTGCCAGTTCCAGGGGAAAGTGGTCCCCTCCACTCCTGTACTGAGACTATAGACTTGATCTATACCAGCAGAAGGGACCTAAAAGATAGCCCCCTGACTAACACAGATAAAGTTTGGTTCATACATGGAAGCAGCTTTGTCAGACGGGACCTGCTTCTCAGGGTATGCAACAGTTACAGCATGCTCTGCCCCCAGGAACTTTTGTTCATTTAGCAGAACTGATTGCCTTAACCAGAGCTCTAGATCACACAAGGGATTTGTAAGGCACCTTCACTCTGCATGGAGACCTCAGTCTTCCGGTAAGGCAGAAAGAGCCAACCAGGCTCTATCACAAGGATAAAAATAAGTACTTGGTAAGTAAGGTTTAGAAGGAAAGAGTGTTCTTGGTAAAAAGGGTTAAAAAGAAAAGAGCTTTTTAAATAAGAAAAGGACATGGTTTGTAAGAATCCTGGTGGCTAGTTTACTCTAAACTAAAATAAAAATGATAAAATGTTTCAAGTTGTCGCTCCCCGTCTTCGTGGGGGAACGACACAAGACCCTGCGCTGCTCTTTCGTCTGCTCGGCCCTCCCCGGGTTTGCTGCTGGTTCTTCCCGGGTTGGCTACTGTCCCTTCCACCTCCGTGGAAGGGCAGTTCCCCCTGGCCACATTCCCCACTTCCGCAGGGGAGCGGCACACCGCCGGCCGGCTCTTCTCGGGGGCTGCACAGGTGTTCCTTCAGCTAGATGTTCCCCTTAGATGTTCCCCGGTGCATGCCGTCTCTCTCCTCCTTTATAGTCCTCCTCTGCCAGTCCCAACTCGGCTGCCCACACGCCGAGTACGCTGCTCTCCAATCAGTAGCAGGTCCTACAGTTTATTGGTTGAACTGGAGGCAGCTGTGCGGAAGCTGTTTACTTCTCTCCCAGCGCCATATTGTGGGAGAGCAGATGCATAGAATAAGTCTTAATTCCAGTAACTCAGTCCAGTCCGAGCTGCTCCCCACAGATCCCCCTTTCTTTTTATTTTTGGCGTTGATACGCGCCTGTCTTCGGTGTCCCGCGGCACACACTCTGCTCTACTTGCTAGAGTTGCCACAGGTTCTTACAAGTCCTATCAATCAGGCAAACCGAATCCGGGTCCTCTCTTCGCCATGTTGTGAGGAGGTTTTTAGGCGCTGATGCGTGCCTGTGTTCGGTGACCTGCGGCTCATACTTTGGTCGAGCCGCCTGCTGGCGCTTACCGCCTTAATCAGGCAGACCGAATCCAAGCTTTCTCATTGCCGTATTGTGGGGGAGACTTATTAGTGTTGATTCGTGCCTATCTTCGGTGACCTGCAGCTCATACTCTGGTCGAGCTGCTTGCTGGTGCTTACCGCCTTAATCAGGCAGACTGAATCCAAGCTCTCACATTGCTGTGTTGTGGGGAAGCCTTTCTCTTTCTCTATTTCTCTATCTCCGGGCATTCCTATCTCTCCCATTTTACTTCTGTCTGCCAACATTCCTATTTCTCTTTTACTTCTAAACTTCTGTTTCTCTTATCCCCACGGCTTCCCGGCGCCTCGCCCTGCCGGCAGCTTCACGGCTCCGCGCAGCTTCCCGGCGCCTCGCCCCGCCAGCGGGCTCCGCCCCGAGGCTGCTTCTCGGCACCTCACCGGCTCTGAGCCGCTTCAGCCTCTCTCATCCGCGCGGCTCGGCTTTGCGCGCACACTCCGCGGTCTCACACTTAGCCCAGCGTTCCCTATGTACTTGAGCCCCGCACGCTCTGTCTGCGCGCGGCAGCCTCCGCGAGTCACACAGCGTAGCTTACGTGTCCGCCACTAGCATTCAATCTAAGTTCCCCGGGCTAGCCTGGCGAATTCAACCCAGCATACGTCTCCGCCCCACGGTTTGGCTTCCCATCCTTTGCTCCCCGGGCTAATCAGACGGATCCCAACGAGGCTTACGTTTCAGCTTCTGGTTTTAACTTTTCGCCCCCTATTCCCGGGCTAACTTGAGAATCCCAAAGTGGCTTTCGTATCCGCCTCGGCCTGCCCCCCACGGCTTCAATTTCCCTAACACTTTTCTCTACCCGGTATGTTTCCCTAAGTTTTCTTCCAACAATATTCCTCCCTCATTTCTCCTGGCCTCTCCCCACAGTCCGCGTCCGAGTCTGTTTGTTCTAGCTTTCACTTTTGCTTTCGACCTTAGAGATTTCTCCCAGCTTCCCCCCGTAGTCCGTATCCGAGTCTATGCCTAGGCTTTCAATAGCTTCTTCCGGCACCCTTTTCGTCCGGCTTTTCCCTAGGCTATTTGCTAGTCTCTCTCTCCGGTATTTTCCCAGTTCTTCCCGTTTCTTCCCTCCTAAGTTTCATATCCGTCCTAGGTTTCCTATCCGAGTCACGGCACCATTATGTCGCTCCCCGTCTTCGTGGGGGAACGACACAAGACCCTGTGCTGCTCTTTCGTCTGCTCGGCCCTCCCCGGGTTTGCTGCTGGTTCTTCCCGGGTTGGCTACTGTCCCTTCCACCTCCGTGGAAGGGCAGTTCCCCCTGGCCACATTCCCCACTTCCTCAGGGGAGCGGCACACCGCCGGCCGGCTCTTCTCGGGGGCTGCACAGGTGTTCCTTCAGCTAGATGTTCCCCTTAGATGTTCCTGGTGCATGCCGTCTCTCTCCTCCTTTATAGTCCTCCTCTGCCAGTCCCAACTCGGCTGCCCACACGCCGAGTACGCTGCTCTCCAATCAGTAGCAGGTCCTACAGTTTATTGGTTGAACTGGAGGCAGCTGTGCAGAAGCTGTTTACTTCTCTCCCAGCGCCATATTGTGGGAGAGCAGATGCATAGAATAAGTCTTAATTCCAGTAACTCAGTCCAGTCCGAGCTGCTCCCCACACAAGTAAGTTAAAGAGGGTGTGTGAAGTCACAAAAGGTTATAAAAAAAATTAGACATGCTAAGTGCTGTTCTGGGGGGTGTCTGTGCCATGTTCTAGGAAAAATGTTGTCTCTGGGTCAATCAGACTAGACAGGTACAAATCCAAATTTTCCTGGAAAAAGCCAAACAGCTCCAGGACCAGGCAAAGCAGGGCTGGGATTTCTGGCCTGATATCTGGTCACGGAAATCCTGGCTGTTTCCTCTCATTGGCCCAATAACTTCTGCAATCTTGATGCTTCTCTTTGCACTGTGTGTTTTTAATGCCCTTGTTCGTTTTGTCTCTAACAGACTAAAAGCTGTTAAACTCCAAATGGTCATCAGGCAAGGCTTCCAGCCCATTCCACTGGACTACCTGAACAGCCCTCTGGACCGAGCGGCACCGTCTTTCCAAGGCCACTGTTGCACACCATAAGACAGGTAGCAAGAGGAAATACCCAAACCCCCCCTCGACGCCCACATGCCAGCTTCGAAGAAGTTACAGAAAACGGAACTCCATCCATAATCCCAAAGAAGAATTTTGGGTATTACCTCTTGAGGGGAAAATATTAGACAGAAGGTCAGTTATGAGCTTATGTGTGTGTGACATAAAGGCCTAATGTGTCCAGCATATGCATCTGCACCTCAGTCATCCTGACAATGTTTCACTGGAAGCCCGGCCTTTGCATCCTGCCCTGCCCCCTTCTACCTGATAACCTGCCAGGTGGAGATCCCCACCCCTTCTGCCTGACAAATCTTCCACAACCTCCCAGATACAGCCCAGTATCTGCATTTCAGTATTGCAGAACAGGCGGGGGTTGAATCTCATTTTCATAGAGGAGGGGGGGGTTATGCGCAGCCCTTAAGGAGGAATGCTGCTTCTATGTAGACAAGACAGGGGTGGCGAGGGACAACATGGCTCAACTACGTAAACGCTTAGAGGAAAGACAGTGGGACAGACTTCAGCAACAGGGATGGTTTGAGTCGTGGTTCACTAAGTCTCCCTAGCTAAAAATGTTAAACTCATGGTAATTCGTCAACAATATGTAACACATGGGAAAGGGGAAACAGATGGTCTCTAAGATTAGAGACCCTGGCCTAAGAGGAGTGGGGAATGAAGGGTTAAAAAGTTAAAAGCTGCTCCCCCCCCAACCTCCTCTGGTGAACTTTCCTGACTTGTTACACTTGCTCTGCATAGCCATTAGTCAGTAAATTACCCCAATGTGAGCGTAACCTCAGTTTCACCTAAGTGAGATAGAAGAAGTCACCATATATCTCTGCCTCCTGGACCCCTGACTCCACCAGGTGTCCCTTATCGCCATTCGGCTGCATTCCTAGGTATCACCAAGGCAGTTCCTGCAATCTTGTGTGGCCCTCCCTTTTGGCAATAGGAGGCTTTTTGATACTCCCTGTGTTCATAAATCAACTGATTGTAAAATCACTTAACTTGTATCAATTGTTTACTCTATACCACTGTCTGCTCTACGCAATGATTGATTTTCTTTGTTTAAACGTGTATAAAAACCCCAACCCAAGACTATTCGAGGCCGCTCGCCTGTACTGGGACGGGGGCCCCCGACATGTCGGAACATCAATAAACTTTACCCTTTGTTAATTACATGAGAGAAGGTCTCTTGGAGCGTTTTTGGGGTGGCAAGAGCAATTCAACTCTAATTCGACTGTAACACTAGGAATTCAATCTGGGTCTCCCCCCATGGGGGGCAGGGGCTCGAGGACTTTAAATCATCATCTGCTGGGGCCAGCACACACAGATGTGGGAACACACACTTCCACACTCTGACCCCCACTGGCTTCTCTTCCTGAGAATTTCAGCTCGCCTTGAGCACGCTGAATCTGCCGGTGAGCTTGGCTTGGCTGTCGCGTCCAGAAATCTAGGCCAACCCATCCTGGGTATTGCCTGATCATTGTCCTTGAAACCCAGCCCAGAAGTGAAGTCATTCTTTGGGAATCGCTGGGTGAACACTGGGTGAAGAGACAGCATGGCTCCCCCCTGGGAGGTGTGCCTTCTGTACCCCCCCTCCTGAAACAGTTCCATCTGTCCGTCTGCAGAGATCCCAGGTTTCCACGGGGATGATGCTTCAGCTGAGCCCTGTTGGAATAGTCAGAGTGAACCAGACAGAAGGTGTTCCAACGTCAAGGGCCAAGGCTGTGGATCCCAGCACCTGGTAGAGAGCCAAAGCACTGGATTCACAACATGGACTCTCCCAGCTGTTCTGCTTCCAATCCAGCCCCCTGCTAATGCACCCAGGAAGGCAGCAGAGGATGGCCCAAGTGCTCGGGCCCCTGTGGCCCACATGGGAGCCCCAGATGGAATTCCTGGCTCCTGGCTTCAGCCTGGCCCCAGGCCCAGCTGTTGCGGCCATGTAGGGGGATGAACCAGAGGATGGATGATCACTCTCTCTCTCTTCCTCCCTCTGGCCACTCTGCCTTTTAAATCAACACATCTTGCAAGAAAGTAATAAACAGACTCTCTTTGAGTACATATTTATGGGGCACTTTTTGGTGTTTCAATATATGTATGCACCGTATGTGGATCGAATGAGAGTGGTTAGCGTATCACCTCATAGATTTATTATCACTCCCTGGTGGAAGCACTCAAACCTTCTTCTAGCTGTAATATCCAACACCTTCTTGTTAACCAGGTCACCCTACCAGGCCACACCCCTCTTCTCTTAGTGTCCCTTTGTAGCTGCTGGCATCCTCCCCCTCACCTCCCTCTTCCACCCCTCCCCCATCTCTCCCAACCACTGTTCTACAACTGACCACTATGATGTCAGCATTTTTGAGATTCCCCCATCTGAGTGAGGCCCTGAGTGTTTGTGCTTCTGTGTCTGGCCACACTGTCCTCCAGGTTTGTTCGTCCTGGATGTCTCGAGGGCCAGGACTTCCTTCTTTTCGTGGGTGAACGGGATCTCACTGTGTAGAAACACCATGTTTTTCTCTCTCCGTTCATCTGCCGATGGGCGTTCAGGTTGATTTAAAAGCTTGGTTATTGTGAATGACGCTGCAGCTAACACAGGGATGTAGTCACAGGACTCTGGACAGACAGATGGACGCACAGACAGGTGGCCCAGGACAGACAGACGGATGGACCAATGGACAGATGGATGGATGGGTGGATGGTCAGATGAATGGATAAATAAGTACATACATAGGTCAGTCAGGGAGCTATGGCTTTGTCTCATTGTGAGATTAGGGCACATGTAATAAAGTTAAGTCTGGAAAGTTGGGTTTTGGGGGCTGACACCATGACATGGTGGGGAAAGCTGCCATCTGAGGAGTGAACCAGCGAATGGAAGATCTCTCTGTCTACCTCTCTCTGTGACTCCTTCAAACAAACAAAATAAATCTTTGTTTTTTAAAGAATAGTTTAGCACAAGGTTGCCCATCAATGCGTATTGCATGAAGGATGAGGGGCAGCTCTCCCCTCCCCAACCCTGCAGCCCTGTCCCCTGTCTTGGCACCTGACCGGGCCCTGGTACACTGCAGGACACACCATGTGCCATGCTCTGCCCTCCAGGATGGTGCCGGTCAAGGCTGAGCAAACCTCCCTGTGTTGCCATGCCCTTCCAACCGGGGGTACTCTGACTTACAGACGTTTGGCCATGGTCCCACAGATGGCGGCTCAGCCAAGCCATCTGGCACTCCTAAAAGCTCCCGGGGGGCTCCCGATGCTGAGAACAGGGGGCCAGTGTCCTGCATTTCAGCTGAGTTGCCTGATGAGCTAAACGTTCCAACTCTGCAGTCTTGGGGAGCCTGCGACTGCACTGCAGTGTGCTTCCAGGAGACACCAATGGGGTGACCCTTGGACCGGAAGTGTTGTACAACAGATCCTTCTGGAATGGTGGCAATGTGGCTGTTAGGTAGGAAGTCAGTTATGAGCTTATGTGTGTGCGACATAAAGGCCTAAAGAGAAGACCTCTATGACCAGCATATGCTGCATCTCAAAGTCATCCTGATGGTGTTTCAGGGGCAGCCCGGTATTCACATCCTGCCCTGCCTGACCCCTTCCACCTGATATCTCTCAGGTGCAGCCCAGTATCTGCATTTCAAACACCCTGCTCCAGATCCCAATCCTCTAGGGGGTCCTGCCCACCCTTCCTCCTGGCTGATAACATTTGCTTCCATGAAGTCCTTTGTTTCAGACCTTCAAGAGAAAACTCAGATAGAAGTTTTTCTATTTACATCCAAAAATCCCTTTGTTCCAAGGGGAACAGAGGTGGGGAAGCAAGACCCATCTCCTTAAAAACCCCTGGCCTCAACCGGACTGCGTGCTCAGCCCTCTGCCTCTCTGCTGAGTCGCCTGCCTGGTCTGGCCAGGCGTAATCTCTGCACTCAACTATGTAACCTCGCCCCCCCCCCCCGAGTCCGAGCGACTGGGCACTCTCTCTCAGGTCCTGTCTGGAGAGGTGCCCATCCGTTCTTACGGATGTCCCTTCCCTAATAAACTTTGCTACTTTTACCTCCCACTACTCTCTGTCTCACGCCTGAATTCTTTCTTGCGCGAAGACAAGAACCCTGCAATTTCTCCGGTAACATTTTTGGCAACCACGAAGGGATTTTGAGGACATCGGAGGTCAGTATTCCTTCCCTCAAGCGGGAACGGATCTGTGGAAGTGACCATTGAGTGTCCGGCACCCCACAGCTCTCCGAGAACGCGGAGTCCCCCCGGCCACGGCTTAGCTACGGCCGAAACTCCAGAGGGATTGTAAGGAACAGGAGGGAAATTAGGAAGGGCAGTTGGCTGAGAGCCTGGAGACCCCCTGAGCTCTCTTCAGCTTCCCGGCAGCCGGACTGTGACCCGAGGACCAGGTCTCTCTCTCGGAGGGATGCCTGGTCACGCTGCCTACTGCTACGCGAGCAGGGCTTAGCTTCGGTCGAGGCTAATATTGGCCCTCCAGGTAAACTCAGACAACTAGGTAGTGGGTAACCTTGAGCGATAGGAGATTTCAAACCCCACTCAGCCCCCAGACAGGAGGGCCTTTCCCTATGCTCTCCTCCAGCTGAGATTCATAGCGGAAGGTGAGGGCACGTCTAGTCCTCCATTGCTTTCTGCCTTCCTCCTCCTCCCGGGGGCTCCCTCCCCCACTCTTTTGCTCTCCTCATCTCCATTCCTATACCACTGGCCAGGAGAAAGGGAGAGGGAAATTCCACTGGTCTCTCCACCTAAGGGAAAAGCTGTTACCTGTTACCTGTTAACCCTTCCCAACCTGGTAGAAAGTTTTCCATCTTTGCAGCTTATGGTAGCTCTGGTGCGTCTTAAAGTTTTTGTGAACTATTCCTGTTGCTAAGCTTTGATTGCCTGAGGACTAAATCTGGAAAAGAGCTAAAGTTTACTATCTGTTGTAATTGACTGAGTGTCTGCAGTAGTCCTAATTGATCTGGCTTTGGTTGAATTATAGGAGGTTCCCAGCACTCTTGGTAAAATGGCGCACCTACCCAACCCCACGGCTAGTCCTGCCAGGCCCCGGTGTGCGCAGTCTTCCCTGTAAATGGGGGACCACAGCCTTTCTCTGCACTTTATTCCAGTCCTCGTGGCCTGCCGCACCCAGGCAGGCATAGCCAGATATCTCTAGGGAGCGCGCCCCCAGGGCAGCTTTTTTCCTCCCCGGGAGGAATTTCCAACTCAGTACCACTGCTGGCCTTACCTAAGGGAGCAAGACCCTTAATCCATCAACCTTTCCAACCTGATGGGTTTTTCTCTTTGCAGTTATGGACGCCTAAGCAATGGGCTCATACGCTGATGACGAGTTCTTTTCTGTGCTGCTGTCCCTGACTTATCTGAGAGCGTTCACCCGTCTTGAAGTTTTCGCGTTTTATTGCCATTATGAGTCTTGATTGGGAAAACTGCAACGGGAAGTTGTTTACGTTAAACCGTTTGACTCTGACAGCTTAAATTCTAAACCGAAGGCTGACGCCCTGGCTCACTAGGCTAATCCTCCGCCTTGCGCCTTGTGGCGCCGGCACACCGGGTGTCCCGGTTGCCCCTCTTCCAGGCCAGCTCTCTGCTGTGGCCCGGGAGTGCAGTGGAGGATGGCCCAAGTGCTTGGGCCCTGCACCCCATGGGAGACCAGGAGAAGCACCTGGCTCCTGCCATCGGATCAGCGCAGTGTGCCGGCCGCGGCGGCCATTGGAGGGTGAACCAACGGCAAAAGGAAGACCTTTCTCTCTGTCTCTCTCTCTCACTGTCCACTCTGCCTGTCAAAAAAAAAAAAAAAATCTAAACCGAGTCTTCCAACTTTGGGCTTCCAGTCGGATCCCTGGAACTCTCAAAGGATGAGACTCTAAAATTTGTTAAAGTAACAGCTGCTTGAGTCAATTCAGGTTATGTGAAATGTATTAAAATGTTGTAAACGGTGTCAGACCTATGCTGTATTCATGTTTTTGCTTTCCAGCTAGAGTGGTCTTATGAAAATGAGAGTAAATTCTGTGTATACAGGCCTTTATGTTGTTAACTAAAGTAAGCCAGTACAGTTTGGTTCAGAGAATTGAGTTAATGCACAAGCCCTTGGGTTTGCCCGGTGGCTCCCTTGCTCAGTTGTACATGTCCTTGATATGCTTTAAACTTGTTTCTTTTCAAAGTTGTAAACATGCACTAGTGTCCCTGTTGCTGCTCAGGTGTTACCCTCATGTTACTTAAAGGCATGGGGAATGGAGTTTTGACTTTAATTCAGATAATGGTGTGGTAGTCATTAATAACTCAGTGTTTTAAGTCATCTAGGCATCGGTGCTAAGTAAAACTTGGGAAAATGTATTACGTGTACTTTTAGCATCTCCAATTCGATAAGAGAGACTGAGTTTGTTAGCATGTATTCTCAAAGGTTGTCCATACATGACAATTCAAGACTATGTAAAAGTAACTACCGGTGTAAAGTTTCAGAAGGTGTGAGTGAGCAAGTCATGAAAAGTTTTCAAGTGTTTACGATTTTAAAATATTGTTTACGAGTTTTCTTCAAGTTGAGTGCTAATGCCAAAATTACACTGACCTAAAGTTGAAGTCTGATCTTCTGTTATAACAATGGGGTTTTTAAAAAATGTGCACTAATGTTGGTAAATATCTGGAAATGGTCTCAATCGTAAATCTTAAATCTGTTTTTGAAAAACTGTAACATCTCTTTTTAACAATGTCTGCTTAATCGGTTGCTCTGCCATTTCTAAAGTTAGGTCGTGTAAGCTCTTTTTGACTCTGTTAAATAATTCTGAGTTATGTGATGACTTTGTGTGCTAACTCTTATGTTCAAGGTTTTTTTTTTTTTTATTTCTGGTTTATTCGACAACAAGAGACCTAGAATTCATGTTCTGCCAAAGTAATCTATTGTGTACTCTACCGTCTCTGTTAAGTTCAGATTGATGAAAAGCATTGTTACATATCATTATGATCAGGTCTGGTCTAAAAGTGTTAAAATCACCCTGACTAATGAATGGCTGTCATTTCAGGATGTTAAGGAATTCTGTTTTGACCAGATACTCTAAGTTCTCTTGGCACCTTTAACAGACTTTCTGAAAATCAAAGTTCTAAATTCTCTGGACTTGTGGTATCTCCAGAGGGCTCCTAGAGATGTCAAAAGATAGATCTCTCATCTTGCAGAGATAATAACCAATCAGGCTGTTTAGATTAAAAGTGGTGCCAAGATGTGAAATGATGCTAAACTTCAGTTATAAATTGTGGGGAGCAACTCGGACTAGACTAAGTTACTGGAATTAAGACTTATTCTATGCATCTGCTCTCCCACAATATGGCGCTGGGAGAGGAGTAAACAACTTTTACACAGCTGCCTCCAGTTCGACCAATAACCTGCAGGAGCTGATCCTGCTCCTGATTGGAGGAGAGCAGCGTACTCGGCTTGTGGGTAGCAGAGTTGGGATTGGTGGAAGAGGACTATAAAGGAGGAGAGAGCCAACATGCACCAGGAACACCTGAGGAACATCTGAGCAGCCCCCGAGCTGGCCAGCGGTGTGCCGCTCCCCCGCGGAAGTGGGGAAAGTGGCAGGGGGGCCTCCCCTCAATGGAGGTAGAGGGACGGCAGCAAACCCGGGGAGGGCCGAGCAGACAAGAGAACAGCGCGGGGTCCTGTGTCGTTCCTCCGCGAAGAGGGGGAGCGACAATAAATGTGTTTCTTTCTAGCTGCTCCAGTCTCTGGCTCAGAAGCCAGATCCTTTAAAGAGGGACGGACATAGTCTCCGTCCAGCTAACACTGAACAACCAGGCATTGCTAGTTCAAATGTGGATCAAACAGAGGTCTAGCCAAAAGGGAGAAAGTGTTCCAAAAGAGACTTAGAGCCAACAGGGGATGGTTATGCGGCAGATGCTAGAGCACTGGGTTCCAGGAGCCCAAGAAAACTCTAGTGTCCACAGCTACACGGTGAAAGCCCGGAAGCCCAAAACCTAAACTTATGGGTTACACGGTAAGACTAGTTAAACCCGGAAACCCAGGCCCATAGGCCACTGGCTACATGGTAAATATCCAGAAGCCAAGGGATGGCAGAGACCTCTGCCACCATTTCTCCTCTCTAAGTCAGGCTATGCAGTAAGCACTGGTCAAATGCCAGTTAAATCTGAAAGCCCAGGAAGTCAGGCTAGAGACCCGACTCGCTGCCTCACTTCTCCTCTTTTCTCTTCCAGAAGGGAAGTTACTACTGTTCTGCAGGACTCTCCACTGTGATGTACGGTTTGATCCCCAGACCTGATGTAAGGGATGACTGACCTTTTCTGTAATAATGCCTGGCCACAGTATAGGGCCCCCAAACAGCATAGCCAGAAAAAGAGGTTAAACTATGAACTAATGTGACAGCTAGATCGATTTTTCGGTGTACGCGGTAAATGGGCAGAACTCCCCTTTTAAACCAAACTGAGGGATAGATAGGAAGTTGCACTGATGACCTCAAAGTATGCAAGCAGGTCACCACAGTGGATCTTACCTAAAGGGTCATAGTTCTCCTCATGGGCGCGGTCTTAACTCGCAGGAAAATACTAAGTGTCAGAATTTGCCCATGACCATAGTTTTTTAGCTCACCCTGACATTAAAGAAATCTTCAAAAATCAGGGATGGGTTGAGCACCCCCTTGACTGACATCATAGAGGCTGCCTATTTGGTCTACTTTATTAGAGACCAGGAGAACGAGGAGCAAGCAAGCAGCAGAGGATGGGCAACAGGCCAATCCATGGCTGCTTTACACAGTGATCTGCCGTCAAGGAGACCCAGCAAGGCCAGTGCACCCCAAACAGCACCTGTTGCTGATATGAGGAGCCAGGGCATTGGGCAAGCAGCTGTCATAACAGCAAATGCCTTCTGTCAGCACTGCCAAGAGCACAGCCACTGGACACGGAACTGCCCTGGGTGTCGAAGGACTCCTGGTTCAGAACCACAGACCCTGTGGCCCTGAGCTAAAAAAAAGCCTTTGGCTCTGCCCAGCCTCCGCCCAGCTTCCAGCTCCAGCCACTGCTATTGGGGATGGCCTAGGGTCAGTGACATGCAAGTTGCCTATTTCTATGAGCCTCCTATTCAGCTCTCCTCCTAGTCCAGCCATGTAATGCAAGTCAGCAGGGGGCCTCCCTTAAAGGGGATTTGCATCTCTTGCAATTCTCTTCCAGCACCCCATGGATAGGTCTGGGCCTCACACACCCAGCCAGGCCTTAAAAGTCTATCCAATAGCATTAAGCTTAGAAAGCCCTCCCTGCCAGTTCCTAAACACAGGGCTTTCAGTAACAGCTAACTCAGATAGTCCTGCACCTATTTGGACAGGTCCTCACTGAGGACTTAAAGGGCCTATCTCTTAAGGGGGGTGCACAATAGTCCATAATGTAGATGGTTAAATGTAAATGATTTGTTAGTCTGTCTCCTTTCCCAGCCTGAGACTCTAGTCTTGTACATTGGCTTAACTTCCTAGCAAAACTGGCTACTGGGTATCCAGAGGAAAACAAAGCATTGCTAGTCCCTTAGAGTGTTAATTATTTAACCCTTATCCTCACCCCTGGGGAGAGAAAACCTGCCCCAGAGAGGATATGGGCCATGCAGCAAATTCCTACTTCTGCAAACTTCAGGCAGTCCCAGTTTTCTCTATCAGGTTCCCAGATACAGGAAAACAGCACAGTTCCTAAACCAGGCTCTCGACAGGCAGCCAAAGCAGAGACCCCTCCTTTGGGGGAAAGAGCAAACCACAGCCTTTGCTCAACTAAAGGATGCTATGACTAAAGCCCTGTGCTAGCACTGCCAAACCCAGAGAGACCCTCCCAGCTGTACTTCACTGGGAGGCAGGGAGGCACCTTAGGAGGGTTAACTCAGGATCTGGGACCTGTTAAGTGAAGAGTTAAAATTGTATATGTGCGGGTGTAAAAAGTTAAGCTTAAGCTTACAGGTTTAAACCTTCCTGGTGCAGCCGTGAAAATAAGACAGAGTGAAGTAGCACCTTGACAGTAGGGACTCCATTTTGGAGCACTTGAGACTGCATTCTGGGAAAGCACCCCCCCCCCCACCGTGAGACTCTGGTCTGAAACTATGATCTCAACTAGTCGGACAATAGCAGTGCACTACATCACCCTTGGCAACGCACAAAAACCCCCTAGCATGATTGCTCAAGCTTAAAAGTAAAAAGGTTGCACCTGGGTTACCTGGGCTAATAATAAAGATATAATTTGTCTATGTCTTAAGATCATAATTGCTGATTGTAAGACTTTAGCAACCACTTAACAACCGTGTATTCTCTTCCCCTTCCCGGTTTTGCGGTTTTTGCCTTTATAAACCCTAACCTTTGGTTATTCGGGGCTGCTCTGTTCATGTATGATCAGACAGCCCCAGCATGCTGGATAATCAATAAAGCTTCCCCTTGCTGTTTGTATAAGAGATGTCTCTTGGTGACGTTTTTCGGGCAGTCGACTCTAACATAAGCAACCTGTGGGCTACTTTTCTAAAACCTTAGACATGGTTGCACAAGGATAGCCTCACTGCCTAAAGGCAATGGCAGCGGCTGCCTTGCTGACAGAGGAGGTATCTAGAATTACAGTGGGACAAGACATCGCCCTTTATACCCCACACCAAATAAATTCTCTATTAGAGCAAAAGGGCTCTCACTGGCTCACAGATCGCAGAATACTAAAATATCAGGTCCTCCTTCTAAAAAACCCTCAGGTAAAAATAAGGCATTGCTCTACTCTAACCCAGGGGGAAAGTGGTCCCCTCCACTCCTCTGCTGAGACTATAGACTTGATCTATGCCAGCAGAAGGGACCTAAAAGACAGCCCCCTGACTAACACACATGAAGTTTGGTTCATAGATGGAAGCAGCTTTGTCAAACAGGACCTGCTTCTCAGGGTATGCAACAGTTACGGCATGGCACGTTACTGAAGCGTGCTCTGCCCCCAGGAACTTTTGCTCAGTTAGCAGAACTGATTGCCTTAACCAGAGCTCTAGATCACACAGGGGATTTGTAAGGCACCTTCACTCTGCATGGAGACCTCAGACTTCTGGTAAGGTAGAAAGAGCCAAGCAGGCTCTATGGAAAACATCACAAGGATAAAAATGTGTGCTTGGTAAGTAAGGTTTAGAAGGAAAGAGTGTTCTTGGCAAGAAGGGTTAAAAAGGAAAGAGCTTTTTAAATAAGGAAAGGACATGGTTGTAAGAATCCTGATGGCTAGTTTACTCTAGACTGGAATGGAAATGATGGCATGTTTCAAGTAAGTTGAAGAGGGTGTGTGGAAGTCACAAAAGGTTATGAAAGAAAGAAATTGGACATGCTAAGTGCTGTTCTGGGGGGTGTCTGTGCCATGTTCTAGGAAGAATGTTGTCTCTGGGTCAATCAGACTGGACAGGTACAAATCCAAATTCGTACTTTTCCTGGACAAAGCCAAGCAGCTCCAGGACCAGGCCAAGCAGGGCTGGGATTTGTGGCCTGACATCTGTTCATGGAAATCCTGGCTATTTCTTCTCCTTGGCGCAATAACTTCTGTAATCTCGATGCTTCTCCTTGCACCATGTTTTCGGTTTTTGTTTGTTTGTTTGTTTGTTTTGTTTTGTTTTGTTTTGTCTTTTTTTTTGACAGGCAGAGTGGACAGTGAGGGAGAGAGACAAAGAGAAAGGTCTTCTTTTGCCATTGGTTCACCCCCCAATTGCAGCCGAGGCCGGTGCACTGCGGTCGGCGCACCACACTGATCCGAAGGCAGGAGTCAGGTACTTCTCCTGGTCTCCCATGGGGTGCAGGGCCCAAGGTCTTGGGCCATCCTCTATTGTACTCCCTGGCCACAGCAGAGAGCTGGCCTGGAAGAGGGGCAACCGGTATAGAATCCAGCGCCCCAACCGGGACTAGAACTCGGTGTGCCGGCGCCATAAGCGGAGCATTAGCCTATGAGCCACGGCGCCGGCTCCGTTTTTATTTTCTGTTTGTTAGAGAGGTGGGAGTGGGGGCAGAAGCTGGAGGAGAACTCAACCGGCTCTCCCGTGTGGGTGGCACTTGACCCATCCTGAACCGTCCCTGCTGCCTCCCAGGAGCCACGTCAGCAGGAAGGTGGAGTCAGGAATGAAACCCACTCGCTCTAATACGGGACATGGGTGTGTCTCAGCCACGGGCTTCTCATCTGCCTGAGCGCCAGTTCCCAGAGGGCTAAGCAAGAGCACCAGGTTAGGGGTAAAGACGAGGAAGAACTGGCCTGGGGAATGGGGTGGAGTCCTTAAGCACAAACTGGGGCGAAACTTCAGCAGGGAGATCGCATCTGGGACAGATGGGAGGACAGAGGTGCAGGCCACCCACCTGCAGCTGAGCTCCAGGGAGAGGGGACAGCCTTTGGTCAGAGAAGCCCCTTCTCAGGGGGGAGGGCGCCAGAGAGGCTCACCTGGGGCTCGGCGGTGTGCCCCCACTGAGCCTTCCCTTCAGAACTCCTGTTTGGACAGACATTCTCAAGAGCTAACCCCGAAAAGAGTTGGTTCAAACCAGCGTCTCCTCTCCTTGCGACGTACGGAAGAGCCCAGGATTCTCAACACCTGTCTCCCTCGTGCTCCCACTCTTAGCAGCAGGTAGCCAGAGCTGAGAGTCACACCGCCCTCCAAGAGTGGGTCCCGCCTGCACACACCCACATGCACACCAGCTTTAGCCATGTCCTTTTATTGAGCCATTTGTATGGGAATGGTGATCAGGGAGTTGTCACACCCCACCACGGGGCCCTGCCACGGAGGAGGCGGGCTCAGCAGTCGCTGAGGCAGTTTCTGGGATGGTGTCCCAGTGCAGGCCAATGGCGTTGATGAATAAGCCAGCTCGGCCACTGATGAATCGGAGCACGGCGTCGATGTCCAAGGGGACAGCGTTGAAGCTCACGCCTGTGTCTCTCCCAAAGGATAGGATGCGACCGTAGTTGGTGAAAAAGTCCAGGGTCTTCAGATAGTTACCGTATGACCCAAAAACCTCGATCACTGACTCCCCTGGGTGCAGAAAGATCTCCTCCAGGTCTCCCAGGTTGCCACCCACGTAGTCGCTCCACACCTGGCCATAGCGCACCTGGAGACTGGGACGGGTAGGAGGGCAGGAACGGGACACTGATTAGGTCATCAGAGTTCAGGACCATTTGGCCTGCACGTGGAGTCCTCCAAACTGGACACTAGCATGAGCAGTCCCTGCTAGTTGCCCCAAAAGTGTAGGCCGGGTGAGCCCTGGAGGACCACACAAAGAACTTCAGCTCCTGACCTGGCTGACAGCAGGTGCAGAGAAGGAAGGCAGCTTGCCCAGAGTCACCCACACACAGCACATGGCAGGCCTTGAATTTGGAGTCCAGCCTCCTACGATGCCCCTCCCCCATTCCCGCACTTGTGGAAGCAAAGGGATTTTCTAACAGCTGAGTGGCTCCCTTGTGGGAGAGGGAAGAGGCTTGTCCCTGCTGTCCCAGGAGGCAGATCCAGGATCAGGGGACACACTTTGGCTCTGCACGTGATAGAATTTTCCGACTAGCAATGGAGTGGGGACTGCTCAAGAGAGGCGTTGAGCAAAGTTGCAGGGCACCCAGCAGGGATATTGGAAAGAAAATTTAAACCGCAGAAGGCGGGGTGGGCAGGGCTGGTCGACTTCCAGGCCCCTGAGAGTTAGTGGTTATTAATGATTTGCCACCACCAGGCATATTTGGGGAGGGAGGAGTCCAAAGGGTACGGTTCTGGAAGCCGAGTCCTCTCACAGCTATCCCCATATCCTGCCTCACTAGGGACCTGTTGGTTGAGGCACAGGTGGCCCAGAGTGAAAGAGCACTTCCTGAGCTAGTAAGAGCTTGAGGAACGCGGAAGAGCCTTACCCCACAATATAGCAGCTGTTGACCCGGACACGGAGGGCTGTGATGGGCCCTTCCAGCTGGAGGCCGGAGTGGGAGAATGGCTCTCCTCCTCCCCTTCCGTACTCGCCACTGTAGGAGGAGGACCTGGCCTGGACTGCAGTGAAAGAAAGGGGGGCTTGGAGGCAAGGACCTCCCAGTTCCCACCGCTCAGGGGCGGCCCTGCAAGCCTTGGCCACCAGCCAAGCAGGGGCCCCTTCCCGCCACCCGCCCCCAGAGTCCCAGCGGCTCACTTACTGGCACTGGCAGAGGCCGATGCACAGAGAAGGCCCAGGAGCATGAAGGTCCACATCGTGAGGCTGCAGGGGGAAGAAGAGAGCAGAGGGGGAGGTTTCCCCCTTTCCCTCTGGCCTCCGGGTGGCCTGACCCTTCAGCTCCCACCTAGCCAGACCCAGGCTCAAGGTGCACAGCACTGTCCACAGCCTGCAGTGCATCCTCCAGACCTGGTGTTCCTTGGTCTGCTCCAGCAAGGTCCAGCTCTCTGCTAGTGCCCTGGGAAGGCGGTGGAAGATGGCCCAAGCACTTGAGCCCCTGCACCCCCTTGGGAGACCTGGAGGAAGCTCCAGGCTCCTGGCTCAGATTGGCCCAGCTCTGGCCATTGCGGCCATGTGGGGGAGTGATCCAGCAGATGGGATCTTTGTCACGATTCTTTGTCCACCGACACACGCCTGGCCTTTCCCAGTCACCTGAGTGTCCCAGGTTCCTAGTCCTTCAACTGACAGCTGACACATCTCTGCACCAAGATAGCTTCAACCCAGGTGCCCACTTCACTAACACTCCCTGCCACTCAATCCAGGCATCCCCTTCCCCAGACCAGATCAGATCTGAATCCCCACCCCCTCAAAGGCAGACCCAGGAATCCCTAACACCTCTCACCTGGGAGCTTCAGGTGCAAGGTAACCCCTTAGAACCTTCCAGAACTTTTATACCAGCTCCTAGCCCTCCCTCCTGCTCTTTTTTTTTTTTTTTTTTTTTTTTTTTTTTTTTTTTTGACAGGCAGAGTGGACAGTGAGAGAGAGACAGAGAGAAATGTTTTCCTTTGCCGTTGGTTCACCCTCCAATGGCGCTGATCCCAAGGCAGGAGCCAGGTGCTTCTCCTGGTCTCCCATGGGGTGCAGGGCCCAAGCACTTGGGCCTTCCTCCACTGCACTCCCAGGCCACAGCAGAGAGCTGGCCTGGAAGAGGGAAAACCGGGACTAGAACCCAGTGTGCCGGCGCCGCTAGGTGGAGGATTAGCCTAGTGAGCTGGGGCGCCGGCCCCTCCTACTCTTTATCAAGTGAAGCTCACCTCCTGAGCAAACAAGGTCAACCTCTTGGCATCAGGTGTTGGGCAGGGTCTGTCCCTCTCGTAAAGCTTACGGATGACAAGGTGGGGTCCACTTGGCTGAGTGCCAAGGCCAGGAGGGGCAGGACAAGCTTGAGGCATGGTCACCAGAAGCTTTTGATTAATTTATTTTATTTATTCAGTGTGGCAAGGGAGAGAGAGAGAGAGAGAGACAGAGAAGTCTTCATCCACTGGTTCACTCCCCACATGGCCGCAATGGCCAGAACTGAGCCGATCCGATGGATTGCTATGGATGTTCCCCCATCTGGAGAGTGAACCATCACATGGAAGACCTCTCTCTCTCTGTCTCTCTCTCTCTCTCTCTCTCTCTCTCTCTTTCTCTGCCTCTTCTTCTCTGTGTAACTCTGACCTTCAAATAAATAAATCTTTAAAAAAAAAGAATTTTTCCCTCTCTTTTCTGATATTTTGATACAAAAAATAAAAAAGGCAAAAACACCCCAAGCAGGCAGTAAAGTTTAAAGAATGGCATGGCAAACGCCCGTACAACCATATACCACTTTATGGATTCTATCACATCATGGGGACTATCTTGTACATTAGCAAGTCTAGCCAGCCAGCCAGCCTCAACCTGCCAGCCGCTTCTCAAACCATCTCTGTCTCTGAGAAGGGTGACTTGGGCTGCAAGTTGCCCCCCTCCCAAGAGATGTCCTTCCAGGGAGCATGAGGCAAGCTGAGGCGCTGAGGGGGTGCAGGTCCTCCTTGGGGCAGGGTGGGGCTGGGCTTTAGGTGCCCCCCTGCCCTGGACTCTCAGACACCATGGCAGAAAGATCCTGGAGCCGTAGCCCACCCTTGGGTCTGGAACCTCGGAGTGGGTGTCAGACTCATTCGGCCCTCTGAGGGTGGATCTCTCGCCACCTCAAGCCCCGAGTCCTCTTGTCTGGCGTCTCCAGAATTGCTACTCTTGTTTAGTTTATTTTCTCTTTGTTTCCAGAACACAGGACAATCAAACACCTGTCTCCGAGAATTGCCCAGTCATATTATTGTATGTCATTTCATCCCCTAAAATAACATGACACAGGTGTCGTCCCGTATTTACTAACAGGAAACAGGCTGGCCTGGGGTGGGTGGCAGATTTGAATGTCCACCAGCTTCGCCCGCTATCGTGGTCTGGAAGTCTGTTTTTGGAGAGTGGCCATCAGCCAAGACAGCCACTCCCCGGGAGAGCCTCAAGCAGGACAAGGCTTCTGTTCGTGGGGCCAGGGGGCATCTGTCGGGTCAGACGGAGGAGGCAGCTGAAGGAAACGCATGAAATAACAGAAACAAGGGCTTTTTTATTATTATACTTGAAGATTCCAGAGGGGGAAGGTAACATGACTTGTATGGCCAGTGGGAAGGTTAGCAGGGAGGGACTGCAGAACGAGAGAGAGAGAGAGAGAGAGAGAGAGAGGACCAAAGCTGTCATTGGGCCAGGGCATTCTCCAAGCAGGTTTCCCGTGGGGCGATCTAATTGGAAGGTTTAGCTCCAGCAGGCATGGTTCCTGGAGGCCACGCTGTGAAGGACAGATGGGCACCGCGGCCCCTGTGCACAGCCCGTGTGGAGTGGGGTCAGTGGAGTCAGTCATGTGGGTTGCATCCAGCTGTCCCACCAGGTGAAGGGCTGGTAACCGGGCCCCTGCTCCTGGGGTGAGCAGCCTGGACGCCACGGCAGCACAAACCCTGGGAACTCACTACGCTCTGAGGGCAGAGTGCGAAATCCTTTTACAAGCATTTGGGTGTGTGAACCAGTGAATGAGAGTGTTTCTCTCTCTCTCTCTCTCTCTCTCTCTCTCTCTCTCTGCACCTCACGTTAGAAAAACAAAAACAGGGCCGGTGCCGCGGCTCACTAAGCTAATCCTCCGCCTTGCAGCGCCAGCACACTGGGTTCTAGTCCCAGTCGGGGTGCCGGATTCTGTCCCTGTTGCCCTCTTCCAGGCCAGCTCTCTGCTGTGGCCTGGGAGTGCAGTGGAGGATGGCCCAAGTGGTTGGGCCCTGCACCCCATGAGAGACCAGGATAAGCACCTGGCTCCTGCCATCGGATCAGTGCGGTGCGCCGGCCGCGGCGGCCATTGGAGGGTGAACCAACGGCAAAGGAAGACCTTTCTCTCTGTCTCTCTCACTGTCCACTCTGCCTGTCAAAAAAAAAAAAAAAAAAAAAAAAAAAAAAAAAAAAAAACCACACACACAGCACAGCTCCTGAGTTTCTCTGGCTTTCTGTATCCCCACATGACTGCCTTCTCCCCCTGCACACACTCCCACCATGATGCCAAGGCGAGATGCAGACCAAGGCCCTCACCAGGGGGGGAGTCAGGGGGGTTGCCAGGTCTTGGATTTTCAGCTGCAAAACCGTGAGCTGGAGAAATCTCCTCTGCTTTACAAAGGACCCGGGCTCAGATATTTTATTAAGCAATAAAAAACAGAACTCAGGTGATCTACCAAGGATGAAGCCTCCTGATGGAGAAAATAAACCAAATCTGCTGGGGTTGTTAGAGGAATTCTCCCTGACACAAAGCAACGACAGCGCCCCCTGATGGAAGGAATTCACCCCACGGCCACTTGGAGAGCACCTTATTCAGGGTAGAGGAACTGGATAAGGCTGATGCTGACAACTCCTACAGATAGGGATCCCTGCCTTAGGGTGTTTGATTGTCCTGTGTTCTGGAAACAAAGAGAAAATAAACAAAACAAGAGTAGCAATTGTGGAGGCATTCAGGGAGAAACCAGGAGATTTTTCACTGAGCTTCCTGTCCCTTGGGGACCATGTCCACTGGGCCTAGCCTCCTCTGGGCCTCTGGTTAGACAACATAGCCCAGAACCGTGACCTTGGGGGTTCCCATGCCCTCCATGAAGCTGTCCGACTAGAAAGGCCTGAGTCCACCCCCTCCCCCGTCTCCCCTCTCCCCACACCCATCAGGGAGACTTATTCTGGAAGCCTCCCCAAGAATTCCACACACAGAGAACACACGCTGAGAACAGCAGGGGCTTGGGCTGCGCGGGCTGCCGGCTCTCATTGCTGGTCTGTGAGGCTTGTTTGCTTGTCCGTCCTCCTTAAGTTAACTTCCTAAGAGCAGGCCCCATGAAGACTGCCGGTCGAGTCCTGGCGTACAGATACTCAGTAAATGGGGCTTGGAGTTATAGTTTCATTGGTAGCCAAAATGTCCTAAATTCACTTCAGCGCGGACAATGTATGTTTGTCTTGCCTTTTTTTTTTTTTTTTAATGTGTTCTTTATTTGAGAGGCAGAAAGAAAGGGAGTGAGAGCTCCAATCTGCTGGTTTACTCCCTACCTTTGAAGAGTTAAAATTGTGTATGTGCGGATGTAAAAAGTTAAGCTTAAGCTTACAGGTTTTTTGTTTTTTTTTTTTAATTTTTTATTTATTTATTTATTTTTGACAAGCAGAGTGGACAGTGAGAGAGAGAGACAGAGAGAAAGGTCTTCCCTTGCCATTGGTTCACCCTCCAATGGCCGCCACGGCTGGCGCACTGCGGCTGGCGCACCGTGCTGATCCGAAGCCAGGAGCCAGGTACTTATCCTGGTCTCCCACGGGGTGCAGGGCCCAAGCACTTGGGCCATCCTCCACTGCACTCCCTGGCCACAGCAGAGAGCTGGCCTGGAAGAGGGGCAACCGGGACAGAATCCGGCGCCCCGACCGGGACTAGAACCCGGTGTGCCGGCGCCGCTAGGCGGAGGATTAGCCTAGTGAGCCGCGGCACCGGCCCAAGCTTACAGGTTTAAACCTTCCTGGTGCAGCTGTGAAAATAAGACAGAGTAAAGTAGCACCTTGACAGTAGGGACTCCATTTTGGAGCCCTTGAGACTGCATTCTGGGAAAGCACCCCCCCCCCACCGTGAGACTCTGGTCTGAAACTATGATCTCAACTAGTCGGACAATAGCAGTGCACTACATCACCCTTGGCAACGCACAAAAACCCCCTAGCATGATTGCTCAAGCTTAAAAGTAGAAAGGTTGCACCTGGGTTACCTGGGCTAATAATGAAGATGTGATTTGTCTATGTCTTCAAATCATAATTGCTGATTGTAAGATATTAGCAACCGCTTAGCAACTGTGTATTTTCCCCCCCTCTCCCGGTTTTGCGGTTTTTGCCTTTATAAACCCTAACCTTTGGTTATTCGGGGCTGCTCTGTTCATGATGATCAGACAGCCCCAGCATGCTGGATAATCAATAAAACTTCCCCGTGCTGTTTGCATAAGAGACGTGTCTCTTGGTGACATTTTTCGGGTGGTCGACTCTGACACCTTCTTGCAACAGCTGGGCTGGACCAGGCTGAAGCTGGGAGCCAGGAAGAGAGAAAGTTCTTCCATCCAATAGTTCTCTCCCCAAGTAACCAGAATGGCTGAAGCTGGGCTGAGCTGAAGCCAGGAGCCAGGAGCTTCTTCTGGGTCTCCCACATGGGTGCAGGTGCCCAGACACTTGGGCCATCTTCCACTGCTTTCCCAGGCCATTAGCAGGGAGCTGGATTGGAAGGGGAGCAGACGGGACTTGAACTGGTACCTATATGGGATGTCAGCACTGCAGGCAGAGGCTTAACCTAGTGTGCAGGGTCTGAGTCCACCCAAACGCGGATGGACTGGGTCCCAGGAAAGGCAAGTGCGCCACTCACCCGTTCCCCAGCCTCCCGATCCCGGAGACAATCGGACGCAGCGGGAAGTCGAGTCAAGCAGGAACTCGTTTATTGCACGCGTAGTAAAACCTTTTAAAGCACAAAACTGCACGATTATTGGGTCAGAGCATAAGGACCAACCAATTGCTTAAAAGGTCATTTTATGGGGCGATTTTTTACGGAACCAGCCATATGTCTGTAGACTTGTCATCAGTCGTTGTCATCTCTCCTGATGCTGCACGGCCAATCAGCTTTGGTGGTAAACAACCTCGGGTTCCACCCACCTTACTTCCTTTGGGCGCCATCTTTGGATTGCCTCGTGCGCCTAATATCGCTGCACTAGTAGGCCACAGTGCCGGCCCTGGAAGCTAGGAATTCAATCTGGGTCTCCCCCCATGGGGGGCAGGGGCTCGAGGACTTTAACTCATCATCTGCTGGGGCCAGCACACACAGATGTGGGAACACACACTTCCACACTCTGACCCCCACTGGCTTCTCTTCTTGAGAATTTCAGCTCGCCTTGAGCACGCTGAATCTGCCGGTGAGCTTGGCTTGGCTGTCGCATCTAGAAATCTAGGCCAACCCATCCTGGGTATTGCCTGATCATTGTCCTTGAAACCCAGCCCAGAAGTGAAGTCATTCTTTGGGAATCGCTGGGTGAACACTGGGTGAAGAGACAGCATGGCTCCCCCCTGGGAGGTGTGCCTTCTGTACCCCCCCTCCTGAAACAATTCCATCTGTCCGTCTGCAGAGATCCCAGGTTTCCACGGGGATGATGCTTCAGCTGAGCCCTGTTGGAATAGTCAAAGTGAACCAGACAGAAGGTGTTCCAACGTCAAGGGCCAAGGCTGTGGATCCCAGCACCTGGTAGAGAGCCAAAGCACTGGATTCACAACATGGACTCTCCCTGCTGTTCTGCTTCCAATCCAGCCCCCTGCTAATGCACCTAGGAAGGCAGCAGAGGATGGCCCAAGTGCTCGGGCCCCTGTGGCCCACATGGGAGCCCCAGATGGAATTCCTGGCTCCTGGCTTCAGCCTGGCCCCAGGCCCAGCTGTTGCGGCCATGTAGGGGGATGAACCAGAGGATGGATGATCACTCTCTCTCTCTTCCTCCCTCTGGCCACTCTGCCTTTTAAATCAACACATCTTGCAAGAAAGTAATAAACAGACTCTCTTTGAGTACATATTTATGGGGCACTTTTTGGTGTTTCAATATATGTATGCACCGTATGTGGATCGAATGAGAGTGGTTAGCGTATCACCTCATAGATTTATTATCACTCCCTGGTGGAAGCACTCAAACCTTCTTCCAGCTGTAATATCCAACACCTTCTTGTTAACCAGGTCACCCTACCAGGCCACACCCCTCTTCTCTTAGTGTCCCTTTGTAGCTGCTGGCATCCTCCCCCTCACCTCCCTCTTCCACCCCTCCCCCATCTCTCCCAACCACTGTTCTACAACTGACCACTATGATGTCAGCATTTTTGAGATTCCCCCATCTGAGTGAGTGAGGCCCTGGGTGTTTGTGCTTCTGTGTCTGGCCACACTGTCCTCCAGGTTTGTTCGTCCTGGATGTCTCGAGGGCCAGGACTTCCTTCTTTTCGTGGGTGAACAGGATCTCACTGTGTAGAAACACCATGTTTTTCTCTCTCCGTTCATCTGCCAATGGGCGTTCAGGTTGATTTAAAAGCTTGGTTATTGTGAATGACGCTGCAGCTAACACAGGGATGTAGTCACAGGACTCTGGACAGACAGATGGACGCACAGACAGGTGGCCCAGGACAGACAGACGGATGGACCAATGGACAGATGGATGGATGGGTGGATGGTCAGATGAATGGATAAATAAGTACATACATAGGTCAGTCAGGGAGCTATGGCTTTGTCTCATTGTGAGATTAGGGCACATGTAATAAAGTTAAGTCTGGAAAGTTGGGTTTTGGGGGCTGACACCATGACATGGTGGGTAAAGCTGCCATCTGAGGAGTGAACCAGCGAATGGAAGATCTCTCTGTCTACCTCTCTCTGTGACTCCTTCAAACAAACAAAATAAATCTTTGTTTTTTAAAGAATAGTTTAGCACAAGGTTGCCCATCAATGTGTATTGCATGAAGGATGAGGGGCAGCTCTCCCCTCCCCGACCCTGCAGCCCTGTCCCCTGTCTTGGCACCTGACCGGGCCCTGGTACACTGCAGGACACACCGTGTGCCACGCTCTGCCCTCCAGGATGGTGCCGGTCAAGGCTGAGCAAACCTCCCTGTGTTGCCATGCCCTTCCAACCGGGGGTACTCTGACTTACAGACGTTTGGCCATGGTCCCACAGATGGCGGCTCAGCCAAGCCATCTGGCACTCCTAAAAGCTCCCGGGGGGCTCCCGATGCTGAGAACAGGGGGCCAGTGCCCTGCATTTCAGCTGAGTTGCCTGATGAGCTAAACGTTCCAACTCTGCAGTCTTGGGGAGCCTGCGACTGCACTGCAGTGTGCTTCCAGGAGACACCAATGGGGTGACCCTTGGACCGGAAGTGTTGTACAAAAGATCCTTCTGGAATGGTGGCAATGTGGCTGTTAGGTAGGAAGTCAGTTATGAGCTTATGTGTGTGCGACATAAAGGCCTAAAGAGAAGACCTCTATGACCAGCATATGCTGCATCTCAAAGTCATCCTGATGGTGTTTCAGGGGCAGCCCGGTATTCACATCCTGCCCTGCCTGACCCCTTCCACCTGATATCTCTCAGGTGCAGCCCAGTATCTGCATTTCAAACACCCTGCTCCAGATCCCCATTCTCTAGGGGGTCCTGCCCACCCTTCCTCCTGGCTGATAATATTTGCATCCATAAAGTCCTTTGTTTCAGACCTTCAAGAGAAAACTCAGGTAGAAGTTTTTCTATTTACATCCAAAAAGCCCTTTGTTCCAAGGGGAACAGAGGTGGGGAAGCAAGACCCATCTCCTTAAAAACCCCAGGCCCCAACCCGACTGCGTGCTCAGCCCTCTGCCTCTCTGCTGAGTCGCCTGCCTGGTCTGGCCAGGCATAATCTCTGCACTCAACTATGTAACCTCGCTCCTTCCCCCCCCCCTTCCCCCCCCCCCCGAGTCCGAGCGACTGGGCACTCTCTCTCAGGTCCTGTCTGGAGAGGTGCCCATCCGTTCTTACGGATGTCCCTTCCCTAATAAACTTTGCTACTTTTACCTCCCACTACTCTCTGTCTCACGCCTGAATTCTTTCTTGCGCGAAGACAAGAACCCTGCAATTTCTCCGGTAACATTTTTGGCAACCACGAAGGGATTTTGAGGACATCGGAGGTCAGTATTCCTTCCCTCAAGCGGGAACGGATCTGTGGAAGTGACCATTGAGTGTCCGGCACCCCTCAGCTCTCCGAGAATGCGGAGTCCCCCCGGACACGGCTTAGCTACGGCCGAAACTCCAGAGGGATTGTAAGGAATGGGAGGGAAATTAGGAAGGGCAGTTGGCTGGGAGCCTGGAGACCTCCTGAGCTCTCTTCAGCTTCCCGGCAGCCGGACTGCGACCCGAGGACCAGGTCTCTCTCGGAGGGACGCCTGGTCACGCTGCCTACTGCTACGCGAGCAGGGCTTAGCTTCGGTCGAGGCTAATATTGGCCCTCCAGGTAAACTCAGACAACTAGGTAGTGAGTAACCTTGAGCGATAGGAGGTTTCGAACCCCACTCAGCCCCCAGACAGGAGGGCCTTTCCCTATGATCTCCTCCAGCTGAGATTCATAGCGGAAGGTGAGGGCACATCTTGTCCTCCATTGCTTTCTGCCTTCCTCCTCCTCCCGGGGGCTCCTTCCCCCACTCTTTTGCTCTCCTCATCTCCATTCCTATACCACTGGCCAGGAGAAAGGGAGAGGGAAATTCCACAGGTCTCTCCACCTAAGGGAAAAGCTGTTACCTGTTAACCCTTTCCAACCTGGTAGAAGGTTTTCCGTCTTTGCAGCTTATGGTAGCTCTGGTGCGTCTTAAAGTTTTTGTGAACTATTCCTGTTGCTAAGCTTTGATTGCCTGAGGACTAAATCTGGAAAAGAGCTAAAGTTTACTATCTGTTGTAATTGACTGAGTGTCTGCAGTAGTCCTAATTGATCTGGCTTTGGTTGAATTATAGGAGGTTCCCAGCACTCTTGGTAAAATGGCGCACCTACCCAACCCCACGGCTAGTCCTGCCAGGCCCCAGTGTGCGCAGTCTTCCCTGTAAATGGGGGACCACAGCCTTTCTCTGCACTTTATTCCAGTCCTCGTGGCCTGCCGCACCCAGGCAGGCATAGCCAGATATCTCTAGGGAGCGCGCCCCCAGGGCAGCTTTTTTCCTCCCCGGGAGGAAGTTCCAATTCAGTACCACTGCTGGCCTCACCTAAGGGAGCGAGACCCTTAATCCATCAACCTTTCCAACCTGATGGGTTTTTCTCTTTGCAGTTATGGACGCCTAAGCAATGGGCTCATACGCTGATGACGAGTTCTTTTCTGTGCTGCTGTCCCTGACTTATCTGAGAGCGTTCACCTGTCTTGAAGTTTTCGCGTTTTATTGCCATTATGAGTCTTGATTGGGAAAACTGCAACGGGAAGTTGTTTACGTTAAACTGTTTGACTCTGACAGCTTAAATTCTAAACCAAAGGCTGGCGCCCTGGCTCACTAGGCTAATCCTCCGCCTTGCGCCTTGCGGCGCCGGCACACCGGGTGTCCCGGTTGCCCCTCTTCCAGGCCAGCTCTCTGCTGTGGCCCGGGAGTGCAGTGGAGGATGGCCCAGGTGCTTGGGCCCTGCACCCCATGGGAGACCAGGAGAAGCACCTGGCTCCTGCCATCGGATCAGTGCAGTGTGCCGGCCGCGGCGGCCATTGGAGGGTGAACCAACGGCAAAAGGAAGACCTTTCTCTCTGTCTCTCTCTCTCACTGTCCACTCTGCCTGTCAAAAAAAAAGAAAAAAAATCTAAACCGAGTCTTCCAACTTTGGGCTTCCAGTCGGATCCCTGGAACTCTCAAAGGATGAGACTCTAAAATTTGTTAAAGTAACAGCTGCTTGAGTCAATTCAGGTTATGTGAAATGTATTAAAATGTTGTAAACAGTGTCAGACCTATGCTGTATTCATGTTTTTGCTTTCCAGCTAGAGTGGTCTTATGAAAATGAGAGTAAATTCTGTGTATACAGGCCTTTATGTCGTTAACTAAAGTAAGCCAGTACAGTTTGGTTCAGAGAATTGAGTTAATGCACAAGCCCTTGGGTTTGCCCGGTGGCTCCCTTGCTCAGTTTTACATGTCCTTGATATGCTTTAAACTTGTTTCTTTTCAAAGTTGTAAACATGCACTAGTGTCCCTGTTGCTGCTCAGGTGTTACCCTTATGTTACTTAAAGGCATGGGAAATGGAGTTTTGACTTTAATTCAGATAATGGTGTGGTAGTCATTAATAACTCAGTGTTTTAAGTCATCTAGGCATCGGTGCTAAGTAAAACTTGGGAAAATGTATTACGTGTACTTTTAGCATCTCAAATTCGATAAGAGAGACTGAGTTTGTTAGCATGTATTCTCAAAGGTTGTCCATACATGACAATTCAAGACTATGTAAAAGTAACTACCGGTGTAAAGTTTCAGAAGGTGTGAGCAAGTCATGAAAAGTTTTCAAATGTTTACGATTTTAAAATATTGTTTACGAGTTTTCTTTAAGTTGAGTGCTAATGCCAAAATTACACTGACCTAAAGTTGAAGTCTGATCTTCTGTTATAACAATGGGGTTTTTAAAAAATGTGCACTAATGTTGGTAAATATCTGGAAATGGTTTCAATCGTAAATCTTAAATCTGTTTTTGCAAAAACTGTAACGTCTCTTTTTAACAATGTCTGCTTAATCGGTTGCTCTGCCATTTCTAAAGTTAGGTCGTGTAAGCTCTTTTTGACTCTGTTAAAAAATTCTGAGTTATGTGATGACTTTGTGTGCTAACTCTTATGTTCAAGGTTTTTTTTATTTCTGGTTTATTCGACAACAAGAGACCTAGAATTCATGTTCTGCCAAAGTAATCTATTGTGTACTCTACCTTCTCTGTTAAGTTCAGATTGATGAAAAGCATTGTTACATATCATTATGATCAGGTCTGGTCTAAAAGTGTTAAAATCACCCTGACTAATGAATGGCTGTCATTTCAGGAATTAAGGAATTCTATTTTGACCAGATACTCTAAGTTCTCTTGGCACCTTTAACAGACTTTCTGAAAATCAAAGTTCTAAATTCTCTGGACTTGTGGTATCTCCAGAGGGGCCCCTGGAGATGTCAAAAGATAGATCTCTCATCTTGCAGAGATAATAACCAATCAGGCTGTTTAGATTAAAAGTGGTGCCAAGATGTGAAATGATGCTAAACTTCAGTTATAAATTGTGGGGAGCAACTTGGACTAGACTAAGTTACTGGAATTAAGACTTATTCTATGCATCTGCTCTCCCACAATATGGCGCTGGGAGAGGAGTAAACAACTTTTACACAGCTGCCTCCTGTTCGACCAATAACCTGCAGGAGCTGATCCTGCTCCTGATTGGAGGAGAGCAGCGTACTCGGCGTGTGGGTAGCAGAGTTGGGATTGGTGGAAGAGGACTATAAAGGAGGAGAGAGCCAACATGCACCAGGAACACCTGAGGAACATCTGAGCAGCCCCCGAGCTGGCCAGCGGTGTGCCGCTCCCCCACAGAAGTGGGGAAAGTGGCAGGGGGGCCCGCCCCTCAATGGAGGTAGAGGGATGGCAGCAAACCCGGGGAGGGCCGAGCAGACAAGAGAACAGCGCGGGGTCCTGTGTCGTTCCTCCGTGAAGAGGGGGAGCGACAATAAATGTGTTTCTTTCTAGCTGCTCCAGTCTCTGGCTCAGAAGCCAGATCCTTTAAAGAGGGACTGAGATAGTCTCCGTCCAGCTAACGTTGAACAACCAGGCATTGCTAGTTCAAATGTGGATCAAACAGAGGTCTAGCCAAAAGGGAGAAAGTGTTCCAAAAGAGACTTAGAGCCAACAGGGGATGGTTATGCGGCAGATGCTAGAGCACTGGGTTCCAGGAGCCCAAGAAAACTCTAGTGTCCACAGCTACACGGTGAAAGCCCGGAAGCCCAAAACCTAAACTTATGGGTTACACGGTAAGACTAGTTAAACCTGGAAACCCAGGCCCATAGCCCACTGGCTACATGGTAAATATCCAGAAGCCAAGGGATGGCAGAGACCTCTGCCACCATTTCTCCTCTCTAAGTCAGGCTATGCAGTAAGCACTGGTCAAATGCCAGTTAAATCTGAAAGCCCAGGAAGTCAGGCTAGAGACCCGACTCGCTGCCTCACTTCTCCTCTTTTCTCTTCCAGAAGGGAAGTTACTACTGTTCTGCAGGACTCTCCACTGTGATGTACGGTTTGATCCCCAGACCTGATGTAAGAGATGACTGACCTTTTCTGTAATAATGCCTGGCCACAGTATAGGGCCCCCAAACAGCATAGCCAGAAAAAGAGGTTAAACTATGAACTGATGTGACAGCTAGATCGGTTTTTCGGTGTACGCGGTAAATGGGCAGAACTCCCCTTTTAAACCAAACTGAGGGATAGATAGGAAGTTGCACTGATGACCTCAAAGTATGCAAGCAGGTCACCACAGTGGATCTTACCTAAAGGGTCATAGTTCTCCTCATGGGCGTGGTCTCAACTCGCAGGAAAATACTAAGTGTCAGAATTTGCCCATGACCACAGTTTTTTAGCTCACCCTGATATTAAAGAAATCTCCAAAAATCAGGGATGGGTTGAGCACCCCCTTGACTGACATCATAGAGGCTGCCTATTTGGTCTACTTTATTAGAGACCAGGAGAACGAGGAGCAAGCAAGCAGCAGAGGATGGGCAACAGGCCCATCCATGGCTGCTTTACACAGTGATCTGCCGTCAAGGAGACCCAGCAAGGCCAGTGCACCCCAAACAGCACCTGTTGCTGATATGAGGAGCCAGGGCATTGGACAAGCAGGTGTCATGACAGCAAATGCCTTCTGTCAGCTCTGCCAAGAGCAAGGCCACTGGACACGGAACTGCCCTGGGTGTCGAAGGACTCCTGGTTCAGAACCGCAGACCCTGTGGCCCTGAGCTAAAAAGCCTTTGGCTCTGCCCAGCCTCCGCCCAGCTTCCAGCTCCAGCCACTGCTATTGAGGGGATGGCCTAGGGTCAGTGACATGCAAGTTGCCTATTTCTATGAGCCTCCTATTCAGCTCTCCTCCTAGTCCAGCCATGTAATCCAAGTCAACAGGGTGCCTCCCTTAAAGGAGATTTGCATCTCTTGCAATTCTCTTCCAGCACCCCATGGATAGGTCTGGGCCTCACACACCCAGCAAGGCCTTAAAAGTCTATCCAATAGCATTAAGCTTAGAAAGCCCTCCCTGCCAGTTCCTAAACACAGGGCTTTCAGTAACAGCTAACTCAGATAGTCCTGCACCTATTTGGACAGGTCCTCACTGAGGACTTAAAGGGCCTATCTCTTAAGGGGGTGCACAATAATCCATAATGTAGATGGTTAGATGTAAATGATTTGTTAGTCTGTCTCCTTTCCCAGCCTGAGACTCTAGTCTTGTACATTGGTTTAACTTCCTAGCAAAACTAGCTACTAGGTATCCAGAGGAAAACAAAGCATTGCTAGTCCCTTAGAGTGTTAATTATTTAACCCTTATCCTCACCCCTGGGGAGAGAAAACCTGCCCCAGAGAGGATATGGGCCATGCAGCAAATTCCTACTCCTGCAAACTTCAGGCAGTCCCAGTTTTCTCTATCAGGTTCCCAGATACAGGAAAACAGCACAGTTCCTAAACCAGGCTCTTGACAGGCAGCCAAAGCAGAGACCCCTCCTTTGGGGGAAAGAGCAAACCACAGCCTTTGCTCAACTAAAGGATGCTATGACTAAAGCCCCTGTGCTAGGACTGCCAAATCCAGAGAGACCCTCCTAGCTGCACATCACTGGGAGGAAGGGAGGCACCTTAGGAGGGTTAACTCAGGATCTGGGACCTGTTAAGCAACCTGTGGGCTACTTTTCTAAAACCTTAGACATGGTTGCACAAGGATAGCCTCACTGCCTAAAGACAATGGCAGTGGCTGCCTTGCTGACAGAGGAGGTATCTAGAATTACAGTGGGACAAGACATCGCCCTTTATACCCCACACCAAATAAATTCTCTATTAGAGCAAAAGGGCTCTCACTGGCTCACAGATCGCAGAATACTAAAATATCAGGTCCTCCTTCTAAAAAACCCTCAGGTAAAAATAAGGCATTGCTCTACTCTAACCCAGGGGGAAAGTGGTCCCCTCCACTCCTCTGCTGAGACTATAGACTTGATCTATGCCAGCAGAAGGGACCTAAAAGACAGCCCCCTGACTAACACACATGAAGTTTGGTTCAAGATGGAAGCAGCTTTGTCAGATGGGACCTGCTTCTCCGGGTATGCAACAGTTACGGCATGGCACGTTACTGAAGCGTGCTCTGCCCCCAGGAACTTTTGCTCAGTTAGCAAACTGATTGCCTTAACCAGAGCTCTAGATCACACAGGGGATTTGTAAGGCACCTTCACTCTGCATGGAGACCTCAGACTTCTGGTAAGGTAGAAAGAGCCAACCAGGCTCTATGGAAAACATCACAAGGATAAAAATGTGTGCTTGGTAAGTAAGGTTTAGAAGGAAAGAGTGTTCTTGGCAAGAAGGGTTAAAAAGGAAAGAGCTTTTTAAATAAGGAAAGGACATGGTTGTAAGAATCCTGATGGCTAGTTTACTCTAGACTGGAATGGAAATGATGGCATGTTTCAAGTAAGTTGAAGAGGGTGTGTGGAAGTCACAAAAGGTTATGAAAGAAAGAAATTGGACATGCTAAGTGCTGTTCTGGGGGGTGTCTGTGCCATGTTCTAGGAAGAATGTTGTCTCTGGGTCAATCAGACTGGACAGGTACAAATCCAAATTCGTACTTTTCCTGGACAAAGCCAAGCAGCTCCAGGACCAGGCCAAGCAGGGCTGGGATTTGTGGCCTGACATCTGGTCATGGAAATCCTGGCTATTTCTTCTCCTTGGCGCAATAACTTCTGTAATCTTGATGCTTCTCCTTGCACCGTGTTTTTGGGTTTTGTTTGTTTGTTTTGTTTTGTTTTGTTTTGTCTTATTTTTTTGACAGGCAGAGTGGACAGTGAGGGAGAGAGACAGAGAGAAAGGTCTTCTTTTGCCATTGGTTCACCCTCCAATTGCAGCCGAGGCCGGTGCACTGCGGTCGGCGCACCACACTGATCCGAAGGCAGGAGCCAAGTACTTCTCCTGGTCTCCCATGGGGTGCAGGGCCCAAGCACTTGGGCCATCCTCCACTGCACTCCCTGGCCACAGCAGAGAGCTGGCCTGGAAGAGGGGCAACCGGGACAGAATCCGGCGCCCCAACTGGGACTAGAACTCGGTGTGCTGGCGCCATAAGCGGAGTATTAGCCTATGACCCACGGCGCCGGCTCCGTTTTTATTTTCTGTTTGTTAGAGAGGTGGGAGTGGGGGCAGAAGCTGGAGGAGAACTCAACCAGCGCTCCGTGTGGGTGGCACTTGAACCATCCTGAACCGTCCCTGCTGCCTCCCAGGAGCCACGTCAGCAGGAAGGTGGAGTCAGGAATGAAACCCACTCGCTCTAATACGGGACATGGGTGTGTCTCAGCCACGGGCTTCTCATCTGCCTGAGCGCCAGTTCCCAGAGGGCTAAGCAAGAGCACCAGGTTAGGGGTAAAGACGAGGAAGAACTGGCCTGGGGAATGGGGTGGAGTCCTTAAGCACAAACTGGGGCGAAACTTCAGCAGGGAGATCGCATCTGGGACAGATGGGAGGACAGAGGTGCAGGCCACCCACCTGCAGCTGAGCTCCAGGGAGAGGGGACAGCCCTTGGTCAGAGAAGCCAGCCCCTTCTCAGGGGGGAGGGCACCAGAGAGGCTCACCTGGGGCTCGGCGGTGTGCCCCCGCTGAGCCTTCCCTTCAGAACTCCTGTTTGGACAGACATTCTCAAGAGCTAACCCCGAAAAGAGTTGGTTCAAACCAGCGTCACTCTCCTTGCGACGTTCGGAAGAGCCCAGGATTCTCAACACCTGTCTCCCTCGTGCTCCCACTCTTAGCAGCAGGTAGCCAGAGCTGAGAGTCACACCGCCCTCCAAGAGTGGGTCCTGCCTGCACACACCCACATGCACACCAGCTTTAGCCATGTCCTTTTATTGAGCCATTTGTATGGGAATGGTGATCAGGGAGTTGTCACACCCCACCACGGGGCCCTGCCACGGAGGAGGCGGGCTCAGCAGTCGCTGAGGTAGTTTCTGGGGTAGTTGTCCCAGTGCAGGCCAATGGCGGTGACGAATAAGCCAGCTCGGCCATTGATGAATCAGAGCACGGTGTTTGGGTCCAAGGGGACAGCATACAACATTATGCCTGTGTCTTTCCCAAAGGAAAGGAAGCGACCCTCGTCAGTCACAAAGTTCAGCGTCTTCAGGTAGTTGCTGTATGACCCAGACACCGCGATCACCGACTCCCCTGGGTGAATAAAGATCTCCTCCAGGTCTCCCAGCTTGCCACCCACGTAGTCGCTCCACACCTGGCCATAGCGCACCTGGAGACTGGGGCGGGTGGGAGGGCAGGAACGGGGACACTGATTAGGTCATCAGAGTTCAGGACCTTTTGACCTGCACGTGGAGTCCTCCAAACTGGACGCTAGCATGAGCAGTCCCTGCTAGTTGCCCCAAAAGTGTAGGCCGGGTGAGCCCTGGAGGACCACACAAAGAACTTCAGCTCCTGGCCTGGCTGACAGCAGGTGCAGAGAAGGAAGGCAGCTTGCCCAGAGTCTCCCACATACCGCAAATGGCAGGCCTTGAATTTGGAGTCCAGCTTCCTATGATGCCCCACCCTATTCCCCCACTTGCGGAAGCAAAGGGATTTTCTAACAGCTGAGTGGCTCCCTTGTGGGAGAGGGAAGAGGCTTGTCCCTGCTGTCCCAGGAGGCAGATCCAGGATCAGGGGACACACTTTGGCTCTGCACGTGATAGAATTTTCCAACTAGCAATGGAGTGGGGACTGCTCAAGAGAGGCGTTGAGCAAAGTTGCAGGGCACCCAGCAGGGATATTGGAAAGAAAATTTAAACCACAGAAGGCGGGTGGGCAGGGCTGGTCGACTTCCAGGCCCCTGAGAGTTAGTGGTTATTAATGATTTACCACCACCAGGCATATTTGGGGAGGGAGGAGTCCAAAGGGTACGGTTCTGGAAGCCGAGTCCTCTCACAGCTATCCCCATATCCTGCCTCACTAGGGACCTGTTGGTTGAGGCACAGGTGGCCCAGAGTGAAAGAGCACTTCCTGAGCTAGTAAGAGCTTGAGGAACGCGGAAGAGCCTTACCCCACAATATAGCGGCTGTTGACCCGGACACGGATGGCTGTGATGGGCCCTTCCAGCTGGAGGCCGGAGTGGGAGAATGGCTCTCCTCCTGTACTCGCCACTGTAGGAGGAGGACCTGGCCTGGACTGCAGTGGAAAGAAAGGGGGGCTTGGAGGCAAGGACCTCCCAGTTCCCACCGCTCAGGGGCGGCCCTGCAAGCCTTGGCCACCAGCCGAGCAGGGGCCCCTTCCCGCCACCCGCCCCCAGAGTCCCAGCGGCTCACTTACTGGCACTGGCAGAGGCCGAGGCACAGAGAAGGCCCAGGAGCATGAAGGTCCACATCGTGAGGCTGCAGGGGGAAGAAGAGAGCAGAGGGGGAGGTTTCCCCCTTTCCCTCTGGCCTCCGGGTGGCCTGACCCTTCAGCTCCCACCTAGCCAGACCCAGGCTCAAGGTGCACAGCACTGTCCACAGCCTGCAGTACATCCTCCAGACCTGATGTTCCAGGGTCCAACTGTCTCTGGCCCACCCTTGGTCTGGCTGTAGCCACGCCCTCCTTTTCCCCTCCAAGCAGAAGGTCAGCGCTCACTCTTGGCGAGCGCTGTCTCCTGACACAGCCAGGACGGGGACTTTCTGAATTAGGATGGAGTATAGGCCTCAGCCTGGAGACGGCTGAATTTCCTGAACCCAGCATCAGAGCCAACACCGACAAGCTGGCCGCTGGAGTGCAGTAGGTGAGTCCTCCGCCCCTGGAGCCGCCAACCCATATGGGCACTGGTTCAAGTCCCGTCTGCTCCACTTCCGATCCAGCTCTCTGCTAGTGCCCTGGGAAGGCAGTGGAAGATGGCCCAAGCACTTGAGGCCCTGCACCCCCTTGGGAGACCTGGAAGAAGCTCAAGCTCCTGGCTTTGGATTGACCCATTTCTGGCCATTGTGGCCATGTGGGGGAGTGAACCAGCAGATGGGATCTTTGTCACGATTCTTTGTCCACCGACACACGCCTGGCCTTTCCCAGTCACCTGAGTGTCCCAGGTTCCTAGTCCTTCAACTGACAGCTGACACATCTCTGCACCAAGATAGTTTCAACTCAGGTGCCCACTTCACTAACACTCCCTGCCACTCAATCCAGGCATCCCCTTCCCCAGACCAGATCAGATCTGAATCCCCACCGACCTCTCTTTATCTCTCTCTCTCTCTCTCTGCGTCTTCTCTGTCTGTGTAACTCTGACCTCCAAATAAATAAATAAATCTTTATTTTTTTTATTTTTTTATATTTTTTTTTTATTTTTTGACAGGCAGAGTGGACAGTGAGAGAGAGACACAGAGAGAAAGGTCTTCCTTTGCCGTTGGTTCACCGTCCAATGGCCGCCGCGGCCGGCGCGCTGCGGCCGGCGCACCTCGCTGATCCAATGGCAGGAGCCAGGAGCCAGGTGCTTTTCCTGGTCTCCCATGCGGGTGCAGGGCCCAAGCACCTGGGCCATCCTCCACTGCACTCCCTGGCCACAGCAGAGAGCTGGCCTAGAAGAGGGGCAACCGGGACAGAATCCGGCGCCCCGACCGGGACTAGAACCTGGTGTGCTGGCGCCGCAAGACGGAGGATTAGCCTAGTGAGCCGCAGCGCCGGCCCAATAAATAAATCTTTAAAAAAAGAATTTTCCCCCTCTTTCCTGATATTTTGATACAAAAAGAAAAAAAAAAGAAAAAAAAAACGAAGAACAAGCAGGCAGTAAAGTTTAAAGAATGGCATGGCAAACACCCGTACAACCATATACCACTTTATGGATTCTATCACATCATGGGGACTATCTTGTACATTAGCAAGGCTAGCCAGCCAGCCAGCCTCAACCTGCCAGCCCCTTCTCAAACCATCTCTGTCTCTGAGAAGGGTGACTTGGGCTGCAAGTTGCCCCCCTCCCAAGAGACGTCATTCCAGCGAGCATGAGGGAAGCTGAGGGGCTGAGGGGGTGCAGGTCCTCCTTGGGGCAGGGTGGGGCTGGGCCCCTGCCCCAGACTCTCAGCCACCATGGCAGAAAGGTCCTGGAGCCCTCCCCCACCCTCGGGTCTGAGACTTCAGAGTGGGTGTCAGACTCCTTCGGCCCCGCAAGGGTGGATCTTTCGGCCACCTCAAGCCCCAAGACCTGTTGTCTGGCGTCTCCAGGACTGGCCCCTGTGACCCCTCTGAGTCAGCAGGTCTTCCAAGAAGACAGAAGCATGGAGGCCATGGAGGGTCTGGAGTAAGTAGCATCGCTTATCAGTGGCTCCTGACCCGTCGCTCAGGGCATCCCACTCCCTCCCCTCCAGCTGGCTCATCATCTGGCACTGGGGGCTCAGCCCAAATGGCAAAGGGAGTCCCGCCCTCCAGAGCCGGAAGTAGGGCGGCGCACTTCCGGGAGCACAGGTACACCCAGGCCGGGAATGCCAAGGTGTCTCCTCTCTTCTCCTTGGCCTTCAGGTAACCTTTGACGGAACTGTCACCTCACCCAGCCACTCGGCTTGGCCTTGTCCCTTGTCCTCTGTCTGCCTTTCACTGCTGATTCTCTCCCTTGATGCCTGCAGGAAACGCCCAGGACCCTTAAGACAGAGGCCCTGAAGGGGTCCCAGGGCCCCGCCCGTCCTTTCCAGGAGTCCACATTTGCCCATGTAGTGACTGAAGCACCAGCGCAGAGCGGGAAGGCGGTGGAACACCATGCTCCACCTGTCCATCTGTTCACACTAGAATTTGTAACACTATTTATTTAGGGGGCCAGTGTTGTGGCGTTGTGGGTAAAGCTGCTGGCGGCAATGCCAGCACCCCGTGTATGGGCACCAGTTCGTGTCCCGGCTGCTCCATTTCCAACCCAGCTCCCTACTAATGCGCCTGGGAAAGAGGCAGAGAATGGCCCAAGTGCCTGGACCCCTGTTCCCATGTGGGAGACCCGGATGAAGCTCCTGGTTCCTGGCTTTGGCCTGGTCCAGGCCTGTCCGTTGTGGTCATCTGGGAAGTGAAGCCAGGAATGGAAGATCTTTCTCTCTTTCTCTCTTTTCTCTCTGCCACTCTTTCAAATAAGACATAAATATATTTTTAAGAGCTACCACATTGAGGATGGGACAGCCCAAAGCCAGGAGCCAGGCTTCTCTCTTAGGGTCTCGGACATGGGTGACAGGGTCCCAAATATTTGTTCCCTTGTCTGCTACCTTCCGAGGCGTGTTCGAGGGAATTAGATGGGAAGCAGGTAGCTAGGACTCGAACCAGCACTTCAACTTACAGGATGCACTGCTAGAATCCAAAAGTTCTACTTTTGAAATTTATATTTATTAAATAAAATCTTCCTCTAAAAAATAATAAAAGTAAAAATAAAAAAATTTATAGGATGCTGGTGTAGCAGGTAGGCAGTTTAACCCGCTGTGCCACAATGCCGGTCCTCTTTTTTGGCAATTTAAAAACGTGTTTATCATTTTCTTCTCCTTGAAAGGTAGAGTGACAGGGAGAGAGAGAGAGATGGGGATCTTCCATCCACGGTTTCGCTCTCCACGTGCCCGCACAGCCAGGCCTAGGCCAGGCTGAAGCCACAAGCCAGGGACTCTATCTGGGCTCCCACATGAGCAGCAGGGCCCAAGCACTTGTGCATCATATGCTGCCTCCCAGGATGCATTAGGGGAGCTGGAGTGGAAGTGGAGCAGCTGGGAGTCCAACCGGGAACTCTGATGTGGGATGCAGGCATCCCAAGCGGTGGCTTAATCCGTTGCCCCGAACCCCTGCCCCCTGTTTTCCATTTAACCCAGGGGCCCGGCCTACTGCCCCTGAAAATGTCAAGGACGTTGCCTTAAACTTCACCCAGCCCCAGTGCTACAGGCTATGAAAGTCCAAAGGTCTTTGTGTTTTCAGTGTTTTGCTTGGCAAAGCAGCTGTATGCAGGAGCCAGTGCCATGCTAGCCTGTTTCCAAGCTCCTCCAATGAGAACTTGCCCAACCTGCATCTCCACACACCAGCTGTCAGCTACGTCATCTATAAAATGCCCCCCTGCACCCCCACACCATGGGGGAAGCAGCTAGGAACCGTCACATGCTCCTGCCTCCTTTGAGCCAATGACACAGCTCCTCTCTCAAAGGACCAGCAACACAGGTTGTGTTTTGACCAAGAGGGCAGTGGAGCTACCTAGCTCAGAGCAACCTGAACTTGTCACGTGTGACAAGGAGTTCCAGGGAGTTCTTCTCAGGACTTCGCAAAAGTGACAGCAGAAAAGGGAGGCCATGGCTTCCAAGTCACTGGGTCCTGCCTTATCCTCCCCTCCTGTGTGGCCCCGAAAACAACAAAGCAGCCTTTGCCCTCTTTTCGAGTCTTGGTGCAATCCAGACCCCATGGTGGGACTGAGCCTCCTTCACCTGTCAAAGACTAAATACAACAAGTTTAATCAAAAAGATCCTAACTGGCTTTTGTCTGTGATTCTAGAATCAGGCTGAACACTTGCGTGTATAAAATAGGACAGGTGTTCCTGTGGACCCCCTCCTACGCCCCTTTCCTGGTCCTTGTCCTCGGTCTAAGTCACCCCAGGTTAGGCAGGCACACACCACCCTGAAGCCTAATGCCGCTTCTCAGCTCCTCCTTTTACTGTCGGTTCGCCCGGCGAATTCACATAAGGACTGATCATGCCAGAATTCGGAAGCATGTCATTGTCCCTCACTCGAGAGAGGTGACGCTCCGGAGACACCGTGTGGGCATGCGGCCTTGACCTAATGAATCAAGGAAGTCCCCCACTAAGCACAGGAGAAATATAGTGAGTCTGTGAGTGATAAGAGCCTGTCACTTCAGGCTGCTGCCTCACAGGCAACAGTTGAAACTTAGGGAGAGAGAGATCCAACAGTGAAAACGACAATGTAGCAAACAACGCAGCAATGCCTTGTTGACCACCCCCAAATATCCGTGGGATGAACTTAGACGATCTCCAGGCAGTAACCAATGCGAGGTCATCCCATCTGCACCCAGTGAGGATCCCCACGTTTGTGGCAGTCCCCAGGCACCCAGGCTCTCAGGACAGCAGCTAGACCTCATCCCACCCGCTTGTTTGCCATTAATCTCGAAGTGAACACAGAATTCAGGCCCTGGATTCCAACGCCTGTAAAAAGGCTTCTGCTAACCTAGGGCCGAGGATATGCTTGTGTCTTTCCGGAGAATGTGGGACAGCCCATTTGGGTACCAGCCGGAAACATCAAGCCTGCAACTCTCAGCCAACCAGAACCAGCTGAACACGACTGAGAGTCTGCCTTGTTAGCGGATGCACCTGCCCTATCATCCTACCCTGAGAAAGTGCCCATAGCCACATCTGCTACTGCTTTATACCCCACTAGCTCTGGTCAGCCACTGAAACGGCCCACAGCCTGTGTGTCGCTCCCTTGCCCATAAAGGAACGATGTTGCTCGCAGCTTATCGGTCTTCAGTAGACTTTTATTTAAACAGGATAGAAAAAGAAACCCTTGAGCAAGGGGAGCTCTGAAAGCAAGGGGAAGCTCCCGTACCATGTCAGAAACGGCTTATATAGTGTATCATTGCAGAAGCATGTAAGCAAGCTTAGTCCATGCGGCGGTGCTCCAGTCGGGTGCCTGATCACGCACAGTCCATGCGCTCCTGGTCCAACTATAAAGGTGATCACGCGCCTTCATCCAATCAAGCTCCTGGTCACGTAGCAGGCAACTCGGGTGCTAACAACAAGCTTCCACCTGGTGTTTTCTCAGCCTTGGTCAGTGGGAAAAGAAGTATGGGAAGCCCCAAGGCCACAGTTGTTTGGACTCTAGCCTGGACTTATGAAACGGTCCCGATATCACAGCTCCACGGAAACCATAAGCATCCACACAACAGTAACTAATGCCAATGGTCAGCAAGCGAAGCCTTAGCATGTGGGCCCATGGCCGGCTCATGGGTCTCCATACCTGTGTGCGGTCACGCCATTCCTGATTACCATTGTTCCTCATTCAATCCCTATCTGAGCAAGCACTCCTGTGGCCTCCCTTTTAGAGCACTGGTTAGTCAATGATGGGTAAGATCCCCTGGGAGACAACCTAAGACAGGAACAGCCATGTGCAGAGACCACATGGAAACGGGGTCTGGCCAAGAATCATGCCTCCTGTTGCTCAAAAATAAATGAAATGGAAGAAATGCGGTGGAAAGAGAAGGTCATGCCAAGATGGCCGCTAACAACGGAAACTGCCTAGCAACAGGCTGTGATTGGATGGCTTCGGGAACCACATGGCAATGGAGCCTGCCTGGCAACAAGCTGTGATTGGATGGCTTTGGAAACTGCCTGGCAACAGGCTGTGATTGGTTAGGACATAGACCGCCCTTTGACCAGATTGACTGCCTTGGCTATTTAAGCTGCTCTACCAACTGAAGTAAACGAGTCTGTGGGCTGCTCACCTCTGGCTTGCTTTCACCTGACACCTGGGGTCTGTGTGGTGACTCCATGCCTCTTCCCCTACCACGCTCCTCCTCTCAGAATAAATCCACCGCAACATCACAGTCCCCAGCTATGACTACCAGCTTATTTTTGTCTTTCTGGAGACATACTTCTTGAAATAGCCCTCGCCTCTGGGAATCCTCACCTCCCATTCATTCCTTAGCAAATTGCAGCCTGCTTCAGCCAATTCCTGCAGGCCACTGAAGCTGTGCTTGTCAAGATAATGGATGACCTCCTCACGGCCACCATGGAAGAAACGGAGATCTTTCCTTTTCTCCATTTCTCCTGGCCTTAGCCACTGCTTGGAATTTCTCTCTTGCCTTCTCCTTGCCTCCCATACCACTCCATTCTCTAGTTCTTTTTTCCCTATTTATTGATTTGAAATGCAGACAGAGAAGGCGAGAGATCTTCCATCCATTGGTTCACTCCCCAGATGCCTACAACAGCTGGGGCTGGGCCAGCATAAAGCCAGGAGCCAGGAGCTCCATCCAAGATGGGTAGCAGGAACTCAATCACTTGAGCCATTATCAGAGGCAGGGAGCTGGACCAGAAGGAGTGTAGCCAGGTCTCCAATGGGCACCGCAGTATGGGATGCAGTGTGGTGCCTTAACCTGCTGTGCCACAACATTAACCTCCATTCTATAGTTCTGTAACTGCCTCCTCTTTGTACCAACCAACACTGGTGTTTCCCAGTTCGCTTAGTCCTGCCTTTCTCCTTTTCTATACCTGTTGCTTTCCTGAATGGTTTCTTCCACACCCAGCACATGAACTTCACTGTAGCACATGAACTTCACTATTTATGTTCTAATGACCTCTGAGTCAGCTGTATTCCCAAACCTTGTTCTTTGTAACCCCAGGGGTGAACCTGAAGGGCATTATGCTAAGGGAAATCAGGCACAGAGAAACAAATACATACCACATCCCACTTACGTGTAGAATCTAAGAAATACCAACTCAGAATTTGAGAGCAGGGTGGCCGTCAGCAGGGGCCAGAGTAATGACACAGTGGGCTAAGCGGCTTCCCGTATCAGAGGCTGATCTGAGTCCCAGCTGCTCCAGTTCTGATCCAGCTTCCTGCTGATGCACCTGGGGAAGCAATGGAGGGTGGCCTAACTGCTTGGGTCCCTGCTACCCACATGAGAGGCCTAGATGAGATTCTAGGCTCCTGATTACAGCCTGGACCAGCCCCAGCAATTGCAGCTGTATGGGATGTAAATCAGTGGATGGAAGATCTCTCCCTGTCTCTCCCTCTCTGTCATTCTGCCTTTCAAATAAATAATCTTTACCAAAAAAAAAAAAAAGTGGTAGTCATGAGAGGTTTGGTGGAACACTGGATGGAGAGAGGCAAGATGTTGATCAGAGCATACAAAGTTTCAGGTGAAAGGAAGAAGCAGCCTTTAGTGATCACTAGATCTCATGGAATGGTGACTTTCGTCAGAATTGCTAAAAGTAGATCGTAAATGTTCTCACCACAAATGAGTATGTAAGGCAATGGCTTTGTTATCAGCCTGATTTAATTCTTCCTCAGGTTCACACATGAGAACATGACTCTGCTGGGCTCAAGGGAGGCTGGGGAGACAACTCATGGCCTCGGGTTTTTTTTTTTTTTTTTTTTTTTTTTTTACTTAGGTATTCTGGAATTGGCGATGAAGGCTTTACAAACCTTACAAATATACTAAAAATCACTTGCACACTTGAAAAGGGTAAGATCTATGATATTTATAGCTCAAAAAGAATTCCAATGGCATAATATTCTGTGATGGAATTTGTGGTGGAATGAGAAGGCCATGCCAAGATGGCCACAGGCAACGGAAACTGCCTGGCAACACGCTGTGATTGGATGGCTTTGGAAACTGCCTGGCAACAGGCTGTGATTGGATGGCTTTGGAAACTGCCTGGCAACAGGCTGTGATTGGTTAGGGCATAGACCACCCCTTGACCAGATTGGCTGCCTTGGCTCTATAAGATGCTGTGCCAACTGAAATAAATGAGTCTTCCAGCTGCTCGCATCTGGCTTGCTTTCACCCACACCTGGGGTCTGTGTGGTGACTCCACGCCTCTTGCCCCCACCACCATCCTCCTCTCAGAATGGATCCACAGCAACATCTGGCACCCACGGAATTGTTATGAAAACATGCTAGTGGTGGGCTTCTTTTTATAGTGTTTGGGTTTTTTTATTTTTATTGTTTACAAAATTACATGTCTGTAACTTCTCTTTGTCTACTTGGGAAGAATTATGTCTTTGACATTCCCTATGACACAAAGAAATCTATGGGAAGCAATATGTTACTGCCCACCACTACCACCAAAACCAAAACTGCCAGTATTTTAGAGTCCTCGAAATTCTTCCCAAAGCCACTTTGTGTCCTCACTGACTCTATCCAGCCATCCTAATGCTTCCCCTGAATTGTAACTAACCCCTTGTGCTTGGGGCAATCAAAGATGAAAATGTCTCTACTTTGGAATTTACTACTGTAAAAACTTTATTTTCATGCTCTATGAAACGCAGACAGAGATGTCCCATCCATTGGTTCACTCCCTAAATGTCCACGACAGGCAGGCTGGGCCAGACTGAAGCCAGGAGCCCAGAACTCAATGCAGGCCTCCCACAAGGTTGGCATTAATAGGACGCTGGACTCAAAAGTGGAGCCAGGCTGTGGAGTAGTGGGTAAAGCTGCCGCCTGCAGCACCGGCATTCTGTATGGGCGCCGGTTCGAGTCCCGGCTACTCCACTTGTGATCCAGCACTCTGTTGTGGCCTGGGAAAGCAGTAGAAGATGCTCCAAGTCCTTGGGTCCTGTATCCACGTGGGAGACCCAGAAGAAGCTCCTGGCTTTAGATCGGCCCAGCTCCGGCCGTTGTAGCCATCTGGGAGTGAACCAGCAGATGTCAAGACCTCTCTCTCTCTCTGCCTCTGCCTCTCTGTAACTCTCAAATAAATATATTTTTTGAAAAAGTCTTAAAAAACGAAAGTAGAGCCAGGCCTTGAACTCAGGAACTCAGATATGGGACGCAGCCCCTAGTGGCAACTTAACCACCATACTAAGTGCCTGCCCCAGAATTTCCACTTTGGCTGTGGTGTTGGCCAAGTTCACACTGTTGAAATGGTGGGTCCCTAAGGAACGACTCTCCGTTGTTGGTGGTGGTGTTTTGTTGTTGTTGTTGTTGTTGTTTTGGTTTTTTTTTGTTTTTGTTTTTGTTTTTTACAGTCAGAGTGGACAGTGAGAGAGAGAGACAGACAAAAAGGTCTTCCTTTGCCGTTGGTTCACCCTCCAAAGGCAGTCGAGGCCAGTGCACTGCGGCCGGCACAACACACTGATCCAAATCAGGAGCATGCTGTTTCTCCTGATCTACGATGGGGTGCAGGGCCCAAGGTCTTGGGCCATCCTCCACTGCACTCCCTGGCCACAGCAGTGAGCTGGCCTGGAAGAGGGGCAACCGGGACAGAATCCGGCGCCCCAACCGGGACTAGAACTCAGGGTGCCAGCGCCGCAAGGCGGAGGATTAGCCTATTGAGCCACGGCGCAGGCTCCATTTTTATTTTCTGTTTGTTAGAGAGGTGGGAGTGGGGGCAGAAGCTGGAGAAGAACTCAACCAGCGCTCCGTGTGGGTGGCACTTGAACCATCCTGAACCGTCCCTGCTGCCTCCCAGCAGCCACGTCAGCAGGAAGGTGGAGTCAGGAATGAAACCCACTCGCTCTAATACGGGACATGGGTGTGTCTCAGCCACGGGCTTCTCATCTGCCTGAGCGCCAGTTCCCAGAGGGCTAAGCAAGAGCACCAGGTTAGGGGTAAAGACGAGGAAGAACTGGCCTGGGGAATGGGGTGGAGTCCTTAAGCACAAACTGGGGCGAAACTTCAGCAGGGAGATCGCATCTGGGACAGATGGGAGGACAGAGGTGCAGGCCACCCACCTGCAGCTGACCTCCAGGGAGAGGGGACAGCCTTTGGTCAGAGAAGCCCCTTCTCAGCGGGGAGGGCGCCAGAGAGGCACACCTGGGGCTCGGCGGTGTGCCCCCGCTGAGCCTTCCCTTCAGAACTCCTGTTTGGACAGACATTCTCAAGAGCTAACCCCGAAAAGAGTTGGCTCAAACCAGCGTCTCCTCTCCTTGCGACGTACGGAAGAGCCCAGGATTCTCAACACCTGTCTCCCTCGTGCTCCCACTCTTAGCAGCAGGTAGCCAGAGCTGAGAGTCACACCGCCCTCCAAGAGTGGGTCCCGCCTGCACACACCCACATGCACACCAGCTTTAGCCATGTCCTTTTATTGAGCCATTTGTATGGGAATGGTGATCAGGGAGTTGTCACACCCCACCACGGGGCCCTGCCACGGAGGAGGCGGGCTCAGCAGTCGCTGGGGCAGTTTCTGGGATGGTGTCCCAGTGCAGGCCAATGGCGTTGACGAATAAGCCAGCTCGGCCACTGATGAATCGGAGCACGGCGTCCACGTGCAAAGGGACAGCATGGAAGATTACGCCTCTGCCTTTCGCAAAGGAAAGGATGCGACCGTAGTTGGTGAAAAAGGTCAGGGTCTTCAGATTGTCACCGTATGACCCAGACACCGCGATCACTGACTCCCCTGGGTGAATAAAGATCTCCTCCAGGTCTCCCAGCTTGCCACCCACGTAGTCGCTCCACACCTGGCCATAGCGCACCTGGAGACTGGGACGGGTGGGAGGGCAGGAACGGGGACACTGATTAGGTCATCAGAGTTCAGGACCGTTTGGCCTGCACGTGGAGTCCTCCAAACTGGACACTAGCATGAGCAGTCCCTGCTAGTTGCCCCAAAAGTGTAGGCCGGGTGAGCCCTGGAGGACCACACAAAGAACTTCAGCTCCTGGCCTGGCTGACAGCAGGTGCAGAGAAGGAAGGCAGCTTGCCCAGAGTCGCCCACACACAGCACATGGCAGGCCTTGAATTTGGAGTCCAGCCTCCTATGATGCCCCTCCCCCATTCCCGCACTTGTGGAAGCAAAGGGATTTTCTAACAGCTGAGTGGCTCCCTTGTGGGAGAGGGAAGAGGCTTGTCCCTGCTGTCCCAGGAGGCAGATCCAGGATCAGGGGACACACTTTGGCTCTGCACGTGATAGAATTTTCCAACTGGCAATGGAGTGGGGACTGCTCAAGAGAGGCGTTGAGCAAAGTTGCAGGGCACCCAGCAGGGATATTGGAAAGAAACTTTAAACCGCAGAAGGCGGGTGGACTTGGCTGGTCGATTCCAGGCCCCTGAGAGTTAGTGGTTATTAATGATTTGCCACCACCAGGCATATTCGGGGAGGGAGGAGTCCAAAGGGTACGGTTCTGGAAGCCGAGTCCTCTCACAGCTATCCCCATATCCTGCCTCACTAGGGACCTGTTGGTTGAGGCACAGGTGGCCCAGAGTGAAAGAGCACTTCCTGAGTTAGTAAGAGCTTGAGGAATGCGGAGGAGCCTTACCCCTCGATATTGAAGCTGTCAACCCGGACACGGATGGCTGTGATGGGCCCTTCCAGCTGGAGGCTGGAGTGGGAGAATGGCTCCCCTCTTCCACATCCGTACTCGCCACTGTAGGAGGAGGACCTGGCCTGGACTGCAGTGGAAAGAAAGGGGGTCTTGGAGGCAAGGACCTCCCAGTTCCCACCGCTCAGGGGCAGCCCTGCAAGCCTTGGCCACCAGCCGAGCAGGGGCCCCTTCCTGCCACCCCGCCCCCAGAGTCCCAGCGGCTCACTTACTGGCACTGGCAGAGGCCGAGGCACAGAGAAGGCCCAGGAGCATGAAGGTCCACATCGTGAGGCTGCAGGGGGGAAGAAGAGAGCAGAGGGGGAGGTTTCCCCCTTTCCCTCTGGCCTCCGGGTGGCCTGACCCTTCAGCTCCCACCTAGCCAGACCCAGGCTCAAGGTGCACAGCACTGTCCACAGCCTGCAGTGCATCCTCCAGACCTGGTGTTCCTTGGTCTGCTCCAGCAAGGTCCAGCTCTCTGCTAGTGCCCTGGGAAGGCGGTGGAAGATGGCCCAAGCACTTGAGCCCCTGCACCCCCTTGGGAGACCTGGAAGAAGCTCCAGGCTCCTGGCTCAGATTGGCCCAGCTCTGGCCATTGCGGCCATGTGGGGGAGTGAACCAGCAGATGGGATCTTTGTCACGATTCTTTGTCCACCGACACACGCCTGGCCTTTCCCAGTCACCTGAGTGTCCCAGGTTCCTAGTCCTTCAACTGACAGCTGACACATCTCTGCACCTAAGATAGCTTCAACCCAGGTGCCCACTTCACTAACACTCCCTGCCACTCAATCCAGGCATCCCCTTCCCCAGACCAGATCAGATCTGAATCCCCACCCCCTCAAAGGCAGACCCAGGAATCCCTAACACCTCTCACCTGGGAGCTTCAGGTGCAAGGTAACCCCTTAGAACCTTCCAGAACTTTTATTCCAGCTCCTAGCCCTCCCTCCTGCTTTTTTTTTTTTTTTTTTTTTTTTTTTTGACAGGCAGAGTGGACAGTGAGAGAGAGACAGAGAGAAATGTTTTCCTTTTTCGTTGGTTCACCCTCCAATGGCGCTGATCCCAAGGCAGGAGCCAGGTGCTTCTCCTGGTCTCCCATGGGGTGCAGGGCCCAAGCACTTGGGCCTTCCTCCACTGCACTCCCAGGCCACAGCAGAGAGCTGGCCTGGAAGAGGGAAAACCGGGACTAGAACCCAGTGTGCCGGCGCCACTAGGTGGAGGATTAGCCTAGTGAGCTGGGGCGCCGGCCCCTCCTACACTTTATCAAGTGAAGCTCACCTCCTGAGCAAACAAGGTCAACCTCTTGGCATCAGGTGTTGGGCAGGGTCTGTCGCTCTCGTAAAGCTTACGGATGACAAGGTGGGGTCCACTTGGCTGAGTGCCAAGGCCAGGAGGGGCAGGACAAGCTTGAGGCATGCTCACCAGAAGCTTTTGATTAATTTATTTTATTTATTCAGTGTGGCAAGGGAGAGAGAGAGAGAGAGAGAGAGAGAGAGAGAGAGAGAGAGAAGTCTTCATCCACTGCTTCACTCCCCACATGGCCGCAATGGCCAGAACTGAGCCGATCCGATGGATCGCTGTCGCTCCCCCTCTTCGTGGAGGAGCAACACAGGACCCTGCGCTGTTCTTTCGTCTGCTCGGCCCTCCCCGGGTTTGCTGCTGGTTCTTCCCGGGTTGGCTACTATCCCTTCCACCTCCGTGGAAGGGCAGTTCCCCCTGGCCGCATTCCCCACTTCCGCAGGGGAGCGGCACACCGCCGGCCGGGTCTCTCGGGGGCTGCACGGGTTCCCTTAGATGTTCCCCATAGATGTTCCCGGTGCATGCCATTTCTCTCCTCCTTTATAGTCCTCCTCCGCCAATCCTAACTCGGCTGCCCACACGCCGAGTACGCTGCTCTCCTCCAATCAGGAGTAGGTCCTACAGTTTATTGGTTGAACTGGAGGCAGCTGCGTAGAAGCTGTTTTCTCCTCTCCCAGCGCCATATTGTGGGAGAGCAGATGCATAGAATAAGTCTTAATTCGAGTAACTTAGTCTAGTCCGGATTGCTCCCCACAGATCCCCCTTTCTTTTTATTTTTTAGCGTTGATACGCGCCTGTCTTCGGTGTCCCGCGGCACACACTCTGCTCTACTTGCTAGAGTTGCCACAGGCTCTTACAAGTCCTATCAGGCAAACCGAATCCGGGTCCTCTCTTCGCCATGTTGTGAGGAGGTTTTTAGGCGCTGATGCGTGCCTGTGTTCGGTGCCCTGCAGCGCATGCTCTGCTCTGCCTGCAGGGGACTTACAAGACCTATCAGGCAAACCGAATCCAAGCCTTCTCATTGCCGTATTGTGGGGGAGACTTATTAGTGTTGGTTTGTGCCTATCTTCGGTGACCTGCAGCTCATACTCTGGTCGAGCTGCTTGCTGGCGCTTACCGCCTTAATTAGGCAGACCGAATCCAAGCCTCCTAATGGTTGTATTGTGGGGAAGCCTTACTGATGTTAATTCGTGCCTGTCTTCGGTGACCTGCGGCGCATAAGCTGCTAGCCGCCCAGGTGCTCATCGCCTCACTAATCGGGCAGACCGAATCCAAGCTCTCACATTGCAGTGTTGTAGGGAGGCCTTTCTATTTCTCTATTTCTCTATCTCCGGGCATTCCTATTTCTCCCATTTTACTTCTGTCTGCCAACATTCCCATTTCTCTCACTCCACTTCCAAACTTCTGTTTCTCTTATCCCCGCAGCTTCCCGGCGCCTCGCCCTGCCGGCGGGTTCCCGGCTCTGCGCCGCTTCAGCCCGCGCCTCGTCTGCGCAGCTTGGCTTTGCGCGGCTTGGCTTCGCGCGCTCCGCGGTCTTGCACTTAACCCTTTCGCGTCTGAACCACGGCCTCGCCAGCCCCGTTCCCTATCTATTCACGCCCCGTGCTCTCTCTGCACGCGGCGGCTTCCGCGAGTAACACAGCGTAGCTTACGTGTCCGCCACTAGCATTCAATCTAAGTTCCCCGGGCTAGCCTGGCGAATTCAACCCAGCATACGTCTCCGCCCCACGGTTTGGCTTCCCGTCCTTTGCTCCCCGGGCTAATCAGACGGGTCCCAATCTGGCTTACGTTTCAGCTTCTGGTTTCAACTTTTCGCCCCCTATTCCCGGGCTAACTTGAGAACCCCAAAGTGGCTTTCGTGTCCGCCTTGGCCTGCCCCCCGCGGCTTCAATTTCCCTAACATTTTTCTCTACCCGGTATGTTTCCCCAAGCTTTCCTCCAACAATACTCCTCCCTCATTTCTCCTGGCCTCTCCCCACAGTCCGCATCCGAGTCTGTTTGTTCTAGCTTTCACTTTCGCCTTCGACCTTAGAGATTTCTCCCAGCTTCCCCCCGTAGTCCGTATCTGAGTCTATGCCTAGGCTTTCAATAGCTTCTTCCGGCACCCTTTTCATCCGGCTTTTCCCTAGGCTGTTTGCTAGTCTCTCTCTCCGGTAATTTTCCCAATTCTTCCCGTTTCTTCCCTCCTAAGTTTCATATCCGTCCTAGGTTTCCTATCCAAGCTAGGTTTCCTATCCGAGTCACGTTTCCTATCCGAGCTAGGTTTCCTATCCGAGTCACGGCACCATTATGTCGCTCCCCCTCTTCGTGGAGGAACGACACAGGACCCTGCGCTGTTCTTTCGTCTGCTCGGCCCTCCCCGGGTTTGCTGCTGGTTCTTCCCGGGTTGGCTACTATCCCTTCCACCTCCGTGGAAGGGCAGTTCCCCCTGGCCGCATTCCCCACTTCCGCAGGGGAGCGGCACACCGCCGGCCGGGTCTCTCGGGGGCTGCACGGGTTCCCTTAGATGTTCCCCATAGATGTTCCCGGTGCATGCCATTTCTCTCCTCCTTTATAGTCCTCCTCCGCCAATCCTAACTCGGCTGCCCACACGCCGAGTACGCTGCTCTCCTCCAATCAGGAGTAGGTCCTACAGTTTATTGGTTGAACTGGAGGCAGCTGCGTAGAAGCTGTTTTCTCCTCTCCCAGCGCCATATTGTGGGAGAGCAGATGCATAGAATAAGTCTTAATTCGAGTAACTTAGTCTAGTCCGGATTGCTCCCCACAGATCGCTATGGATGTTCCCCCATCTGGAGAGTGAACCAGCACATGGAAGACCTCTCTCTCTCTCTCTCTCTCTCTCTGCCTCTTCTTCTCTGTGTAACTCTGACCTTCAAATAAATAAATCTTTAAAAAAAAAGAATTTTTCCCTCTCTTTCCTGATATTTTATTACAAAAAAAAAAAAGGCAAAAACACCCCTAGCAGACAGTAAAGTTTAAAGAATGGCATGGCAAACACCCGTACAACCATATACCACTTTATGGATTCTATCACATCATGGGGACTATCTTGTACATTAGCAAGGCTAGCCAGCCAGCCAGCCTCAACCTGCCAGCCCCTTCTCAAACCATCTCTGTCTCTGAGAAGGGTGACTTGGGCTGCAAGTTGCCCCCCTCCCAAGAGATGTCATTCCAGCGAGCATGAGGGAAGCTGAGGGGCTGAGGGGGTGCAGGTGCTCCTTGGGGCAGGGTGGGGCTGGGCCCCTGCCCCAGACTCTCAGCCACTATGGCAGAAAGGTCCTGGAGCCATAGCCCACCCTTGGGTCTGGAACCTCGGAGTGGGTGTCAGACTCATTCGGCCCCGCGAGGGTGGATCTCTCGCCACCTCAAGCCCCGAGTCCTCTTGTCTGGCGTCTCCAGAATTGCTACTCTTGTTTAGTTTATTTTCTCTTTGTTTCCAGAACACAGGACAATCAAACACCTGTCTCTGAGAATTGCCCAGTCATATTATTGTATGTCATTTCATCCCCTAAAATAACATGACACAGGTGTCGTCCCGTATTTACTAACAGGAAACAGGCTGGCCTGGGGTGGGTGGCAGATTTGAATGTCCACCAGCTTGGCCCGCTATCGTGGTCTGGAAGTCTGTTTTTGGAGAGTGGCCATCAGCCAAGACAGCCACTCCCCAGGAGAGCCTCAAGCAGGACAAGGCTTCTGTTCGTGGGGCCAGGGGGCATCTGTCGGGTCAGACGGAGGAGGCAGCTGAAGAAAACGCATGAAATAACAGAAACAAGGGCTTTTTTATTATTATACTTAAAGATTCCAGAGGGGGAAGGTAACATGACTTGTATGGCCAGTGGGAAGTTTAGCAGGGAGGGACTGCAGAACGAGAGAGAGAGAGAGAGAGAGAGAGAGAGAGAGAGAGAGAGGACCAAAGCTGTCATTGGGCCAGGGCATTCTCCAAGCAGGTTTCCCGTGGGGCGATCTAATTGGAGGGTTTAGCTCCAGCAGGCATGGTTCCTGGAGGCCATGCTGTGAAGGACAGATGGGCACCGCGGCCCCTGTGCACAGCCCGTGTGGAGTGGGGTCAGTGGAGTCAGTCATGTGGGTTGCATCCAGCTGTCCCACCAGGTGAAGGGCTGGTAACCGGGCCCCTGCTCCTGGGGTGAGCAGCCTGGACGCCACGGCAGCACAAACCCTGGGAACTCACTACGCTCTGAGGGCAGAGTGCAAAATCCTTTTGCAAGCATTTGGGTGTGTGAACCAGTGAATGAGAGTGTTTCTCTCTCTCTCTCTCTCTCTTTGCACCTCACGTTAGAAAAACAAAAACAGGGCCGGTGCCGTGGCTCACTAGGCTAATCCTCCGCCTTGCGGCGTCGGCACACCGGGTTCTAGTCCCGGTTGGGGTGCCAGATTCTGTCCCGGTTGCCCTCTTCCAGGCCAGCTCTCTGCTGTGGCCTGGGAGTGCAGTGGAGGATGGACAGGTGCTTGGGCCCTGCACCCCATGGGAGACCAGGAGAAGTACCTGGCTACTGCTCAGCAGCGCGGTGCGCCGGCCGCGGCGGCCATTGGAGGGTGAACCAACGGCAAAGGAAGACCTTTCTCTCTGTCTTTCTCTCACTGTCCACTCTGCCTCTCAAAACACACACACACACACACACACACACACACACAGCACAGCTCCTGAGTTTCTCTGGCTTTCTGTATCCCCACATGACTGCCTTCTCCCCCTGCACACACTCCCACCATGATGCCTTGGCGAGATGCAGCCCAAGGCCCTCACCAGGGGGGGAGTCAGTGGGGCTGCCAGGTCTTGGATTTTCAGCTGCAAAACCGTGAGCTGGAGAAATCTCCTCTGCTTTACAAAGGACCCGGGCTCAGATATTTTATTAAGCAATAAAAAACAGAACTCAGGTGATCTACCAAGGATGAAGCCTCCTGATGGAGAAAATAAACCAAAGAATTGTCAGGAATGTGTCAGGAATTCTCCCTGACACAAAGCAACGACAGCGCCCCCTGATGGAAGGAATTCACCCCACGGCCACTTGGAGAGCACCTTATTCAGGGTAGAGGAACTGGATAAGGCTGATGCTAACAACTCGGACAGATAGGGATCCCTGCCTTAGGGTGTTTGATTGTCCTGTGTTCTGGAAACAAAGAGAAAATAAACTAAACAAGAGTAGCAATTGTGGAGGCATTCAGGGAGAAACCAGGAGATTTTTCACTGAGCTTCCTGTCCCTTGGGGACCATGTCCACTGGGCCTAGCCTCCTCTGGGCCTCTGGTTAGACAACATAGCCCAGAACCATGACCTTGGGGGTTCCCATGCCCTCCATGAAGCTGTCCGACTAGAAAGGCCTGAGTCCACCCCCTCCCCCATCTCCCCTCTCCCCACACCCATCAGGGAGACTTATTCTGGAAGCCTCCCCAAGAATTCCACACACACAGAGAACACACGCTGAGAACAGCAGGGGCTTGGGCTGCGCGGGCTGCCGGCTCTCATTGCTGGTCTGTGAGGCTTGTTTGCTTGTCCGTCCTCCTTAAGTTAACTTCCTAAGAGCAGGCCCCATGAAGACTGCCGGTCGAGTCCTGGCATACAGATACTCAGTAAATGGGGCTTGGAGTTATAGTTTCATTGGTAGCCAAAATGTCCTAAATTCACTTTAGCGCGGACAATGTATGTTTGTCTTGCCTTTTTTTTTTTTTTTAATGTGTTCTTTATTTGAGAGGCAGAAAGAAAGGGAGTGAGAGCTCCAATCTGCTGGTTTACTCCCTACCTTTGAAGAGTTAAAATTGTATATGTGCGGATGTAAAAAGTTAAGCTTAAGCTTACAGGTTTAAACCTTCCTGGTGCAACTGTGAAAATAAGACAGAGTAAAGTAGCACCTTGACAGTAGGGACTCCATTTTGGAGCCCTTGAGACTGCATTCTGGGAAAGCACCCCCCCACCGTGAGACTCTGGTCTGAAACTATGATCTCAACTAGTCGGACAATAGCAGTGCACTACATCACCCTTGGCAACGCACAAAAACCCCCTAGCATGATTGCTCAAGCTTAAAAGTAGAAAGGTTGCAACTGGGTTACCTGGGCTAATAATGAAGATGTGATTTGTCTATGTCTTAAAATCATAATTGCTGATTGTAAGATATTAGCAACCGCTTAGCAACTGTGTATTCTCCCCCCCTCTCCCGGTTTTGCGGTTTTTGCCTTTATAAACCCTAACCTTTGGTTATTCGGGGCTGCTCTGTTCATGATGATCAGACAGCCCCAGCATGCTGGATAATCAATAAAACTTCCCCGTGCTGTTTGCATAAGAGACGTGTCTCTTGGTGACGTTTTTCGGGTGGTCGACTCTGACACCTCCTTGCAACAGCTGGGCTGGACCAGGCTGAAGCTGGGAGCCAGGAAGAGAGAAAGTTCTTCATCCAATAGTTCCCTCCCCAAGTAACCAGAATGGCTGAAGCTGGGCTGAGCAGAAGCCAGGAGCCAGGAGCTTCTTCTGGGTCTCCCACATGGGTGCAGGTGCCCAGACACTTGGGCCATCTTCCACTGCTTTCCCAGGCCATTAGCAGGGAGCTGGATTGGAAGTGGAGCAGACGGGACTTGAACTGGTACCTATATGGGATGTCAGCACTGCAGGCAGAGGCTTAACCTAGTGTGCAGGGTCTGAGTCCACCCAAACGCGGATGGACTGGGTCCCAGGAAAGGCAAGTGCGCCACTCACCCGTTCCCCAGCCTCCCGATCCCGGAGACAATCGGACGCAGCGGGAAGTCGAGTCAAGCAGGGACTCATTTATTGCACGCGTAGTAAAACCTTTTAAAGCACAAAACTGCACGATTATTGGGTCAGAGCATAAGGACCAACCAATTGCTTAAAAGGTCATTTTATGGGGCGATTTTTTACGGAACCAGCCATATGTCTGTAGACTTGTCATCAGTCGTCGTCATCTCTCCTGATGCTGCACGGCCAATGAGCTTTGGTGGTAAACAACCTCGGGTTCCACCCACCTTACTTCCTTTGGGCGCCATCTTTGGATTGCCTCGTGCGCCTAATATCGCTGCACTAGTAGGCCACAGTGCCGGCCCTGGAAGCTAGGAATTCAATCTGGGTCTCCCCCCACGGGGGGCAGGGGCTCGAGGACTTTAACTCATCATCTGCTGGGGCCAGCACACACAGATGTGGGAACACACACTTCCACACTCTGACCCCCACTGGCTTCTCTTCTTGAGAATTTCAGCTCGCCTTGAGCACGCTGAATCTGCTGGTGAGCTTGGCTTGGCTGTCGCGTCCAGAAATCTAGGCCAACCCATCCTGGGTATTGCCTGATCATTGTCCTTGAAACCCAGCCCAGAAGTGAAGTCATTCTTTGGGAATCGCTGGGTGAACACTGGGTGAAGAGACAGCATGGCTCCCCGCTGGGAGGTGTGCCTTCTGTACCCCCCCTCCTGAAACAATTCCATCTGTCCGTCTGCAGAGATCCCAGGTTTCCACGGGGATGATGCTTCAGCTGAGCCCTGTTGGAATAGTCAAAGTGAACCAGACAGAAGGTGTTCCAACGTCAAGGGCCAAGGCTGTGGATCCCAGCACCTGGTAGAGAGCCAAAGCACTGGATTCACAACATGGACTCTCCCTGCTGTTCTGCTTCCAATCCAGCCCCCTGCTAACGCACCTAGGAAGGCAGCAGAGGATGGCCCAAGTGCTCGGGCCCCTGTGGCCCACATGGGAGCCCCAGATGGAATTCCTGGCTCCTGGCTTCAGCCTGGCCCCAGGCCCAGCTGTTGCGGCCATGTAGGGGGATGAACCAGAGGATGGATGATCACTCTCTCTCTCTTCCTCCCTCTGGCCACTCTGCCTTTTAAATCAACACATCTTGCAAGAAAGTAATAAACAGACTCTCTTTGAGTACATATTTATGGGGCACTTTTTGGTGTTTCAATATATGTATGCACCGTATGTGGATCGCATGAGAGTGGTTAGCGTATCACCTCATAGATTTATTACCACTCCCTGGTGGAAGCACTCAAACCTTCTTCTAGCTGTAATATCCAACACCTTCTTGTTAACCAGGTCACCCTACCAGGCCACACCCCTCTTCTCTTAGTGTCCCTTTGTAGCTGCTGGCATCCTCCCCCTCACCTCCCTCTTCCACCCCTCCCCCATCTCTCCCAACCACTGTTCTACAACTGACCACTATGATGTCAGCATTTTTGAGATTCCCCCATCTGAGTGAGGCCCTGGGTGTTTGTGCTTCTGTGTCTGGCCACACTGTCCTCCAGGTTTGTTCGTCCTGGATGTCTCGAGGGCCAGGACTTCCTTCTTTTCGTGGGTGAACGGGATCTCACTGTGTAGAAACACCATGTTTTTCTCTCTCCGTTCATCTGCCGATGGGCGTTCAGGTTGATTTAAAAGCTTGGTTATTGTGAATGACGCTGCAGCTAACACAGGGATGTAGTCACAGGACTCTGGACAGACAGATGGACGCACAGACAGGTGGCCCAGGACAGACAGACGGATGGACCAATGGACAGATGGATGGATGGGTGGATGGTCAGATGAATGGATAAATAAGTACATACATAGGTCAGTCAGGGAGCTATGGCTTTGTCTCATTGTGAGATTAGGGCACATGTAATAAAGTTAAGTGTGGAAAGTTGGGTTTTGGGGGCTGACACCATGACATGGTGGGGAAAGCTGCCATCTGAGGAGTGAACCAGCGAATGGAAGATCTCTCTGTCTACCTCTCTCTGTGACTCCTTCAAACAAACAAAATAAATCTTTGTTTTTTAAAGAATAGTTTAGCACAAGGTTGCCCATCAATGTGTATTGCATGAAGGATGAGGGGCAGCTCTCCCCTCCCCGACCCTGCAGCCCTGTCCCCTGTCTTGGCACCTGACCGGGCCCTGGTACACTGCAGGACACACCGTGTGCCACGCTCTGCCCTCCAGGATGGTGCCGGTCAAGGCTGAGCAAACCTCCCTGTGTTGCCATGCCCTTCCAACCGGGGGGACTCTGACTTACAGACGTTTGGCCATGGTCCCACAGATGGCGGCTCAGCCAAGCCATCTGGCACTCCTAAAAGCTCCCGGGGGGCTCCCGATGCTGAGAACAGGGGGCCAGTGCCCTGCATTTCAGCTGAGTTGCCTGATGAGCTAAACGTTCCAACTCTGCAGTCTTGGGGAGCCTGCGACTGCACTGCAGTGTGCTTCCAGGAGACACCAATGGGGTGACCCTTGGACCGGAAGTGTTGTACAACAGATCCTTCTGGAATGGTGGCAATGTGGCTGTTAGGTAGGAAGTCAGTTATGAGCTTATGTGTGTGCGACATAAAGGCCTAAAGAGAAGACCTCTATGACCAGCATATGCTGCACCTCAAAGTCATCCTGATGGTGTTTCAGGGGCAGCCCGGTATTCACATCCTGCCCTGCCGGCCCCCTTCCACCTGATATCTCTCAGGTGCAGCCCAGTATCTGCATTTCAAACACCCTGCTCCAGATCCCAATCCTCTAGGGGGTCCTGCCCACCCTTCCTCCTGGCTGATAACATTTGCATCCATAAAGTCCTTTGTTTCAGACCTTCAAGAGAAAACTCAGATAGAAGTTTTTCTATTTACATCCAAAAAGCCCTTTGTTCCAAGGGGAACAGAGGTGGGGAAGCAAGACCCATCTCCTTAAAAACCCCCGGCCTCCACCCGACTGCACACTCAGCCCTCTGCCTCTCTGCTGAGTCGCCTGCCTGGTCTGGCCAGGCGTAATCTCTGCACTCAACTATGTAACCTCGCTCCTCCCCCCCCTCCCCCGCCCCGAGTCCGAGCGACTGGGCACTCTCTCTCAGGTCCTGTCTGGAGAGGTGCCCATCCGTTCTTACGGATGTCCCTTCCCTAATAAACTTTGCTACTTTTACCTCCCACTACTCTCTGTCTCACGCCTGAATTCTTTCTTGCGCGAAGACAAGAACCCTGAAATTTCTCCAGTAACATTTTTGGCAACCACGAAGGGATTTTGAGGACATCGGAGGTCAGTATTCCTTCCCTCAAGCGGGATCAGATCTGTGGAAGTGACCATTGAGTGTGCCGCACCCCACAGCTCTCCGAGAACGCGGAGTCCCCCCGGCCACGGCTTAGCTACGGCCGAAACTCCAGAGGGATTGTAAGAAATGGGAGGGAAATTAGGAAGGGCAGTTGGCTGAGAGCCTGGAGACCCCCTGAGCTCTCTTCAGCTTCCCGGCAGCCGGACTGCGACCCGAGGACCAGGTCTCTCTTGGAGGGACGCCTGGTCACGCTGCCTACTGCTACGCGAGCAGGGCTTAGCTTCGGTCGAGGCTAATATTGGCCCTCCAGGTAAACTCAGACAACTAGGTAGTGGGTAACCTTGAGCGATAGGAGATTTCGAACCCCACTGAGCCCCCAGACAGGAGGGCCTTTCCCTGTCTCTCCTCCAGCTGAGATTCATAGCGGAAGGTGAGGGCACGTCTAGTCCTCCATTGCTTTCTGCCTTCCTCCTCCTCCCCACGGGGCTCCCTCCCCCACTCTTTTGCTCTCCTCATCTCCATTCCTATACCACTGGCCAGGAGAAAGGGAGAGGGAAATTCCACTGGTCTCTCCACCTAAGGGAAAAGCTGTTACCTGTTAACCCTTCCCAACCTGGTAGAAAGTTTTCCATCTTTGCAGCTTATGGTAGCTCTGGTGCGTCTTAAAGTTTTTGTGAACTATTCCTGTTGCTAAGCTTTGATTGCCTGAGGACTAAATCTGGAAAAGAGCTAAAGTTTACTACCTGTTGTAATTGACTGAGTGTCTGCAGTAGTCCTAATTGATCTGGCTTTGGTTGAATTATAGGAGGTCCCCAGCACTCTTGGTGAAATGGCGCACCTACCCAACCCCACGGCTAGTCCTGCCAGGCCCCGGTGTGCGCAGTCTTCCCTGTAAATGGGGGACCACAGCCTTTCTCTGCACTTTATTCCAGTCCTCGTGGCCTGCCGCACCCAGGCAGGCATAGCCAGATATCTCTAGGGAGCGCGCCCCCAGGGCAGCTTTTTCCTCCCCGGAGGAATTTCCAATTCAGTACCACTGCTGGCCTCACCTAAGGGAGCGAGACCCTTAATCCATCAACCTTTCCAACCTGATGGGTTTTTCTCTTTGCAGTTATGGACGCCTAAGCAATGGGCTCATTCGCTGATGACGAGTTCTTTTCTGTGCTGCTGTCCCTGACTTATCTGAGAGCGTTCACCTGTCTTGAAGTTTTCGCGTTTTTACTGCCATTATGAGTCTTGATTGGGAAAACTGCAACGGGAAGTTGTTTTCGTTAAACCGTTTGACTCTGACAGCTTAAATCCTAAACCGAAGGCTGGCGCCCTGGCTCACTAGGCTAATCCTCCGCCTTGCACCTTGCAGCGCCGGCACACCGGGTGTCCCGGTTGCCCCTCTTCCAGGCCAGCTCTCTGCTGTGGCCCGGGAGTGCAGTGGAGGATGGCCCAGGTGCTTGGGCCCTGCACCCCATGGGAGACCAGGAGAAGCACCTGGCTCCTGCCATCGGATCAGCGCAGTGTGCCGGCCGCAGCGGCCATTGGAGGGTGAACCAACAGCAAAAGGAAGACCTTTCTCTCTGTCTCTCTCTCTCTCACTGTCCACTCTGCCTGTCAAAAAATAAATAAATAAATAAATAAATTCTAAACCGAGTCTTCCAACTTTGGGCTTCCAGTCGGATCCCTGGAACTCTCAAAGGATGAGACTCTAAAATTTGTTAAAGTAACAGCTGCTTGAGTCAAATCAGGTTATGTGAAATGTATTAAAATGTTGTAAACGGTGTCAGACCTATGCTGTATTCATGTTTTTGCTTTCCAGCTAGAGTGGTCTTATGAAAATGAGAGTAAATTCTGTGTATACAGGCCTTTATGTTGTTAACTAAAGTAAGCCAGTACAGTTTGGTTCAGAGAATTGAGTTAATGCAAAAGCCCTTGGGTTTGCCCGGTGGCTCCCTTGCTCAGTTTTACATGTCCTTGATATGCTTTAAACTTGTTTCTTTTCAAAGTTGTAAACATGCACTAGTGTCCCTGTTGCTGCTCAGGTGTTACCCTCATGTTACTTAAAGGCATGGGAAATGGAGTTTTGACTTTAATTCAGATAATGGTGTGGTAGTCATTAATAACTCAGTGTTTTAAGTCATCTAGGCATCGGTGCTAAGTAAAACTTGGGAAAATGTATTACGTGTACTTTTAGCATCTCCAATTCGATAAGAGAGACTGAGTTTGTTAGCATGTATTCTCAAAGGTTGTCCATACATGACAATTCAAGACTATGTAAAAGTAACTACGGGTGTAAAGTTTCAGAAGGTGTGAGCAAGTCATGAAAAGTTTTCAAATGTTTACGATTTTAAAATATTGTTTACGAGTTTTCTTCAAGTTGAGTGCTAATGCCAAAATTACACTGACCTAAAGTTGAAGTCTGATCTTCTGTTATAACAATGGGGTTTTTAAAAAATGTGCACTAATGTTGGTAAATATCTGGAAATGGTCTCAATCGTAAATCTTAAATCTGTTTTTGCAAAAACTGTAACATCTCTTTTTAACAATGTCTGCTTAATCGGTTGCTCTGCCATTTCTAAAGTTAGGTCGTGTAAGCTCTTTTTGACTCTGTTAAATAATTCTGAGTTATGTGATGACTTTGTGTGCTAACTCTTATGTTCAAGGTTTTTTTTATTTCTGGTTTATTCGACAACAAGAGACCTAGAATTCCTGTTCTGCCAAAGTAATCTATTGTGTACTCTACCGTTGCTGTTAAGTTCAGATTGATGAAAAGCATTGTTACATATCATTATGATCAGGTCTGGTCTAAAAGTGTTAAAAGCACCCTGACTAATGAATGGCTGTCATTTCAGGAATTAAGGAATTCTATTTTGACCAGATACTCTAAGTTCTCTTGGCACCTTTAACAGACTTTCTGAAAATCAAAGTTCTAAATTCTCTGGACTTTTGGTATCTCCAGAGGGCTCCTGGAGATGTCAAAAGATAGATCTCTCATCTTGCAGAGATAATAACCAATCAGGCTGTTTAGATTAAAAGTGGTGCCAAGATGTGAAATGATGCTAAACTTCAGTTATAAATTGTGGGGAGCAACTCGGACTAGACTAAGTTACTGGAATTAAGACTTATTCTATGCATCTGCTCTCCCACAATATGGCGCTGGGAGAGGAGTAAACAACTTTTACACAGCTGCCTCCAGTTCGACCAATAACCTCCAGGAGCTGATCCTGCTCCTGATTGGAGGAGAGCAGCGTACTCGTCGTGTGGGTAGCAGAGTTGGGATTGGTGGAAGAGGACTATAAAGGAGGAGAGAGCCAACATACACCAGGAACACCTGAGGAACATCTGAGCAGCCCCTGAGCCAGCCGGCCGGCGGTGTGCCGCTCCCCCGCGGAAGTGGGGAAAGTGGCAGGGGGGGCCGCCCCTCAATGGAGGTGGAGGGATGGCAGCAAACCCAGGGAGGGCCGAGCGTTCCTCCGCGAAGAGGGGGAGCGACAATAAATGTGTTTCTTTCTAGCTGCTCCAGTCTCTGGCTCAGAAGCCAGATCCTTTAGACATGGGCTGACACAGTCTCCATCCAGCTAACACTGAACAACCAGGCATTGCTAGTTCAAATGTGGATCAAACAGAGGTCTAGCCAAAAGGGAGAAAGTGTTCCAAAAGAAACTTAGAGCCAACAGGGGATGGTTATGCGGCAGATGCTAGAGCACTGGGTTCCAGGAGCCCAAGAAAACTCTAGTGTCCACAGCTACACGGTGAAAGCCCGGAAGCCCAAAACCTAAACTTATGGGTTACACGGTAAGACTAGAAAACCCGGAAACCCAGGCCCATAGCCCACTGGCTACATGGTAAATATCCAGAAGCCAAGGGATGGCAGAGACCTCTGCCACCATTTCTCCTCTCTAAGTCAGGCTATGCAGTAAGCACTGGTCAAATGCCAGTTAAATCTGAAAGCCCAGGAAGTCAGGCTAGAGACCCGACTCGCTGCCTCACTTCTCCTCTTTTCTCTTCCAGAAGGGAAGTTACTACTGTTCTGCAGGACTCTCCACTGTGATGTACGGTTTGATCCCCAGACCTGATGTAAGAGATGACTGACCTTTTCTGTAATAATGCCTGGCCACAGTATAGGGCCCCCAAACAGCATAGCCAGAAAAAGAGGTTAAACTATGAACTGATGTGACAGCTAGATCGATTTTTCGGTGTACGCGGTAAATGGGCAGAACTCCCCTTTTAAACCAAACTGAGGGATAGATAGGAAGTTGCACTGATGACCTCAAAGTATGCAAGCAGGTCACCACAGTGGATCTTACCTAAAGGGTCATAGTTCTCCTCATGGGCGCGGTCTTAACTCGCAGGAAAATACTAAGTGTCAGAATTTGCCCATGACCACAGTTTTTTAGCTCACCCTGATATTAAAGAAATCTTCAAAAATCAGGGATGGGTTGAGCACCCCCTTGACTGACATCATAGAGGCTGCCTATTTGGTCTACTTTATTAGAGACCAGGAGAATGAGGAGCAAGCAAGCAGCAGAGGATGGGCAACAGGCCAATCCATGGCTGCTTTACACAGTGATCTGCCATCAGGGAGACCCAGCAAGGCCAGTGCACCCCAAACAGCACCTGTTGCTGATATGAGGAGCCAGGGCATTGGACAAGCAGGTGTCATGACAGCAAATGCCTCCCGTCAGCTCTGCCAAGGGCAAGGCCACTGGACACGGAACTGCCCTGGGTGTCGAAGGACTCCTGGTTCAGAACCACAGACCCTGTGGCCCTGAGCTAAAAAAAAGCATTTGGCTCTGCCCAGCCTCCGCCCAGCTTCCAGCTCCAGCCACTGCTATTGAGGGGGTGGCCTAGGGTCAGTGACATGCAAGTTGCCTATTTCTATGAGCCTCCTATTCAGCTCTCCTCCTAGTCCAGCCATGTAATGCAAGTCAGCAGGGGGCCTCCCTTAAAGGAGATTTGCATCTCTTGCAATCTCTTCCAGCACCCCATGGATAGGTCTGGGCCTCACACACCCAGCAGGCCTTAAAAGTCTATCCAATAGCATTAAGCTTAGAAAGCCCTCCCTGCCAGTTCCTAAACACAGGGCTTTCAGTAACAGCTAACTCAGATAGTCCTGCACCTATTTGGACAGGTCCTCACTGAGGACTTAAAGGGCCTATCTCTTAAGGTGGGTGCACAATAATCCATAATGTAGATGGTTAAATGTAAATGATTTGTTAGTCTGTCTCCTTTCCCAGCCTGAGACTCTAGTCTTGTACATTGGTTTAACTTCCTAGCAAAACTGGCTACTGGGTATCCAGAGGAAAACAAAGCATTGCTAGTCCATTAGAGTGTTAATTATTTAACCCTTATCCTCACCCCTGGGGAGAGAAAACCTGCCCCAGAGAGGATATGGGCCATGCAGCAAATTCCTACTCCTGCAAACTTCAGGCAGTCCCAGTTTTCTCTATCAGGTTCCCAGATACAGGAAAACAGCACAGTTCCTAAACCAGGCTCTCGACAGGCAGCCAAAGCAGAGACCCCTCCTTTGGGGGAAAGAGTAAACCACAGCCTTTGCTCAACTAAAGGATGCTATGACTAAAGCCCTGTGCTAGGACTGCCAAATCCACAGAGACCCTCCCAGCTGCACATCACTGGGAGGAAGGGAGGTACCTTAGGAGGGTTAACTCAGGATCTGGGACCTGGTAAGCAACCTGTGGGCTACTTTTCTAAAACCTTAGACATGGTTGCACAAGGATAGCCTCACTGCCTAAAGACAATGGCAGCGGCTGCCTTGCTGACAGAGGAGGTATCTAGAATTACAGTGGGACAAGACATCGCCCTTTATACCCCACACCAAATAAATTCTCTATTAGAGCAAAAGGGCTCTCACTGGCTCACAGATCGCAGAATACTAAAATATCAGGTCCTCCTTCTAAAAAACCCTCAGGTAAAAATAAGGCATTGCTCTACTCTAACCCAGGGGGAAAGTGGTCCCCTCCACTCCTCTGCTGAGACTATAGACTTGATCTATGCCAGCAGAAGGGACCTAAAAGACAGCCCCCTGACTAACACACATGAAGTTTGGTTCAAGATGGAAGCAGCTTTGTCAGATGGGACCTGCTTCTCCGGGTATGCAACAGTTACGGCATGGCACGTTACTGAAGCGTGCTCTGCCCCCAGGAACTTTTGCTCAGTTAGCAAACTGATTGCCTTAACTAGAGCTCTAGATCACACAGGGGATTTGTAAGGCACCTTCACTCTGCATGGAGACCTCAGACTTGTGGTAAGGTAGAAAGAGCCAACCAGGCTCTATGGAAAACATCACAAGGATAAAAATGTGTGCTTGGTAAGTAAGGTTTAGAAGGAAAGAGTGTTCTTGGCAAGAAGGGTTAAAAAGGAAAGAGCTTTTTAAATAAGGAAAGGACATGGTTGTAAGAATCCTGATGGCTAGTTTACTCTAGACTGGAATGGAAATGATGGCATGTTTCAAGTAAGTTGAAGAGGGTGTGTGGAAGTCACAAAAGGTTATGAAAGAAAGAAATTGGACATGCTAAGTGCTGTTCTGGGGGGTGTCTGTGCCATGTTCTAGGAAGAATGTTGTCTCTCGGTCAATCAGACTGGACAGGTACAAATCCAAATTCGTACTTTTCCTGGACAAAGCCAAGCAGCTCCAGGACCAGGCCAAGCAGGGCTGGGATTTGTGGCCTGACATCTGGTCATGGAAATCCTGGCTATTTCTTCTCCTTGGCGCAATAACTTCTGTAATCTTGATGCTTCTCCTTGCACCGTGTTTTTGGTTTTTTTTTGTTTGTTTGTTTGTTTGTTTTGTTTTGTTTTGTCTTTTTTTTTGACAGGCAGATTGGACAGTGAGGGAGAGAGACAGAGAGAAAGGTCTTCTTTTGCCATTGGTTCACCCTCCAATTGCAGCCGAGGCCGGTGCACTGCAGTCGGCGCACCACACTGATCCGAAGGCAGGAGTCAGGTACTTCTCCTGGTCTCCCATGGGGTGCAGGGCCCAAGCACCTGGGCCATCCTCCACTGCACTCCCTGGCCACAGCAGAGAGCTGGCCTGGAAGAGGGGCAACCGGGACAGAATCCGGCGCCCCAACCGGGACTAGAACTCGGTGTGCCGGCGCCATAAGCGGAGCATTAGCCTATGAGCCACGGCGCTGGCTCCGTTTTTATTTTCTGTTTGTTAGAGAGGTGGGAGTGGGGGCAGAAGCTGGAGGAGAACTCAACCGGCGCTCCGTGTGGGTGGCACTTGAACCATCCTGAACCGTCCCTGCTGCCTCCCAGGAGCCACGTCAGCAGGAAGGTGGAGTCAGGAATGAAACCCACTCGCTCTAATACGGGACATGGGTGTGTCTCAGCCACGGGCTTCTCATCTGCCTGAGCGCCAGTTCCCAGAGGGCTAAGCAAGAGCACCAGGTTAGGGGTAAAGACGAGGAAGAACTGGCCTGGGGAATGGGGTGGAGTCCTTAAGCACAAACTGGGGCGAAACTTCAGCAGGGAGATCGCATCTGGGACAGATGGGAGGACAGAGGTGCAGGCCACCCACCTGCAGCTGAGCTCCAGGGAGAGGGGACAGCCCTTGGTCAGACCAGCCCCTTCTCAGGGGGGAGGGCGCCAGAGAGGCACACCTGGGGCTCGGCGGTGTGCCCCCGCTGAGCCTTCCCTTCAGAACTCCTGTTTGGACAGACATTCTCAAGAGCTAACCCCGAAAAGAGTTGGTTCAAACCAGCGTCTGCTCTCCTTGCGACGTACGGAAGAGCCCAGGATTCTCAACACCTGTCTCCCTCGTGCTCCCACTCTTAGCAGCAGGTAGCCAGAGCTGAGAGTCACACCGCCCTCCAAGAGTGGGTCCCGCCTGCACACACCCACATGCACACCAGCTTTAGCCATGTCCTTTTATTGAGCCATTTGTATGGGAATGGTGATCAGGGAGTTGTCACACCCCACCACGGGGCCCTGCCACGGAGGAGGCGGGCTCAGCAGTCGCTGGGGTAGTTTCTGGGATGGTGTCCCAGTGCAGGCCAATGGCGGTGACGAATAAGCCAGCTCGGCCACTGATGAATCAGAGCACGGTGTTTGGGTCCAAGGGGACAGCATAGAAGATTACGCCTGTGTCTTTCCCAAAGGAAAGGAAGCGACCCTCGTCAGTCACAAAGTTCAGCGTCTTCAGATAGTTGCTGTATGACCCAGACACCTCGATCACTGACTCCCCTGGGTGCAGAAAGATCTCCTCCAGGTCTCCCAGCTTGCCACTCACGTAGTCGCTCCACACCTTGCCATAGCGCACCTGGAGACTGGGGCGGGTGGGAGGGCAGGAACGGGGACACTGATTAGGTCATCAGAGTTCAGGACCTTTTGACCTGCACGTGGAGTCCTCCAAACTGGACGCTAGGATGAGCAGTCCCTGCTAGTTGCCCCAAAAGTGTAGGCCGGGTGAGCCCTGGAGGACCACACAAAGAACTTCAGCTCCTGGCCTGGCTGACAGCAGGTGCAGAGAAGGAAGGCAGCTTGCCCAGAGTCTCCCACATACCGCAAATGGCAGGCCTTGAATTTGGAGTCCAGCTTCCTACGATGCCCCACCCTATTCCCGCACTTGTGGAAGCAAAGGGATTTTCTAACAGCTGAGTGGCTCCCTTGTGGGAGAGGGAAGAGGCTTGTCCCTGCTGTCCCAGGAGGCAGATCGAGGATCAGGGGACACATTTTGGCTCTGCACGTGATAGAATTTTCCGACTAGCAATGGAGTGGGGACTGCTCAAGAGAGGCGTTGAGCAAAGTTGCAGGGCACCCAGCAGGGATATTGGAAAGAAACTTTAAACCGCAGAAGGCGGGTGGGCTGGGCTGGTCGACTTCCAGGCCCCTGAGAGTTAGTGGTTATTAATGATTTGCCACCACCAGGCATATTCGGGGAGGGAGGAGTCCAAAGGGTACGGTTCTGGAAGCCGAGTCCTCTCACAGCTATCCCCATATCCTGCCTCACTAGGGACCTGTTGGTTGAGGCACAGGTGGCCCAGAGTGAAAGAGCACTTCCTGAGCTAGTAAGAACTTGAGGAACACGGAAGAGCCTTACCCCACGATATTGAAGCTGTTGACCCGGACACGGATGGCTGTGATGGGCCCTTCCAGCTGGAGGCCGGAGTGGGAGAATGGCTCTCCCTCCTCCCCTTCCGTACTCGCCACTGTAGGAGGAGGCCCTGGCCTGGACTGCAGTGGAAAGAAAGGGGGGCTTGGAGGCAAGGACCTCCCAGTTCCCACCACTCAGGGGCGGCCCTGCAAGCCTTGGCCACCAGCCGAGCAGGGGCCCCTTCCCGCCACCCCACCACCAGAGTCCCAGCGGCTCACTTACTGGCACTGGCAGAGGCCGAGGCACAGAGAAGGCCCAGGAGCATGAAGGTCCACATCGTGAGGCTGCAGGGGGAAGAAGAGAGCAGAGGGGGAGGTTTCCCCCTTTCCCTCTGGCCTCCGGGTGGCCTGACCCTTCAGCTCCCACCTAGCCAGACCCAGGCTCAAGGTGCACAGCACTGTCCACAGCCTGCAGTGCATCCTCCAGACCTGATGTTCCAGGGTCCAACTGTCTCTGGCCCGCCCTTGGTCTGGCTGTAGCCACGCCCTCCTTTTCCCCTCCAAGCAGAAGGTCAGCGCTCACTTTTGGCGAGCGCTGTGTCCTTACACAGCCAGGATGGGGACTTTCTGAATTAAGACTGGAGGATAGGCCTCAGCCTGGAGACGGCTGAATTTCCTGAACCCAGCATCAGAGCCAACACCGACAAGCTGGCCGCTGGAGTGCAGTAGGTGAGTCCTCCGCCCCTGGAGCCGCCATCCCATATGGGCACCGGTTCAAGTCCCGTCTGCTCCACTTCTGATCCAGCTCTCTGCTAGTGCCCTGGGAAGGCGGTGGAAGATGGCCCAAGCACTTGGGACTCTACACCCCCTTGGGAGACCTGGAAGAAGCTCCAGGCTCCTGGCTCAGATTGGCCCAGCTCTGGCCATTGTGGCCATGTGGGGGAGTGAACCAGCAGATGGATCTTTGTCACGATTCTTTGTCCACCGACACACGCCTGGCCTTTCCCAGTCACCTGAGTATCCCAGGTTCCTAGTCCTTCAACTGACAGCTGACACATCTCTGCACCTAAGATAGCTTCAACCCAGGTGCCCACTTCACTAACACTCCCTGCCACTCAATCCAGGCATCCCCTTCCCCAGACCAGATCAGATCTGAATCCCCACCCCCTCAAAGGCAGACCCAGGAATCCCTAACACCTCTCACCTGGGAGCTTCAGGTGCAAGGTAACCCCTTAGAACCTTCCAGAACTTTTATACCAGCTCCAAGCCTTCCCTCCTGCTCTTTATCAAGGGAACCTCACCTCCTGAGCAAACAAGGTCAACCTCTTGGGATCAGGTGTTGGGCAGGGTCTGTCCTTCCCGGAAAGCTTAGGGATGACAAGGTGGGGTCCACTCGGCCGAGTGCCAGAGCCCAGGAGGGGCAGGACAAGCTTGAGACATGGTCACCGCAGCTTTTGATGAATTCATTTTATTTATTAAGTGTGGGAAGGGAGAGAGAGAGAGAGCAAGGTCTTCATCCACTGGTCACTCCCCACATGGTTGCAATGGCCAGAACTGAGCCGATCCGATGGATTGCTATGGAAGTTCCCCCATCTGGGGAGAGAACCATCACATGGAAGACCTCTCTCTCTCTCTCTCTCTCTCTGCGTCCTTTTCTCTGTCTGTGTAACACTGACTTTAAATAAATAAATAAATGTTTAAAAAAAGAATTTTTCCCCTTCTTTCCTGATATTTTGATACAAAATAAAAAAAAAAAAAAAACGAAGAAAAAAAAACGAAAAAACAAAATAAAAAAAAAAAAGAAGAAAAAAAAACGAAGAACAAGCAGGCAGTAAAGTTTGAAGAATGGCATGGCAAACACCCGTACAACCATATACCACTTTATGGATTCTATCACATCATGGGGACTATCTTGTACATTAGCAAGTCTAGCCAGCCAGCCAGCCTCAACCTGCCAGCCCCTTCTCAAACCATCTGTCTCTGAGAAGGGTGACTTGGGCTGCAAGTTGCCCCCCTCCCAAGAGACGTCATTCCAGGGAGCATGAGGGAAGCTGAGGCACTGAGTGGGTGCAGGTGCTCCTTGCAGCAGGGTGGGGCTGGGCCCCTGCCCCAGACTCTCAGACACCATGGCAGAAAGGTCCTGGAGCCCTCCCCACCCTCGGGTCTGAGACTTCAGAGTGGGTGTCAGACTCCTTCGGCCCCGCGAGGGTGGATCTCTCCACCTCAAGCCCCGAGTCCTGTTGTCTGGCGTCTCCAGGACTGGCCCCTGTGACCCCTCTGAGTCAGCAGGTCTTCCAAGAAGACAGAAGCATGGAGGCCAGGGAGGGGCTGGAGTAAGTAGCATCGCTTATCAGTGGCTCCTGACCCGTCGCTCAGGGCATCCCACTCCCTCCCCTCCAGCTGACTCATCATCTGGGACTGGGGGCTCAGCCCAAATGGCAAAGTGAGTCCCGCCCTCCAGAGCCTGAAGTAGGGCGGCGCACTTCCCGGAGCGCAGGTGCACCCAGGCCAGGAACGCCAAGGTGTCTCCTCTCTTCTCCTTGGCCTTCAGGTAACCTTTGACGGAACTGTCTCATCACCCAGCCAATGGGCTTGGCCTTGTCCCTTGTCCTCTGTCTGCCTTTCACTGCTGATTCTCTCCCTTGATGCCTGCAGGAAACACCCAGGGCCCTTAAGACAGAGGCCCTGAAGGGGTCTCAGGGCCCCGCCCGGTCCTTTCCAGGAGTCCACATTTGCCCATGTAGTGACTGAAGCACCAGCGCAGAGCGGGAAGGCGGTGGAACACCAAGCTCCCACCTGTCCATCTGTTCACACTAGAATTTGTAACACTATTTATTTAGGGGGCCGGTGTTGTGGCGTTGTGGGTAAAGCTGCTGGCAGCAATGCCAGCACCCCGTGTATGGGCACCAGTTCGTGTCCCGGCTGCTCCACTTCCAACCCAGCTCCCTACTAATGCGCCTGGGAAAGAGGCAGAGAATGGCCCAAGTGCCTGGACCCCAGCTCCCATGTGGGAGACCCGGATGAAGCTCCTGGATCCTGGCTTTGGCCTGGTCCAGGCCTGTCCGTTGTGGTCATCTGGGAAGTGAAGCCAGGAATGGAAGATCTTTCTCTTTCTCTCTTTTCTCTCTGCCACTCTTTCAAATAAGACATAAATATATTTTTTAATGGCTACCACATTGAGGATGGGACAGCCCAAAGCCAGGAGCCAGGCTTCTCTCTTAGGGTCTCAGACATGGCAACAGGGTCCCAAATATTTGTTCCCTTGTCTGCTACCTTCCGAGGCGTGTTCGAGGGAATTAGATGGGAAGCAGGTAGCTAGGACTCGAACCAGCACTTCAACTTACAGGATGCACTGCTAGAATCCAAAAGTTCTACTTTTGAAATTTATGTTTATTAAAAAAGCTTTCTATAAAAAATAATAAAAAGTAAAAATGAAATAAGTTATAGGATTCTGGTGTAGCAGGTAGGCAGTTTAACCCGCTGTGCCACAATGCCGGTCCTCTCTTTGGCAATTTTAAAACGTGTTTATTTTCTTTTCCTTGAAAGGTAGAGTGACAGGGAGAGAGAGAGAGATGGGGATCTTCCATCCACGGTTTCGCTCTCCACGTGCCCGCACAGCAGGCCTAGGCCAGGCTGAAGCCACAAGCCAGGGACTCTATCTGGGCTCCCACATGAGCAGCAGGGCCCAAGCACTTGTGCATCATCTGTTGTCTCCCAGGATGCATTAGGGGAGCTGGAGTGGAAGTGGAGCAGCTGGGAGTCCAACCGGGAACTCTGATGTGGGATGCAGACATCCGAAGCGGTGGCTTAATCTGTTGCCCCGAACCCCTGCCCCCTGTTTTCCATTTAACCCAGGGGCCCGGCCTACTGCCCCTGAAAATGTCAAGGACGTTGCCTTAAACTTCACCCAGCCCCAGTGCTACAGGCTATGGAAGTCCAAAGGTCTTTGTGTTTTCAGTGTTTTGCTTGGCAAAGCAGCTGTATGCAGGAGCCAGTGCCATGCTGGCTGTTTCCAAGCTCCTCCAATGAGAACTTGCCCATCCTGCATCTCCACACACCAGCTGTCTGCTGCGTCATCTATAAAATGCCCCCTGCACCCCCACACCATGGGGGAAGCAGCTTGGAACCGTCACATGCTCCTGCCTCCTTTGAGCCAATGACACAGCTCCTCTCTCAAAGGACCAGCAACACAGGTTGTGTTTTGACCAAGAGGGCAGCGGAGCTACCTAGCTCAGAGCAACCTGAACTTGTCACGTGTGACAAGGAGTTCCAGGGAGTTCTTCTCAGGACTTCGCAAAAGTGACAGAGGAAAGGGAGGCCATGGCTTCCAAGTCACTGGGTCCCTGCCTTATCCTCCCCTCCTGTGTGGCCTGAAAACGACAAAGCAGCCTTTGCCCTCTTTTCGAGTCTTGGTGCAATCCAGACCCCATGGTGGGACTGAGCCTCCTTCACCTGTCAAAAGACAAAATACAACAAGTTTAATCGAAAAGATCCTAACTGGCTTTTGTCTGTGATTCTAGAATCAGGCTGAACACTTCTGTGTATAAAATAGGACAGGTGTTCCTGTGGACCCCCTCCTTCGCCCCTTTCCAGGTCCTTGTCCTCGGTCTAAGTCACCCCAGGTTAGGCAGGCACACACCACCCAGAAGCCTAACGCCGCTTCTCGGCTCCTCCTTTTACTGTCGGTTCGCCCGGCAAATTCACATAAGGACTGATCATGCCAGAATTCGGAAGCATGTCATTGTCCCTCACTCGAGAGAGGTGACGCTGCGCAGACACCATGTGGGTATACGGCCTTGACCTAATGAATCAAGGATGTCCCCCAGTAAGCACAGGAGAAATATAGTGAGTCTGTGAGTGATAAGAGCCTGTCACTCCAGGCTGCTGCCTCACAGGCAACAGTTGAAACTTAGGGAGAGAGAGCTCCAACAGTGAAAACGACAATGTAGCAAACAACGCAGCAATGCCTAGTCAGCCACCCCCAAATATCCATGGGATGAACTTAGACGATCTCCAGGCAGTAACCAACGCGAGGTCATCCCATCCGCACCCAGTGAGGATCCCCACGTTTGTGGCAGTCCCCAGGCACCCAGGCTCTCAGGACAGCAGCTAGACCTCATCCCACCCGCTTGTTTGCCGTTAATCTCGAAGTGAACACAGAATTCAGGCCCTGGATTCCAACGCCTGTAAAAAGGCTTCTGCTAACCTAGGGCCGAGGATATGCTTGTGTCTTTCCAGAGAATGCGGGACAGCCCATTCGGGTACCAGCCAGAAACATCAAGCCTGCAACTCTCAGCCAAAAAGAACCAGCTGAACAAGACTGAGAGTCTGCCTTGTTAGTGGATGCACCTGCCCTATCATCCTACCCTGAGAAAGTGCCTATAGCCACATCTGCTACTGCTTTATACCCCACTAGCTCTGGTCAGCCACTCAAACGGTCCATAGCCTGTGTGCAGTCACGCCATTCCTGATTACCATTGTTCCTCATTCCTTTCCCTATCTGAGCAAGCACTCCTGTGGCCTCCCATTTTAAGCACTGGTTAGTCAACAATGGGTAAGATCCTCTGGGAGACAACCTAAGAGAAGCACAGCCACGTGCAGAGACCACATGGAAACGGGGTCAGCAATGGTATGGCCAAGAATCATGCCTCCCATTGCTCAAAAATAAATGAAAAGGAAGAAATGTGGTGGAAAGAGAAGGTCATGCCAAGATGGCCGCTGACAATGGAAACTGCCTGGCAACAGGCTATGATTGGATGGCTTCGGGAAACAACATGACAATGGAGCCTGACTGACAACAGGCTGTGATTGGATGCCTTCGGGAACCACATGGCAATGCAGCCTGCCTGGCAACCGGCTGTGATTGGATGGCTTCAGAAACTGCCTGGCAACAGGCTGTGATTGGTTAGGGCATAGACCGCCCCTTGACACGATTGACTGCCTTGGATATTTAGGCTGCTCTACCAACTGAAGTAAACAAGTCTGTGGGCTGCTCACCTCTGGCTTGCTTTCACCTGACACCTGGGGTCTGTGTGGTGACTCCATGCCTCTTCCCCTACCACGCTCCTACTCTCAGAAGGAATCCACCACAACATCACAGTCCCCAGAGCTATGACTACCAGCTTATTTTTGTCTTCCTAGAGACACACTTCTTGAAATAGCCCTCGCCTCTGGGAATCCTCACCTCCCATTCATTCCTTAGCAAATTGCAGCCTGCTTCAGCCGATTCCTGCAGGCCACTGAAGCTGTGCTTGTCAAGATAATGAATGACCTCCTCACGGCCACCATGCAAGAAACGGAGATCTTTGCTTTTCTCCATTTCTCCTGGCCTTAGCCACTGCTTGGAATTTCTCTCTTGCCTTCTCCTTGCCTCCCATACCACTCCATTCTCTAGTTCTTTTTTCCCTATTTATTGATTTGAAATGCAGACAGAGAAGGAGAGAGATCTTCCATCCATTGGTTCACTCCCCAGATGCCTACAACAGCTGGGGCTGGGCCTGCATAAAGCCAGGAGCCAGGAGCTCCATCCAAGATGGGTAGCAAGAACTGAATCACTTGAGCCATTATCAGAGGCAGGGAGCTGGACCAGAAGGAGTGTAGCCAGGTCTCCAATGGGCACTCCAGTATGGGATGCAGCGTGGTGCCTTGACCTGCTGTGCCACAACATTAACCTCCATTCTATAGTTCTGTAACTGCCTCCTCTTTGTACCAACCAACACTGGTGTTTCCCAGTTCGCTTACTCCGGCCTTTCTCCTTTTCTATACCTGTTGCTTTCCTGAATGGCTTCTTCCACACCCAGCACATGAACTTCACTGTAGCACTTGAACTTCACTATTTATGTGCTGATGACCTTTGAGTAAGCTGGCCTTTGTAACCCTAGGGGTGAACCTGAAGGGCACTATGCTAAGGGAAATCAGGCACAGAGAGACAAATACATACCACATCCCACTTAGGTGTAGAATCTAAGAAATACCAACTCAGAATTTGAGAGCAGGGTGGCCGTCAGCAGGGGCCAGAGTAATGACACAGTGGGCTAAGCGGCTTCCCATATCAGAGGCTGATCTGAGTCCCAGCTGCTCCAGTTCTGATCCAGCTTCCTGCTGATGCACCTGGGGAAGCAGTGGAGGGTGGCCTAACTGCTTGGGTCCCTGCTACCCATGTGGGAGGCCTAGATGAGATTCTAGGCTCCTGATTACAGCCTGGACCAGCCCCAGCAATTGTAGCTGTTTGGGATGTAAATCAGTGGATGGAAGATCTCTCCCTGTCTCTCCCTCTCTCTGTCATTCTGCCTTTCAAATAAATAATCTTTACAAAAAAAAAAAAAACAAAAAACAAAAAAAAAAAAAAAACAAAGCGGTAGTCATGAGAGGCTTGGCAGAACACTGGATGGAGAGAGGCAAGATGTTGATCAGAGCATACAGAGTTTCAGGTGAAAGGAAGAAGCAGCCTTTAGTGATCAATAGATCTCATGGAATGGTGACTTTCGTCAGAATTGCTAAAAGTAGATCGTAAATGTTTTCACCACAAATGAGTATGTAAGGCAATGGCTTTATTATCAGCCTGACTTAATTCTTCCTCAGGTTCACACATGAGAACATGACTCTGCTGGGCTCAAGGGAGGCTGGGGAGACAACTCACGTTTTTTTGTTTTTTTGTTGTTGCTGTTGTTGTTTTCTTCAGTATTCTGGAACTGGCAATGCTGGATGTACAAACCTTATAAATTTACTAAAAATCACTTTCACACTTGAAAAGGGTAAGATCTATGATATTGATAGCTCAAAAAGAATTCCAATGGCATAATATTCTGTGATGGAATTTGTGGTGGAATGAGAAGGCCATGCCAAGATGGCCGCTGACAACGGAAACTGCCTGGCAACACGCTGTGACTGGATGGCTTTGGAAACTGCCTGGCAACAGGCTGTGATTGGTTAGGGCATAGACCACCCCTTGACCAGATTGGCTGCCTTGGCTCTATAAGCTGCTGTACCAACTGAAATAAATGAGTGTTCCATCTGCTTGCATCTGGCCTGCTTTCACCCACACCTGGGGTCTGTGTGGTGACTCCACGCCTCTTGCCCCCACCATGCTCCTCCTCTCAGAATGGATCCACAGCAACATCTGGTGCCCAAGGAATTGTTATAAAAACATGCTAGTGGTGGGCTTCTTTTTATAGTGCTTGGGTTTTTTGTTTTTGTTTTTGTTTTTTACAAAATTACATGTCTGTAACTTCTCTTTGTCTAACTGGGCGAAATATGATTTTGACATTGCCCTCTATGGGAAGCAATATGTTACTGCCCACCACTACCATCGAAACCTAAAACTGCCAATATTTTAGAGTCCTCGAAATTCTTCCCAAACCCACTTTCTGTCCTCACTGACTCTATCCAGCCATCCTAATGATTCCCCTGAATTCTAACTAACCCCTTGTACTTGGGGCAATCAAAGATGAAAATGTCTCTACTTTGGAATTTACTTTTGTAAAAAATTTATTTCCATGCTCTATGAAAGGCAGACAGAGATGTCCCATCCATTGGTTCACTCCCTAAATGCCCACGACAGGCAGGCTGGGCAAGACTGAAGCCAGGAGCCCAGAACTCAATGCAGGCCTCCCACATGGTTGGCATTAACAGGAAGCTGGACTCAAAAGTGAAGCCAGGCTGTGGAGTAGTGGGTAAAGCTGCAGCCTGCAGTGCTGGCATTCTGTATGGGCGCCGGTTCGAGTCCCGGCTACTCCACTTGTGATCCAGCTCTCTGCTATGGCCTGGGAAAGCAGTAGAAGATGCTCCAAGTCCTTGGGTCCCTGTATCCACGTGGGACACCCAGAAGAGGCTCCTGGCTTTAGATCGGCCCAGCTCCGGCCGTTGTAGCCATCTGGGAGTGAACCAGCAGATGTCAAGACCTCTCTCTCTCTCTGCCTCTGCCTCTCTGTAACTCTCAAATAAATATATTTTTTGAAAAAGACTTAAAAAACAATAGTAGAGCCAGGCCTTGAACTCAGGCACTCAGATATGGGACTCAGCCCCTAGTGGCAACTTAACCACCATACTAAGTACCTGCCCCAGAATTTCCACTTTGGCTGTGGTGTTGGCCAAGTTCACACTGTTGAAATGGTGGGTCCCTAAGGAAAGACTCTCCGATTTTTTTTTTTTCCACAGGCAGAGTGGACAGTGAGGGAGAGAGACAGAGAGAAAGGTCTTCCTTTGCCGTTGGTTCACACATGAATGGCCGCCGAGGCCGGCCCGCTGCGGCCAGCGCACGACACTGATCCGAAGGCAGGAGTCAGGTGCTTTTCCTGGTCTCCCATGGGGTGCAGGGCCCAAGGACGTGGGCTATCCTCCACTGCACTCCCTGGCCACAACAGAGAGCTGGCCTGGAAGAGGGGCAACCGGTACAGAATCCGGCACCCCGACCGGGACTAGAACTGGGTCTGCCGGCGCCCTAAGCGGAACATTAGCCTATGAGCCACGGCGCTGGCCCTGTTTTTATTTTCTGTTTGTTAGAGAGGTGGGAGTGGGGGCAGAAGCTGGAGGAGAACTCAACCGGCTCTCCCGTGTGGGTGGCACTTGAACCATCCTGAACCGTCCCTGCTGCCTCCCAGCAGCCACGTCAGCAGGAAGGTGGAGTCAGGAATGAAACCCACTCGCTCTAATACGGGACATGGGTGTGTCTCAGCCACGGGCTTCTCATCTGCCTGAGCGCCAGTTCCCAGAGGGCTAAGCAAGAGCACCAGGTTAGGGGTAAAGACGAGGAAGAACTGGCCTGGGGAATGGGGTGGAGTCCTTAAGCACAAACTGGGGCGAAACTTCAGCAGGGAGATCGCATCTGGGACAGATGGGAGGACAGAGGTGCAGGCCACCCACCTGCAGCTGAGCTCCAGGGAGAGGGGACAGCCTTTGGTCAGAGAAGCCAGCCCCTTCTCAGGGGGGAGGGCGCCAGAGAGGCTCACCTGGGGCTCGGCGGTGTGCCCCCGCTGAGCCTTCCCTTCAGAACTCCTGTTTGGACAGACATTCTCAAGAGCTAACCCCGAAAAGAGTTGGCTCAAACCAGCGTCTCCTCTCCTTGCGACGTACGGAAGAGCCCAGGATTCTCAACACCTGTCTCCCTCGTGCTCCCACTCTTAGCAGCAGGTAGCCAGAGCTGAGAGTCACACCGCCCTCCAAGAGTGGGTCCCGCCTGCACACACCCACATGCACACCAGCTTTAGCCATGTCCTTTTATTGAGCCATTTGTATGGGAATGGTGATCAGGGAGTTGTCACACCCCACCACGGGGCCCTGCCACGGAGGAGGCGGGCTCAGCAGTTGCTGGGGTAGTTTCTGGGATGGTGTCCCAGTGCAGGCCAATGGCGGTGATGAATAAGCCAGCTCGGCCACTGATGAATCGGAGCACGGCGTCGATGTCCAAGGGGACAGCATACAACATTATGCCTGTGTCTTTCCCAAAGGAAAGGAAGCGACCCTCATCAGTCACAAAGTTCAGCGTCTTCAGGTAGTTGCTGTATGACCCAGACACCGCGATCACTGACTCCCCTGGGTGCAGAAAGATCTCCTCCAGGTCTCCCAGCTTGCCACCCACGTAGTCGCTCCACACCTGGCCGTAGCGCACCTGGAGACTGGGGACGGGTGGGAGGGCAGGAACTGGGACACTGATTAGGTCATCAGAGTTCAGGACCGTTTGGCCTGCACGTGGAGTCCTCCAAACTGGACGCTAGGATGAGCAGTCCCTGCTAGTTGCCCCAAAAGTGTAGGCCGGGTGAGCCCTGGAGGACCACACAAAGAACTTCAGCTCCTGGCCTGGCTGACAGCAGGTGCAGAGAAGGAAGGCAGCTTGCCCGGAGTCACCCACACACAGCACATGGCAGGCCTTGAATTTGGAGTCCAGCCTCCTACGATGCCCCTCCCCCATTCCCGCACTTGTGGAAGCAAAGGGATTTTCTAACAGCTGAGTGGCTCCCTTGTGGGAGAGGGAAGAGGCTTGTCCCTGCTGTCCCAGGAGGCAGATCCAGGATCAGGGGACACACTTTGGCTCTGCACGTGATAGAATTTTCCGACTAGCAATGGAGTGGGGACTGCTCAAGAGAGGCGTTGAGCAAAGTTGCAGGGCACCCAGCAGGGATATTGGAAAGAAACTTTAAACCGCAGAAGGCGGGTGGGCTGGGCTGGTCGACTTCCAGGCCCCTGAGAGTTAGTGGTTATTAATGATTTGCCACCACCAAGCATATTCGGGGAGGAAGGAGTCCAAAGGGTACGGTTCTGGAAGCCCAGTCCTCTCACAGCTATCCCCATATCCTGCCTCACTAGGGACCTGTTGGTTGTGGCACAGGTGGCCCAGAGTGAAAGAGCACTTCCTGAGCTAGTAAGAGCTTGAGGAACTCGGAGGAGCCTTACCCCACGATATTGAAGCTGTAGACCCGGACACGGATGGCTGTGATGGGCCCTTCCAGCTGGAGGCCGGAGTGGGAGAATGGCTCTCCCTCCTCCCCTTCCGTACTCGCCACTGTAGGAGGAGGACCTGGCCTGGACTGCAGTGGAAAGAAAGGGGGGCTTGGAGGCAAGGACCTCCCAGTTCCCACCGCTCAGGGGCGGCCCTGCAAGCCTTGGCCACCAGCCGAGCAGGGGCCCCTTCCCGCCACCCCACCACCAGAGTCCCAGCGGCTCACTTACTGGCACTGGCAGAGGCCGAGGCACAGAGAAGGCCCAGGAGCATGAAGGTCCACATCGTGAGGCTGCAGGGGGAAGAAGAGAGCAGAGGGGGAGGTTTCCCCCTTTCCCTCTGGCCTCCGGGTGGCCTGACCCTTCAGCTCCCACCTAGCCAGACCCAGGCTCAAGGTGCACAGCACTGTCCACAGCCTGCAGTGCCATCCTCCAGACCTGGTGTTCCTTGGTCTGCTCCAGCAAGGTCCAGCTCTCTGCTAGTGCCCTGGGAAGGCGGTGGAAGATGGCCCAAGCACTTGAGCCCCTGCACCCCCTTGGGAGACCTGGAAGAAGCTCCAGGCTCCTGGCTCAGATTGGCCCAGCTCTGGCCATTGCGGCCATGTGGGGGAGTGAACCAGCAGATGGGATCTTTGTCACGATTCTTTGTCCACCGACACACGCCTGGCCTTTCCCAGTCACCTGAGTGTCCCAGGTTCCTAGTCCTTCAACTGACAGCTGACACATCTCTGCACCTAAGATAGCTTCAACCCAGGTGCCCACTTCAGTAACACTCCCTGCCACTCAATCCAGGCATCCCCTTCCCCAGACCAGATCAGATCTGAATCCCCACCCCCTCAAAGGCAGACCCAGGAATCCCCAACACCTCTCACCTGGGAGCTTCAGGAGCAAGGTAACCCCTTAGAACCTTCCAGAACTTTTATACCAGCTCCTAGCCCTCCCTCCTGCTCTTTTTTTTTTTTTTTTTTTTTTTTTTTTTTTTTTTTTTTGACAGGCAGAGTGGACAGTGAGAGAGAGACAGAGAGAAATGTTTTCCTTTGCCGTTGGTTCACCCTCCAATGGCGCTGATCCCAAGGCAGGAGCCAGGTGCTTCTCCTGGTCTCCCATGGGGTGCAGGGCCCAAGCACTTGTGCCTTCCTCCACTGCACTCCCAGGCCACAGCAGAGAGCTGGCCTGGAAGAGGGAAAACCGGGACTAGAACCCAGTGTGCCGGCGCCGCTAAGTGGAGGATTAGCCTAGTGAGCTGGGGCGCCGGCCCCTCCTACTCTTTATCAAGTGAAGCTCACCTCCTGAGCAAACAAGGTCAACCTCTTGGCATCAGGTGTTGGGCAGGGTCTGTGCCTCTCGTAAAGCTTACGGATGACAAGGTGGGATCCACTTGGCTGAGTGCCAAGGCCAGGAGGGGCAGGACAAGCTTGAGGCATGGTCACCAGAAGCTTTTGATTAATTTATTTTATTTATTCAGTGTGGCAAGGGAGAGAGAGAGAGAGAGAGAGAGAGAGAGAGAGACAGAGAAGTCTTCATCCACTGGTCACTCCCCACATGGCCGCAATGGCCAGAACTGAGCCGATCCGATGGATCGCTATGGAAGTTCCCCCATCTGGGGAGTGAACCAGCACATGGAAGACCTCTCTCTCTCTGTCTCTCTCTCTCTCTCTCTCTCTCTCTCTCTCTGCCTCTTCTTCTCTGTGTAACTCTGACCTTCAAATAAATAAATCTTTAAAAAAAAAGAATTTTTCCCTCTCTTTCCTGATATTTTATTACAAAAAAAAAAAAAAGGCAAAAACACCCCAAGCAGGCAGTAAAGTTTAAAGAATGGCATGGCAAACGCCCGTACAACCATATACCACTTTATGGATTCTATCACATCATGGGGACTATCTTGTACATTAGCAAGGCTAGCCAGCCAGCCAGCCTCAACCTGCCAGCCCCTTCTCAAACCATCTCTGTCTCTGAGAAGGGTGACTTGGGCTGCAAGTTGCCCCCCTCCCAAGAGACGTCATTCTAGCGAGCATGAGGGAAGCTGAGGGGCTGAGGGGGTGCAGGTCCTCCTTGGGGCAGGGTGGGGCTGGGCTTTAGGTGCCCCCCTGCCCTGGACTCTCAGACACCATGGCAGAAAGGTCCTGGAGCCGTAGCCCACCCTTGGGTCTGGAACCTCGGAGTGGGTGTCAGACTCCTTCGGCCCCGCGAGGGTGGATCTCTCGCCACCTCAAGCCCCGAGTCCTCTTGTCTGGCGTCTCCAGAATTGCTACTCTTGTTTAGTTTATTTTCTCTTTGTTTCCAGAACACAGGACAATCAAACACCTGTCTCTGAGAATTGCCCAGTCATATTATTGTATGTCATTTCATCCCCTAAAATAACATGACACAGGTGTCGTCCCGTATCTACTAACAGGAAACAGGCTGGCCTGGGGTGGGTGGCAGATTTGAATGTCCACCAGCTTCGCCCGCTATCGTGGTCTGGAAGTCTGTTTTTGGAGAGTGGCCATCAGCCAAGACAGCCACTCCCCAGGAGAGCCTCAAGCAGGACAAGGCTTCTGTTCGTGGGGCCAGGGGGCATCTGTCGGGTCAGACGGAGGAGGCAGCTGAAGGAAACGCATGAAATAACAGAAACAAGGGCTTTTTTATTATTATACTTAAAGATTCCAGAGGGGGAAGGTAACATGACTTGTATGGCCAGTGGGAAGGTTAGCAGGGAGGGACTGCAGAGAGAGAGAGAGAGAGAGAGAGAGGACCAAAGCTGTCATTGGGCCAGGGCATTCTCCAAGCAGGTTTCCCGTGGGGCGATCTAATTGGAGGGTTTAGCTCCAGCAGGCATGGTTCCTGGAGGCCACGCTGTGAAGGACAGATGGGCACCGCGGCCCCTGTGCACAGCCCGTGTGGAGTGGGGTCAGTGGAGTCAGTCATGTGGGTTGCATCCAGCTGTCCCACCAGGTGAAGGGCTGGTAACCGGGCCCCAGCTCCTGGGGTGAGCAGCCTGGACGCCATGGCAGCACAAATCCTGGGAACTCACTACGCTCTGAGGGCAGAGTGCGAAATTCTTTTGCAAGCATTTGGGTGTGTGAACCAGTGAATGAGAGTGCTTTCTCTCTCTCTCTCTCTCTCTCTCTGCACCTCACGTTAGAAAAACAAAAACAGGGCTGGTGCCGTGGCTCACTAGGCTAATCCTCCGCCTTGCAGCGCCAGCACACTGGGTTCTAGTCCCAGTCGGGGTGCCGGATTCTGTCCCTGTTGCCCCTCTTCCAGGCCAGCTCTCTGCTGTGGCCTGGGAGTGCAGTGGAGGATGGCCCAAGTGGTTGGGCCCTGCACCCCATGAGAGACCAGGATAAGCACCTGGCTCCTGCCATCGGATCAGTGCGGTGCGCTGGCCGCGGCGGCCATTGGAGGGTGAACCAACGGCAAAGGAAGACCTTTCTCTCTGTCTCTCTCTCACTCTCCACTCTGCCTGTCAAAAAAAAAAAAAAAAACAAAAACAAAACAAAAAAACAAAAAAAATTCACATAAGGACTGATCATGCCAGAATTCGGAAGCATGTCATTGTCCCTCACTCGAGAGAGGTGACGCTCCGGAGATACCATGTGGGCATGCGGCCTTGACCTAATGAATCAAGGATGTCCTCCAGTAAGCACTGGACAAATATAGTGAGTCTGTGAGTGATAAAAGCCTGTCACTTCAGGCTGCTGCCTCACAGGCAACAGTTGAAACTTAGGGAGAGAGAGCTCCAACAGTGAAAACGACAATGTAGCAAACAACCCAGCAATGCCTAGTCAGCCACCCCCCAAATATCCATGGGATGAACTTAGACGATCTCCAAGCAGTAACCAATGCGAGGTCATCCCATCCGTACCCAGTGAGGATCCCCACGTTTGTGGCAGTCCCCAGGCACCCCAGGCTCTCAGGACAGCTGCTAGACCCCATCCCACCCACATGTTTGCCGTTAATGTGGGGAGCAACTCGGACTAGACTAAGTTACTGGAATTAAGACTTATTCTATGCATCTGCTCTCCCACAATATGGCGCTGAGAAGGGAGAACCAGCTTCTACACAGCTGCCTCCAGTTCAACCAATAAACTGTAGGACCTGCTCCTGATTGGAGGAGAGCAGCATACTCAGCTTGTGGGTAGAAGAGTTGGAATTGGTGGAAGAGGACTATAAAGGAGGAGAGAGACAACATGCACCAGGAACATCTAAGGGGAACATCTGAGGGAACACCTGTGCAGCCCCCAAGAGAGCCGGCCGGCGGTGTGCCGCTCCCCTGCGGAAGTGGGGAAAGTGGCAGGGGGAACCGCCCCTCCACGGAGGTGGAAGTGTTGGTAGCCAACCTGGGAAGAACCAGCAGCAAACCCGGGGAGGGCCGAGCAGACAAAAGAACAGCTCAGGGTCCTGTGTCATTCCTCCACGAAGAGGGGGAGCGACATAATGGTGCCGTGACTCGGATATGAAGCCTAGGCAGGGCTTAGTGCCGCTCCTCCGCGAAGAGGGGGAGCAACAGTTAATCTCGAAGTGAACACAGAATTCAGGCCCTGGATTCCAACGCCTGTAAAAAGGCTTCTGCTAACCAAGGGCCGAGGATATGCTTGTGTCTTTCCAGAGAATGCGGGACAGCCCATTTGGGTACCAGCCAGAAACATCAAGCCTGCAACTGTCAGCCAACCAGAACCAGCTGAACACGACTGAGAGTCTGCCTTGTTAGCGGATGCACCTGCCCTATCATCCTACCCTGAGAAGGTGCCCATAGCCACATCTGCTACTGCTTTATACCCCACTAGCTCTGGTCAGCCACTCAAACGGCCCACAGCCTGTGTGCAGTCATGCCATTCCTGATTACCATTGTTCTTCATTCCTATCCCTATCTGAGCAAGCACTCCTGTGGCCTCCCGTTTTAAGCACTGGTTAGTCAACAATGGGTAAGATCCCCTGGGAGACAACCTAAGAGAAGCACAGCCACGTGCAGAGACCACATGGAAACGGGGTCAGCAATGGTCTGGCCAAGAATCATGCCTCCCATTGCTCAAAAATAAATGAAAAGGAAGAAATGTGGTGGAAAGAGAAGGTCATGCCAAGATGGCCGCTGACAATGGAAACTGCCTGGCAACAGGCTATGATTGGATGGCTTCGGGAAACAACATGACAATGGAGCCTGACTGACAGCAGGCTTTGATTGGATGGCTTCGGGAACCACATTGCAATGGAGCCTGCCTGGCAACCGGCTGTAATTGGATGGCTTGGTTTTAGAAACTGCCTGGCAACAGGCTGTGATTGGTTAGGGCATAGACCGCCTCTTGACCCGATTGACTGCCTTGGTTATTTAAGCTGCTCTACCAACTGAAGTTAACGAGTCTGTGGGCTGCTCACCTCTGGCTTGCTTTCACCTGACACCTGGGGTCTGTGTGGTGACTCCATGCCTCTTCCCCTACCACGCTCCTGCTCTCAGAATAAATCCACTGCAACATCACAGTCCCCAGAGCTATGACTACCAGCTATTTTTGTCTTCCTAGAGACACACTTCTTGAAATAGCCCTCGCCTCTGTGAATCCTCACCTCCCATTCATTCCTTAGCAAATTGCAGCCTACATCAGCCGATTCCTGCAGGCCACTGAAGCTGTGCTTGTCAAGATAATGAATGACCTCCTCACGGCCACCATGCAAGAAACGGAGATCTTTGCTTTTCTCCATTTCTCCTGGCCTTAGCCACTTCTTGGAAGTTCTCTCTTGCCTTCTCCTAGCCTCCCATACCACTCCATTCTCTAGTTCTTTTTTCCCTATTTATTGATTTGAAATGCAGACAGAGAAGGAGAGATCTTCCATCCATTGGTTCACTCCCCAGAAGCCTACAACAGCTGGGGCTGGGCCTACATAAAGCCAGGAGCCAGGAGCTCCATCCAAGATGGGTAGCAGGAACACAATCACTTGAGCCATTATCAGAGGCAGGGAGCTGGACCAGGGGAGTAGCCAGGTCTCCAACGGGCACTCCAGTATGGGATGCAGTGTGGTGCCTTAACCTGCTGTGCCACAACATTAACCTCCATTCTATAGTTCTGTAACTGCCTCCTCTTTGTACCAACCAACACTGGTGTTTCCCAATTCCCTTATTCCGGCCTTTCTCCTTTTCTATACCTGTTGCTTTCCTGAATGGCTTCTTCCACACCCAGCACATGAACTTCACTGTAGCACTTGAACTTCACTATTTATGTGCTGATGACCTTTGAGTAAGCTGTCCTTTGTAACCCTAGGGGTGAACCTGAAGGGCACTATGCTAAGGGAAATCAGGCACACAGAAACAAATACATACCACATCCCACTTACGTGTAGAATCTAAGAAATACCAACTCAGAATTTGAGAGCAGGGTGGCCGTCAGCAGGGGCCAGAGTAATGACACAGTGGGCTAAGCGGCTTCCCGTATCAGAGGCTGATCTGACTCCCAGCTGCTCCAGTTCTGATCCAGCTTCCTGCTGATGCACCTGGGGAGGCAGTGGAGGGTGGCCTAACTGCTTGGGTCCCTGCTACCCACATGAGAGGCCTAGATGAGATTCTAGGCTCCTGATTACAGCCTGGACCAGCCCCAGCAATTGTAGCTGTTTGGGATGTAAATCAGTGGATGGAAGATCTCTCCCTGTCTCTCCCTCTCTGTCTCATTCTGCCTTTCAAATAAATAATCTTTACAAAAAAAAAAAAAAAAAACAAAGTGGTAGTCATGAGAGGCTTGGCAGAACACTGGATGGAGAGAGACAAGATGTTGATCAGAGCATACAAAGTTTCAGGTGAAAGGAAGAAGCAGCCTTTAGTGATCAATAGATCACATGGAATGGTGACTTTCGTCAGAATTGCTAAAAGTAGACCGTAAATGTTCTCACCACAAATGAGTATGTAAGGCAATGGCTTTGTTATCAGCCTGATTTAATTCTTCCTCAGGTTAACACATGAGAACATGACTCTGCTGGGCTAAAGGGAGGCTGGGGAGACAACTCATGGCCTCAGGTTTTTTTTTTTGTTTGTTTGTTTTGTTTTTTACTTAGGTATTCAGGAATTGGCGATGCTGGATGTACAAACCTTATAAATATACTAAAAATCACTTGCACACTTGAAAAGGGTAAGATCTATGATATTTATAGCTCAAAAAGAATTCCAATGGCATAATAATCTGTGATGGAATTTGTGGTGGAATGAGAAGGCCATGCCAAGATGGCCGCTGACAACGGAAACTGCCTGGCAACAGGCTGTGATTGGATGGCTTCAGGAATGACATGGCAACGGAGCCTGCCTGGCAACATGCTGTGATTGGATGGCTTTGGAAACTGCCTGGCAACAGGCTGTGATTGGTTAGAGCATAGACCACCCCTTGACCAGATTGGCTGCCTTGGCTCTATAAGATGCTGTACCAACTGAAATAAATGAGTCTTCCAGCTGCTCGCCTCTGGCCTGCTTTCACCCACACCTGGGGTCTGTGTGGTGACTCCACACGTCTTGCCCCCACCACCATCCTCCTCTCAGAATGGATCCACAGCAACATCTGGTGCCCAAGGAATTGTTATAAAAACATGCTAGTGGTGGGCTTCTTTTTATAGTGTTTGGGGTTTTTATTTTTATTTTTACAAAATTACATGTCTGTAACTTCTCTTTGTCTAATTGGGAAGTAATATGACTTGACATTCCCTATGACACAAAGAAATCTATGGGAAGCAATATGTTACTGCCCACCACTACCACCAAAACCAAAACTGCCAGTATTTTAGAGTCCTCGAAATTCTTCCCAAAGCCACTTTGTGTCCTCACTGACTCTATCCAGCCATCCTAATGCTTCCCCTGAATTCGATCCCAACCCTTGTACTTGGGGCAATCAAAGATGAAAATGTCTCTACTTTGGAATTTACTTTTGTAAAAACTTTATTTTCATGCTCTATGAAAGGCAGACAGAGATGTCCTATCCATTGGTTCACTCCCTAAATGCCCACGACAGGCAGGCTGGGCCAGACTGAAGCCAGGAGCCCAGAACTCAATGCAGGCCTCCCACATGGTTGGCATTAATAGGAAGCTGGAATCAAATGTGGAGCCAGGCTGTGGAGTAGTGGGTAAAGCTGCCGCCTGCAACACCGGCATTCTGTATGGGCGCTGGTTGGAGTCCCGGCTGCTCCACTTGTGATCCAGCTCTCTGCTATGGCCTGGGAAAGCAGTATAAGATGCTCCAATTCCTTATGTCCCTGTATCCACGTGGGAGACCCAGAAGAGGCTCCTGGCTTCAGATCGGCCCAGCTCCGGCCATTGTAGCCATCTGGGAGTGAACCGGCATTTGGAAGACCTCTCTCTGTCTGTCTGTCTGTCTGTCTCTCTCTCTCTCTCTCTCTCTCTGCCTCTGCCTCTCTGTAACTCTCAGATAAATACATTTCTTGAAAAAGTCTTAAAAAACGAAAGTAGAGCCAGGCCTTGAACCCAGGCACTCAGATATGGGACGCAGCCCCTAGTGGCAACTTAACCACCATACTAAGTGCCTGCCCCAGAATTTCCACTTTGGCTGTGGTGTTGGCCAAGTTCACACTGTTGAAATGGTGGGTCCCTAAGGAAAGACTCTCCGTTGTTCCTGGTGGTGTTTTGTTTTGTTTTGTTTTGTTTTGTTTTGTTTTGTTTTGTTTTCAGGCAGAGTGGACAGTGAGAGAGAGAGACAGAGAGAAAGGTCTTCCTTTGCCATTGGTTCACCCTCCAATGGCAGCTGAGGCCGGTGCACTGCGGCCGGCGCACCACACGGATCCAAATCAGGAGCCTGGTGTTTCTCCTGATCTACCCTGGGGTGCAGGGCCCAAGCACTTGTGACATCCCCCACTGCAGTCCCTGGCCACAGCAGAGAGCTGGCCTGGAGGAAGGGCAACCGGTACAGAATCCGGCGCACCGACTGGGACTAGAACCTGGTGTGCCGGCGCAACAAGGTGGAGGATTAGCCTATGAGCCGCGGCGCCGGCTCCGTTTTTATTCTCTGTTTGTTAGAGAGGTGGGAGTGGGGGCAGAAGCTGGAGGAGAACTCAACCGGCTCTCCCGTGTGGGTGGCACTTGAACCATCCTGAACCGTCCCTGCTGCCTCCCAGCAGCCACGTCAGCAGGAAGGTGGAGTCAGGAATGAAACCCACTCGCTCTAATACGGGACATGGGTGTGTCTCAGCCACGGGCTTCTCATCTGCCTGAGCGCCAGTTCCCAGAGGGCTAAGCAAGAGCACCAGGTTAGGGGTAAAGACGAGGAAGAACTGGCCTGGGGAATGGGGTGGAGTCCTTAAGCACAAACTGGGGCGAAACTTCAGCAGGGAGATCGCATCTGGGACAGATGGGAGGACAGAGGTGCAGGCCACCCACCTGCAGCTGAGCTCCAGGGAGAGGGGACAGCCTTTGGTCAGAGAAGCCAGCCCCTTCTCAGGGGGGAGGGCGCCAGAGAGGCTCACCTGGGGCTCGGCGGTGTGCCCCCGCTGAGCCTTCCCTTCAGAACTCCTGTTTGGACAGACATTCTCATGAACTAACCCCGAAAAGAGTTGGCACAAACCAGCGTCTCCTCTCCTTGCGACGTACGGAAGAGCCCAGGATTCTCAACACCTGTCTCCCTCGTGCTCCCACTCTTAGCAGCAGGTAGCCAGAGCTGAGAGTCACACCGCCCTCCAAGAGTGGGTCCCGCCTGCACACACCCACATGCACACCAGCTTTAGCCATGTCCTTTTATTGAGCCATTTGTATGGGAATAGTGATCAGGGAGTTCTCACACCCCACCACGGGGCCCTGCCACGGAGGAGGCGGGCTCAGCAGTTGCTGGGGCAGTTTCTGGGATGGTGTCCCAGTGCAGGCCAATGGCGCTGACGAATAAGCCAGCTCGGCCACTGATGAATCGGAGCACGGCGTCGATGTCCAAGGGGACAGCGTTGAAGCTCACGCCTGTGTCTCTCCCAAAGGAAAGGATGCGACCGTAGTTGGTGAAAAAGTCCAGGGTCTTCAGATAGTTTTTGTATGACCCAGACACCTCGATCACTGACTCCCCTGGGTGCAGAAAGATCTCCTCCAGGTCTCCCAGATTGCCACCCACGTAGTCGCTCCACACCTGGCCGTAGCGCACCTGGAGACTGGGACGGGTGGGAGGGCAGGAACGGGGACACTGATTAGGTCATCAGAGTTCAGGACCGTTTGGCCTACACGTGGAGTCCTCCAAACTGGACACTAGCATGAGCAGTCCCTGCTAGTTGCCCCAAAAGTGTAGGCCGGGTGAGCCCTGGAGGACCACACAAAGAACTTCAGCTCCTGGCCTGGCTGACAGCAGGTGCAGAGAAGGAAGGCAGCTTGCCCAGAGTCGCCCAAACACAGCACATGGCAGGCCTTGAATTTGGAGTCCAGCCTCCTACGATGCCCCTCCCCCATTCCCGCACTTGTGGAAGCAAAGGGATTTTCTAACAGCTGAGTGGCTCCCTTGTGGGAGAGGGAAGAGGCTTGTCCCTGCTGTCCCAGGAGGCAGATCGAGGATCAGGGGACACACTTTGGCTCTGCACGTGATAGAATTTTCCGACTAGCAATGGAGTGGGGATTGCTCAAGAGAGGCGTTGAGCAAAGTTGCAGGGCACCCAGCAGGGATATTGGAAAGAAACTTTAAACCGCAGAAGGCGGGTGGGCAGGGCTGGTCGACTTCCAGGCCCCTGAGAGTTAGTGGTTATTAATGATTTGCCACCACCAAGCATATTCGGGGAGGGAAGAGTCCAAAGGGTACGGTTCTGGAAGCCGAGTCCTCTCACAGCTATCCCCATATCCTGCCTCACTAGGGACCTGTTGGTTGAGGCACAGGTGGCCCAGAGCGAAAGAGCACTTCCTGAGTTAGTAAGAGCTTGAGGAACGCGGAAGAGCCTTACCCCGCGATATTGAAGCTGTCGACCCGGACACGGATGGCTGTGATGGGCCCTTCCAGCTGGAGGCCGGAGTGGGAGAATGGCTCTCCTCTTCCACTTCCGTACTCGCCACTGTAGGAGGAGGACCTGGCCTGGACTGCAGTGGAAAGAAAGGGGGGCTTGGAGGCAAGGACCTCCCAGTTCCCACCACTCAGGGGCGGCCCTGCAAGCCTTGGCCACCAGCCGAGCAGGGGCCCCTTCCTGCCACCCGCCACCAGAGTCCCAGCGGCTCACTTACTGGCACTGGCAGAGGCCGAGGCACAGAGAAGGCCCAGGAGCATGAAGGTCCACATCGCCAGGCTGCAGGGGGAAGAAGAGAGCAGAGGGGGAGGTTCCTCCTTTCCCTCTGGCCTCCGGGTGGCCTGACCCTTCAGCTCCCACCTAGCCAGACCCAGGCTCAAGGTGCACAGCACTGTCCACAGCCTGCAGTGTCATCCTCCAGACCTGATGTTCCAGGGTCCAACTGTCTCTGGCCCGCCCTTGGTCTGGCTGTAGCCACGCCCTCCTTTTCCCCTCCAAGCAGAAGGTCAGCGCTCCCTGTTGGGGTGCGCTGTGTCCTGACACAGCCAGGACGGGGACTTTCTGAATTAGGACTGGAGGATAGGCCTCAGCCTGGAGACGGCTGAATTTCCTGAACCCAGCATCAGAGCCAACACCGACAAGCTGGCCGCTGGAGTGCAGTAGGTGAGTCCTCCGCCCCTGGAGCCGCCATCCCATATGGGCACCGGTTCAAGTCCCGTCTGCTCCACTTCCGATCCAGCTCTCTGCTAGTGCCCTGGGAAGGTGGTGGAAGATGGCCCAAGCACTTGGGACTCTACACCCCCTTGGGAGACCTGGAAGAAGCTCCAGGCTCCTGGCTCAGATTGGCCCAGCTCTGGCCATTGCGGCCATGTGGGGGAGTGATCCAGCAGATGGGATCTTTGTCACCATTCTTTGTCCACCGACACACGCCTGGCCTTTCCCAGTCACCTGAGTGTCCCAGGTTCCTAGTCCTTCAACTGACAGCTGACACATCTCTGCACCAAGATAGCTTCAACCCAGGTGCCCACTTCACTAACACTCCCTGCCACTCAATCCAGGCATCCCCTTCCCCAGACCAGATCAGATCTGAATCCCCACCCCCTCAAAGGCAGACCCAGGAATCCCTAACACCTCTCACCTGGGAGCTTCAGGTGCAAGGTAACCCCTTAGAACCTTCCAGAACTTTTATACCAGCTCCAAGCCCTCCCTCCTGCTCTTTATCAAGGGAAGCTCACCTCCTGAGCAAACAAGGTCAACCTCTTGGGATCAGGTGTTGGGCAGGGTCTGTCCCTCCTGGAAAGCTTAGGGATGACAAGGTGGGGTCCACTCGGCTGAGTGCCAGAGCCCAGGAGGGGCAGGACAAGCTTGAGACATGGTCACCGCAGCTTTTGATGAAATCATTTTATTTATTAAGTGTGGGAAGGGAGAGAGAGAGAGAGCAAGGTCTTCATCCACTGGTCACTCCCCACATGGTTGCAATGGCCAGAACTGAGCCGATCCGATGGATCGCTATGGAAGTTCCCCCATCTGGGGAGAGAACCATCACATGGAAGACCTCTCTCTCTCTCTCTGTCTCTGCATCCTTTTCTCTGTCTGTGTAACACTGACTTTAAATAAATAAATAAATGTTTAAAAACAGAATTTTTCCCCCTCTTTCCTGATATTTTGATACAAAATAAAAAAAAAACGAAGAAAAAAAAAAAGAAAAACAAGCAGGCAGTAAAGTTTGAAGAATGGCATGGCAAACACCCGTACAACCATATACCAATTTATGAGTTCTATCACATCATGGGGACTATCTTATAAATTAGCAAGTCTAGCCAGCCAGCCAGCCTCAACCTGCCAGCCCCTTCTCAAACCATCTGTCTCTGAGAAGGGTGACTTGGGCTGCAAGTTGCCCCCCTCCCAAGAGATGTCATTCCAGGGAGCATGAGGGAAGCTGAGGCGCTGAGGGGGTGCAGGTGCTCCTTGGGGCAGGGTGGGGCTGGGCCCTGCCCCAGACTCTCAGACACCATGGCAGAAAGGTCCTGGAGCCCTCCCCACCCTCGGGTCTGAGACTTCAGAGTGGGTGTCAGACTCCTTCGGCCCCGCGAGGGTGGATCTTTCGGCCACCTCAAGCCCCGAGTCCTGTTGTCTGGCATCTCCAGGACTGGTCCCTGTGACCCCTCTGAGTCAGCAGGTCTTCCAAGAAGACAGAAGCATGGAGGCCATGGAGGGTCTGGAGTAACTAGCACCGCTTATCAGTGGCTCCTGACCCGTCACTCAGGGCATCCCACTCCCTCCCCTCCAGCTGACTCATCATCTGGGACTGGGGGCTCAGCCCGAATGGCAAAGGGAGTCCCGCCCTCCAGAGCCTGAAGTAGGGCGGCGCACTTCTGGGAGCACAGGTGCACCCAGGCCAGGAACGCCAAGGTGTCTCCACTCTTCTCCTTGGCCTTCAGGTACCCTTTGACGGAACTGTCTCCTCACCCAGCCAATGGGCTTGGCCTTGTCCCTTGTCCTCTGTCTGCCTTTCTCTGCTGATTCTCTCCCTTGATGCCTGCAGGAAACGCCCAGGACCCTTAAGACAGAGGCCCTGAAGGGGTCCCAGGGCCCGCCCGTCCTTTCCAGGAGTCCACAGTTGCCCTAGGTACTGACTGAAGCACCAGCGCAGAGCGGGAAGGCGGTGGAACACCAAGCTCCCACCTGTCCATCTGTTCACACTAGAATTTGTAACACTATTTATTTAGGGGGCCGGCGTTGTGGCGTTGTGGGTAAAGCTGCTGGTGGCAATGCCAGCACCCCGTGTATGGGCACCAGTTCGTGTCCCGGTTGCTCCACTTCCAACCCAGCTCCCTACTAATGCGCCTGGGAAAGAGGCAGAGGATGGCCCAAGTGCTTGGACCCCTGCTCCCATGTGGGAGACCCGGATGAAGCTCCTGGATCCTGGCTTTGGCCTGGTCCAGGCCTGTCCGTTGTGGTCATCTGGGAAGTGAAGCCAGGAATGGAAGATCTTTCTCTCTTTTCTCTCTGCCACTCTTTCAAATAAGACATAAATATATTTTTTAATGGCTACCACATTGAGGATGGGACAGCCCAAAGCCAGGAGCCAGGCTTCTCTCTTAGGGTCTCAGACATGGTGACAGGGTCCCAAATATTTGTTCCCTTGTCTGCTGCCTTCCGAGGCGTGTTCGAGGGAATTAGATGGGAAGCAGGTAGCTAGGACTCGAACCAGCACTTCAACTTACAGGATGCACTGCTAGAATCCAAAAGTTCTACTTTTGAAATTTATGTTTATTAAAAAAGCTTTCTATAAAAAATAATAAAAGTAAAAAATTAAATAAAAAAATTTATAGGATGCTGGTGTAGCAGGTAGGCAGTTTAACCCACTGTGCCACAATGCCGGTCCTCTCTTTGGCAATTTAAAAACGTGTTTATTTTCTTCTCCTTGAAAGGTAGAGTGACAGGGAGAGAGAGAGAGATGGGGATCTTGCATCCACGGTTTCGCTCTCCACGTGCCCGCACAGCAGGCCTAGGCCAGGCTGAAGCCACAAGCCAGGGACTCTATCTGGGCTCCCACATGAGCAGCAGGGCCAGAGCACTTGTACATCATATGCTGCCTCCCAGGATGCATTAGGGGAGCTGGAGTGGAAGTGGAGCAGCTGGGAGTCCAACCGGGAACTCTGATGTGGGATGCAGGCATCCCAAGCGGTGGCTTAATCTGTTGCCCCGAACCCCTGCCCCCTGTTTTCCATTTCACCCAGGGGCCCGGCCTACTGCCCCTGAAAATGTCAAGGAGTTGCCTTAAACTTCACCCAGCCCCAGTGCTACAGGCTATGGAAGTCCAAAGCTCTTCTGCCTTTTCAGCGTTTTGCTTGGCAAAGCAGCTGTATGCAGGAGCCAGTGCCATGCTGGCTGTTTCCAAGCTCCTCCAATCAGAACTTGCCCAACCTGCATCTCCACACACCAGCTGTCTGCTGCGTCATCTATAAAATGCCCCCTGCACCCCCACACCATGGGGGAAGCAGCTTGGAACCGTCACATGCTCCTGCCTCCTTTGAGCCAATGACACAGCTCCTCTCTCAAAGGACCAGCAACACAGTTTGTGTTTCGACCAAGAGAGCAGCGGAGCTACCTAGCTCAGAGCAACCTGATCTTGTCACGTGTGACAAGGAGTTCCAGGGATTTCTTCTCAGGACTTCGCAAAAGTGACAGCAGAACTGGGAGGCCATGGCTTCCATGTCACTGGGTCCTTGCTCTCTCCTCCCCTCCTGTGTGGCCTGCAAGCGACAAAGCAGCCTTTGCCCTCTTTTTGAGTCTTGGTGCAATCCAGACCCCATGGTGGGACTGAGCCTCCTTCACCTGTCAAAGACAAAATACAACAAGTTTAATCGAAAAGATGCTAACTGGCTTTTGTCTGTGATTCTAGAATCAGGCTGAACACTTGCGTGTATAAAATAGGACAGGTGTTCCTGTGGACCCGCTCCTACGCCCCTTTCCTTGTCCTTGCCCTCGGTCTAAGTCACCCCAGGTTAGGCAGGCACACACCACCCAGAAGCCTAACGCCGCTTCTCAGCTCCTCCTTTTACTGTCGGTTCGCCCGGCGAATTCACATAAGGACTGATCATGCCAGAATTCGGAAGCATGTCATTGTCCCTCACTCGAGAGAGGTGACGCTCCGGAGACACCGTGTGGGCATGCGGCCTTGACCTAATGAATCAAGGATGTCCCCCAGTAAGCAGAGGACAAATATAGTGAGTCTGTGAGTGATAAGAGCCTGTCACTTCAGGCTGCTGCCTCACAGGCAACAGCTGAAACTTAGGGAGAGAGAGCTCCAACAGTGAAAACGACAATGTAGCAAACAATGCAGAAATCCCTAGACAACCACCCCCAAATATCCATGGGCTGAACTTAGACGATCTCCAGGCAGTAACCAATGCGAGGTCATCCCATCCGCACCCAGTGAGGATCCCCACGTTTGTGGCAGTCCCCAGGCACCCAGGCTCTCAGGACAGCTGCTAGACCCCATCCCACCCACATGTTTGCCGTTAATCTCGAAGTGAACACAGAATTCAGGCCCTGGATTCCAACGCCTGTAAAAAGGCTTCTGCTAACCTAGGGCCGAGGATATGCTTGTGTCTTTCCAGAGCATGCGGGACAGCCCATTTGGGTACCAGCCAGAAACATCAAGCCTACAACTGTCAGCCAACCAGAACCAGCTGAACACGACTGAGAGTCTGCCTTGTTAGTGGATGCACCTGCCCTATCATCCTACCCTGAGAAAGTACCCATAGCCACATCTGCTACTGCTTTATACCCCACTAGCTCTGGTCAGCCACTCAAACGGCCCACAGCCTGTGTGCAGTCACGCCATTCCTGATTACCATTGTTCCTCATTCCTTTCCCTATCTGAGCAAGCACTCCTGTGGCCTCCGGTTTTAAGCACTGGTTAGTCAACAATGGGTAAGATCCTCTGGGAGACAACCTAAGAGAAGCACAGCCACGTGCAGAGACCACATGGAAACGAGGTCAGCAATGGTCTGGCCAAGTATCATGCCTCCCATTGCTCAAAAATAAATGAAAAGGAAGAAATGTGGTGGAAAGAGAAGGTCATTTCAAGATGGCCGCTGACAATGGAAACTGCCTGGCAACAGGCTATGATTGGATGACTTCGGGAAACAACATGACAATGGAGCCTGACTGACAGCAGGCTTTGATTGGATGGCTTCGGGAACCACATGGCAATGGAGCCTGCCTGGCAACCGGCTGTGATTGGATGGCTTCAGAAACTGCCTGGCAACAGGCTGTGATTGGTTAGGGCGTAGACCGCCCCTTGACACGATTGACTGCCTTGGATATTTAGGCTGCTCTACCAAATAAGTAAACGAGTCTGTGGGCTGCTCACCTCTGGCTTGCTTTCACCTGACACCTGTGGTCTGTGTGGTGACTCCACGCCTCTTGCCCCTACCACGCTCCTACTCTCAGAAGGAATCCACCGCAACATCACAGTCCCCAGAGCTATGACTACCACCTTATTTTTGTCTTCCTAGAGACACACTTCTTGAAATAGCCCTCGCGTCTGTGAATCCTCACCTCCCATTCATTCCTTAGCAAATTGCAGCCTGCTTCAGCTGATTCCTGCAGGCCACTGAAGCTGTGCTTGTCATGAAAATGAATGACCTCTCAAGGCCACCATGGAAGAAACGGAGATCTTTCCTTTTCTCCATTATCGTGGCCTTAGCCACTGCTTGGAATTTCTCTCTTGCCTTCTCCTTGCCTCCCATACCACTCCATTCTCTAGTTCTTTTTTCCCTATTTATTGATTTGAAATGCAGACAGAGAGAAGGAGAGAGATCTTTCGTCCATTGGTTCACTCCCCAGAAGCCTACAACAGCTGGGGCTGGGCCTGCATAAAGCCAGGAGCCAGGAGCTCCATCCAAGATGGGTAGCAGGAACTCAATCACTTGAGCCATTATCAGAGGCAGGGAGCTGGACCAGAAGGAGTGTAGCCAGGTCTCCAATGGGCACTGCAGTATGGGATGCAGTGTGGTGCCTTAACCTGCTGTGCCACAACATTAACCTCCATTCTATAGTTCTGTAACTGCCTCCTCTTTGTACCAACCAACACTGGTGTTTCCCAATTCCCTTATTCCTGCCTTTCTCCTTTTCTATACCTGTTGCTTTCCTGAATGGCTTCTTCCACACCCAGCACATGAACTTCCCTGTAGCACTTGAACTTCACTATTTATGTGCTGATGACCTTTGAGTAAGCTGTCCTTTGTAATCCTAGGGGTGAACCTGAAGGGCACTATGCTAAGGGAAATCAGGCACAGAGAGACAAATACATACCACATCCCACTTACGTGTAGAATCTAAGAAATACCAACTCAGAATTTGAGAGCAGGGTGGCCGTCAGCAGGGGCCAGAGTAACGACACAGTGGGCTAAGTGGCTTCCCGTATCAGAGGCTGATCTGAGTCCCAGCTGCTCCAGTTCTGATCCAGCTTCCTGCTGATGCACCTGGGGAAGCAGTGGAGGGTGGCCTAACTGCTTGGGTCCCTGCTACCCACGTGGGAGGCCTAGATGAGATTCTAGGCTCCTGATTACAGCCTGGACCAGCCCCAGCAATTGCAGCTGTTTGGGATGTAAATCAGTGGATGGAAGATCTCTCCCTGTCTCTCCCTCTCTCTGTCATTCTGCCTTTCAAATAAATAATCTTTACAAAAAAAAAAAAAAACAAAGCGGTAGTCATGAGAGGCTTGGCAGAACACTGGATGGAGAGAGGCAAGATGTTGATCAGAGCATACAAAGTTTCAGGTGAAAGGAAGAAGCAGCCTTTAGTGATCACTAGATCTCATGGAATGGTGACTTTCGTCAGAATTGCTAAAAGTAGATCCTAAATGTTTTCACCATAAATGAGTATGTAAGGCAATGGCTTTGTTATCAGCCTGACTTAATTCTTCCTCAGGTTCACACATGAGAACATAACTCTGCTGGGCTAAAAGGAGGCTGGGGAGACAATTCACGTTTTTTGTTTTTTTGTTGTTGCTGTTGTTGTTTTCTTCAGTATTCTGGAATTGGCGATGCTGGATGTACAAACCTTATAAATTTACTAAAAATCACTTGCACACTTGAAAAGGGTAAGATCTATGATATTTATAGCTCAAAAAGGATTACAATGGCATAATATTCTGTGATGGAATTTGTGGTGGAATGAGAAGGCCATGCCAAGATGGCCGCAGGCAACAGAAACTGCCTGGCAACACGCTGTGATTGGATGGCTTTGGAAACTGCCTGGCAACAGGCTGTGATTGGTTAGAGCATAGACCACCCCTTGACCAGATTGGTTGCCTTGGCTCTATAAGCTGCTGTACCAACTGAAATAAATGAGTCTTCCAGCTGCTCGCATCTGGCCTGCTTTCACCCACACCTGGGGTCTGTGTGGTGACTCCACGCCTCTTGCCCCCACCACCATCCTCCTCTCAGAATGGATCCACAGCAACATCTGGCACCCAAGGAATTGTTATAAAAACATGCTAGTGGTGGGCTTCTTTTCATAGTGCTTGGGGTTTTTGTTTTTGTTTTTTTTGTTTTTGTTTTTGTTTTTTACAAAATTACATGTCTGTAACTTCTCTTTGTCTAACTGGGCGAAATATGATTTTGACATTGCCCTCTATGGGAAGCAATATGTTACTGCCCACCACTACCATCGAAACCTAAAACTGCCAATATTTTAGAGTCCTCGAAATTCTTCCCAAAGCCACTTTGTGTCCTCACTGACTCTATCCAGCCATCCTAATGCTTCCCCTGAATTCTAACTAACCCCTTGTACTTGGGGCAATCAAAGATGAAAATGTCTCTACTTTGGAATTTACTTTTGTAAAAACTTTATTTTCATGCTCTATGAAAGGCAGACAGAGATGTCCCATCCATTGGTTCACTCCCTAAATGTCCACAACAGGCAGGCAGGGCCAGACTGAAGCCAGGAGCCCAGAACTCAATGCAGGCCTCCCACATGGTTGGCATTAATAGGACGCTGGACTCAAAAGTGGAGCCAGGCTGTGGAGTAGTTGGTAAAGCTGCCGCCTGCAGTGCTGGCATTCTGTATGGGCGCCGGTTCGAGTCCCAGCTGCTCCATTTGTGATCCAGCTCTCTGCTATGGCCTGGGTAGATGCTCCAAGTCCTTGGGTCCCTGTATCCACGTGGGACACCCAGAAGAGGCTCCTGGCTTCAGATCGGCCCAGGTCCGGCCATTGCAGCCATCTGGGAGTGAACCAGCAGATGGAAGACATCTTTCTCTCTCTCTCTACCTCTGCCTCTGCCTCTCTGTAACTCTCAAATAAATACATTTTTTGAAAAAGTCTTAAAAAACGAAAGTGGAGCCAGGCCATGAACCCAGGCACTCAGATATGGGACGCAGCCCCTAGTGGCAATTAACCACCATACTAAGTGCCTGCCCCAGAATTTCCACTTTGGCTGTGGTGTGGGCCAAGTTCACACTGTTGAAATGGTGGGTCCCTAAGGAAAGACTCTCCGATTTTTTTTTTTTTCCACAGGCAGAGTGGACAGTGAGGGAGAGAGACAGAGAGAAAGGTCTTCCTTTGCCGTTGGTTCACACTCCAATGGCCGCCGAGGCCGGCCCGCTGTGGCCAGCGCACGACACTGATCCGAAGGCAGGAGCCAGGTGCTTTTCCTAGTCTCCCATGGGGTGCAGGGCCCAAGGATGTGGGCTATCCTCCACTGCACTCCCTGGCCACAACAGAGAGCTGGCCTGGAAGAGGGGCAACCGGGACAGAATCCGGCACCCCGACCGGGACTAGAACTGGGTCTGCCGGCGCCGTAAGCGGAGCATTATCCTATTGAGCCACGGCGCCGGCCCTGTTTTTATTTTCTGTTTGTTAGAGAGGTGGGAGTGGGGGCAGAAGTTGGAGAAGAACTCAACCGGTCCACCGTGTGGGTGGCACTTGAACCATCCTGAACCGTCCCTGCTGCCTCCCAGGAGCCACGTCAGCAGGAAGGTGGAGTCAGGAATGAAACCCACTCGCTCTAATACGGGACATGGGTGTGTCTCAGCCACGGGCTTCTCATCTGCCTGAGCGCCAGTTCCCAGAGGGCGAAGCAAGAGCACCAGGTTAGGGGTAAAGACGAGGAAGAACTGGCCTGGGGAATGGGGTGGAGTCCTTAAGCACAAACTGGGGCGAAACTTCAGCAGGGAGATCGCATCTGGGACAGATGGGAGGACAGAGGTCAGACCACCCACCTGCAGCTGAGCTCCAGGGAGAGGGGACAGCCCTTGGTCAGAGAAGCCAGCCCCTTCTCAGGGGGGAGGGCGCCAGAGAGGCACACCTGGGGCTTGGCGGTGTGCCCCCGCTGAGCCTTCCCTTCAGAACTCCTGTTTGGACAGACATTCTCATGAGCTCACCCCGAAAAGAGTTGGTTCAAACCAGCGTCACTCTCCTTGCGACGTTCGGAAGAGCCCAGGATTCTCAACACCTGTCTCCCTCGTGCTCCCACTCTTAGCAGCAGGTAGCCAGAGCTGAGAGTCACACCGCCCTCCAAGAGTGGGTCCCGCCTGCACACACCCACATGCACACCAGCTTTAGCCATGTCCTTTTATTGAGCCATTTGTATGGGAATGGTGATCAGGGAGTTGTCACACCCCACCACGGGGCCCTGCCACGGAGGAGGCGGGCTCAGCAGTCGCTGGGGTAGTTTCTGGGGTAGTTGTCCCAGTGCAGGCCAATGGCGGTGACGAATAAGCCAGCTAGCCAATTGATGAATCAGAGCACGGTGTTTGAGTGCAAGGGGACAGCATACAACATTATGCCTGTGTCTTTCCCAAAGGAAAGGAAGCGACCCTCGTCAGTCACAAAGTTCAGCGTCTTCAGATAGTTGCTGTATGACCCAGACACCGCGATCACTGACTCCCCTGGGTGAATAAAGATCTCCTCCAGGTCTCCCAGCTTGCCACCCACGTAGTCGCTCCACACCTGGCCATAGCGCACCTGGAGACTGGGGACGGGTGGGAGGGCAGGAACGGGACACTGATTAGGTCATCAGAGTTCAGGACCGTTTCGCCTGCACGTGGAGTCCTCCAAACTGGACGCTAGCATGAGCAGTCCCTGCTAGTTGCCCCAAAAGTGTAGGCCGGGTGAGCCCTGGAGGACCACACAAAGAACTTCAGCTCCTGGCCTGGCTGACAGCAGGTGCAGAGAAGGAAGGCAGCTTGCCCAGATACGCCCACGTACCGCAAATGGCAGGCCTTGAATTTGGAGTCCAGCCTCCTACGATGCCCCACCCTATTCCCGCACTTGTGGAAGCAAAGGGATTTTCTAACAGCTGAGTGGCTCCCTTGTGGGAGAGGGAAGAGGCTTGTCCCTGCTGTCCCAGGAGGCAGATCGAGGATCAGCGGACACACTTTGGCTCTGCACGTGATAGAATTTTCCGACTAGCAATGGAGTGGGGACTGCTCAAGAGAGGCGTTGAGCAAAGTTGCAGGGCACCCAGCAGGGATATTGGAAAGAAACTTTAACCCGCAGAAGGCGGGTGGGCTGAGCTGGTCGACTTCCAGGCCCCTGAGAGTTAGTGGTTATTAATGATTTGCCACCACCAGGCATATTCGGGGAGGGAGGAGTCCAAAGGGTACGGTTCTGGAAGCCGAGTCCTCTCACAGCTATCCCCATATCCTGCCTCACTAGGGACCTGTTGGTTGAGGCACAGGTGGCCCAGAGTGAAAGAGCACTTCCTGAGTTCTAAGACCTTGGAGGAACACGGAAGAGCCTTACCCCACGATATTGAAGCTGTTGACCCGGACACGGATGGCTGTGATGGGCCCTTCCAGCTGGAGGCCGGAGTGGGAGAATGGCTCTCCTCCTCCACTTCCGTACTCGCCACTGTAGGAGGAGTACCTGGCCTGGACTGCAGTGGAAAGAAAGGGGGGCTTGGAGGCAAGGACCTCCCAGTTCCCACCGCTCAGGGGCGGCCCTGCAAGCCTTGGCCAGCAGCGCAGCAGGGGCCCCTTCCCGCCACCTGCCACCAGAGTCCTAGCGGCTTACTTACTGGCACTGGCAGAGGCCGAGGCACAGAGAAGGCCCAGGAGCATGAAGGTCCACATCGTGAGGCTGCAGGGGGAAGAAGAAAGGAGGGGGAGGTTCCTCCTTTCCCTCTGGCCTCCGGGTGGCCTGACCCTTCAGCTCCCACCTAGCCAGACCCAGGCTCAAGGTGCACAGCACTGTCCACAGCCTGCAGTGCCATCCTCCAGACCTGATGTTCCAGGGTCCGACTGTCACTGGCCCGCCCTTGGTCTGGCTGTAGCCACGCCCTCCTTTTCCCCTCCAAGCAGAAGGTCAGCGCTCACTCTTGGTGTGCGCTGTCTCCTGACACAGCCAGGACGGGGACTTTCTGAATTAGGATGGAGGATAGGCCTCAGCCTGGAGACGGCTGAATTTCCTGAACCCAGCATCAGAGCCAACACTGACAAGCTGGCCGCTGGAGTGCAGTAGGTGAGTCCTCCGCCCCTGGAGCCGCCATCCCATATGGGCACCGGTTCAAGTCCTGTCTGCTCCACTTCCGATCCAGCTCTCTGCTAGTGCCCTGGGAAGGCGGTGGAAGATGGCCCAAGCACTTGGGACTCTACACCCCCTTGGGAGACCTGGAAGAAGCTCCAGGCTCCTGGCTCAGATTGGCCCAGCTCTGGCCATTGCGGCCATGTGGGGGAGTGAACCAGCAGATGGGATCTTTGTCACGATTCTTTGTCCACCGACACACGCCTGGCCTTTCCCAGTCACCTGAGTGTCCCAGGTTCCTAGTCCTTCAACTGACAGCTGACACATCTCTGCACCAAGATAGCTTCAACCCAGGTGCTCACTTCACTAACACTTTCTGCCACTCAATCCAGGCATCCCCTTCCCCAGACCAGATCAGATATGAATCCCCACCGACCTCTCTTTATCTCTCTCTCTCTCTCTCTCTCTGCGTCTTCTCTGTCTGTGTAACTCTGACCTTCAAATAAATAAATAAATCTTTATTTTTTTATTTTTTTATTATTTTTTTTTTTTTTGACAGGCAGAGTGGACAGTGAGAGAGAGAGACAGAGAGAAAGGTCTTCCTTTGCCGTTGGTTCACCCTCCAATGGCCGTGTGGCCGGCGCGCTGCGGCCGGCGCACCGCGCTGATCCGATGGCAGGAGCCAGGAGCCAGGTGCTTTTCCTGGTCTCCCATGCGGGTGCAGGGCCCAAGCACCTGGGCCATCCTCCACTGCACTCCCTGGCCACAGCAGAGAGCTGGCTTGAAAGAGGGGCAACCGGCGTGGCTCAATAGGCTAATCCTCCACCTTGCGGTGCCGGCACACCGGGTTCTAGTCCCGGTCGGGGCACCGGATTCTGTCCCGGTTGCCCCTCTTCCAGGCCAGCTCTCTGCTATGGCCAGGGAGTGCAGTGGAGGATGGCCCAGGTGCTTGGGCCCTGCACCCCATGGGAGACCAGGAAAAGCACCTGGATCCTGGCTCCTGCCAGGATCAGCGCGGTGCGCCGGCTGCAGCGGCGGCCATTGGAGGGTGAACCAACGGCAAAGGAAGACCTTTCTCTCTCTGTCTCTCTCTCTCACTGTCCACTCTGCCTGTCAAAAAAAAAAAAAAAAAAAAAAAAGAAAGAGGGGCAACCGGGACAGAATCCGGCGCCCCGACCGGGACTAGAACCCAGTGTGCTGGTGCTGCAAGGCGGAGGATTAGCCTAGTGAGCCGCAGCGCCGGCCCAATAAATAAATCTTTAAAAAAAGAATTTTCCCCCTCTTTCCTGATATTTTGATACAAAAAGGAAAAAAAAAAAAAAACAAAGAAAAAAAAAACGAAGAACAAGCAGGCAGTAAAGTTTAAAGAATGGCATGGCAAACACCTGTACAACCATATACCACTTTATGGATTCTATCACATCATGGGGACTATCTTGTACATTAGCAAGTCTAGCCAGCCAGCCAGCCTCAACCTGCCAGCCCCTTCTCAAACCATCTCTGTCTCTGAGAAGGGTGATTTGGGCTGCAAGTTGCCCCCCTCCCAAGAGACGTCATTCCAGGGAGCATGAGGGAAGCTGAGGCACTGAGGGGGTGCAGGTCCTCCTTGGGGCAGGGTGGGGCTGGGCCCTGCCCCAGACTCTCAGACACCATGGCAGAAAGGTCCTGGAGCCCTCCCCCACCCTCGGGTCTGAGACTTCAGAGTGGGTGTCAGACTCCTTCGGCCCCGCGAGGGTGGATCTCTCCACCTCAAGCCCCGAGTCCTGATGTCTGGCGTCTCCAGGACTGGTTCTGTGACCCCTCTGAGTCAGCAGGTCTTCCAAGAAGACAGAAGCATGGAGGCCATGGAGGGTCTGGAGTAACTAGCACCGCTTATCAGTGGCTCCTGACCCGTCGCTCAGGGCATCCCACTCCCTCCCCTCCAGCTGACTCATCATCTGGGACTGGGGGCTCAGCCCAAATGGCAAAGGGAGTCCCGCCCTCCAGAGCCTGAAGTAGGGCGGCGCACTTCTGGGAGCACAGGTGCACCCAGGCCAGGAATGCCAAGGTGTCTCCTCTCTTCTCCTTGGCCTTCAGGTAACCTTTGACGGAACTGTCACCTCACCCAGCCACTCGGCTTGACCTTGTCCCTTGTCCTCTGTCTGCCTTTCACTGCTGATTCTCTCCCTTGATGCCTGCAGGAAACGCCCAGGACCCTTAAGACAGAGGCCCTGAAGGGGTCCCATGGCCCGCCCGTCCTTTCCAAGAGTCCACATTTGCCCTAGGTAGTGACTGAAGCACCAGCGCAGAGCGGGAAGGCGGTGGAACACCAAGCTCCCACCTGTCGATCTGTTCACACTAGAATTTGTAACACTATTTATTTAGGGGGCCGGCATTGTGGCGTTGTGGGTAAAGCTGCTGGTGGCAATGCCAGCACCCCGTGTATGGGCACCAGTTCGTGTCCCGGCTGCTCCATTTCCAACCCAGCTCCCTACTAATGCGCCTGGGAAAGAGGCAGAGGATGGCCCAAGTGCTTGGACCCCAGCTCCCATGTGGGAGACCCGGATGAAGCTCCTGGATCCTGGCTTTGGCCTGGTCCAGGCCTGTCCGTTGTGGTCATCTGGAAAGTGAGGCCAGGAATGGAAGATCTTTCTCTCTTTCTCTCTTTTCTCTCTTGTGGGGAGCCATTGCACCACGCCCTAAAGATGGCACCGGCTCCTTTCTCCCGGAAGGACTGGCGAGAAACAAACAACTCCTAATAAGGAGATGGCTGAGCTCCCTTCTGGCTTCCGCATTGCTGTACCAATCAATCCTTGCCACTTGGCTGCTTTTGATTGGTGTGCTGATGGCTATAAGAGGGATGGGAGAGGGAAAGAGGCGGAAGAAGAAGCTTGTTCAAGGTTCCTGAATAAACTGCTTGAAGAAGAGTTCGGGTTGTGTCTTCCTTGCTGGTCGAGGGACGCGACAACTGGTGGCCCGTACGGGGAACCATCTCAAACGTGAACTCAGAACTTCCTGCAGTCAGGGCAGCTCTGGTAAGTCCCCCAGGAAAATAAGGTGGGGATCCGCGATAAGAGTGGGCAGTCCTGCGACAATAGCGGGAGGATAGTTCTGTGACTAAAGCAGAGGAAGTTCTGCGACAAAAGCAGAAGGAGCTCTGACCCGTGGCCAGGGAAAGAGTACAATTTTTGACGATGGGTAATTCACAGTCCCATCCAATTTTTCTGGCGCTGAATGCGCTGCTTTGAGAAAACGGTTTGAAACTTAAGCCTAGTACATTGCATAGGTTTTTACGTAACTGCGATACCATTGCACCTTGGTATGGGGTTTCGGGAAGCCTTACTATCCCTTCATGGGACAAACTAGGCAGGGATTTGGATTTTGCATTCGAACAGGGTAATCTCAAAAGGGGAGTGAGACCAATATGGAAGTTAGTGCGAGCATGCCTCGAGGATGAGCGGTATAGTGAAGCTATTCTGAGCGGTCAAGCTGCCTTGGAGGAGCTTCAGGAAGAGCGCTCCGAGAGAGCTGCCAGTGAAAAAGGGAAAACTTTGAAGGAGAGTCAGAAAAGAACTAGGAAAAAACTGTACCCCGATCTTTCCGAGTTGCGCAGCCCCTCCTTAGTAAGTAGTACTAGTGCAGAAAGTAGCTCAGAAAGCAGCAGTGAGTCTGAAGAGTGTGGCGATAACAAAGAGTCTGGTATAAAGCAAGTACGGGAATTGAATCGGCAAATGAGGATTTCCAAAAATTACAGCCACTGAGCCATTACCAGGTGCTCCAAATATATTTACGGATGGGTCAAAAACAGGCTGTGGGGTTTATATGGTAGAGGGTAATGACCCGGTATTTCATCAGTTTCAGCCAGGCCCACCTCAAGTTGTGGAATTAAAAATAGTTATTGAAGTCCTTAAGCAGTGCTCTTTTGCCTTTAACTTGTTGTCAGATTCCTTATATGTGGTGAACGTATTAAAGATATTGGAAACCGCAGGACCGATTAAACCTTCTAGCCCAATTGCATCCCTAACGTCAGGTGATTGCTCATTGTCTGGATGCATGGGCCGCCTGGGGGAGACCCCAGGTGCTAAAAACTGATATACATCTCAAACCTTTACCACCTTTTGCCAAAAAATGGAGGTTCAACTTGTCCATGGATTGCCATACAATCCTCAGGGTCAGGGCATAATTGAGCGAGCACACCGCACACTGAAAGAATATCTTTTAAAACAAAAAGGGGGACGTGACAGGCCAGGAGAAAGAGAGAGGAAAAATTCCACAGGTATCTTGACCTAGAGAAAAGTCTTAATTCGATAACCCTTTCCAACTTGATGGGTTTTTCTCTTTACAGTTAATAAAAACTTAAGCAATGGGCTCATACGCTGATAATCAATTCTTTTCTGTGCTGCTGTAGCTAACTTATCTAATGAGAGTTTTCATGTGTCTTGAAGGTTTCGCATTTTTCTATTGCCAGTATGAGTCTTGATTGGAAAAACTGCACCATGAAGCTGTTCACGTTATACCTCTAATGTTTGAGTGATTACCTAACTTTGATCAGATCTAGTCCACAGCCTTGGTTAAACGTACTAATTTTTGACTAAAATGGTTTGACTCTCTGATAGTTTAAATTCTAAACCGAGTCTTTCAACTTTGGGGCTTCCAGTCGGATCCCTGGAACTCTCAAAGGATGGGACTCTAAATTTGTTAAAGTAACAGCTGTTTGAGTCAATTCAAATTATACAAAGTGTATGAAAATGTAGTAAATGATGTCAAATCTATGTTGTCTTCATGTTTTTGCTTTTCAGCTAAAGTAGTCTTATAAAAATGAGAGTAAATTCTGTGTATACAAGCCTTTATGTTGTTAACTCAAGTAAGCCAATACAGATTGGTTCAGAAAATTGGGTTAATGCAAATGCCCTTTGGTTCACTTGCTCAGTTTTACATTTACATGTCTTTGATATGCTTTAAACTTGTTTCTCTTAAGGATGAAGATCTTTTCAAAGTTGTAAATATGCACTAGTGACTGTTGCTGCCCAAGTGGTGTTATCCTTATGTTACTTAAAAGCATGGAAATGTAATTTTGACTTTTAATTCAGATAATGGTGTGGTATTCATTAATAGCTCAGTGTTTTAAGTTATCCAGCCATCGGTGCTAAGTAAAATACGGAAAATGTATTATGTGTACTTTTAACATCTTAAATTTGATAAGAGAGACTTTTAAGTTTGCCAGCATGTATTCTCATAGGTTGTCCATACATGATAATTCAAGACTGTAAAAGTAACTACAGGTATAAAGTTTCAGAAGGTGTGAGCAAGTCATGAAAAGTTGTAAAAAGTTTATGATTTTAAAACATTGTTTACAGAATTTTCTATAAGTTAAATGTTAATGCCAAAATTACACTAACCTAAAGTTGAAGTCTGATCTTCTGTTATAACAATGGAATTTTTTAAAATGTGTACTAATGTTAGTAATTATCTGGAAATGGTCTCAATTGTAAATCTTAAAATCTGTTGTTGCAAAAACTGTAATGTCTCAGCCAGCGCCGTGGCTCAATAGGCTAATCCTCCACCTTGCGGCGCCGGCACACCGGGTTCTAGTCCCGGTTGGGGCGCCGGATTCTGTCCCGGTTGCCCCTCTTCCAGGCCAGCTCTCTGCTATGGCCAGGGAGTGCAGTGGAGGATGGCCCAGGTGCTTGGGCCCTGCACCCCATGGGAGACCAGGAAAAGCACCTGGATCCTGGCTCCTGCCAGGATCAGCGCGGTGCGCCGGCTGCAGCGGCGGCCATTGGAGGGTGAACCAACGGCAAAGGAAGACCTTTCTCTCTCTGTCTCTCTCTCTCACTGTCCACTCTGCCTGTCAAAAAAAAAAAAAAAAACTGTAATGTCTCTTTTTAACACTACTGTCTGTTAAGTTATGATTGATAAAAAGTATTAAGTCTTAAAAAGTTATGTTAAATATTATGATCAGATCTGGTCTAAAAGTGTTAAAATCGCCCTGACTAAATGTTAAGGAATTCTATTTTGACCAGATACTCTAAGTTCTCTTGGCACCTTTAACAGACTTTCTGAAAATCAAAGTTCTAAATTCTCTGGACTTTTGGTATCTCCAGAGGGCCCCTGGAGATGTCAAAAGATAGATCTCTCATCTTGCAGAGATAATAACCAATCGGGCTCTTTAGATTAAAAGTGGTGCCAAGATGTGAAATGATGCTAAACTTCAGTTATAAACGTGTTTCTTTCTAGCTGCTCCAGTCTCTGGCTCAGAAGCCAGATCCTTTAAAGAAAGACTGACAAAGTCTAAGAAGCATCCCATGGTCATGATTTGCATCACCTCAATGTCCAAACCTTAAGCTTTGGCAGATGGATGTTACCCATTTTTCTGAATTTGGTAAACTAAAATACATGCATGTCTCTTTAGATACATGTTCAGGTTTTGTTTTTGCCACCCCGCAATGCAGCGAGGCTGCCAAACATCTCTCATTGCCTTCAGGCCTTTGCTGTTCTAGGAACCCCTATACAGATAAAAACTAATAATGGCCCAGCGTATACTTCCAACTCTTTTAAGCACTTCTGTACTAACTTCCACATCTCTCATCACCGGGATTCCTTATAATCCCCAGGGACAAGGTATTGTGGAATGAGCACATGCCACATTAAAAAATTATTTACAAAAAATAGAAAAGGGGGAATACGGGACCATGGCATATTCCCCACAAAAATGACTATCACATGCTCTTTTCATTTTAAATTTCCTAATACTGGATAATCAAGGGAAAACTGCAGCTGATCGTCACTGGCATCCTGAAACCAAAAGACAACAAGTCTATGTGAAGTAGAAAGACCCTCTAACTGCTCAATGGTATGGACCTGACCCTGTTTTAATATGGGGACGTGGACATGTTTCTATATTCTCGATGGTTACCTGAGCGACTGATGCGGCAAACAGACAATGTCACAAAGCAGCCCCTCGATCTTCATTATAACATTGCTGATTGGGATCGTTACTGCAGCCGTTATAACCGCCATTTCCATTGCAGCTGTGGGCACTACAACAGCTGCTATAGCGCTCACAGGGACAGTTCAAACTGCTAATACCCTGAATAATCTGACGGCCTCCGTGGCTGCTGCTTTGGATACTCAGACATCCTTAAATGCACAAATAAAGGGAGGCTTGATGATTGTTAATCAGCGTGTGGATTTGGTACAGGAGCAGGTGGATACTCTCTGGCAGCTTGCTCAGCTAGGATGTGAGTGGAAATTTTCAGGGTTGTGTGTGACCTCTGTTCAGTACGATAACATGACTCAGGCAGCAAATTACTCTAAACAGTTGTCTCAGATGCTCTTGCAGAATTGGTCCGCAGAATTTGACTACACCTTGAAGCAACTGTGCCTTGCCATGGTCACCATCAACTCCACATGTGTGGATGTCTCCTTCGCATCTGGATTGTCATCCTGGATCTGCACAGCTGTCTCCAACCTGAAGGAGTGGGCGGGACTTGGAGCTTTGACGGGGTTGCTGTTACTTGTTGTGTTATTTTGCCTGTGGTGTTTGTGCAGGATGAGGACAGCTCATCGGTGGGAATTGGCCATGATAGCTCAAGCCTTTTATGTCCTTGAGGCTAGACAATCGCCGCAAGCATGGCTGGCCTTCCTTGAATGCTAGGCATGGGTGCAGGGTGCGAGGCAAAGCACTGCAGAGGGAACGAGCCATTACGTTCTCTGGAAGGCAAGTCTGTCTGCATGTGGGTTGGCATCCCAGATCCCACCCCCGCGAAAAGGATGCTGTTCCAGGTGGATGCCTGGCAGTGGGGGACAGACCCCTACCTTCTCCTGTAATCCTTAGATGCCTGGTTCTAAAACAAAAAGGGGGAACTGTGGGGAGCCATTGCACCGCACCCTAAAGATGGCGCCGGCTCCTTTCTCCCGGAAGGACTGGCGAGAAACAAACAACTCCTAATAAGGAGATGGCTGAGCTCCCTTCTGGCTTCCGCATTGCTGTACCAATCAATCCTTGCCACTTGGCTGCTTTTGATTGGTGTGCTGATGGCTATAAGAGGGATGGGAGAGGGAAGGAGGCGGAAGAAGAAGCTTGTTCAAGGTTCCTGAATAAACTGCTTGAAGAAGAGTTCGGGTTGTGTCTTCCTTGCTGGTCGAGGGACGCGACACTCTCTGCCACTCTTTCAAATAATACATAAATATATTTTTAATGGCCACCACATTGAGGATGGGACAGCCCAAAGCCAGGAGCCAGGCTTCTCTCTTAGGGTCTCAGACATGGTGACAGGGTCCCAAATATTTGTTCCCTTGTCTGCTACCTTCCGAGGCGTGTTCGAGGGAATTAGATGGGAAGCAGGTAGCTAGGGCTCGAACCAGCACTTCAACTTACAGGATGCACTGCTAGAATCCAAAAGTTCTACTTTTGAAATTTATATTTATTAAATAAAATCTTCCTCTAAAAATAATAAAAGTAAAAAATTAAATAAAAAAATTTATAGGATTCTGGTGTAGCAGGTAGGCAGTTTAACCCGCTGTGCCACAATGCCAGTCCTCTCTTTGGCAATTTAAAAACGTGTTTATTTTCTTCTCCTTGAAAGGTAGAGTGACAAGGAGAGAGAGAGAGATGGGGATCTTCCATCCACGGTTTCGCTCTCCACGTGCCCGCACAGCCAGGCCTAGGCCAGGCTGAAGCCACAAGCCAGGGACTCTCTCTGGGCTCCCACATGAGCAGCAGGGCCCAAGCACTTGTGCATCATATGCTGCCTCCCAGGATGCATTAGGGGAGCTGGAGTGGAAGTGGAGCAGCTGGGAGTCCAACCGGGAACTCTGATGTGGGATGCAGGCATCCCAAGCGGTGGCTTAATCCGTTGCCCTGAACCCCTGCTCCCTGTTTTCCATTTAACCCAGGGGCCCTGCCTACTGCCCCTGAAAATGTCAAGGACGTTGCCTTAAACTTCACTCAGCCCCAGTGCTACAGGCTATGAAAGTCCAAAGGTCTTTGTGTTTTCAGTATTTTGCTTGGCAAAGCAGCTGTATGCAGGAGCCAGTGCCATGCTAGCCTGTTTCCAAGCTCCTCCAATGAGAACTTGCCCAACCTGCATCTCCACACACCAGCTGTCTGCTGCGTCATCTATAAAATGCCCCCTGCAACCCCACACCATGGGGGAAGCAGCTTGGAACCCTCACATGCTCCTGCCTCCTTTGAGCCAATGACACAGCTCCTCTCTCAAAGGACCAGCAACACAGGTTGTGTTTCGACCAAGAGAGCAGCGGAGCTACCTAGCTCAGAGCAACCTGAACTTGTCATGTGTGACAAGGAGTTCCAGGGAGTTCTTCTCAGGACTTTGCAAAAGTGACAGCAGAAAAGGGAGGCCATGGCTTCCATGTCACTGGGTCCTGCCTTATCCTCCCCTCCTGTGTGGCCCCGAAAACAACAAAGCAGCCTTTGCCCTCTTTTCGAGTCTTGGTGCAATCCAGACCCCATGGTGGGACTGAGCCTCCTTCACCTGTCAAAGACTAAATACAGCAAGTTTAATCGAAAAGATCCTAACTGGCTTTTGTCTGTGATTCTAGAATCAGGCTGAACACTTGCGTGTATAAAATAGGACAGGTGTTCCTGTGGACCCCCTCCTACGCCCCTTTCCTGGTCCTTGCCCTCGGTCTAAGTCACCCCAGGTTAGGCAGGCACACACCACCCAGAAGCCTAATGCCGCTTCTCAGCTCCTCCTTTTACTGTCGGTTCGCCCGGCGAATTCACATAAGGACTGATCATGCCAGAATTCAGAAGCATGTCATTGTCCCTCACTCGAGAGAGGTGACGCTCCGGAGACACTATGTGGGCATATGGCCTTGACCTAATGAATCAAGGAAGTCCCCCAGTAAGCACTGGACAAATATAGTGAGTCTGTGAGTGATAAGAGCCTGTCACTCCAGGCTGCTGCCTCACAGGCAACAGCTGAAACTTAGGGAGAGAGAGCTCCAACAGTGAAAACGACAATGTAGCAAACAACGCAGCAATGCCTAGACAACCACCCCCAAATATCCATGGGATGAACTTAGACGATCTCCAAGCAGTAACCAACGCGAGGTCATCCCATCCGCACCCAGTGAGGATCCCCACGTTTGTGGCAGTCCCCAGGCACCCAGGCTCTCAGGACAGCTGCTAGACCCCATCCCATCCACATGTTTGCCATTTATCTCGAAGTGAACACAGAATTCAGGCCCTGGATTCCAGCGCCTGTAAAAAGGCTTCTGCTAACCTAGGGCCGAGGATATGCTTGTGTCTTTCCAGAGCATGCGGGACAGCCCATTTGGGTACCAGCCAGAAACATCAAGCCTACAACTCTCAGCCAACCAGAACCAGCTGAACACGACTGAGAGTCTGCCTTGTTAGCGGATGCACCTGCCCTATCATCCAACCCTGAGAAGGTGCCCATAGCCACATCTGCTACTGCTTTATACCCCACTAGCTCTGGTCAGCCACTGAAACGGCCCACAGCCTGTGTTCGCTCCCTTGCCCACAAAGGAACGATGTTGCTCGCAGCTTATCGGTCTTCAGTAGACTTTTATTTAAACAGGATAGAAAGAGAAACCCTTGAGCAAGGGGAGCTCCGAAAGAAAGGGGAAGCTCCCGTACCATATCAGAAATGGCTTATATAGTATATCATTGCAGAAGCATGATTTGCAAGCTTAGTCCATGCGGCGGTGCTCCAATCGGGTGCCTGATCACGCACAGTCCATGCGCTCCTTGTCCAACCATAAAGGTGATCACGCGCCTTCATCCAATCAAGCTCCTGGTCACTTAGCAGGCGACTCGGGTGCTAACAACAAGTTTCCACCTGGTGTTTTCTCAGCCTTGGTCAGTGGGAAAAGAAGTATGGGAAGCCCCAAGGCCATAGTTGTTTGGACTCTAGCCTGGACTTATGAAACGGTCCCGATATCACAGCTCAACAGAAACCATAAGCATCCACACAGCAGTAACTAATGCCAATGGTCAGCAAGCGAAGCCTTAGCATGTGGGCCCATGGCCGGCTCATGGGTCTCCATACCTGTGTGCGGTCACGCCATTCCTGATTACCATTGTTCCTCATTCAATCCCTATCTGAGCAAGCACTCCTGTGGCCTCCCTTTTGGAGCACTGGTTAGTCAATGATGGGTAAGATCCGCTGGGAGACAACCTAAGACAGGAACAGCCACGTGCAGAGACCACATGGAAACGGGGTCTGGCCAAGAATCATGCCTCCTGTTGCTCAAAAATAAATGAAATGGAAGAAATGCGGTGGAAAGAGAAGGTCATGCCAAGATGGCCGCTAACAACGGAAACTGCCTAGCAACAGGCTGTGATTGGATGGCTTCGGGAACCACATGGCAATGGAGCCTGCCTGGCAACAAGCTGTGATTGGATGGCTTTGGAAACTGCCTGGCAACAGGCTGTGATTGGTTAGGACATAGACCGCCTCTTGACCCGATTGACTGCCTTGGCTATTTAAGCTGCTCTACCAACTGAAGTAAACGAGTCTGTGGGCTGCTCACCTCTGGCTTGCTTTCACCTGACACCTGGGGTCTGTGTGGTGACTCCATGCCTCTTCCCCTACCACGCTCCTCCTCTCAGAATAAATCCACCGCAACATCACAGTCCCCAGCTATGACTACCAGCTTATTTTTGTCTTTCTGGAGACACACTTCTTGAAATAGCCCTCGCCTCTGGGAATCCTCACCTCCCATTCATTCCTTAGCAAATTGCAGCCTGCTTCAGCCAATTCCTGCAGGCCACTGAAGCTGTGCTTGTCAAGATAATGAATGACCTCCTCACGGCCACCATGGAAGAAACGGAGATCTTTCCTTTTCTCCATTATCGTGGCCTTAGCCACTGCTTGGAATTTCTCTCTTGCCTTCTCATTGCCTCCCATAACACTCCATTATCTAGTTCTTTTTTTCTTTATTTATTGATTTGAAATGCAGACAGAGAGAAGGAGAGAGATCTTTCGTCCATTGGTTCACTCCCCAGATGCCTACAACAGCTGGGGCTGGGCCTACATAAAGCCAGGAGCCAGGAGCTCCATCCAGGTGGGTAGCAGGAACTCAATCACTTGAGCCATTATCAGAGGCAGGGAGCTGGACCAGAAGGAGTGTAGCCAGGACTCCAACGGGCACTGCAGTATGGGATGCAGCATGGTGCCTTAACCTGCTGTGCCACAACATTAACCTCCCTTCTATAGTTCTGTAACTGCCTCCTCTTTCTACCAACCACCACTGGTGTTTCCCAGTTCGCTTACTCCTGCCTTTCTCCTTTTCTATACCTGTTGCTTTCCTGAATGGCTTCTTCCACACCCAGCACATGAACTTCCCTGTAGCACTTGAACTTCACTATTTATGTGCTGATGACCTTTGAGTAAGCTGTCCTTTGTAACCCTAGGGGTGAACCTGAAGGGCATTATGCTAAGGGAAATCAGGCACAGAGAGACAAATACATACCACATCCCACTTACGTGTAGAATCTAAGAAATACCAACTCAGAATTTGAGAGCAGGGTGGCCGTCAGCAGGGGCCAGAGTAATGACACAGTGGGCTAAGTGGCTTCCTGTATCAGAGGCTGATCTGAGTCCCAGCTGCTCCAGTTCTGATCCAGCTTCCTGCTGATGCACCTGGGGAAGCAGTGGAGGGTGGCCTAACTGCTTGGGTCCCTGCTACCCACGTGGGAGGCCTAGATGAGATTCTAGGCTCCTGATTACAGCCTGGACCAGCCCCAGCAATTGTCGCTGTTTGGGATGTAAATCAGTGGATGGGAGATCTCTCCCTGTCTCTGCCTCTCTCTGTCATTCTGCCTTTCAAATAAATAATCTTTAAAAAAAAAACAAAGCGGTAGTCATGAGAGGTTTGGTGGAACAATGCATGGAGAGAGGCAAGATGTTGATCAGAGCATACAAAGTTTCAGGTGAAAGGAAGAGGCAGTCTTTAGTGATCAATAGATCTCATGGAATGGTGACTTTGATCAGCATTGCTAAAAGTAGATCGTAAATGTTCTCACCACAAATGAGTATGTAAGGCAATGGCTTTGTTATCAGCCTGATTTAATTCTTCTTCAGGTTCACACATGAGAACATGACTCTGCTGGGCTAAAGGGAGGCTGGGGAGACAACTCATGGCCTCAGGTTTTGTTTTTTTTGTTTTGTTTTTTACTTAGGTATTCTGGAATTGGCGATGCTGGATGTACAAACCTTATAAATATACTAAAAATCACTTGCACACTTGAAAAGGGTAAGATCTATGATATTTATAGCTCAAAAAGAATTCCAATGGCATAATATTCTGTGATGGAATTTGTGGTGGAATGAGAAGGCCATGCCAAGATGGCCGCTGACAACGGAAACTGCCTGGCAACACGCTGTGATTGGATGGCTTCAGGAATGACATGGCAACGGAGCCTGCCTGGCAACACGCTGTGATTGGATGGCTTTGGAAACTGCCTGGCAACAGGCTGTGATTGGTTAGGGCATAGACCACCCCTTGACCAGATTGGCTGCCTTGGCTCTATAAGCTGCTATACCAACTGAAATAAATGAGTCTTCCAGCTGCTCGCATCTGGCCTGCTTTCACCCACACCTGGGGTCTGTGTGGTGACTCCACGCCTCTTGCCCCCACCATGCTCCTCCTCTCAGAATGGATCCACAGCAACATCTGGCACCCACGGAATTGTTATGAAAACATGCTAGTGGTGGGCTTCTTTTTATAGTGTTTGGGTTTTTTTTATTTTTATTGTTTACAAAATTACATGTCTGTAACTTCTCTTTGTCTAATTGGGAAGAAATATGACTTTGCATTGCCTATGACACAAAGAAATCTATGGGAAGCAATATGTTACTGCCCACCACTACCACCAAAACCAAAACTGCCAGTATTTTAGAGTCCTCGAAATTCTTCCCAAAGCCACTTCGTGTCCTCACTGACTCTATCCAGCCATCCTAATGCTTCACCTGAATTCTAACCAACCCCTTGTGCTTGGGGCAATCAAAGATGAAAATGTCTCTACTTTGGAATTTACTTTTGTAAAAACTTTATTTTCATACTCTATGAAAGGCAGGCAGAGATGTCCCATCCATTGGTTCACTCCCTAAATGACCACAACAGGCAGGCTGGGCCAGACTGAAGCCAGGAGCCCAGAACTCAATGCAGGCCTCCCACATGGTTGGCATTAATAGGAAGCTGGAATCAAATGTGGAGCCAGGCTGTGGAGTAGTGGGTAAAGCTGCCGCCTGCAGTGCTGGCATTCTGTATGGGCGCCGGTTCGAGTCCCAGCTGCTCCATTTGTGATCCAGCTCTCTGCTATGGCCTGGGAAAGCAGTAGAAGATGCTCCAAGTCCTTGTGTCCCTGTATCCATGTGGGAGACCCAGAAGAAGCTCCTGGCTCCTGGCTTCAGATCGGCCCAGCTCTGGCCGTTGTAGCCATCTGGGAGTGAACCAGCATTTGGAACACCTCTCTCTGTCTCTCTGTCTCTCTCTCTCTGCCTCTGCCTCTCTGTAACTCTCAAATAAATACATTTTTTAAAAAGTCTTAAAAACAAAAGTAGGGCCAGTCCTTAAACCCAGGCACTCAGATATGGGACTCAGCCCCTAGTGGCAACTTAACCACCATACTAAGTGCCTGCCCCAGAATTTCCACTTTGGCTGTGGTGTTGGCCAAGTTCACACTGTTGAAATGGTGGGTCCCTAAGGAAAGACTCTCCGTTGTTGGTGGTGGTGTTTTGTTTTTGTTGTTGTTGTTGTTTTGGTTTTTTTTGTTTTTGTTTTTTGTTTTTTACAGTCAGAGTGGACAGTGAGAGAGAGAGACAGACAAAAAGGTCTTCCTTTGCCGTTGGTTCACCCTCCAAAGGCAGCCGAGGCCAGTGCACTGCGGCCGGCACAACACACTGATCCAAATCAGGAGCATGCTGTTTCTCCTGGTCTCCCATGGGGTGCAGGGCCCAAGGTCTTGGGCCATCCTCCACTGCACTCCCTGGCCACAGCAGAGAGCTGGCCTGGAAGAGTGGCAACCGGGACAGAATCCGGCGCCCCAACCGGGACTAGAACTCCGTGTGCCAGCGCCGCAAGGCGGAGGATTAGCCTATTGAGCCACAGCGCCGGCTCCGTTTTTATTTTCTGTTTGTTAGAGAGGTGGGAGTGGGGGCAGAAGTTGGAGGAGAACTCAACCGGCGCTCCCGTGTGGGTGGCACTTGAACCATCCTGAACCGTCCCTGCTGCCTCCCAGGAGCCACATCAGCAGGAAGGTGGAGTCAGGAATGAAACCCACTCGCTCTAATACGGGACATGGGTGTGTCTCAGCCACGGGCTTCTCATCTGCCTGAGCGCCAGTTCCCAGAGGGCTAAGCAAGAGCACCAGGTTAGGGGTAAGACGAGGAAGAACTGGCCTGGGGAATGGGGTGGAGTCCTTAAGCACAAACTGGGGCGAAACTTCAGCAGGGAGATCGCATCTGGGACAGATGGGAGGACAGAGGTGCAGGCCACCCACCTGCAGCTGAGCTCCAGGGAGAGGGGACAGCCTTTGGTCAGAGAAGCCAGCCCCTTCTCAGGGGGGAGGGCGCCAGAGAGGCACACCTGGGGCTCGGCGGTGTGCCCCCGCTGAGCCTTCCCTTCAGAACTCCTGTTTGGACAGACATTCTCAAGAGCTAACCCCGAAAAGAGTTGGCTCAAACCAGCGTCTCCTCTCCTTGCGACGTACGGAAGAGCCCAGGATTCTCAACACCTGTCTCCCTCGTGCTCCCACTCTTAGCAGCAGGTAGCCAGAGCTGAGAGTCACACCGCCCTCCAAGAGTGGGTCCCGCCTGCACACACCCACATGCACACCAGCTTTAGCCATGTCCTTTTATTGAGCCATTTGTATGGGAATGGTGATCAGGGAGTTGTCACACCCCACCACGGGGCCCTGCCACGGAGGAGGCGGGCTCAGCAGTTGCTGGGGTAGTTTCTGGGATGGTGTCCCAGTGCAGGCCAATGGCGCTGACGAATAAGCCAGCTCGGCCACTGATGAATCGGAGCACGGCGTCCCGGTGCAAAGGGACAGCATAGAAGATTACGCCTCTGCCTTTTCCAAAGGAAAGGATGCGACCGTAGTTCGTGAAAAAGTCCAGGGTCTTCAGATAGTTTTTGTACTTCCCAGAAACCTCGATCACTGACTCCCCTGGGTGCAGAAAGATCTCCTCCAGGTCTCCCAGCTTGCCACCCACATAGTCGCTCCACACCTGGCCATAGCGCACCTGGAGACTGGGACGGGTGGGAGGGCAGGAACGGGGACACTGATTAGGTCATCAGAGTTCAGGACCTTTTGACCTGCACGTGGAGTCCTCCAAACTGGACGCTAGCATGAGCAGTCCCTGCTAGTTCCCCCAAAAGTGTAGGCCGGGTGAGCCCTGGAGGACCACACAAAGAACTTCAGCTCCTGGCTTGGCTGACAGCAGGTGCAGAGAAGGAAGGCAGCTTGCCCAGAGTCGCCCACACACAGCACATGGCAGGCCTTGAATTTGGAGTCCAGCCTCCTACGATGCCCCTCCCCCATTCCCGCACTTGTGGAAGCAAAGGGATTTTCTAACAGCTGAGTGGCTCCCTTGTGGGAGAGGGAAGAGGCTTGTCCCTGCTGTCCCAGGAGGCAGATCCAGGATCAGCGGACACACTTTGGCTCTGCACGTGATAGAATTTTCCGACTAGCAATGGAGTGGGGACTGCTCAAGAGAGGCGTTGAGCAAAGTTGCAGGGCACCCAGCAGGGATATTGGAAAGAAACTTTAAACCGCAGAAGGCGGGTGGGCTGGGCTGGGCTGGTCGACTTCCAGGCCCCTGAGAGTTAGTGGTTATTAATGATTTGCCACCACCAGGCATATTCGGGGAGGGAGGAGTCCAAAGGGTACGGTTCTGGAAGCCGAGTCCTTTCACAGCTATCCCCGTATCCTGCCACACTAGGGACCTGTTGGTTGAGGCACAGGTGGCCCAGAGTGAAAGAGCACTTCCTGAGTTAGTAAGAGCTTGAGGAATGCGGAGGAGCCTTACCCCGCAATATTGAAGCTGTCAACCCGGACACGGATGGCTGTGATGGGGCCTTCCAGCTGGAGGCCGGAGTGGGAGAATGGCTCCCCTCTTCCACTTCCGTATTCGCCACTGTAGGAGGAGGCCCTGGCCTGGACTGCAGTGGAAAGAAAGGGGGGCTTGGAGGCAAAGACCTCCCAGTTCCCACCGCTCAGGGGCGGCCCTGCAAGCCTTGGCCACCAGCCGAGCAGGGGCCCCTTCCCACCTCCCGCCCCCAGAGTCCCAGCGGCTCACTTACTGGCACTGGCAGAGGCCGAGGCACAGAGAAGGCCCAGGAGCATGAAGGTCCACATCGCCAGGCTGCAGGGGGGAAGAAGAGAGCAGAGGGGGAGGTTTCCCCCTTTCCCTCTGGCCTCCGGGTGGCCTGACCCTTCAGCTCCCACCTAGCCAGACCCAGGCTCAAGGTGCACAGCACTGTCCACAGCCTGCAGTGCATCCTCCAGACCTGGTGTTCCTTGGTCTGCTCCAGCAAGGTCCAGCTCTCTGCTAGTGCCCTGGGAAGGTGGTGGAAGATGGCCCAAGCACTTGAGCCCCTGCACCCCCTTGGGAGACCTGGAAGAAGCTCCAGGCTCCTGGCTCAGATTGGCCCAGCTCTGGCCATTGCGGCCATGTGGGGGAGTGAACCAGCAGATGGGATCTTTGTCACGATTCTTTGTCCACCGACACACGCCTGGCCTTTCCCAGTCACCTGAGTGTCCCAGGTTCCTAGTCCTTCAACTGACAGCTGACACATCTCTATACCCAAGATAGCTTCAACCCAGGTGCCCACTTCAGTAACACTCCCTGCCACTCAATCCAGGCATCCCCTTCCCCAGACCAGATCAGATCTGAATCCCCACCCCCTCAAAGGCAGACCCAGGAATCCCTAACACCTCTCACCTGGGAGCTTCAGGTGCAAGGTAACCCCTTAGAACCTTCCAGAACTTTTATACCAGCTCCTAGCCCTCCCTCCTGCTCCTTTTTTTTTTTTTTTTTTTTTTTGACAGGCAGAGTGGACAGTGAGAGAGAGACAGAGAGAAATGTTTTCCTTTTTCGTTGGTTCACCCTCCAATATCGCTGATCCCAAGGCAGGAGCCAGGTGCTTCTCCTGGTCTCCCATGGGGTGCAGGGCCCAAGCACTTGGGCCTTCCTCCACTGCACTCCCAGGCCACAGCAGAGAGCTGGCCTGGAAGAGGGATAACCGGGACTAGAACCCAGTGTGCCGGCGCCGCTAGGTGGAGGATTAGCCTAGTGAGCTGGGGCGCCGGCCCCTCCTACTCTTTATCAAGTGAAGCTCACCTCCTGAGCAAACAAGGTCAACCTCTTGGCATCAGGTGTTGGGCAGGGTCTGTCCCTCTCGTAAAGCTTACGGATGACAAGGTGGGGTCCACTTGGCTGAGTGCCAAGGCCAGGAGGGGCAGGACAAGCTTGAGGCATGGTCTCCAGAAGCTTTTGATTAATTTATTTTATTTATTCAGTGTGGCAAGGGAGAGAGAGAGAGAGAGAGAGAGAGAGAGAGACAGAGAAGTCTTCATCCACTGCTTCACTCCCCACACGGCCGCAATGGCCAGAACTGAGCCGATCCGATGGACCGCTTTGGATGTTCCCCCATCTGGAGAGTGAACCATCACATGGAAGACCTCTCTCTCTCTGTCTCTCTCTCTCTCTCTCTCTCTGCCTCTTCTTCTCTGTGTAACTCTGACCTTCAAATAAATAAATCTTTAAAAAAAAAGAATTTTTCCCTCTCTTTCCTGATATTTTATTACAAAAAAAAAAAAAAAAGGCAAAAACACCCCAAGCAGGCAGTAAAGTTTAAAGAATGGCATGGCAAACACCCATACAACCATATACCACTTTATGGATTCTATCACATCATGGGGACTATCTTGTACATTAGCAAGGCTAGCCAGCCAGCCAGCCTCAACCTGCCAGCCCCTTCTCAAACCATCTCTGTCTCTGAGAAGGGTGACTTGGGCTGCAAGTTGCCCCCCTCCCAAGAGACGTCATTCTAGCGAGCATGAGGGAAGCTGAGGGGCTGAGGGGGTGCAGGTCCTCCTTGGGGCAGGGTGGGGCTGGGCTTTAGGTGCCCCCCTGCCCTGGACTCTCAGACACCATGGCAGAAAGGTCCTGGAGCCGTAGCCCACCCTTGGGTCTGGAACCTCGGAGTGGGTGTCAGACTCCTTCGGCCCCGCGAGGGTGGATCTCTCGCCACCTCAAGCCCCGAGTCCTCTTGTCTGGCGTCTCCAGAATTGCTACTCTTGTTTAGTTTATTTTCTCTTTGTTTCCAGAATACAGGACAATCAAACACCTATCTCCGAGAATTGCCCAGTCATATTATTGTATGTCATTTCATCCCCTAAAATAACGCGACACAGGTGTCATCCCGTATTTACTAACAGGAAACAGGCTGGCCTGGGGTGGGTGGCAGATTTGAATGTCCACCAGCTTCGCCCGCTATCGTGGTCTGGAAGTCTGTTTTTGGAGAGTGGCCATCAGCCAAGACAGCCACTCCCCGGGAGAGCCTCAAGCAGGACAAGGCTTCTGTTCGTGGGGCCAGGGGGCATCTGTCGGCTCAGACGGAGGAGGCAGCTGAAGGAAACGCATGAAATAACAGAAACAAGGGCTTTTTTATTATTATACTTGAAGATTCCAGAGGGGGAAGGTAACATGACTTGTATGGCCAGTGGGAAGGTTAGCAGGGAGGGACTGCAGAGAGAGAGAGAGAGAGAGAGAGAGAGAGAGGACCAAAGCTGTCATTGGGCCAGGGCATTCTCCAAGCAGGTTTCCCGTGGGGCGATCTAATTGGAGGGTTTAGCTCCAGCAGGCATGGTTCCTGGAGGCCATGCTGTGAAGGACAGATGGGCACCGCGGCCCCTGTGCACAGCCCGTGTGGAGTGGGGTCAGTGGAGTCAGTCATGTGGGTTGCATCCAGCTGTCCTACCAGGTGAAGGGCTGGTAACCGGGCCCCTGCTCCTGGGGTGAGCAGCCTGGACGCCACGGCAGCACAAACCCTGGGAACTCACTACGCTCTGAGGGCAGAGTGCGAAATTCTTTTGCAAGCATTTGGGTGTGTGAACCAGTGAATGAGAGTGCTTTCTCTCTCTCTCTCTCTCTCTCTCTCTCTCTCTCTCTCTCTCTCTGCACCTCATGTTAGAAAAACAAAAACAGGGCCGGTGCCGTGGCTCACTAGGCTAATCCTCCACCTAGCGGCGCCGGCACACTGGGTTCTAGTCCCGGTCGGGGTGCCAGATTGTGTCCCGGTTGCCCTCTTCCAGGCCAGCTCTCTGCTGTGGCCCGGGAGTGCAGTGGAGGATGGCCCAGGTGCTTGGGCCCTGCACCCCATGAGAGACCAGGAGAAGCACCTGCCTCCTGCCTTGGGATCAGCGCCATTGGAGGGTGAACCAACGGCAAAGGAAGACCTTTCTCTCTGTCTCTCTCACTGTCCACTCTGCCTGTAAAAAAAAAAAACACACACACACACACACACACAGCACAGCTCCTGAGTTTCTCTGGCTTTCTGTATCCCCACATGACTGCCTTCTCCCCCTGCACACACTCCCACCATGATGCCATGGCGAGATGCAGACCAAGGCCCTCACCAGGGGGGGAGTCAGTGGGGCTGCCAGGTCTTGGATTTTCAGCTGCAAAACCGTGAGCTGGAGAAATCTCCTCTGCTTTACAAAGGACCCGGGCTCAGATATTTTATTAAGCAATAAAAAACAGAACTCAGGTGATCTACCAAGGATGAAGCCTCCTGATGGAGAAAATAAACCAAATCTGCTGGGGTTGTTAGAGGAATTCTCCCTGACACAAAGCAACGACAGCGCCCCCTGATGGAAGGAATTCACCCCACGGCCACTTGGAGAGCACCTTATTCAGGGTAGAGGAACTGGATAAGGCTGATGCTAACAACTCCGACAGATAGAGATCCCTGCCTTAGGGTGTTTGATTGTCCTGTGTTCTGGAAACAAAGAGAAAATAAACTAAACAAGAGTAGCAATTGTGGAGGCATTCAGGGAGAAACCAGGAGATTTTTCACTGAGCTTCCTGTCCCTTGGGGACCATGTCCACTGGGCCTAGCCTCCTCTGGGCCTCTGGTTAGACAACATAGCCCAGAACCGTGACCTTGGGGGTTCCCATGCCCTCCATGAAGCTGTCCGACTAGAAAGGCCTGAGTCCACCCCTCCCCCGTCTCCCCTCTCCCCACACCCATCAGGGAGACTTATTCTGGAAGCCTCCCCAAGAATTCCACACACAGAGAACACACGCTGAGAACAGCAGGGGCTTGGGCTGCGCGGGCTGCCGGCTCTCATTGCTGGTCTGTGAGGCTTGTTTGCTTGTCCGTCCTCCTTAAGTTAACTTCCTAAGAGCAGGCCCCATGAAGACTGCCAGTCGAGTCCTGGTGTACAGATACTCAGTAAATGTGGCTTGGAGTCATAGTTTCATTGGTAGCCAAAATGTCCTAAATTCACTTTAGCGCGGACAATGTATGTTTGTCTTGCCTTTTTTTTTTTTTTAATTTTTAATGTGTTCTTTATTTGAGAGGCAGAAAGAAAGGGAGTGAGAGCTCCAATCTGCTGGTTTACTCCCTACCTTTGAAGAGTTAAAATTGTATATGTGCGGATGTAAAAAGTTAAGCTTAAGCTTACAGGTTTAAACCTTCCTGGTGCAGCTGTGAAAATAAGACAGAGTAAAGTAGCACCTTGACAGTAGGGACTCCATTTTGGAGCACTTGAGACTGCATTCTGGGAAAGCAACCCCCCCCCCCACCGTGAGACTCTGGTCTGAAACTATGATCTCAACTAGTCGGACAATAGCAGTGCACTACATCACCCTTGGCAACGCACAAAAACCCCCTAGCATGATTGCTCAAGCTTAAAAGTAGAAAGGTTGCACCTGGGCTAATAATGAAGATGTGATTTGTCTATGTCTTAAAATCATAATTGCTGATTGTAAGATATTAGCAACCGCTTAGCAACTGTGTATTCTCCCCCCCTCTCCCGGTTTTGCGGTTTTTGCCTTTATAAACCCTAACCTTTGGTTATTCGGGGCTGCTCTGTTCATGATGATCAGACAGCCCCAGCATGCTGGATAATCAATAAAACTTCCCCGTGCTGTTTGCATAAGAGACGTGTCTCTTGGTGACATTTTTCGGGTGGTCGACTCTGACACCTTCTTGCAACAGCTGGGCTGGACCAGGCTGAAGCTGGGAGCCAGGAAGAGAGAAAGTTCTTCCATCCAATAGTTCCCTCCCCAAGTAACCAGAATGGCTGAAGCTGGGCTGAGCTGAAGCCAGGAGCCAGGAGCTTCTTCTGGGTCTCCCACATGGGTGCAGGTGCCCAGACACTTGGGCCATCTTCCACTGCTTTCCCAGGCCATTAGCAGGGAGCTGGATTGGAAGGGGAGCAGACGGGACTTGAACTGGTACCTATATGGGATGTCAGCACTGCAGGCAGAGGCTTAACCTAGTGTGCAGGGTCTGAGTCCACCCAAACGCGGATGGACTGGGTCCCAGGAAAGGCAAGTGCGCCACTCACCCGTTCCCCAGCCTCCCGATCCCGGAGACAATCAGACGCAGCGGGAAGTCGAGTCAAGCAGGAACTCGTTTATTGCACGCGTAGTAAAACCTTTTAAAGCACAAAACTGCACGATTATTGGGTCAGAGCATAAGGACCAACCAATTGCTTAAAAGGTCATTTTATGGGGCGATTTTTTACGGAACCAGCCATATGTCTGTAGACTTGTCATCAGTCGTCGTCATCTCTCCTGATGCTGCACGGCCAATCAGCTTTGGTGGTAAACAACCTCGGGTTCCACCCACCTTACTTCCTTTGGGCGCCATCTTTGGATTGCCTCGTGCGCCTAATATCGCTGCACTAGTAGGCCACAGTGCCGGCCCTGGAAGCTAGGAATTCAATCTGGGTCTCCCCCCATGGGGGGCAGGGGCTCGAGGACTTTTAATCATCATCTGCTGGGGCCAGCACACACAGATGTGGGAACACACACTTCCACACTCTGACCCCCACTGGCTTCTCTTCCTGAGAATTTCAGCTCGCCTTGAGCACGCTGAATCTGCCGGTGAGCTTGGCTTGGCTGTCGCGTCCAGAAATCTAGGCCAACCCATCCTGGGTATTGCCTGATCATTGTCCTTGAAACCCAGCCCAGAAGTGAAGTCATTCTTTGGGAATCGCTGGGTGAACACTGGGTGAAGAGACAGCATGGCTCCCCCCTGGGAGGTGTGCCTTCTGTACCCCGCCTCCTGAAACAATTCCATCTGTCCGTCTGCAGAGATCCCAGGTTTCCACGGGGATGATGCTTCAGCTGAGCCCTGTTGGAATAGTCAAAGTGAACCAGACAGAAGGTGTTCCAATGTCAAGGGCCAAGGCTGTGGATCCCAGCACCTGGTAGAGAGCCAAAGCACTGGATTCACAACATGGACTCTCCCAGCTGTTCTGCTTCCAATCCAGCCCCCTGCTAACGCACCTAGGAAGGCAGCAGAGGATGGCCCAAGTGCTCGGGCCCCTGTGGCCCACATGGGAGCCCCAGATGGAATTCCTGGCTCCTGGCTTCAGCCTGGCCCCAGGCCCAGCTGTTGCGGCCATGTAGGGGGATGAACCAGAGGATGGATGATCACTCTCTCTCTCTTCCTCCCTCTGGCCACTCTGCCTTTTAAATCAACACATCTTGCAAGAAAGTAATAAACAGACTCTCTTTGAGTACATATTTATGGGGCACTTTTTGGTGTTTCAATATATGTATGCACCGTATGTGGATCGAATGAGAGTGGTTAGCGTATCACCTCATAGATTTATTATCACTCCCTGGTGGAAGCACTCAAACCTTCTTCTAGCTGTAATATCCAACACCTTCTTGTTAACCAGGTCACCCTACCAGGCCACACCCCTCTTCTCTTAGTGTCCCTTTGTAGCTGCTGGCATCCTCCCCCTCACCTCCCTCTTCCACCCCTCCCCCATCTCTCCCAACCACTGTTCTACAACTGACCACTATGATGTCAGCATTTTTGAGATTCCCCCATCTGAGTGAGGCCCTGGGTGTTTGTGCTTCTGTGTCTGGCCACACTGTCCTCCAGGTTTATTCGTCCTGGATGTCTCGAGGGCCAGGACTTCCTTCTTTTCGTGGGTGAACGGGATCTCACTGTGTAGAAACACCATGTTTTTCTCTCTCCGTTCATCTGCCGATGGGCGTTCAGGTTGATTTAAAAGCTTGGTTATTGTGAATGACACTGCAGCTAACACAGGGATGTAGTCACAGGACTCTGGACAGACAGATGGACGGACAGAGAGGTGGCCCAGGACAGACAGATGGATGGACCAATGGACAGATGGATGGATGGGTGGATGGTCAGATGAATGGATAAATAAGTACATACATAGGTCAGTCAGGGAGCTATGGCTTTGTCTCATTGTGAGATTAGGGCACATGTAATAAAGTTAAGTCTGGAAAGTTGGGTTTTGGGGGCTGACACCATGACATGGTGGGTAAAGCTGCCATCTGAGGAGTGAACCAGCGAATGGAAGATCTCTCTGTCTACCTCTCTCTGTGACTCCTTCAAACAAACAAAATAAATCTTTGTTTCTTAAAGAATAGTTTAGCACAAGGTTGCCCATCAATGTGTATTGCATGAAGGATGAGGGGCAGCTCTCCCCTCCCCGACCCTGCAGCCCTGTCCCCTGTCTTGGCACCTGACCGGGCCCTGGTACACTGCAGGACACACCGTGTGCCACGCTCTGCCCTCCAGGATGGTGCCGGTCAAGGCTGAGCAAACCTCCCTGTGTTGCCATGCCCTTCCAACCGGGGGGACTCTGACTTACAGACGTTTGGCCATGGTCCCACAGATGGCGGCTCAGCCAAGCCATCTGGCACTCCTAAAAGCTCCCGGGGGGCTCCCGATGCTGAGAACAGGGGACCAGTGCCCTGCATTTCAGCTGAGTTGCCTGATGAGCTAAACGTTCCAACACTGCAGTCTTGGGGAGCCTGCGACTGCACTGCAGTGTGCTTCCAGGAGACACCAATGGGGTGACCCTTGGACCGGAAGTGTTGTACAACAGATCCTTCTGGAATGGTGGCAATGTGGCTGTTAGGTAGGAAGTCAGTTATGAGCTTATGTGTGTGTGACATAAAGGCCTAAAGAGAAGACCTCTATGACCAGCATATGCTGCATCTCAAAGTCATCCTGATGGTGTTTCAGGGGCAGCCCGGTATTCACATCCTGCCCTGCCTGACCCCTTCTACCTGATATCTCTCAGGTGCAGCCCAGTATCTGCATTTCAAACACCCTGCTCCAGATCCCAATCCTCTAGGGGGTCCTGCCCACCCTTCCTCCTGGCTGATAACATTTGCATCCATAAAGTCCTTTGTTTCAGACCTTCAAGAGAAAACTCAGATAGAAGTTTTTCTATTTACATCCAAAAAGCCCTTTGTTCCAAGGGGAACAGAGGTGGGGAAGCAAGACCCATCTCCTTAAAAACCCCAGGCCCCAACCCGACTGCGTGCTCAGCCCTCTGCCTCTCTGCTGAGTCGCCTGCCTGGTCTGGCCAGGCGTAATCTCTGCACTCAACTATGTAACCTCGCTCCTTCCCCCCCCCCCCCGCCGAGTCCGAGCGACTGGGCACTCTCTCTCAGGTCCTGTCTGGAGAGGTGCCCATCCGTTCTTACGGATGTCCCTTCCCTAATAAACTTTGCTACTTTTACCTCCCACTACTCTCTGTCTCACGCCTGAATTCTTTCTTGCGCGAAGACAAGAACCCTGAAATTTCTCCGGTAACATTTTTGGCAACCACGAAGGGATTTTGAGGACATCGGAGGTCAGTATTCCTTCCCTCAAGCGGGAACGATCTGTGGAAGTGACCATTGAGTGTTCCGCACCCCACAGCTCTCCGAGAACACGGAGTCCCCTCCGGCCACGGCTTAGCTATGGCCGAAACTCCAGAGGGATTGTAAGGAACGGGAGGGAAATTAGGAAGGGCAGTTGGCTGGGAGCCTGGAGACCCCCTGAGCTCTCTTCAGCTTCCCGGCAGCCGGACTGCGACCCGAGGACCAGGTCTCTCTCTCGGAGGGACGCCTGGTCACGCTGCCTACTGCTACGCGAGCAGGGCTTAGCTTCGGTCGAGGCTAATATTGGCCCTCCAGGTAAACTCAGACAACTAGGTAGTGGGTAACCTTGAGCGATAGGAGGTTTCAAACCCCACCCAGCCCCCAGACAGGAGGGCCTTTCCCTATGCTCTCCTCCAGCTGAGATTCATAGCGGAAGGTGAGGGCACGTCTTGTCCTCCATTGCTTTCTGCCTTCCTCCTCCTCCCGGGGGCTCCCTCCCCCACTCTTTTGCTCTCCTCATCTCCATTCCTATACCACTGGCCAGGAGAAAGGGAGAGGGAAATTCCACAGGTCTCTCCACCTAAGGGAAAAGCTGTTACCTGTTAACCCTTTCCAACCTGGTAGAAGGTTTTCCGTCTTTGCAGCTTATGGTAGCTCTGGTGCGTCTTAAAGTTTTTGTGAACTATTCCTGTTGCTAAGCTTTGATTGCCTGAGGACTAAATCTGGAAAAGAGCTAAAGTTTATTATCTGTTGTAATTGACTGAGTGTCTGCAGTAGTCCTAATTGATCTGGCTTTGGTTGAATTATAGGAGGTTCCCAGCACTCTTGGTAAAATGGCGCACCTACCCAACCCCACGGCTAGTCCTGCCAGGCCCCGGTGTGCGCAGTCTTCCCTGTAAATGGGGGACCACACCCTTTCTCTGCACTTTGTTCCAGTCCTCGTGGCCTGCCGCACCCAGGCAGGCATAGCCAGATATCTCTAGGGAGCGCGCCCCCAGGGCAGCTTTTTTCCTCCCTGGGAGGAATTTCCAATTCAGTACCACTGCTGGCCTCACCTAAGGGAGCAAGACCCTTAATCCATCAACCTTTCCAACCTGATGGGTTTTTCTCTTTGCAGTTATGGACGCCTAAGCAATGGGCTCATACGCTGATGACGAGTTCTTTTCTGTGCTGCTGTCCCTGACTTATCTGAGAGCGTTCACCTGTCTTGAAGTTTTCGCGTTTTTATTGCCATTGTGAGTCTTGATTGGGAAAACTGCAACGGGAAGTTGTTTACGTTAAACCGTTTGACTCTGACAGCTTAAATTCTAAACCGAAGGCTGGCGCCCTGGCTCTCTAGGCTAATCCTCCGCCTTGCGCCTTGCGCCTTGGGACACTGGCACACCGGGTGTCCCGGTTGCCCCTCTTCCAGGCCAGCTCTCTGCTGTGGCCAGGGAGTGCAGTGGAGGATGGCCCAAGTGCTTGGGCCCTGCACCCCATGGGAGACCAGGAGAAGCACCTGGCTCCTGCCATCAGATCAGCGCAGTGTGCCGGCCGCGGCGGCCATTGGAGGGTGAACCAACGGCAAAAGGAAGACCTTTCTCTCTGTCTCTCTCTCACACTGTCCACTCTGCCTGTCAAAAAAAAAAAAAAAATTCTAAACCGAGTCTTCCAACTTTGGGCTTCCAGTCGGATCCCTGGAACTCTCAAAGGATGAGACTCTAAAATTTGTTAAAGTAACAGCTGCTTGAGTCAATTCAGGTTATGTGAAATGTATTAAAATGTTGTAAACGGCGTCAGACCTATGCTGTATTCATGTTTTTGCTTTCCAGCTAGAGTGGTCTTATGAAAATGAGAGTAAATTCTGTGTATACAGGCCTTTATGTTGTTAACTAAAGTAAGCCAGTACAGTTTGGTTCAGAGAATTGAGTTAATGCACAAGCCCTTGGGTTTGCCCGGTGGCTCCCTTGCTCAGTTGTACATGTCCTTGATATGCTTTAAACTTGTTTCTTTTCAAAGTTGTAAACATGCACTAGTGTCCCTGTTGCTGCTCAGGTGTTACCCTCATGTTACTTAAAGGCATGGGAAATGGAGTTTTGACTTTAATTCAGATAATGGTGTGGTAGTCATTAATAACTCAGTGTTTTAAGTCATCTAGGCATCGGTGCTAAGTAAAACTTGGGAAAATGTATTACGTGTACTTTTAGCATCTCAAATTCGATAAGAGAGACTGAGTTTGTTAGCATGTATTCTCAAAGGTTGTCCATACATGACAATTCAAGACTATGTAAAAGTAACTACGGGTGTAAAGTTTCAGAAGGTGTGGTGTGAGCAAGTCATGAAAAGTTTTCAAATGTTTACGATTTTAAAATATTGTTTATGAGTTTTCTTCAAGTTGAGTGCTAATGCCAAAATTACACTGACCTAAAGTTGAAGTCTGATCTTCTGTTATAACAATGGGGTTTTTAAAAAATGTGCACTAATGTTGGTAAATATCTGGAAATGGTCTCAATCGTAAATCTTAAATCTGTTTTTGCAAAAACTGTAACGTCTCTTTTTAACAATGTCTGCTTAATCGGTTGCTCTGCCATTTCTAAAGTTAGGTCGTGTAAGCTCTTTTTGACTCTGTTAAATAATTCTGAGTTATGTGATGACTTTGTGTGCTAACTCTTATGTTCAAGGTTTTTTTTATTTCTGGTTTATTCGACAACAAGAGACCTAGAATTCATGTTCTGCCAAAGTAATCTATTGTGTACTCTACCGTCTCTGTTAAGTTCAGATTGATGAAAAGCATTGTTACATATCATTATGATCAGGTCTGGTCTAAAAGTGTTAAAATCACCCTGACTAATGAATGGCTGTCATTTCAGGAATTAAGGAATTCTATTTTGACCAGATACTCTAAGTTCTCTTGGCACCTTTAACAGACTTTCTGAAAATCAAAGTTCTAAATCCTCTGGACTTTTGGTATCTCCAGAGGGCTCCTGGAGATGTCAAAAGATAGATCTCTCATCTTGCAGAGATAATAACCAATCAGGCTGTTTAGATTAAAAGTGGTGCCAAGATGTGAAATGATGCTAAACTTCAGTTATAAATTGTGGGGAGCAACTCGGACTAGACTAAGTTACTGGAATTAAGACTTATTCTATGCATCTGCTCTCCCACAATATGGCGCTGGGAGAGGAGTAAACAACTTTTACACAGCTGCCTCCAGTTCGACCAATAACCTGCAGGAGCTGATCCTGCTCCTGATTGGAGGAGAGCAGGGTACTCGGCATGTGGGTAGCCGAGTTGGGATTGGTGGAAGAGGACTATAAAGGAGGAGAGAGCCAACATGCACCAGGAACACCTGAGGAACATCTGAGCAGCCCCCGAGAGAGCCAACCGGCCGTGTGCCGCTCCCCCGCGGAAGTGGGGAAAGTGGCAGGGGGGCCCGCCCCTCAATGGAGGTGGGGAGGGCCGAGCAGACAAGAGAACAGCGCGGGGTCCTGTGTCGTTCCTCTGCGAAGAGGGGGAGCGACAATGAATGTGTTTCTTTCTAGCTGCTCCAGTCTCTGGCTCAGAAGCCAGATCCTTTAAACAGGGGCTGACACAGTCTCCGTCCAGCTAACGCTGAACAACCAGGCATTGCTAGTTCAAATGTGGATCAAACAGAGGTCTAGCCAAAAGGGAGAAAGTGTTCCAAAAGAGACTTAGAGCCAACAGGGGATGGTTATGCGGCAGATGCTAGAGCACTGGGTTCCAGGAGCCCAAGAAAACTCTAGTGTCCACAGCTACACGGTGAAAGCCCGGAAGCCCAAAACCTAAACTTATGGGTTACACGGTAAGACTAGTTAAACCCAGAAACCCAGGCCCATAGCCCACTGGCTACATGGTAAATATCCAGAAGCCAAGGGATGGCAGAGACCTCTGCCACAATTTCTCCTCTCTAAGTCAGGCTATGCAGTAAGCACTGGTCAAATGCCAGTTAAATCTGAAAGCCCAGGAAGTCAGGCTAGAGACCCGACTCGCTGCCTCACTTCTCCTCTTTTCTCTTCCAGAAGGGAAGTTACTACTGTTCTGCAGGACTCTCCACTGTGATGTACGGTTTGATCCCCAGACCTGATGTAAGAGATGACTGACCTTTTCTGTAATAATGCCTGGCCACAGTATAGGGCCCCAAACAGCATAGCCAGAAAAAGAGGTTAAACTATGAACTGATGTGACAGCTAGATCGATTTTTCGGTGTACGCGGTAAATGGGCAGGACTCCCCTTTTAAACCAAACTGAGGGATAGATAGGAAGTTGCACTGATGACCTCAAAGTATGCAAGCAGGTCACCACAGTGGATCTTACCTAAAGGGTCATAGTTCTCCTCATGGGCGCGGTCTTAACTCGCAGGAAAATACTAAGTGTCAGAATTTGCCCATGACCACAGTTTTTTAGCTCACCCTGACATTAAAGAAATCTTCAAAAATCAGGGATGGGTTGAGCACCCCCTTGACTGACATCATAGAGGCTGCCTATTTGGTCTACTTTATTAGAGACTAGGAGAACGAGGAGCAAGCAAGCAGCAGAGGATGGGCAACAGGCCAATCCATGGCTGCTTTACACAGTGATCTGCCGTCAAGGAGACCCAGCAAGGCCAGTGCACCCCAAACAGCACCTGTTGCTGATATGAGGAGCCAGGGCATTGGACAAGCAGCTGTCATGACAGCAAATGCCTTCTGTCAGTGCTGCCAAGAGCAAGGCCACTGGACACGGAACTGCCCTGGGTGTCGAAGGACTCCTGGTGCAGAACCACAGACCCTGTGGCCCTGAGCTAAAAAGCCTTTGGCTCTGCCCAGCCTCCGCCCAGCTTCCAGCTCCAGCCACTGCTATTGAGGGGATGGCCTAGGGTCAGTGACATGCAAGTTGCCTATTTCTATGAGCCTCCTATTCAGCTCTCCTCCTAGTCCAGCCATGTAATCCAAGTCAACAGGGGGCCTCCCTTAAAGGAGATTTGCATCTCTTGCAATTCTCTTCCAGCACCCCATGGATAGGTCTGGGCCTCACACACCCAGCCAGGCCTTAAAAGTCTATCCAATAGCATTAAGCTTAGAAAGCCCTCCCTGCCAGTTCCTAAACACAGGGCTTTCAGTAACAGCTAACTCAGATAGTCCTGCACCTATTTGGACAGGTCCTCACTGAGGACTTAAAGGGCCTATCTCTTGAAGGGGGTGCACAATAGTCCATAATGTAGATGGTTAAATGTAAATGATTTGTTAGTCTGTCTCCTTTCCCAGCCTGAGACTCTAGTCTTGTACATTGGTTTAACTTCCTAGCAAAACTAGCTACTAGGTATCCAGAGGAAAACAAAGCATTGCTAGTCCATTAGAGTGTTAATTATTGAACCCTTATCCTCACCCCTGGGGAGAGAAAACCTGCCCCAGAGAGGATATGGGCCATGCAGCAAATTCCTACTTCTGCAAACTTCAGGCAGTCCCAGTTTTCTCTATCAGGTTCCCAGATACAGGAAAACAGCACAGTTCCTAAACCAGGCTCTCAACAGGCAGCCAAAGCAGAGCCCCCTCCTTTGGGGGAAAGAGCAAACCACAGCCTTTGCTCAACTAAAGGATGCTATGACTAAAGCCCTGTGCTAGGACTGCCAAACCCAGAGAGACCCTCCCAGCTGTACTTCACTGGGAGGCAGGGAGGCACCTTAGGAGGGTTAACTCAGGATCTGGGACCTGTTAAGCAACCTGTGGGCTACTTTTCTGAAACCTTAGACATGGTTGCACAAGGATAGCCTCACTGCCTAAAGGCAATGGCAGCGGCTGCCTTGCTGACAGAGGAGGTATCTAGAATTACAGTGGGACAAGACATCGCCCTTTATACCCCACACCAAATAAATTCTCTATTAGAGCAAAAGGGCTCTCACTGGCTCACAGATCGCAGAATACTAAAATATCAGGTCCTCCTCCTAAAAAACCCTCAGGTAAAAATAAGGCATTGCTCTACTCTAACCCAGGGGGAAAGTGGTCCCCTCCACTCCTCTGCTGAGACTATAGACTTGATCTATGCCAGCAGAAGGGACCTAAAAGACAGCCCCCTGACTAACACACATGAAGTTTGGTTCATAGATGGAAGCAGCTTTGTCAGATGGGACCTGCTTCTCAGGGTATGCAACAGTTACGGCATGGCACGTTATTGAAGCGTGCTCTGCCCCCAGGAACTTTTGCTCAGTTAGCAAACTGATTGCCTTAACCAGAGCTCTAGATCACACAGGGGATTTGTAAGGCACCTTCACTCTGCATGGAGACCTCAGACTTGTGGTAAGGTAGAAAGAGCCAACCAGGCTCTATGGAAAACATCACAAGGATAAAAATGTGTGCTTGGTAAGTAAGGTTTAGAAGGAAAGAGTGTTCTTGGCAAGAAGGGTTAAAAAGGAAAGAGCTTTTTAAATAAGGAAAGGACATGGTTGTAAGAATCCTGATGGCTAGTTTACTCTAGACTGGAATGGAAATGATGGCATGTTTCAAGTAAGTTGAAGAGGGTGTGTGGAAGTCACAAAAGGTTATGAAAGAAAGAAATTGGACATGCTAAGTGCTGTTCTGGGGGGTGTCTGTGCCATGTTCTAGGAAGAATGTTGTCTCTGGGTCAATCAGACTGGACAGGTACAAATCCAAATTCGTACTTTTCCTGGACAAAGCCAAGCAGCTCCAGGACCAGGCCAAGCAGGGCTGGGATTTGTGGCCTGACATCTGGTCATGGAAATCCTGGCTATTTCTTCTCCTTGGCGCAATAATTCTGTAATCTTGATGCTTCTCCTTGCACTGTGTTTTTGTTGTTTTTTGTTTGTTTGTTTGTTTGTTTGTTTTGTTTTTTTGTCTTTTTTTTGACAGGCAGAGTGGACAGTGAGGGAGAGAGACAGAGAGAAAGGTCTTCTTTTGCCATTGGTTCACCCTCCAATTGCAGCCGAGGCCGGTGCACTGCGGTCGGCGCACCACACTGATCCGAAGGCAGGAGTCAGGTACTTCTCCTGGTCTCCCATGGGGTGCAGGGCCCAAGGTCTTGGGCCATCCTCCACTGCACTCCCTGGCCACAGCAGAGAGCTGGCCTGGAAGAGGGGCAACCGGGACAGAATCCGGCGCCCCAACCGGGACTAGAACTCGGTGTGCCGGCGCCATAAGCGGAGCATTAGCCTATGAGCCATGGCGCTGGCTCCGTTTTTATTTTCTGTTTGTTAGAGAGGTGGGAGTGGGGGCAGAAGCTGGAGGAGAACTCAACCGGCGCTCCGTGTGGGTGGCACTTGAACCATCCTGAACCGTCCCTGCTGCCTCCCAGGAGCCACGTCAGCAGGAAGGTGGAGTCAGGAATGAAACCCACTCGCTCTAATACGGGACATGGGTGTGTCTGAGCCACGGGCTTCTCATCTGCCTGAGCGCCAGTTCCCAGAGGGCTAAGCAAGAGCACCAGGTTAGGGGTAAAGACGAGGAAGAACTGGCCTGGGGAATGGGGTGGAGTCCTTAAGCACAAACTGGGGCGAAACTTCAGCAGGGAGATCGCATCTGGGACAGATGGGAGGACAGAGGTCAGACCACCCACCTGCAGCTGAGCTCCAGGGAGAGGGGACAGCCTTTGGTCAGAGAAGCCAGCCCCTTCTCAGGGGGGAGGGCGCCAGAGAGGCACACCTGGGGCTCGGCGGTGTGCCCCCGCTGAGCCTTCCCTTCAGAACTCCTGTTTGGACAGACATTCTCAAGAGCTAACCCCGAAAAGAGTTGGTTCAAACCAGCGTCTCCTCTCCTTGTGACGTTCGGAAGAGCCCAGGATTCTCAACACCTGTCTCCCTCGTGCTCCCACTCTTAGCAGCAGGTAGCCAGAGCTGAGAGTCACACCGCCCTCCAAGAGTGGGTCCCGCCTGCACACACCCACATGCACACCAGCTTTAGCCATGTCCTTTTATTGAGCCATTTGTATGGGAATGGTGATCAGGGAGTTGTCACACCCCACCACGGGGCCCTGCCACGGAGGAGGCGGGCTCAGCAGTCGCTGGGGCAGTTTCTGGGATGGTGTCCCAGTGCAGGCCAATGGCGTTGACGAATAAGCCAGCTCGGCCACTGATGAATCGGAGCACGGTGTTTGGGTCCAAGGGGACAGCATACAACATTATGCCTGTGTCTTTCCCAAAGGAAAGGAAGCGACCCTCGTCAGTCACAAAGTTCAGCGTCTTCAGGTAGTTGCTGTATGACCCAGACACCGCGATCACTGACTCCCCTGGGTGCAGAAAGATCTCCTCCAGGTCTCCCAGCTTGCCACCCACGTAGTCGCTCCACACCTGGCCATAGCGCACCTGGAGACTGGGGACGGGTGGGAGGGCAGGAACGGGGACACTGATTAGGTCATCAGAGTTCAGGACCTTTTGACCTGCACGTGGAGTCCTCCAAACTGGACGCTAGCATGAGCAGTCCCTGCTAGTTGCCCCAAAAGTGTAGGCCGGGTGAGCCCTGGAGGACCACACAAAGAACTTCAGCTCCTGGCCTGGCTGACAGCAGGTGCAGAGAAGGAAGGCAGCTTGCCCAGAGTCTCCCACATACCGCAAATGGCAGGCCTTGAATTTGGAGTCTAGCTTCCTACGATGCCCCACCCTTTCCCACACTTGTGGAAGCAAAGGGATTTTCTAACAGCTGAGTGGCTCCCTTGTGGGAGAGGGAAGAGGCTTGTCCATGCTGTCCCAGGAGGCAGATCCAGGATCAGCGGACACACTTTGGCTCTGCACGTGATAGAATTTTCCAACTGGCAATGGAGTGGGGACTGCTCAAGAGAGGCGTTGAGCAAAGTTGCAGGGCACCCAGCAGGGATATTGGAAAGAAACTTTAAACCACAGAAGGCGGGTGGGCTGGGCTGGTCGACTTCCAGGCCCCTGAGAGTTAGTGGTTATTAATGATTTGCCACCACCAGGCATATTTGGGGAGGGAGGAGTCCAAAGGGTACGGTTCTGGAAGCCGAGTCCTCTCACAGCTATCCCCATATCCTGCCTCACTAGGGACCTGTTGGTTGAGGCACAGGTGGCCCAGAGTGAAAGAGCACTTCCTGAGGTCTAAGACCTTGGAGGAACACGGAAGAGCCTTACCCCACGATATTGAAGCTGTTGACCCGGACACGGATGGCTGTGATGGGCCCTTCCAGCTGGAGGCCGGAGTGGGAGAATGGCTCTCCTCCTCCACTTCCGTACTCGCCACTGTAGGAGGAGTACCTGGCCTGGACTGCAGTGGAAAGAAAGGGGGGCTTGGAGGCAAGGACCTCCCAGTTCCCACCGCTCAGGGGCGGCCCTGCAAGCCTTGGCCACCAGCCGAGCAGGGGCCCCTTCCTGCCACCTGCCACCAGAGTCCCAGCGGCTCACTTACTGGCACTGGCAGAGGCCGAGGCACAGAGAAGGCCCAGGAGCATGAAGGTCCACATCGTGAGGCTGCAGGGGGAAGAAGAAAGGAGGGGGAGGTTCCTCCTTTCCCTCTGGCCTCTGGGTGGCCTGACCCTTCAGCTCCCAGCTAGCCAGACCCAGGCTCAAGGTGCACAGCACTGTCCACAGCCTGCAGTGCCATCCTCCAGACCTGATGTTCCAGGGTCCGACTGTCACTGGCCCGCCCTTGGTCTGGCTGTAGCCACGCCCTCCTTTTCCCCTCCAAGCAGAAGGTCAGCGCTCACTCTTGGTGTGCGCTGTGTCCTGACACAGCCAGGACGGGGACTTTCTGAATTAGGATGGAGGATAGGCCTCAGCCTGGAGACGGCTGAATTTCCTGAACCCAGCATCAGAGCCAACACCGACAAGCTGGCCGCTGGAGTGCAGTAGGTGAGTCCTCCGCCCCTGGAGCGGCCATCCCATATGCGCACTGGTTCAAGTCCCGTCTGCTCCACTTCCGATCCAGCTCTCTGCTAGTGCCCTGGGAAGGCGGTGGAAGATGGCCCAAGCACTTGGGACTCTACACCCCCTTGGGAGACCTGGAAGAACCTCCAGGCTCCTGGCTCAGATTGGCCCAGCTCTGGCCATTGCGGCCATGTGGAGGAGTGAACCAGCAGATGGGATCTTTGTCACGATTCTTTGTCCACCGACACACGCCTGGCCTTTCCCAGTCACCTGAGTGTCCCAGGTTCCTAGTCCTTCAACTGACAGCTGACACATCTCTGCACCTAAGATAGCTTCAACCCAGGTGCTCACTTCACTAACACTCCCTGCCACTCAATCCAGGCATCCCCTTCCCCAGACCAGATCAGATCTGAATCAACACTGACCTCTCTTTATCTCTCTCTCTCTCTCTCTGCGTCTTCTCTGTCTGTGTAACTCTGACCTTCAAATATATAAATAAATCTTTATTTTTTTATTTTTGTATTATTTTTTTATTTTTTGACAGGCAGAGTGGACAGTGAGAGAGAGACACAGAGAGAAAGGTCTTCCTTTGCCTTTGGTTCACCCTCCAATGGCCGCCGTGGCCGGCGCGCTGCGGCCGGCGCACCGCGTTGATCCGATGGCAGGAGCCAGGAGCCAGGTGCTTTTCCTGGTCTCCCATGCGGGTGCAGGGCCCAAGCACTTGGGCCATCCTCCACTGCACTCCCTGGCCACAGCAGAGAGCTGGCCTGGAAGAGGGGCAACCGGGACAGAATCCGGCGCCCGGCCCGGGAATAGAACCCGGTGTGCCGGCGCCGCTAGGCGGAGGATTAGCCTAGTGAGCCACGGTGCCGGCCCAATAAATGAATCTTTAAAAAAAGAATTTTCCCCCTCTTTCCTGATATTTTGATACAAAAAGAAAAAAAAATAAACAAACAAAGAAAAAAAAAACGAACAACAAGCAGGCAGTAAAGTTTAAAGAATGGCATGGCAAACACCCATACAACCATATACCACTTTATGGATTCTATCACATCATGGGAACTATCTTGTAAATTAGCAAGTCTAGCCAGCCAGCCAGCCTCAACCTGCCAGCCCCTTCTCAAACCATCTCTGTCTCTGAGAAGGGTGACTTGGGCTGCAAGTTGCCCCCCTCCCAAGAGACGTCATTCCAGCGAGCATGAGGGAAGCTGAGGGGCTGAGGGGGTGCAGGTGCTCCTTGGGGCAGGGTGGGGCAGTGTGGGGCTGGGCCCCTGCCCCAGACTCTCAGACACCCTGGCAGAAAGGTCCTGGAGCCCTCCCCCACCCTCGGGTCTGAAACTTCAGAGTGGGTGTCAGACTCCTTCGGCCCCGCGAGGGTGGATCTCTCCACCTCAAGCCCCGAGTCCTGTTGTCTGGCGTCTCCAGGACTGGCCCCTGTGACCCCTCTGAGTCAGCAGGTCTTCCAAGAAGACAGAAGCATGGAGGCCATGGAGGGTCTGGAGTAACTAGCATCGCTTATCAGTGGCTCCTGACCCGTCGCTCAGGGCATCCCACTCCCTCCCCTCGTGCTGGCTCACCATCTGGCACTGGGGGCTCAGCCCAAATGGCAAAGGGAGCCCCGCCCTCCAGAGCCGGAAGTAGGGAGGCGCACTTCCGGGAGCACAGGTGCACCCAGGCCAGGAATGCCAAGGTGTCTCCTCTCTTCTCCTTGGCCTTCAGGTAACCTTTGATGGAACTGTCACCTCACCCAGCCACTCGGCTTGACCTTGTCCCTTGTCCTCTGTCTGCCTTTCACTGCTGATTCTCTCCCTTGATGCCTGCAGGAAACTCCCAGGACCCTTAAGACAGAGGCCCTGAAGGGGTCCCAGGGCCCCGCCCCGTCCTTTCCTAGAGTCCACATTTGCCCTAGGTAGTGACTGAAGCACCAGCGCAGAGCGGGAAGGCGGTGGAACACCAAGCTCCCACCTGTCGATCTGTTCACACTAGAATTTGTAACACTAATTATTTAGGGGGCCGGCGTTGTGGCGTTGTGGGTAAAGCTGCTGGCGGCAATGCCAGCACCCCGTGTATGGGCACCAGTTCGTGTCCCGGCTGCTCCATTTCCAACCCAGCTCCCTACTAATGCGCCTGGGAAAGAGGCAGAGAATGGCCCAAGTGCCTGGACCCCAGCTCCCATGTGGGAGACCCGGATGAAGCTCCTGGATCCTGGCTTTGGCCTGGTCCAGGCCTGTCCGTTGTGGTCATCTGGGAAGTGAAGCCAGGAATGGAAGATCTTTCTCTCTTTCTCTCTTTTCTCTCTGCCACTCTTTCAAATAAGACATAAATATATTTTTAATGGCCACCACATTGAGGATGGGACAGCCCAAAGCCAGGAGCCAGGCCTCTCTCTTAGGGTCTCAGACATGGGTGACAGGGTCCCAAATATTTGTTCCCTTGTCTGCTACCTTCCGAGGCGTGTTCGAGGGAATTAGATGGGAAGCAGGTAGCTAGGACTCGAACCAGCACTTCAACTTACAGGATGCACTGCTAGAATCCAAAAGTTCTACTTTTGAAATTTATATTCATTAAATAAAATCTTCCTCTAAAAATAGTAAAAGTAAAAATTAAATAAAAAAATTTATAGGATGCTGGTGTAGCAGGTAGGCAGTTTAACCCGCTGTGCCACAATGCCGGTCCTCTCTTTGGCAATTTTAAAACGTGTTTATTTTCTTCTCCTTGAAAGGTAGAGTGACAGGGAGAGAGAGAGAGATGGGGATCTTCCATCCACGGTTTCGCTCTCCACGTGCCCGCACAGCCAGGCCTAGGCCAGGCTGAAGCCACAAGCCAGGGACTCTATCTGGGCTCCCACATGAGCAGCAGGGCCCAAGCACTTGTTCATCATATGCTGCCTCCCAGGATGCATTAGGGGAGCTGGAGTGGAAGTGGAGCAGCTGGGAGTCCAACCGGGAACTCTGATGTGGGATGCAGGCATCCCAAGCGGTGGCTTAATCTGTTGCCCCGAACCCCTGCCCCCCGTTTTCCATTTCACCCAGGGGCCCGGCCTACTGCCCCTGAAAATGTCAAGGAGTTGCCTTAAACTTCACCAGCCCCAGTGCTACAGGCTATGGAAGTCCAAAGGTCTTCTGCCTTTTCAGCTTTTTGCTTGGCAAAGCAGCTGTATGCAGGAGCCAGTGCCATGCTAGCCTGTTTCCAAGCTCCTCCAATGAGAACTTGCCCAACCTGCATCTCCACACACCAGCTGTCTGCTACGTCATCTATAAAATGCCCCCCTGCACCCCCACACCATGGGGGAAGCAGCTTGGAACCGTCACATGATCCTGCCTCCTTTGAGCCAATGACACAGCTCCTCTCTCAAAGGACCAGCAACACAGGTTGTGTTTTGACCAAGAGGGCAGCGGAGCTACCTAGCTCAGAGCAACGTGAACTTGTCACGTGTGACAAGGAGTTCCAGGGAGTTCTTCTCAGGATTTTGCAAAAGTGACAGCAGAAAAGGGAGGCCATGGCTTCCAAGTCACTGGGTGCTGCCTTATCCTCCCCTCCTGTGTGGCCTGAAAACAACAAAGCAGCCTTTGCCCTCTTTTCGAGTCTTTGTGCAATCCAGACCCCATGGTGGGACTGAGCCTCCTTCACCTGTCAAAGACTAAATACAACAAGTTTAATCGAAAAGATCCTAACTGGCTTTTGTCTGTGATTCTAGAATCAGGCTGAACACTTCTGTGTATAAAATAGGACAGGTGTTCCTGTGGACCCGCTCCTTCACCCCTTTCCTTGTCCTTGTCCTCGGTCTAAGTCACCCCAGGTTAGGCAGGCACACACCACCCAGAAGCCTAACGCCGCTTCTCAGCTCCTCCTTTTACTGTCGGTTCGCCCGGCGAATTCACATAAGGACTGATCATGCCAGAATTCGGAAGCATGTCATTGTCCCTCACTCGAGAGAGGTGACGCTCCGGAGACACCGTGTGGGCATACGGCCTTGACCTAATGAATCAAGGATGTCCCCCAGTAAGCACAGGAGAAATATAGTGAGTCTGTGAGTGATAAGAGCCTGTCACTTCAGGCTGCTGCCTCACAGGCAACAGTTGAAACTTAGGGAGAGAGAGCTCCAACAGTGAAAACGACAATGTAGCAAACAACGCAGCAATGCCTAGTCAGCCACCCCCAAATATCCATGGGATGAACTTAGATGACCGCGAAGCAGTAACCAACGCGAGGTCATCCCATCCGCACCCAGTGAGGATCCCCACGTTTGTGGCAGTCCCCAGGCACCCAGGCTCTCAGGACAGCTGCTAGACCCCATCCCACCCACATGTTTGCCGTTAATCTCGAAGTGAACACAGAATTCAGGCCCTGGATTCCAACGCCTGTAAAAAGGCTTCTGCTAACCTAGCGGCGAGGATATGCTTGTGTCTTTCCAGAGAATGCGGGACAGCCCATTTGGGTACCAGCCAGAAACATCAAGCCTGCAACTCTCAGCCAACCAGAACCAGCTGAACAAGACTGAGAGTCTGCCTTGTTAGCGGATCCATCTGCCCTATCATCCTACCCTGAGAAAGTACCTACAGCCACATCTGCTACTGCTTTATACCCCACTAGCTCTGGTCAGCCACTCAAACGGACCACAGCCTGTGCGCGGTCATGCCATTCCTGATTACCATTGTTCCTCATTCCTTTCCCTATCTGAGCAAGCACTCCTGTGGCCTCGCGTTTTAAGCACTGGTTAGTCAAAGATGGGTAAGATCCTCTGGGAGACAACCTAAGAGAAGCACAGCCACGTGCAGAGACCACATGGAAACGGGGTCAACAATGGTCTGGCCAAGAATCATGCCTCCTGTTGCTCAAAAATAAACGAAAAGGAAGAAATGTGGTGGAAAGAGAAGGTCATGCCAAGATGGCCGCAGGCAACGGAAACTGCCTGGCAACAGGCTGTGATTGGATGGCTTCGGAAACAACATGACAATGGAGCCTGACTGACAACAGGCTATGATTGGATGGCTTGGTTTTAGAAACTGCCTGGCAGCAGGCTGTGATTGGTTAGGGCATAGACCACCCCTTGACCAGATTGGCTGCCTTGGCTCTATAAGCTGCTGTGCCAACTGAAATAAATGAGTGTTCCATCTGCTCGCCTCTGGCTTGCTTTCACCTGACACCTGGGGTCTGTGTGGTGACTCCATGCCTCTTGTTCCTACTCTCAGAATGAATCCACAGCAACATCACAGTCCCCAGAGCTATGACGACCAGCTTATTTTTGTCTTTCTAGAGACACACTTCTTGAAATAGCCCTCGCCTCTGTGAATCCTCACCTCCCATTCATTCCTTAGCAAATTGCAGCCTGCTTCAGCCGATTCCTGCAGGCCACTGAAGCTGTGCTTGTCAAGATAATGGATGACCTCCTCACAGCCACCATGGAAGAAACGGAGATCTTTCCTTTTCTCCATTATCATGGCCTCAGCCACTTCTTGGAATTTCTCTCTTGCCTTCTCCTTGCCTCCCATACCACTCCATTCTCTAGTTCTTTTTTTCTTTATTTATTGATTTGAGTGCAGACAGAGGGAAGGAGAGAGATCTTCCATCCATTGGTTCACTCCCCAGATGCCTACAACAGCTGGGGCTGGGCCAGCATAAAGCCAGGAGCCAGGAGCTCCATCCAAGATGGGTAGCAGGAACTCAATCACTTGAGCCATTATCAGAGGCAGGGAGCTGGACCAGAAGGAGTGTAGCCAGGACTCCAAAGGGCACTGCAGTATGGGATGCAGTGTGGTGCCTTAACCTGCTGTGCCACAACATTAACCTCCCTTCTATAGTTCTGTAACTGCCTCCTCTTTGTACCAACCAACACTGGTGTTTCCCAGTTCGCTTAGTCCTGCCTTTCTCCTTTTCTATACCTGTTGCTTTCCTGAATGGCTTCTTCCACACCCAGCACATGAACTTCACTGTAGCACTTGAACTTCACTATTTATGTGCTGATGACCTTTGAGTAAGCTGTCCTTTGTAATCCTAGGGGTGAACCTGAAGGGCACTATGCTAAGGGAAATCAGGCACAGAGAGACAAATACATACCACATCCCACTTACGTGTAGAATCGAAGAAATACCAACTCAGAATTTGAGAGCAGGGTGGCCGTCAGCAGGGGCCAGAGTAATGACACAGTGGGCTAAGCGGCTTCCCGTATCAGAGGCTGATCTGAGTCCCAGCTGCTCCAGTTCTGATCCAGCTTCCTGCTGATGCACCTGGGGAAGCAGTGGAGGGTGGCCTAACTGCTTGGGTCCCTGCTACCCACATGAGAGGCCTAGATGAGATTCTAGGCTCCTGATTACAGCCTGGACCAGCCCCAGCAATTGTAGCTGTATGGGATGTAAATCAGTGGATGGAAGATCTCTCCCTGTCTCTCCCTCTCTCTGTCATTCTGCCTTTCAAATAAATAATCTTTACCAAAAAAAAAAAAAAAAAACAAAGCGGTAGTCATGAGAGGCTTGGTGGAACACTGGATGGAGAGAGGCAAGATGTTGATCAGAGCATACAAAGTTTCAGGTGAAAGGAAGAGGCAGCCTTTAGTGATCAATAGATCACATGGAATGGTGACTTTCGTCAGAATTGCTAAAAGTAGATCGTAAATGTTCTCACCACAAATGAGTATGTAAGGCAATGGCTTTGTTATCAGCCTGATTTAATTCTTCCTCAGGTTCACACATGAGAACATGACTCTGCTGGGCTAAAGGGAGGCTGGGGAGAAAACTCATGGCCTCAGGTTTTTTTTTGTTGTTTGTTTGTTTGTTTGTTTGTTTACTTAGGTATTCTGGAATTGGCGATGAAGGCTTTACAAACCTTACAAATATACTAAAAATCACTTGCACACTTGAAAAGGGTAAGATCTATGATATTTATAGCTCAAAAAGAATTCCAATGTCATAATATTCTGTGATGGAATTTGTGGTGGAATGAGAAGGCCATGCAAGGTGGCCACAGGCAACGGAAACTGCCTGGCAACAGGCTGTGATTGGATGGCTTTGGAAACTGCCTGGCAACAGGCTGTGATTGGATGGCTTTGGAAACTGCCTGGCAACAGGCTGTGATTGGATGGCTTTGGAAACTGCCTGGCAAGAGGCTGTGATTGGTTAGGGCATAGACCACCCCTTGACCAGATTGGCTGCTTTGGCTCTATAAGCTGCTGTACCAACTGAAATAAATGAGTCTTCCAGCTGCTGGCATCTGGACTGCTTTCACCCACACCTGGGGTCTGTGTGGTGACTCCACGCCTCTTGCCCCCACCACCATCCTCCTCTCAGAATGGATCCACAGCAACATCTGGTGCCCAAGGAATTGTTATAAAAACATGCTAGTGGTGGGCTTCTTTTTATCGTGCTTGGGGTTTTTAAAAATTTTTTCTAACAAAATTACATGTCTGTAACTTCTCTTTGTCTAGTTGGGAAGAATTATGTCTTTGACATTCCCTATGACACAAAGAAATCTATGGGAAGCAATATGTTACTGCCCACCACTACCACCAAAACCTAAAACTGCCAGTATTTTAGAGTCCTGGAAATTCTTCCCAAAGCCACTTTATGTCCTCACTGACTCTATCCAGCCATCCTAATGCTGCCCCTGAATTCTAACTAACCCCTTGTACTTGGGGCAATCAAAGATGAAAATGTCTCTACTTTGGAATTTACTTTTGTAAAAACTTTATTTTCATGCTCTATGAAAGGCAGACAGAGATGTCCCATCCATTGGTTCACTCCCTAAATGCCCACGACAGGCATGCTGGGCCAGACTGAAGCCAGGAGCCCAGAACTCAATGCAGGCCTCCCACATGGTTGGCATTAACAGGAAGCTGGACTCAAAAGTGGAGCCAGGCTGTGGAGTAGTGGGTAAAGCTGCCGCCTGCAGTGCTGGCATTCTGTATGGGCACCGGTTCAAGTCCCGGCTGCTCCACTTGTGATCCAGCTCTCTGCTATGGCCTGGGAAAGCAGTAGAAGATGCTCCAAGTCCTTGGGTCCCTGTATCCACGTGGGAGACCCAGAAGAAGCTCCTGGCTCCTGGCTTCAGATCGGCCCAGCTTTGGCCGTTGTAGCCATCTGGGAGTGAACCAGCAGATGGAAGACATCTTTCTCTCTCTCTCTGCCACTGGCTCTGCCTCTGCCTCTCTGTAACTCTCAAATAAATACATTTTTTGAAAAAGTCTTAAAAAACGAAAGTGGAGCCAGGCCTTGAACCCAGGCACTCAGATATGGGACTCAGCCGCTAGTGGCAACTTAACCACCATACTACGTGCCTGCCCCAGAATTTCCACTTTGGCTGTGGTGTTGGCCAAGTTCACACTGTTGAAATGGTGGGTCCCTAAGGAAAGACTCTCCGATTTTTTTTTTAATTCTATTTTTTATTTTTGACAGGCAGAGTGGACATTCAGAGAGAGAGACAGAGAGAAAGGTCTTCCTTTGCCATTGGTTCACCCTCCAATGGCAGCCGAGGCCGGTGCACTGCGGTCGGTGTACCGCACTGATCCGAAGGCAGGAGCCAGGTGCTTCTCCTGGTCTCCCATGGGGTGCAGGGCCCAAGCACTTGGGCCATCCTCCACTGGACTCCCTGGCCACAGCAGAGAGCTGGCCTGGAAGAGGGGCAACCGGGACAGAATCCGGCGCCCTGACCAGGACTAGAACTCAGTGTGCCGGCGCCATAAGCGGAGCATTAGCCTATGAGCCACGGCGCCGGCTCCGTTTTTATTTTCTGTTTGTTAGAGAGGTGGGAGTGGGGGCAGAAGCTGGAGGAGAACTCAACCGGCTCTCCCGTGTGGGTGGCACTTGAACCATCCTGAACCGTCCCTGCTGCCTCCCAGGAGCCACGTCAGCAGGAAGGTGGAGTCAGGAATGAAACCCACTCGCTCTAATACGGGACATGGGTGTGTCTCAGCCACGGGCTTCTCATCTGCCTGAGCGCCAGTTCCCAGAGGGCTAAGCAAGAGCACCAGGTTAGGGGTAAAGACGAGGAAGAACTGGCCTGGGGAATGGGGTGGAGTCCTTAAGCACAAACTGGGGCGAAACTTCAGCAGGGAGATCGCATCTGGGACAGATGGGAGGACAGAGGTCAGACCACCCACCTGCAGCTGAGCTCCAGGGAGAGGGGACAGCCTTTGGTCAGAGAAGCCAGCCCCTTCTCAGGGGGGAGGGCGCCAGAGAGGCACACCTGGGGCTCGGCGGTGTGCCCCCGCTGAGCCTTCCCTTCAGAACTCCTGTTTGGACAGACATTCTCAAGAGCTAACCCCGAAAAGAGTTGGTTCAAACCAGCGTCTCCTCTCCTTGCGACGTACGGAAGAGCCCAGGATTCTCAACACCTGTCTCCCTCGTGCTCCCACTCTTAGCAGCAGGTAGCCAGAGCTGAGAGTCACACCGCCCTCCAAGAGTGGGTCCCGCCTGCACACACCCACATGCACACCAGCTTTAGCCATGTCCTTTTATTGAGCCATTTGTATGGGAATGGTGATCAGGGAGTTGTCACACCCCACCACGGGGCCCTGCCACGGAGGAGGCGGGCTCAGCAGTCGCTGGGGCAGTTTCTGGGGTAGTTGTCCCAGTGCAGGCCAATGGCGTTGATGAATAAGCCAGCTCGGCCACTGATGAATCGGAGCACGGCGTCCAGGTCCAAGGGGACAGCATAGAAGATTACGCCTGTGTCTCTCCCAAAGGAAAGGATGCGACCATAATCGGTAAAAAAGTCCAGGGTCTTCAGATACTTTTTGTATGACCCAGACACCTGGATCACCGACTCCCCTGGGTGCAGAAAGATCTCCTCCAGGTCTCCCAGCTTGCCACCCACGTAGTCGCTCCACACCTGGCCATAGCGCACCTGGAGACTGGGACGGGTGGGAGGGCAGGAACGGGGACACTGATTAGGTCATCAGAGTTCAGGACCTTTTGACCTGCACGTGGAGTCCTCCAAACTGGACACTAGCATGAGCAGTCCCTGCTAGTTGCCCCAAAAGTGTAGGCCGGGTGAGCCCTGGAGGACCACACAAAGAACTTCAGCTCCTGGCCTGGCTGACAGCAGGTGCAGAGAAGGAAGGCAGCTTGCCCAGAGTCGCCCACACACAGCACATGGCAGGCCTTGAATTTGGAGTCCAGCCTCCTACGATGCCCCTCCCCCATTCCCGCACTTGTGGAAGCAAAGGGATTTTCTAACAGCTGAGTGGCTCCCTTGTGGGAGAGGGAAGAGGCTTGTCCCTGCTGTCCCAGGAGGCAGATCCAGGATCAGGGGACACACTTTGGCTCTGCACGTGATAGAATTTTCCGACTAGCAATGGAGTGGGGACTGCTCAAGAGAGGCCTTGAGCAAAGTTGCAGGGCACCCAGCAGGGATATTGGAAAGAAACTTTAAACCGCAGAAGGCGGGTGGGCTGGGCTGGTCGACTTCCAGGCCCCTGAGAGTTAGTGGTTATTAATGATTTGCCACCACCAGGCATATTCGGGGAGGGAGGAGTCCAAAGGGTACGGTTCTGGAAGCCGAGTCCTCTCACAGCTATCCCCATAGCGTGTCACACTAGGGACCTGTTGGTTGAGGCACAGGTGGCCCAGAGTGAAAGAGCACTTCCTGAGCTAGTAAGAGCTTGAGGAACGCGGAAGAGCCTTACCCCACAATATAGCGGCTGTTGACCCGGACACGGATGGCTGTGATGGGCCCTTCCAGCTGGAGGCCGGAGTGGGAGAATGGCTCTCCTCCTGGACTTCCGTACTCGCCACTGTAGGAGGAGGACCTGGCCTGGACTGCAGTGGAAAGAAAGGGGGGCTTGGAGGCAAGGACCTCCCAGTTCCCACCACTCAGGGTCAGCCCTGCAAGCCTTGGCCACCCGGCGAGCAGGGGCCCCTTCCCGCCACCTGCCACCAGAGTCCTAGCGGCTCACTTACTGGCACTGGCAGAGGCCGAGGCACAGAGAAGGCCCAGGAGCATGAAGGTCCACATCGTGAGGCTGCAGGGGGGAAGAAGAGAGCAGAGGGGGAGGTTTCCCCCTTTCCCTCTGGCCTCCGGGTGGCCTGACCCTTCAGCTCCCACCTAGCCAGACCCAGGCTCAAGGTGCACAGCACTGTCCACAGCCTGCAGTGCATCCTCCAGACCTGGTGTTCCTTGGTCTGCTCCAGCAAGGTTCAGCTCTCTGCTAGTGCCCTGGGAAGGCGGTGGAAGATGGCCCAAGCACTTGAGGCCCTGCACCCCCTTGGGAGACCTGGAAGAAGCTCCAGGCTCCTGGCTCAGATTGGCCCAGCTCTGGCCATTGCGGCCATGTGGGGGAGTGAACCAGCAGATGGGATCTTTGTCACGATTCTTTGTCCACTGACACACGCCTGGCCTTTCCCAGTCACCTGAGTGTCCCAGGTTCCTAGTCCTTCAACTGACAGCTGACACATCTCTGTACCCAAGATAGCTTCAACCCAGGTGCCCACTTCACTAACACTCCCTGCCACTCAATCCAGGCATCCCCTTCCCCAGACCAGATCAGATCTGTATCCCCACCCCCTCAAAGGCAGACCCAGGAATCCCTAACACCTCTCACCTGGGAGCTTCAGGTGCAAGGTAACCCCTTAGAACCTTCCAGAACTTTTATACCAGCTCCTAGCCCTCCCTCCTGCTCCTTTTTTTTTTTTTTTTTTTTTTTTTTTTTTTTTTTTTTGACAGGCAGAGTGGACAGTGAGAGAGAGACAGAGAGAAATGTTTTCCTTTTTCGTTGGTTCACCCTCCAATGTCGCTGATCCCAAGGCAGGAGCCAGGTGCTTCTCCTGGTCTCCCATGGGGTGCAGGGCCCAAGCACTTGTGCCTTCCTCCACTGCACTCCCAGGCCACAGCAGAGAGCTGGCCTGGAAGAGGGATAACCGGGACTAGAACCCAGTGTGCCGGCGCCGCTAGGTGGAGGATTAGCCTAGTGAGCTGGGGCGCCGGCCCCTCCTACTCTTTATCAAGTGAAGCTCACCTCCTGAGCAAACAAGGTCAACCTCTTGGCATCAGGTGTTGGGCAGGGTCTGTCCCTCTCGTAAAGCTTACGGATGACAAGGTGGGGTCCACTTGGCTGAGTGCCAAGGCCAGGAGGGGCAGGAGAAGCTTGAGGCATGGTCACCAGAAGCTTTTGATTAATTTATTTTATTTATTCAGTGTGGCAAGGGAGAGAGAGAGAGAGAGAGAGAGAGACAGAGAAGTCTTCATCCACTGCTTCACTCCCCACATGGCCGCAATGGCCAGAACTGAGCCAATCCGATGGACCGCTATGGATGTTCCCCCATCTGGAGAGTGAACCATCACATGGAAGACCTCTCTCTCTCTGTCTCTCTCTCTCTCTCTCTCTCTGCCTCTTCTTCTCTGTGTAACTCTGACCTTCAAATAAATAAATCTTTAAAAAAAAAGAATTTTTCCCTCTCTTTCCTGATATTTTATTACAAAAAAAAAAAAAAAGGCAAAAACACCCCAAGCAGGCAGTAAAGTTTAAAGAATGGCATGGCAAACACCCATACAACCATATACCACTTTATGGATTCTATCACATCATGGGGACTATCTTGTACATTAGCAAGGCTAGCCAGCCAGCCAGCCTCAACCTGCCAGCCCCTTCTCAAACCATCTCTGTCTCTGAGAAGGGTGACTTGGGCTGCAAGTTGCCCCCCTCCCAAGAGACGTCATTCTAGCGAGCATGAGGGAAGCTGAGGGGCTGAGGGGGTGCAGGTCCTCCTTGGGGCAGGGTGGGGCTGGGCTTTAGGTGCCCCCCTGCCCTGGACTCTCAGACACCATGGCAGAAAGGTCCTGGAGCCGTAGCCCACCCTTGGGTCTGGAACTTCGGAGTGGGTGTCAGACTCCTTCGGCCCCGCGAGGGTAGATCTCTCGCCACCTCAAGCCCCGAGTCCTCTTGTCTGGCGTCTCCAGAATTGCTACTCTTGTTTAGTTTATTTTCTCTTTGTTTCCAGAATACAGGACAATCAAACACCTATCTCTGAGAATTGCCCAGTCATATTATTGTATGTCATTTCATCCCCTAAAATAACGCGACACAGGTGTCATCCCGTATTTACTAACAGGAAACAGGCTGGCCTGGGGTGGGTGGCAGATTTGAATGTCCACCAGCTTCGCCCGCTATCGTGGTCTGGAAGTCTGTTTTTGGAGAGTGGCCATCAGCCAAGACAGCCACTCCCCGGGAGAGCCTCAAGCAGGACAAGGCTTCTGTTCGTGGGGCCAGGGGGCATCTGTCGGGTCAGACGGAGGAGGCAGCTGAAGGAAACGCATGAAATAACAGAAACAAGGGCTTTTTTATTATTATACTTAAAGATTCCAGAGGGGGAAGGTAACATGACTTGTATGGCCAGTGAGAAGGTTAGCAGGGAGGGACTGCAGAGAGAGAGAGAGAGAGAGAGAGAGAGAGAGAGAGAACCAAAGCTGTCATTGGGCCAGGGCATTCTCCAAGCAGGTTTCCCGTGGGGCGATCTAATTGGAGGGTTTAGCTCCAGCAGGCATGGTTCCTGGAGGCCATGCTGTGAAGGACAGATGGGCACCGCGGCCCCTGTGCACAGCCCGTGTGGAGTGGGGTCAGTGGAGTCAGTCATGTGGGTTGCATCCAGCTGTCCTACCAGGTGAAGGGCTGGTAACCGGGCCCCTGCTCCTGGGGTGAGCAGCCTGGACGCCACGGCAGCACAAACCCTGGGAACTCACTACCCTCTGAGGGCAGAGTGCAAAATCCTTTTGCAAGCATTTGGGTGTGTGAACCAGTGAATGAGAGTGCTTTCTCTCTCTCTCTCTCTCTCTCTCTCTCTCTCTCTCTCTCTGCACCTCATGTTAGAAAAACAAAAACAGGGCCGGTGCCGTGGCTCACTAGGCTAATCCTCCACCTAGCGGCGCCGGCACACTGGGTTCTAGTCCCGGTTGGGGTGCCAGATTGTGTCCCGGTTGCCCTCTTCCAGGCCAGCTCTCTGCTGTGGCCCGGGAGTGCAGTGGAGGATGGCCCAGGTGCTTGGGCCCTGCACCCCATGAGAGACCAGGAGAAGCACCTGGCTCCTGCCTTGGGATCAGCGCCATTGGAGGGTGAACCAACGGCAAAGGAAGACCTTTCTCTCTTTCTCTCTCACTGTGCACTCTGCCTGTAAAAAAAAAAAAAAACACACACACACACACACACACACACAGCACAGCTCCTGAGTTTCTCTGGCTTTCTGTATCCCCACATGACTGCCTTCTCCCCCTGCACACACTCCCACCCCATGATGCCTTGGCGAGATGCAGACCAAGGCCCTCACCAGGGGGGGAGTCAGTGGGGCTGCCAGGTCTTGGATTTTCAGCTGCAAAACCATGAGCTGGAGAAATCTCCTCTGCTTTACAAAGGACCCGGGCTCAGATATTTTATTAAGCAATAAAAAACAGAACTCAGGTGATCTACCAAGGATGAAGCCTCCTGATGGAGAAAATAAACCAAATCTGCTGGGCTTGTTAGAGGAATTCTCCCTGACACAAAGCAACGACAGCGCCCCCTGATGGAAGGAATTCACCCCACGGCCACTTGGAGAGCACCTTATTCAGGGTAGAGGAACTAGATAAGGCTGATGCTAACAACTCGGACAGATAGGGATCCCTGCCTTAGGGTGTTTGATTGTCCTGTGTTCTGGAAACAAAGAGAAAATAAACTAAACAAGAGTAGCAATTGTGGAGGCATTCAGGGAGAAACCAGGAGATTTTTCACTGAGCTTCCTGTCCCTTGGGGACCATGTCCACTGGGCCTAGCCTCCTCTGGGCCTCTGGTTAGACAACATAGCCCAGAACCGTGACCTTGGGGGTTCCCATGCCCTCCATGAAGCTGTCCGACTAGAAAGGCCTGAGTCCACCCCCTCCCCCGTCTCCCCTCTCCCCACACCCATCAGGGAGACTTATTCTGGAAGCCTCCCCAAGAATTCCACACACAGAGAACACACGCTGAGAACAGCAGGGGCTTGGGCTGCGCGGGCTGCCGGCTCTCATTGCTGGTCTGTAAGGCTTGTTTGCTTGTCCGTCCTCCTTAAGTTAACTTCCTAAGAGCAGGCCCCATGAAGACTGCCGGTCGAGTCCTGGCGTACAGATACTCAGTAAATGGGGCTTGGAGTCATAGTTTCATTGGTAGCCAAAATGTCCTAAATTCACTTTAGCGCGGACAATGTATGTTTGTCTTGCCTTTTTTTTTTTTTTTTAATTTTTAATGTGTTCTTTATTTGAGAGGCAGAAAGAAAGGGAGTGAGAGCTCCAATCTGCTGGTTTACTCCCTACCTTTGAAGAGTTAAAATTGTATATGTGCGGATGTAAAAAGTTAAGCTTAAGCTTACAGGTTTAAACCTTCCTGGTGCAGCTGTGAAAATAAGACAGAGTAAAGTAGCACCTTGACAGTAGGGACTCCATTTTGGAGCACTTGAGACTGCATTCTGGGAAAGCAACCCCCCACCCCCCCCCACCGTGAGACTCTGGTCTGAAACTATGATCTCAACTAGTCGGACAATAGCAGTGCACTACATCACCCTTGGCAATGCACAAAAACCCCCTAGCATGATTGCTCAAGCTTAAAAGTAGAAAGGTTGCACCTGGGTTACCTGGGCTAATAATGAAGATGTGATTTGTCTATGTCTTAAGATCATAATTGCTGATTGTAAGATATTAGCAACCGCTTAGCAACTGTGTATTCTCCCCCCCTCTCCCGGTTTTGCGGTTTTTGCCTTTATAAACCCTAACCTTTGGTTATTCGGGGCTGCTCTGTTCATGATGATCAGACAGCCCCAGCATGGTGGATAATCAATAAAACTTCCCCGTGCTGTTTGCATAAGAGACGTGTCTCTTGGTGACGTTTTTCGGGTGGTCGACTCTGACACCTTCTTGCAACAGCTGGGCTGGACCAGGCTGAAGCTGGGAGCCAGGAAGAGAGAAAGTTCTTCCATCCAATAGTTCCCTCCCCAAGTAACCAGAATGGCTGAAGCTGGGCTGAGCTGAAGCCAGGAGCCAGGAGCTTCTTCTGGGTCTCCCACATGGGTGCAGGTGCCCAGACACTTGGGCCATCTTCCACTGCTTTCCCAGGCCATTAGCAGGGAGCTGGATTGGAAGGGGAGCAGACGGGACTTGAACTGGTACCTATATGGGATGTCAGCACTGCAGGCAGAGGCTTAACCTAGTGTGCAGGGTCTGAGTCCACCCAAACGCGGATGGACTGGGTCCCAGGAAAGGCAAGTGCGCCACTCACCCGTTCCCCAGCCTCCCGATCCCGGAGACAATCGGACGCAGCGGGAAGTCGAGTCAAGCAGGAACTCGTTTATTGCACGCGTAGTAAAACCTTTTAAAGCACAAAACTGCACGATTATTGGGTCAGAGCATAAGGACCAACCAATTGCTTAAAAGGTCATTTTATGGGGCGATTTTTTACGGAACCAGCCATATGTCTGTAGACTTGTCATCAGTCGTCGTCATCTCTCCTGATGCTGCACGGCCAATGAGCTTTGGTGGTAAACAACCTCGGGTTCCACCCACCTTACTTCCTTTGGGCGCCATCTTTGGATTGCCTCGTGCGCCTAATATCGCTGCACTAGTAGGCCACAGTGCCGGCCCTGGAAGCTAGTGAAGGGTTAAAAAGTTAAAAGCTACTCCCCCCCCAACCTCCTCTGGTGAACTTTCCTGACCTTGTTAGACTTGTTCTGCATAGCCATTAATCAGTAAATTACCCCAATGTGAGCGTAACCTCAGTTTCACCTAAGTGAGATAGAAGAAGTCACCATATATCTCTGCCTCCTGGACCCCTGACTCCACCAGGTGTCCCTTATCGCCATTCGGCTGCGTTCCTAGGTATCATCAAGGCAGTTCCTGCAATCTTGTGTGGCCCTCCCTTTTGGCAATAGGAGGCTTTTTGATACTCCCTGTGTTCATAAATCAACTGATTGTAAAATCACTTAACTTGTGTCAATTGTTTACTCTATACCACTGTCTGCTCTACGCAATGATTGATTTTCTTTGTTTAAACGTGTATAAAAACCCCAACCCAAGACTATTCGAGGCCGCTCGCCTGTACTGGGACGGGGCCCCGACATGTCGGAACATCAATAAACTTGACCCTTTGTTAATTACATGAGAGAAGGTCTCTTGGAGCGTTTTTGGGATGGCAAGAGCAATTCAACTCTAATTCGACTGTAACATATGGAGGTTCCACCGAGATGGCTCTGCTGCCCACGGACGTCTCCAACGGACATCTCTCGGGGTAAGTAAAGGCGCCTAAAGGATAGGGACTCTGTGCACGTGCATTTCTGTTTCTGTATCTGGTTCAGGCCTGAAGCGGTTTCGGGCTGGCACGGTAGACGTTGGGCTGGCAGACGTGCCCGGAAGCCACAACGCTACAGCCTCGAGGGACGCCTCGGGAGGACCGGGAGACTGAGGACGCTCAGCGAAACTCCCATCTGGAATTCCCGCGGTCGGGAATTTGGTGCCAGCATCAGTATTCATCCTTTCTCTTTCAGGTTTTACTTCTATTGCATAAACTGTTTTCAGACTCACATTTTGTATTGCCGGCATTGTCACAGGGCTCTGATGCGGTTCCAGAGTCTGTGTTTGTCTGTTTGTGTGTGGCATTGTCGCGAGACTCTGAAGTGGTCCCAGAGTCTGCATTTGTAGGTTCTGAAGTGGTTCCGGAACTTGCATTCGTATCTGTGTCTGTGTGTCAGTGTGGTTCTCGGACCCCATCTGGGACTCTGTAGGGGGCCAGGCTCCCCACCTCTGTAGGAACGCAGCGGGTCGCTCCGCAGGCGTGAGGCCGATGTTCCATTTTTTGTCTTTTTTGTTTTGTTCAGTGCCTTTTTGTGAGTCTCTTTGGTGTTTGTTTTTGGCTATTTGTATTTGCCTTTCTGAAATTCAGACAATGGGACGGATTTAGACAACTCTTAGAAAGGGAGACTAACCACCCTTTGTTCTGCAGATTGGCCTACCTTTGAAGTAGGGTGGGCGCCTGAGGGCACCCTTGACATCCTGGTCTGGCAAGATCTGGTAAAAACTCCCTTTCCTGGTTAAAGCCTCTTTTACTCCCTCAGAAACAACCTTCAAAAAAAGATTTTAGTCGTCCAGGACCGTCCCAGCAAAGCAGATAAAACAAACTAAGACTTCAGCCTCGGCGCCGCTCTATTCTGTTTTACAGGGCGACTCTGAAGATTTGATTTTCCCTCCTCCCTACCAGCCGCCCGGCCCTGGCTGTGGGGCCGGCAGAGGGGGCCACAGGAGAGGGTACCAGAAGCAGCTCCCCAGGGGCCAGCAGATCCCTCCACTCCCCCTTCACAGGCAGCAGGGAAATCCCTGCTGTGCCATTAGCAAGTGCTGAAACCCCCTGTGTGTTCAAACAAAGCTGGCCCTTTGAGCCTCAACCTGCAGGACTCAGCTGGGGCCCAGGAATGGCAGGCGGAGGATGGGAAGGCGCGCCTCCTGACTTATTCCTCAGGACCCTAACTCCCCGAGCCATACCCGTCCCCCCAGACTGACTCCCCATGGCTGACCAAATGGGGCAAATGGATGGATCTCCTGGACTTCAGGACCCGGTAAGTCACCCTGGGGCACTCAGTACTCAGGCCCGCCTTTGTGCGGAAGGGGGGTTTCTGTTGCCCCTCTACCAGGGACCTGCCTGGTGTCTGCAATGGAAAAGAGCGTGTGTGTGGTGTAAATGTGTTTGTGGCTCCACGGCCCTGCAGCTACAGAGTCTAAATGGGCCATAACCTGCAGCTCCGTGTTCACCAGGCGGGCGAAGCAATCTCACTCCGGATCAGTGCCTGTTCCGGAGGTCTTTATCTCTTGTTTTGTACAACCAAGGGGGACACATTATGGGAAAATTCCATTCAGAACCAACTGTTCTAAACTATATAATAAAAACTTTAAAAATGTTGTCTTAATTTAAAAATTCTTAACAGGTTATTCCAAAATGTAAATGGGTTTTTATCAGCTCTTTTCTGTGCTGCTATCCCTGACTTATCTGATGAGAGTGTTCACCTGTCTTGAAGGTTTCATGTTTTATTATTTGTAGTACTGAGACTACGTTGTTTATCTGTTTTTAATGTTTGAGTAATTACCCAACTGATCAAAAATGTACTAATTTTGGCTAAATGGTTTGACTCTGACAGCTTAAATTCTAAATCGAGTCTTCCAACTTTGGGCTTCCAGTTGGATCCCTGGAACTCTCAAAGGATGAGACTCTGAATTTGTTAAAGTAACAGCTGCTTGAGTCAATTCAGACTATGTGAAATGTATTAAAATGTTATAAATGGTGTCAGACCTATGCTGTATTCATGTTTTTACTTTCCAGCTAAAATGGTCTTATAAAAATAAGAGTAAATTCTGTGTATACAAGCCTTTATGTCGTTAACTAAAGTAAGCCAATGCAGATTGGTTCAGAAAATTGAGGTAATGCAAATGCCCTTCAGTTTGCTCAGTGGCTTGCTTGCTCAGTTTTACATGTCTTTGATGTGTTTAAACTTGTTTCTCTTAATGATAAAGATCTTTTCAAAGTTGTAACCATGCACTAGTGACCGTGTTTACTGCTCAGGAGGTGTTGTCCTTATATTACTTAAAAGCATGGAAATGTAATTTTGACTTTTACTTCAGATACTGGTATGGTATTCATTAATAACTCTGTGTCTTAAGTCATCTAGGCATCAGTACTAAGTAAAACTTGGAAAGGTGTATTATGTGTACTTTTAACATCTCAAATTCGATAAGAGAGACTGTTTGAGTCTGTTAGCATGTATTCTCATAGGTTGTCCACACATGACAATTCAAGGCTATATAAAAGTAACTACAGATGTAAAGTTTCCAAAGGTATAAACAAGTCATAAAAAGTTTTAAAATGTTAAAAAAAAAAAAAAAAAACCTCCAAAAATCAGGGACGGGGTTGAGCACCCCCTTGACTGACATCATAGAGGCTGCCTCCTTGGTCCACTTTATTAGAGACCAGGAAAATGAGGAGCAAGCTAGCAGCAGGAGCGATATAAGGATGGGCAACAGGCCAATCAGTGGCTGCTTTACACGGTGATCCACTGTCAAGGAAACCCAGCAAAGCCAATGTACCCCAAATGGCACCTGTTGCTGACATAAGGAGCCAGGGCATTGGGCAAGCAGCTGTTGTAACAGCGACTGCCTTCTGTCAACTCTGCCAAGAGCAAGGCTACTGGACATGGAACTGCCCTGGGTGTCGAAGGACTCCTGGTTCAGAACCGCAGACCCTGTGGCCCTGAGCTAAAAAGCCTTTGGCTCTGCCCAGCTTCCAGCTCCAGCCACTGCTATTGGGGATGGCCTAGGGTCAGTAAAATGCAAGTTGCCTATTTCTATCAGCCTCCTATTCAGCTCTCCTCCTAGTCCAGCCATGTAATGCAAGTCAACAGGGGGCCTCCCTTAAGGGAGATTTGCATCTCTTACAATTCTCTTAATAGCACCCCATGGATAGGTCTGGGCCTCACACACCCAGCCAGGCCTTAAAAATAAACTTAAAAAGCCCTCCCTGCCAGTTCCAGGGGAAAGTGGTCCCCTCCACTCCTTTACTGAGACTATAGACTTGATCTATACCAGCAGAAGGGACCTAAAAGATAGCCCCCTGACTAACACAGATAAAGTTTGGTTCATAGATGGAAGCAGCTTTGTCAGACGGGACCTGCTTCTCAGGGTATGCAACAGTTACAGCATGCTCTGCCCCCAGGAACTTTTGTTCATTTAGCAGAACTGATTGCCTTAACCAGAGCTCTAGATCACACAGGGGATTTGTAAGGCACCTTCACTCTGCATGGAGACCTCAGACTTCTGGTAAGGTAGAAAGAGCCAACCAGGCACTATGGAAAACATCACAAGGATAAAAATGTGTGCTTGGTAAGTAAGGTTTAGAAGGAAAGAGTGTTCTTGGCAAAAAGGGTTAAAAAGAAAAGAGCTTTTTAAATAAGAAAAGGACATGGTTTGTAAGAATCCTGGTGGCTAGTTTACTCTAAACTAAAATAAAAATGATAAAATGTTTCAAGTAAGTTAAAGAGGGTGTGTGAAGTCACAAAAGGTTATAAAAAAAATTAGACATGCTAAGTGCTGTTCTGGGGGGTGTCTGTGCCATGTTCTAGGAAAAATGTTGTCTCTGGGTCAATCAGACTAGACAGGTACAAATCCAAATTTTCCTGGAAAAAGCCAAACAGCTCCAGGACCAGGCAAAGCAGGGCTGGGATTTCTGGCCTGATATCTGGTCACGGAAATCCTGGCTGTTTCCTCTCATTGGCCCAATAACTTCTGCAATCTTGATGCTTCTCTTTGCACTGTGTGTTTTTAATGCCCTTGTTCGTTTTGTCTCTAACAGACTAAAAGCTGTTAAACTCCAAATGGTCATCAGGCAAGGCTTCCAGCCCATTCCACTGGACTACCTGAACAGCCCTCTGGACCGAGCGGCACCGTCTTTCCAAGGCCACTGTTGCACACCATAAGACAGGTAGCAAGAGGAAATACCCAAACCCCCCCTCGACGCCCACATGCCAGCTTCGAAGAAGTTACAGAAAACGGAACTCCATCCATAATCCCAAAGAAGAATTTTGGGTATTACCTCTTGAGGGGAAAATATTAGACAGAAGGTCAGTTATGAGCTTATGTGTGTGTGACATAAAGGCCTAATGTGTCCAGCATATGCATCTGCACCTCAGTCATCCTGACAATGTTTCACTGGAAGCCCGGCCTTTGCATCCTGCCCTGCCCCCTTCTACCTGATAACCTGCCAGGTGGAGATCCCCACACCTTCTGCCTGACAAATCTTCCACAACCTCCCAGATACAGCCCAGTATCTGCATTTCAGTATTGCAGAACAGGCGGGGGTTGAATCTCATTTTCATAGAGGAGGGGGGGTTATGCGCAGCCCTTAAGGAGGAATGCTGCTTCTATGTAGACAAGACAGGGGTGGCGAGGGACAACATGGCTCAACTACGTAAACGCTTAGAGGAAAGACAGTGGGACAGACTTCAGCAATAGGGATGGTTTGAGTCATGGTTCACTAAGTCTCCCTAGCTAAAAATGTTAAACTCATGGTAATTCGTCAACAATATGTAACACATGGGAAAGGGGAAACAGATGGTCTCTAAGATTAGAGACCCTGGCCTAAGAGGAGTGGGGAATGAAGGGTTAAAAAGTTAAAAGCTGCTCCCCGCCCAACCTCCTCTGGTGAACTTTCCTGACCTTGTTAGACTTGCTCTGCATAGCCATTAGTCAGTAAATTACCCCAATGTGAGGTAACCTCAGTTTCACCTAAGTGAGATAGAAGAAGTCACCATATATCTCTGCCTCCTGGACCCCTGACTCCACCAGGTGTCCCTTATCGCCATTCGGCTGCGTTCCTAGGTATCATCAAGGCAGTTCCTGCAATCTTGTGTGGCCCTCCCTTTTGGCAATAGGAGGCTTTTTGATACTCCCTGTGTTCATAAATCAACTGATTGTAAAATCACTTAACTTGTATCAATTGTTTACTCTATACCACTGTCTGCTCTACGCAATGGTTGATTTTCTTTGTTTAAACGTGTATAAAAACCCCAACCCAAGACTATTCGAGGCCGCTCGCCTGTACTGGGACGGGGGCCCCAACATGTCGGAACATCAATAAACTTTACCCTTTGTTAATTACATGAGAGAAGGTCTCTTGGAGCGTTTTTGGGATGGCAAGAGCAATTCAACTCTAATTCGACTGTAACACTAGGAATTCAATCTGGGTCTCCCCCCATGGGGGGCAGGGGCTCGAGGACTTTAAATCATCATCTGCTGGGGCCAGCACACACAGATGTGGGAACACACACTTCCACACTCTGACCCCCACTGGCTTCTCTCCCTGAGAATTTCAGCTCGCCTTGAGCACGCTGAATCTGCCGGTGAGCTTGGCTTGGCTGTCACGTCCAGAAATCTAGGCCAACCCATCCTGGGTATTGCCTGATCATTGTCCTTGAAACCCAGCCCAGAAGTGAAGTCATTCTTTGGGAATCGCTGGGTGAACACTGGGTGAAGAGACAGCATGGCTCCCCCCTGGGAGGTGTGCCTTCTGTACCCCCCCTCCTGAAACAATTCCATCTGTCCGTCTGCAGAGATCCCAGGTTTCCACGGGGATGATGCTTCAGCTGAGCCCTGTTGGAATAGTCAAAGTGACCCAGACAGAAGGTGTTCCAACGTCAAGGGCCAAGGCTGTGGATCCCAGCACCTGGTAGAGAGCCAAAGCACTGGATTCACAACATGGACTCTCCCAGCTGTTCTGCTTCCAATCCAGCCCCCTGCTAATGCACCTAGGAAGGCAGCAGAGGATGGCCCAAGTGCTCGGGCCCCTGTGGCCCACATGGGAGCCCCAGATGGAATTCCTGGCTCCTGGCTTCAGCCTGGCCCCAGGCCCAGCTGTTGCGGCCATGTAGGGGGATGAACCAGAGGATGGATGATCACTCTCTCTCTCTTCCTCCCTCTGGCCACTCTGCCTTTTAAATCAACACATCTTGCAAGAAAGTAATAAACAGACTCTCTTTGAGTACATATTTATGGGGCACTTTTTGGTGTTTCAATATATGTATGCACCGTATGTGGATCGAATGAGAGTGGTTAGCGTATCACCTCATAGATTTATTATCACTCCCTGGTGGAAGCACTCAAACCTTCTTCTAGCTGTAATATCCAACACCTTCTTGTTAACCAGGTCACCCTACCAGGCCACACCCCTCTTCTCTTAGTGTCCCTTTGTAGCTGCTGGCATCCTCCCCCTCACCTCCCTCTTCCACCCCTCCCCCATCTCTCCCAACCACTGTTCTACAACTGACCACTATGATGTCAGCATTTTTGAGATTCCCCCATCTGAGTGAGGCCCTGGGTGTTTGTGCTTCTGTGTCTGGCCACACTGTCCTCCAGGTTTGTTTGTCCTGGATGTCTCGAGGGCCAGGACTTCCTTCTTTTCCTGGGTGAACGGGATCTCACTGTGTAGAAACACCATGTTTTTCTCTCTCCGTTCATCTGCCGATGGGCGTTCAGGTTGATTTAAAAGCTTGGTTATTGTGAATGACGCTTCAGCTAACACAGGGATGTAGTCACAGGACTCTGGACAGACAGATGGAGGGACAGACAGGTGGCCCAGGACAGACAGACGGATGGACCAATGGACAGATGGATGGATGGGTGGATGGTCAGATGAATGGATAAATAAGTACATACATAGGTCAGTCAGGGAGCTATGGCTTTGTCTCATTGTGAGATTAGGGCACATGTAATAAAGTTAAGTCTGGAAAGTTGGGTTTTGGGGGCTGACACCATGACATGGTGGGTAAAGCTGCCATCTGAGGAGTGAACCAGCGAATGGAAGATCTCTCTGTCTACCTCTCTCTGTGACTCCTTCAAACAAACAAAATAAATCTTTGTTTCTTAAAGAATAGTTTAGCACAAGGTTGCCCATCAATGTGTATTGCATGAAGGATGAGGGGCAGCTCTCCCCTCCCCGACCCTGCAGCCCTGTCCCCTGTCTTGGCACCTGACCGGGCCCTGGTACACTGCAGGACACACCGTGTGCCACGCTCTGCCCTCCAGGATGGTGCCGGTCAAGGCTGAGCAAACCTCCCTGTGTTGCCATGCCCTTCCAACCGGGGGGACTCTGACTTACAGACGTTTGGCCATGGTCCCACAGTTGGTGGCTCAGCCAAGCCATCTGGCACTCCTAAAAGCTCCCGGGGGGCTCCCGATGCTGAGAACAGGGAGCCAGTGCCCTGCATTTCAGCTGAGTTGCCTGATGAGCTAAACGTTCCAACTCTGCAGTCTTGGGGAGCCTGCGACTGCACTGCAGTGTGCTTCCAGGAGACACCAATGGGGTGACCCTTGGACCGGAAGTGTTGTACAACAGATCCTTCTGGAATGGTGGCAATGTGGCTGTTAGGTAGGAAGTCAGTTATGAGCTTATGTGTGTGCGACATAAAAGGCCTAAAGAGAAGACCTCTATGACCAGCATATGCTGCATCTCAAAGTCATCCTGATGGTGTTTCAGGGGCAGCCTGGTATTCACATCCTGCCCTGCCTGACCCCTTCTACCTGATATCTCTCAGGTGCAGCCCAGTATCTGCATTTCAGATACCCTGCTCCAGATCCCAATCCTCTAGGGGGTCCTGCCCACCCTTCCTCCTGGCTGATAACATTTGCATCCATAAAGTCCTTTGTTTCAGACCTTCAAGAGAAAACTCAGGTAGAAGTTTTTCTATTTACATCCAAAAAGCCCTTTGTTCCAAGGGGAACAGAGGTGGGGAAGCAAGACCCATCTCCTTAAAAACCCCCGACCTCAACCCGACTGCACGCTCAGCCCTCTGCCTCTCTGCTGAGTCCCCTGCCTGGTCTGGCCAGGCGTAATCTCTGCACTCAACTATGTAACCTCGCTCCTTCTCCCCCCCGCCCCCCCCCCGAGTCCGAGCGACTGGGCACTCTCTCTCAGGTCCTGTCTGGAGAGGTGCCCATCCGTTCTTACGGATGTCCCTTCCCTAATAAACTTTGCTACTTTTACCTCCCACTACTCTCTGTCTCACGCCCGAATTCTTTCTTGCGCGAAGACAAGAACCCTGCAATTTCTCCGGTAACAATTTTGGCAACCACGAAGGGATTTTGAGGACATCGGAGGTCAGTATTCCTTCCCTCAAGCGGGAACGATCTGTGGAAGTGACCATTGAGTGTTCCGCACCCCACAGCTCTCCGAGAACGCGGAGTCCCCCCGGCCATGGCTTAGCTACGGCCGAAACTCCAGAGGGATTGTAAGGAACGGGAGGGAAATTAGGAAGGGCAGTTGTCTGAGAGCCTGGAGACCCCCTGAGCTCTCTTCAGCTTCCCGGCAGCCGGACTGCGACCCGAGGACCAGGTCTCTCTCTCTCGGAGGGACGCCTGGTCACGCTGCCTACTGCTACGCGAGCAGGGCTTAGCTTCGGTCGAGGCTAATATTGGCCCTCCAGGTAAACTCAGACAACTAGGTAGTGGGTAACCTTGAGCGATAGGAGATTTTGAACCCCACTCAGCCCCCAGACAGGAGGGCCTTTCCCTATGCTCTCCTCCAGCTGAGATTCATAGCGGAAGGTGAGGGCACGTCTAGTCCTCCATTGCTTTCTGCCTTCCTCCTCCTCCCGGGGCTCCCTCCCCCACTCTTTTGCTCTCCTCATCTCCATTCCTATACCACTGGCCAGGAGAAAGGGAGAGGGAAATTCCACAGGTCTCTCCACCTAAGGGAAAAGCTGTTACCTGTTAACCCTTCCCAACCTGGTAGAAAGTTTTCCGTCTTTGCAGCTTATGGTAGCTCTGGTGCGTCTTAAAGTTTTTGTGAACTATTCCTGTTGCTAAGCTTTGATTGCCTGAGGACTAAATCTGGAAAAGAGCTAAAGTTTACTATCTGTTGTAATTGACTGAGTGTCTGCAGTAGTCCTAATTGATCTGGCTTTGGTTGAATTATAGGAGGTCCCCAGCACTCTTGGTGAAATGGCGCACCTACCCAACCCCACGGCTAGTCCTGCCAGGCCCCGGTGTGCGCAGTCTTCCCTGTAAATGGGGGACCACACCCTTTCTCTGCACTTTATTCCAGTCCTCGTGGCCTGCCGCACCCAGGCAGGCACAGCCAGATATCTCTAGGGAGCGCGCCCCCAGGGCAGCTTTTTTCCTCCCCGGGAGGAAGTTCCAATTCAGTACCACTGCTGGCCTCACCTAAGGGAGCAAGACCCTTAATCCATCAACCTTTCCAACCTGATGGGTTTTTCTCTTTGCAGTTATGGACGCCTAAGCAATGGGCTCATACGCTGATGACGAGTTCTTTTCTGTGCTGCTGTCCCTGACTTATCTGAGATCGTTCACCTGTCTTGAAGTTTTCGCGTTTTTATTGCCATTATGAGTCTTGATTGGGAAAACTGCAATGGGAAGTTGTTTACGTTAAACCGTTTGACTCTGACAGCTTAAATTCTAAACCCAAGGCTGGCGCCCTGGCTCACTAGGCTAATCCTCCGCCTTGGGGCGCCGGCACACCCGGTGTCCCGGTTGCCCCTCTTCCAGGCCAGCTCTGTGCTGTGGCCCGGGAGTGCAGTGGAGGATGGCCCAAGTGCTTGGGCCCTGCACCCCATGGGAGACCAGGAGAAGCACCTGGCTCCTGCCATCGGAGCAGCGCAGTGTGCCGGCCGCGGCGGCCATTGGAGGGTGAACCAACGGCAAAAGGAAGACCTTTCTCTCTGTCTCTCTCTCTCACTGTCCACTCTGCCTGTCAAAAAAAAAAAAAAAAATTCTAAACTGAGTCTTCCAACTTTGGGCTTCCAGTAGGATCCCTGGAACTCTCAAAGGATGAGACTCTAAAATTTGTTAAAGTAACAGCTGCTTGAGTCAATTCAGGTTATGTGAAATGTATTAAAATGTTGTAAACGGTGTCAGACCTATGCTGTATTCATGTTTTTGCTTTCCAGCTAGAGTGGTCTTATGAAAATGAGAGTAAATTCTGTGTATACAGGCCTTTATGTTGTTAACTAAAGTAAGCCAGTACAGTTTGGTTCAGAGAATTGAGTTAATGCACAAGCCCTTGGGTTTGCCCGGTGGCTCCCTTGCTCAGTTGTACATGTCCTTGATATGCTTTAAACTTGTTTCTTTTCAAAGTTGTAAACATGCACTAGTGTCCCTGTTGCTGCTCAGGTATTACCCTCATGTTACTTAAAGGCATGGGAAATGGAGTTTTGACTTTAATTCAGATAATGGTGTGGTAGTCATTAATAACTCAGTGTTTTAAGTCATCTAGGCATCGGTGCTAAGTAAAACTTGGGAAAATGTATTACGTGTACTTTTAGCATCTCAAATTCGATAAGAGAGACTGAGTTTGTTAGCATGTATTCTCAAAGGTTGTCCATACATGACAATTCAAGACTATGTAAAAGTAACTACCAGTGTAAAGTTTCAGAAGGTGTGAGTGAGCAAGTCATGAAAAGTTTTCAAATGTTTACGATTTTAAAATATTGTTTACGAGTTTTCTTCAAGTTGAGTGCTAATGCCAAAATTACACTGACCTAAAGTTGAAGTCTGATCTTCTGTTATAACAATGGGGTTTTTAAAAATTTGCACTAATGTTGGTAAATATCTGGAAATGGTCTCAATCATAAATCTTAAATCTGTTTTTGAAAAACTGTAACATCTCTTTTTAACAATGTCTGCTTAATCGGTTGCTCTGCCATTTCTAAAGTTAGGTCGTGTAAGCTCTTTTTGACTCTGTTAAATAATTCTGAGTTATGTGATGACTTTGTGTGCTAACTCTTATGTTCAAGGTTTTTTTTTTTTTATTTCTGGTTTAGTCAACAACAAGAGACCTAGAATTTATGTTCTGCCAAAGTAATCTATTGTGTACTCTACCGTCTCTGTTAAGTTCAGATTGATGAAAACCATTGTTACATATCATTATGATCAGGTCTGGTCTAAAAGTGTTAAAATCACCCTGACTAATGAATGGCTGTCATTTCAGGATGTTAAGGAATTCTGTTTTGACCAGATACTCTAAGTTCTCTTGGCACCTTTAACAGACTTTCTGAAAATCAAAGTTCTAAATTCTCTGGACTTGTGGTATCTCCAGAGGGCTCCTAGAGATGTCAAAAGATAGATCTCTCATCTTGCAGAGATAATAACCAATCAGGCTGTTTAGATTAAAAGTGATGCCAAGATGTGAAATGATGTTAAACTTCAGTTATAAATTGTGGGGAGCAACTCGGACTAGACTAAGTTACTGGAATTAAGACTTATTCTATGCATCTGCTCTCCCACAATATGGCGCTGGGAGAGGCGTAAACAACTTTTACACAGCTGCCTCCAGTTCGACCAATAACCTGCAGGAGCTGATCCTGCTCCTGATTGGAGGAGAGCAGCGTACTCGGCGTGTGGGTAGCAGAGTTGGGATTGGTGGAAGAGGACTATAAAGGAGGAGAGAGCCAACATGCACCAGGAACACCTGAGGAACATCTGAGCAGCCCCCGAGCTGGCCAGCGGTGTGCCGCTCCCCTGCGGAAGTGGGGAAAGTGGCAGGGGGGGCCGCCCCTCAATGGAGGTGGAGGGATGGCAGCAAACCCGGGGAGGGCCAAGCAGACAAGAGAACAGCGCGGGGTCCTGTGTCGTTCCTCCGCGAAGAGGGGGAGTGACAATAAATGTGTTTCTTTCTAGCTGCTCCAGTCTCTGGCTCAGAAGCCAGATCCTTTAAACAGGGGCTGACACAGTCTCCGTCCAGCTAACGCTGAACAACCTGGCATTGCTAGTTCAAATGTGGATCAAACAGAGGTCTAGCCAAAAGGGAGAAAGTGTTCCAAAAGAGACTTAGAGCCAACAGGGGATGGTTATGCGGCAGATGCTAGAGCACTGGGTTCCAGGAGCCCAAGAAAACTCTAGTGTCCACAGCTACACGGTGAAAGCCCGGAAGCCCAAAACCTAAACTTATGGGTTACACGGTAAGACTAGTTAAACCCGGAAACCCAGGCCCATAGCCCACTGGCTACATGGTAAATACCCAGAAGCCAAGGGATGGCAGAGACCTCTGCCACTATTTCTCCTCTCTAAGTCAGGCTATGCAGTAAGCACTGGTCAAATGCCAGTTAAATCTGAAAGCCCAGGAAGTCAGGCTAGAGACCCGACTCGCTGCCTCACTTCTCCTCTTTTCTCTTCCAGAAGGGAAGTTACTACTGTTCTGCAGGACTCTCCACTGTGATGTACGGTTTGATCCCCAGACCTGATGTAAGGGATGACTGACCTTTTCTGTAATAATGCCTGGCCACAGTATAGGGCCCCCAAACAGCATAGCCAGAAAAAGAGGTTAAACTATGAACTGATGTGACAGCTAGATCGATTTTTCGGTGTACGCGGTAAATGGGCAGAACTCCCCTTTTAAACCAAACTGAGGGATAGATAGGAAGTTGCACTGATGACCTCAAAGTATGCAAGCAGGTCACCACAGTGGATCTTACCTAAAGGGTCATAGTTCTCCTCATGGGCGCGGTCTTAACTCGCAGGAAAATACTAAGTGTCAGAATTTGCCCATGACCACAGTTTTTTAGCTCACCCTGATGTTAAAGAAATCTCCAAAAATCAGGGATGGGTTGAGCACCCCCTTGACTGACATCATAGAGGCTGCCTATTTAGTCTACTTTATTAGAGACCAGGAGAACGAGGAGCAAGCAAGCAGCAGAGGATGGGCAACAGGCCCATCCATGGCTGCTTTACACAGTGATCTGCCGTCAAGGAGACCCAGCAAGGCCAGTGCACCCCAAACAGCACCTGTTGCTGATATGAGGAGCCAGAGCATTGGGCAAGCAGGTGTCATGACAGCAAATGCCTTCTGTCAGCGCTGCCAAGAAAGGACATGCTTCTCCTTGCACCGTGTTTTTGGTTTTTGTTTGTTTGTTTGTTTTGTTTTGTTTTGTTTTGTTTTGTTTTTGTCTTTTTTTTTGACAGGCAGAGTGGACAGTGAGGGAGAGAGACAGAGAGAAAGGTCTTCTTTTGCCATTGGTTCACCCTCCAATTGCAGCCGAGGCCGGTGCACTGCGGTCGGCGCACCACACTGATCCGAAGGCAGGAGTCAGGTGCTTCTCCTGGTCTCCCATGGGGTGCAGGGCCCAAGGTCTTGGGCCATCCTCTATTGTACTCCCTGGCCACAGCAGAGAGCTGGCCTGGAAGAGGGGCAACCGGGACAGAATCCGTCGCCCCAACCGGGACTAGAACTCGGTGTGCCGGCGCCATAAGCGGAGCATTAGCCTATGAGCCACTGCGCTGGCCCTGTTTTTATTTTCTGTTTGTTAGAGAGGTGGGAGTGGGGGCAGAAGCTGGCGGAGAACTCATCCGGCTCTCCCGTGTGGGTGGCACTTGAACCATCCTGAACCGTCCCTGCTGCCTCCCAGGAGCCACGTCAGCAGGAAGGTGGAGTCAGGAATGAAACCCACTCGCTCTAATACGGGACATGGGTGTGTCTCAGCCACGGGCTTCTCATCTGCCTGAGCGCCAGTTCCCAGAGGGCTAAGCAAGAGCACCAGGTTAGGGGTAAGACGAGGAAGAACTGGCCTGGGGAATGGGGTGGAGTCCTTAAGCACAAACTGGGGCGAAACTTCAGCAGGGAGAGCGGATCTGGGACAGATGGGAGGACAGAGGTGCAGGCCACCCACCTGCAGCTGAGCTCCAGGGAGAGGGGACAGCCTTTGGTCAGAGAAGCCAGCCCCTTCTCAGGGGGGAGGGCGCCAGAGAGGCACACCTGGGGCTCGGCGGTGTGCCCCCGCTGAGCCTTCCCTTCAGAACTCCTGTTTGGACAGACATTCTCATGAGCTAACCCCGAAAAGAGTTGGTACAAACCAGCGTCACTCTCCTTGCGACGTACGGAAGAGCCCAGGATTCTCAACACCTGTCTCCCTCGTGCTCCCACTCTTAGCAGCAGGTAGCCAGAGCTGAGAGTCACACCGCCCTCCAAGAGTGGGTCCCGCCTGCACACACCCACATGCACACCAGCTTTAGCCATGTCCTTTTATTGAGCCATTTGTATGGAAATAGTGATCAGGGAGTTGTCACACCCCACCACGGGGCCCTGCCACGGAGGAGGCGGGCTCAGCAGTTGCTGGGGTAGTTTCTGGGATGGTGTCCCAGTGCAGGCCAATGGCGCTGACAAATAAGCCAGCTCGGCCACTGATGAATCGGAGCACGGCGTCCAGGTCCAAGGGGACAGCATAGAAGATTACGCCTCTGCCTTTTCCAAAGGAAAGGATGCGACCGTAGTTGGTGAAAAATTTCAGGGTCTTCAGATAGTTTTTGTACTTCCCAGAAACCTCGATCACTGACTCCCCTGGGTGCAGAAAGATCTCCTCCAGGTCTCCCAGGTTGCCACCCACATAGTCGCTCCACACCTGGCCATAGCGCACCTGGAGACTGGGACGGGTGGGAGGGCAGGAACGGGGACACTGATTAGGTCATCAGAGTTCAGGACCGTTTGGCCTGCACGTGGAGTCCTCCAAACTGGACGCTAGCATGAGCAGTCCCTGCTAGTTGCCCCAAAAGTGTAGGCCGGGTGAGCCCTGGAGGACCACACAAAGAACTTCAGCTCCTGGCCTGGCTGACAGCAGGTGCAGAGAAGGAAGGCAGCTTGCCCAGAGTCGCCCACACACAGCACATGGCAGGCCTTGAATTTGGAGTCCAGCCACCTACGATGCCCCTCCCCCATTCCCGCACTTGTGGAAGCAAAGGGATTTTCTAACAGCTGAGTGGCTCCCTTGTGGGAGAGGGAAGAGGCTTGTCCCTGCTGTCCCAGGAGGCAGATCCAGGATCAGGGGACACACTTTGGCTCTGCACGTGATAGAATTTTCTGACTAGCAATGGAGTGGGGACTGCTCAAGAGAGGCGTTGAGCAAAGTTGCAGGACACCCAGCAGGGATATTGGAAAGAAACTTTAAACCGCAGAAGGCGGGTGGGCTGGGCTGGTCGACTTCCAGGCCCCTGAGAGTTAGTGGTTATTAATGATTTGCCACCACCAGGCATATTCGGGGAGGGAGGAGTCCAAAGGGTACAGTTCTGGAAGCCGAGTCCTTTCACAGCTATCCCCGTATCCTGCCACACTAGGGACCTGTTGGTTGAGGCACAGGTGGCCCAGAGTGAAAGAGCACTTCCTGAGTTAGTAAGAGCTTGAGGAATGCGGAGGAGCCTTACCCCGCAATATTGAAGCTGTCAACCCGGACACGGATGGCTGTGATGGGGCCTTCCAGCTGGAGGCCGGAGTGGGAGAATGGCTCCCCTCTTCCACTTCCGTACTCGCCACTGTAGGAGGAGGCCCTGGCCTGGACTGCAGTGGAAAGAAAGGGGGGCTTGGAGGCAAAGACCTCCCAGTTCCCACCGCTCAGGGGCGGCCCTGCAAGCCTTGGCCACCAGCCGAGCAGGGGCCCCTTCCCACCTCCCGCCCCCAGAGTCCCAGCGGCTCACTTACTGGCACTGGCAGAGGCCGAGGCACAGAGAAGGCCCAGGAGCATGAAGGTCCACATCGCCAGGCTGCAGGGGGGAAGAAGAGAGCAGAGGGGGAGGTTTCCCCCTTTCCCTCTGGCCTCCGGGTGGCCTGACCCTTCAGCTCCCACCTAGCGAGACCCAGGCTCAAGGTGCACAGCACTGTCCACAGCCTGCAGTGCATCCTCCAGACCTGGTGTTCCTTGGTCTGCTCCAGCAAGGTCCAGCTCTCTGCTAGTGCCCTGGGAAGGCGGTGGAAGATGGCCCAAGCACTTGAGGCCCTGCACCCCCTTGGGAGACCTGGAAGAAGCTCCAGGCTCCTGGCTCAGATTGGCCCAGCTCTGGCCATTGCGGCCATGTGGGGGAGTGAACCAGCAGATGGGATCTTTGTCACGATTCTTTGTCCACCGACACACGCCTGGCCTTTCCCAGTCACCTGAGTGTCCCAGGTTCCTAGTCCTTCAACTGACAGCTGACACATCTCTATACCCAAGATAGCTTCAACCCAGGTGCCCACTTCAGTAACACTCCCTGCCACTCAATCCAGGCATCCCCTTCCCCAGACCAGATCAGATCTGAATCACCACCCCCTCAAAGGCAGACCCAGGAATCCCTAACACCTCTCACCTGGGAGCTTCAGGTGCAAGGTAACCCCTTAGAACCTTCCAGAACTTTTATACCAGCTCCTAGCCCTCCCTCCTGCTCCTTTTTTTTTTTTTTTTTTTTTTTTTTTTTTTTTTTTTTGACAGGCAGAGTGGACAGTGAGAGAGAGACAGAGAGAAATGTTTTCCTTTTTCGTTGGTTCACCCTCCAATGGTGCTGATCCCAAGGCAGGAGCCAGGTGCTTCTCCTGGTCTCCCATGGGGTGCAGGGCCCAAGCACTTGGGCCTTCCTCCACTGCACTCCCAGGCCACAGCAGAGAGCTGGCCTGGAAGAGGGATAACCGGGACTAGAACCCAGTGTGCCGGCGCCGCTAGGTGGAGGATTAGCCTAGTGAGCTGGGGCGCCGGCCCCTCCTACTCTTTATCAAGTGAAGCTCACCTCCTGAGCAAACAAGGTCAACCTCTTGGCATCAGGTGTTGGGCAGGGTCTGTCCCTCTCGTAAAGCTTACGGATGACAAGGTGGGGTCCACTTGGCTGAGTGCCAAGGCCAGGAGGGGCAGGACAAGCTTGAGGCATGGTCACCAGAAGCTTTTGATTAATTTATTTTATTTATTCAGTGTGGCAAGGGAGAGAGAGAGAGAGAGAGAGAGAGACAGAGAAGTCTTCATCCACTGCTTCACTCCCCACACGGCCGCAATGGCCAGAACTGAGCCGATCCGATGGACCGCTTTGGATGTTCCCCCATCTGGAGAGTGAACCATCACATGGAAGACCTCTCTCTCTCTGTCTCTCTCTCTCTCTCTCTCTCTGCCTCTTCTTCTCTGTGTAACTCTGACCTTCAAATAAATAAATCTTTAAAAAAAAAGAATTTTTCCCTCTCTTTCCTGATATTTTATTACAAAAAAAAAAAAAAAAAAGGCAAAAACACCCCAAGCAGGCAGTAAAGTTTAAAGAATGGCATGGCAAACACCCATACAACCATATACCACTTTATGGATTCTATCACATCATGGGGACTATCTTGTACATTAGCAAGGCTAGCCAGCCAGCCAGCCTCAACCTGCCAGCCCCTTCTCAAACCATCTCTGTCTCTGAGAAGGGTGACTTGGGCTGCAAGTTGCCCCCCTCCCAAGAGACGTCATTCTAGCGAGCATGAGGGAAGCTGAGGGGCTGAGGGGGTGCAGGTCCTCCTTGGGGCAGGGTGGGGCTGGGCTTTAGGTGCCCCCCTGCCCTGGACTCTCAGACACCATGGCAGAAAGGTCCTGGAGCCGTAGCCCACCCTTGGGTCTGGAACCTCGGAGTGGGTGTCAGACTCCTTCGGCCCCGCGAGGGTGGATCTCTCGCCACCTCAAGCCCCGAGTCCTCTTGTCTGGCGTCTCCAGAATTGCTACTCTTGTTTAGTTTATTTTCTCTTTGTTTCCAGAACACAGGACAATCAAACACCTATCTCCGAGAATTGCCCAGTCATATTATTGTATGTCATTTCATCCCCTAAAATAACGCGACACAGGTGTCATCCCGTATTTACTAACAGGAAACAGGCTGGCCTGGGGTGGGTGGCAGATTTGAATGTCCACCAGCTTCGCCCGCTATCGTGGTCTGGAAGTCTGTTTTTGGAGAGTGGCCATCAGCCAAGACAGCCACTCCCCGGGAGAGCCTCAAGCAGGACAAGGCTTCTGTTCGTGGGGCCAGGGGGCATCTGTCGGGTCAGACGGAGGAGGCAGCTGAAGGAAACGCATGAAATAACAGAAACAAGGGCTTTTTTATTATTATACTTGAAGATTCCAGAGGGGGAAGGTAACATGACTTGTATGGCCAGTGGGAAGGTTAGCAGGGAGGGACTGCAGAGAGAGAGAGAGAGAGAGAGAGAGAGAGAGAGAACCAAAGCTGTCATTGGGCCAGGGCATTCTCCAAGCAGGTTTCCCGTGGGGCGATCTAATTGGAGGGTTTAGCTCCAGCAGGCATGGTTCCTGGAGGCCATGCTGTGAAGGACAGATGGGCACCGCGGCCCCTGTGCACAGCCCGTGTGGAGTGGGGTCAGTGGAGTCAGTCATGTGGGTTGCATCCAGCTGTCCTACCAGGTGAAGGGCTGGTAACCGGGCCCCTGCTCCTGGGGTGAGCAGCCTGGACGCCACGGCAGCACAAACCCTGGGAACTCACTACCCTCTGAGGGCAGAGTGCAAAATCCTTTTGCAAGCATTTGGGTGTGTGAACCAGTGAATGAGAGTGCTTTCTCTCTCTCTCTCTCTCTCTCTCTCTCTCTCTCTCTCTCTCTCTCTGCACCTCATGTTAGAAAAACAAAAACAGGGCCGGTGCCGTGGCTCACTAGGCTAATCCTCCACCTAGCGGCGCCGGCACACTGGGTTCTAGTCCCGGTTGGGGTGCCAGATTGTGTCCCGGTTGCCCTCTTCCAGGCCAGCTCTCTGCTGTGGCCCGGGAGTGCAGTGGAGGATGGCCCAGGTGCTTGGGCCCTGCACCCCATGAGAGACCAGGAGAAGCACCTGGCTCCTGCCTTGGGATCAGCGCCATTGGAGGGTGAACCAACGGCAAAGGAAGACCTTTCTCTCTTTCTCTCTCACTGTCCACTCTGCCTGTAAAAAAAAAACACACACACACACACACACACACACACACACAGCACAGCTCCTGAGTTTCTCTGGCTTTCTGTATCCCCACATGACTGCCTTCTCCCCCTGCACACACTCCCACCATGATGCCTTGGCGAGATGCAGACCAAGGCCCTCACCAGGGGGGGAGTCAGTGGGGCTGCCAGGTCTTGGATTTTCAGCTGCAAAACCGTGAGCTGGAGAAATCTCCTCTGCTTTACAAAGGACCTGGGCTCAGATATTTTATTAAGCAATAAAAAACAGAACTCAGGTGATCTACCAAGGATGAAGCCTCCTGATGGAGAAAATAAACCAAATCTGCTGGGCTTGTTAGAGGAATTCTCCCTGACACAAAGCAACGACAGCGCCCCCTGATGGAAGGAATTCACCCCACGGCCACTTGGAGAGCACCTTATTCAGGGTAGAGGAACTAGATAAGGCTGATGCTAACAACTCGGACAGATAGGGATCCCTGCCTTAGGGTGTTTGATTGTCCTGTGTTCTGGAAACAAAGAGAAAATAAACTAAACAAGAGTAGCAATTGTGGAGGCATTCAGGGAGAAACCAGGAGATTTTTCACTGAGCTTCCTGTCCCTTGGGGACCATGTCCACTGGGCCTAGCCTCCTCTGGGCCTCTGGTTAGACAACATAGCCCAGAACCGTGACCTTGGGGGTTCCCATGCCCTCCATGAAGCTGTCCGACTAGAAAGGCCTGAGTCCACCCCCTCCCCCGTCCCCCCTCTCCCCACACCCATCAGGGAGACTTATTCTGGAAGCCTCCCCAAGAATTCCACACACAGAGAACACACGCTGAGAACAGCAGGGGCTTGGGCTGCGCGGGCTGCCGGCTCTCATTGCTGGTCTGTGAGGCTTGTTTGCTTGTCCGTCCTCCTTAAGTTAACTTCCTAAGAGCAGGCCCCATGAAGACTGCCGGTCGAGTCCTGGCGTACAGATACTCAGTAAATGTGGCTTGGAGTCATAGTTTCATTGGTAGCCAAAATGTCCTAAATTCACTTTAGCGCGGACAATGTATGTTTGTCTTGCCTTTTTTTTTTTTTTAATTTTTAATGTGTTCTTTATTTGAGAGGCAGAAAGAAAGGGAGTGAGAGCTCCAATCTGCTGGTTTACTCCCTACCTTTGAAGAGTTAAAATTGTATATGTGCGGATGTAAAAAGTTAAGCTTAAGCTTACAGGTTTAAACCTTCCTGGTGCAGCTGTGAAAATAAGACAGAGTAAAGTAGCACCTTGACAGTAGGGACTCCATTTTGGAGCACTTGAGACTGCATTCTGGGAAAGCAACCCCCTGCCCCCCACCGTGAGACTCTGGTCTGAAACTATGATCTCAACTAGTCGGACAATAGCAGTGCACTACATCACCCTTGGCAACGCACAAAAACCCCCTAGCATGATTGCTCAAGCTTAAAAGTAGAAAGGTTGCACCTGGGTTACCGGGGCTAATAATGAAGATGTGATTTGTCTATGTCTTAAAATCATAATTGCTGATTGTAAGATATTAGCAACCGCTTAGCAACTGTGTATTCTCCCCCCCTCTCCCGGTTTTGTGGTTTTTGCCTTTATAAACCCTAACCTTTGGTTATTCGGGGCTGCTCTGTTCATGATGATCAGACAGCCCCAGCATGCTGGATAATCAATAAAACTTCCCCGTGCTGTTTGCATAAGAGACGTGTCTCTTGGTGACGTTTTTCGGGTGGTCGACTCTGACACCTTCTTGCAACAGCTGGGCTGGACCAGGCTGAAGCTGGGAGCCAGGAAGAGAGAAAGTTCTTCCATCCAATAGTTCCCTCCCCAAGTAACCAGAATGGCTGAAGCTGGGCTGAGCTGAAGCCAGGAGCCAGGAGCTTCTTCTGGGTCTCCCACATGGGTGCAGGTGCCCAGACACTTGGGCCATCTTCCACTGCTTTCCCAGGCCATTAGCAGGGAGCTGGATTGGAAGTGGAGCAGACGGGACTTGAACTGGTACCTATATGGGATGTCAGCACTGACTGCAGGCAGAGGCTTAACCTAGTGTGCAGGGTCTGAGTCCACCCAAACGCGGATGGACTGGGTCCCAGGAAAGGCAAGTGCGCCACTCACCCGTTCCCCAGCCTCCCGATCCCGGAGACAATCAGACGCAGCGGGAAGTCGAGTCAAGCAGGAACTCGTTTATTGCACGCGTAGTAAAACCTTTTAAAGCACAAAACTGCACGATTATTGGGTCAGAGCATAAGGACCAACCAATTGCTTAAAAGGTCATTTTATGGGGCGATTTTTTACGGAACCAGCCATATGTCTGTAGACTTGTCATCAGTCGTTGTCATCTCTCCTGATGCTGCACGGCCAATCAGCTTTGGTGGTAAACAACCTCGGGTTCCACCCACCTTACTTCCTTTGGGCGCCATCTTTGGATTGCCTCGTGCGCCTAATATCGCTGCACTAGTAGGCCACAGTGCCGGCCCTGGAAGCTAGGAATTCAATCTGGGTCTCCCCCCATGGGGGGCAGGGGCTCGAGGACTTTAACTCATCATCTGCTGGGGCCAGCACACACAGATGTGGGAACACACACTTCCACACTCTGACCCCCACTGGCTTCTCTTCTTGAGAATTTCAGCTCGCCTTGAGCACGCTGAATCTGCCGGTGAGCTTGGCTTGGCTGTCGCATCTAGAAATCTAGGCCAACCCATCCTGGGTATTGCCTGATCATTGTCCTTGAAACCCAGCCCAGAAGTGAAGTCATTCTTTGGGAATCGCTGGGTGAACACTGGGTGAAGAGACAGCATGGCTCCCCCCTGGGAGGTGTGCCTTCTGTACCCCCCCTCCTGAAACAATTCCATCTGTCCGTCTGCAGAGATCCCAGGTTTCCACGGGGATGATGCTTCAGCTGAGCCCTGTTGGAATAGTCAAAGTGAACCAGACAGAAGGTGTTCCAACGTCAAGGGCCAAGGCTGTGGATCCCAGCACCTGGTAGAGAGCCAAAGCACTGGATTCACAACATGGACTCTCCCTGCTGTTCTGCTTCCAATCCAGCCCCCTGCTAATGCACCTAGGAAGGCAGCAGAGGATGGCCCAAGTGCTCGGGCCCCTGTGGCCCACATGGGAGCCCCAGATGGAATTCCTGGCTCCTGGCTTCAGCCTGGCCCCAGGCCCAGCTGTTGCGGCCATGTAGGGGGATGAACCAGAGGATGGATGATCACTCTCTCTCTCTTCCTCCCTCTGGCCACTCTGCCTTTTAAATCAACACATCTTGCAAGAAAGTAATAAACAGACTCTCTTTGAGTACATATTTATGGGGCACTTTTTGGTGTTTCAATATATGTATGCACCGTATGTGGATCGAATGAGAGTGGTTAGCGTATCACCTCATAGATTTATTATCACTCCCTGGTGGAAGCACTCAAACCTTCTTCCAGCTGTAATATCCAACACCTTCTTGTTAACCAGGTCACCCTACCAGGCCACACCCCTCTTCTCTTAGTGTCCCTTTGTAGCTGCTGGCATCCTCCCCCTCACCTCCCTCTTCCACCCCTCCCCCATCTCTCCCAACCACTGTTCTACAACTGACCACTATGATGTCAGCATTTTTGAGATTCCCCCATCTGAGTGAGTGAGGCCCTGGGTGTTTGTGCTTCTGTGTCTGGCCACACTGTCCTCCAGGTTTGTTCGTCCTGGATGTCTCGAGGGCCAGGACTTCCTTCTTTTCGTGGGTGAACGGGATCTCACTGTGTAGAAACACCATGTTTTTCTCTCTCCGTTCATCTGCCGATGGGCGTTCAGGTTGATTTAAAAGCTTGGTTATTGTGAATGACGCTGCAGCTAACACAGGGATGTAGTCACAGGACTCTGGACAGACAGATGGACGGACAGACAGGTGGCCCAGGACAGACAGACGGATGGACCAATGGACAGATGGATGGATGGGTGGATGGTCAGATGAATGGATAAATAAGTACATACATAGGTCAGTCAGGGAGCTATGGCTTTGTCTCATTGTGAGATTAGGGCACATGTAATAAAGTTAAGTCTGGAAAGTTGGGTTTTGGGGGCTGACACCATGACATGGTGGGTAAAGCTGCCATCTGAGGAGTGAACCAGCGAATGGAAGATCTCTCTGTCTACCTCTCTCTGTGACTCCTTCAAACAAACAAAATAAATCTTTGTTTTTTAAAGAATAGTTTAGCACAAGGTTGCCCATCAATGTGTATTGCATGAAGGATGAGGGGCAGCTCTCCCCTCCCCGACCCTGCAGCCCTGTCCCCTGTCTTGGCACCTGACCGGGCCCTGGTACACTGCAGGACACACCGTGTGCCACGCTCTGCCCTCCAGGATGGTGCCGGTCAAGGCTGAGCAAACCTCCCTGTGTTGCCATGCCCTTCCAACCGGGGGTACTCTGACTTACAGACGTTTGGCCATGGTCCCACAGATGGCGGCTCAGCCAAGCCATCTGGCACTCCTAAAAGCTCCCGGGGGGCTCCCGATGCTGAGAACAGGGGGCCAGTGCCCTGCATTTCAGCTGAGTTGCCTGATGAGCTAAACGTTCCAACTCTGCAGTCTTGGGGAGCCTGCGACCCCACTGCAGTGTGCTTCCAGGAGACACCAATGGGGTGACCCTTGGACCGGAAGTGTTGTACAACAGATCCTTCTGGAATGGTGGCAATGTGGCTGTTAGGTAGGAAGTCAGTTATGAGCTTATGTGTGTGCGACATAAAGGCCTAAAGAGAAGACCTCTATGACCAGCATATGCTGCATCTCAAAGTCATCCTGATGGTGTTTCAGGGGCAGCCCGGTATTCACATCCTGCCCTGCCTGCCCCCTCCCACCTGATGTCTCTCAGGTGCAGCCCAGTATCTGCATTTCAGATATGCTGCTCCAGATCCCAATCCTTTAGGGGGTCCTGTCCACCCTTGCTCCTGGTGGTAACATTTGCATCCATAAAGTCCTTTGTTTCAGACCTTCAAGAGAAAACTCAGGTAGAAGTTTTTCTATTTACATCCAAAAAGCCCTTTGTTCCAAGGGGAACAGAGGTGGGGAAGCAAGACCCATCTCCTTAAAAACCCCAGGCCTCAACCCGACTCCACGCTCAGCCCTCTGCCTCTCTGCTGAGTCGCCTGCCTGGTCTGGCCAGGCGTAATCTCTGCACTCAACTATGTAACCTCGCTCCTTCCCCCCCCGCCCCCCCCCCCGAGTCCGAGCGACTGGGCACTCTCTCTCAGGTCCTGTCTGGAGAGGTGCCCATCCGTTCTTACGGATGTCCCTTCCCTAATAAACTTTGCTACTTTTACCTCCCACTACTCTCTGTTTCACGCCTGAATTCTTTCTTGCGCGAAGACAAGAACCCTGCAATTTCTCCGGTAACCACGAAGGGATTTTGAGGACATTGGAGGTCAGTATTCCTTCCCTCAAGCGGGAACGGATCTGTGGAAGTGACCGTTGAGTGTCCGGCACCCCACAGCTCTCCGAGAACGCGGAGTCCCCCCGGCCACGGCTTAGCTACGGCCGAAACTCCAGAGGGATTGTAAGGAACGGGAGGGAAATTAGGAAGGGCAGTTGTCTGAGAGCCTGGAGACCCCCTGAGCTCTCTTCAGCTTCCCGGCAGCCGGACTGCGACCCGAGGACCAGGTCTCTCTCTCGGAGGGACGCCTGGTCACGCTGCCTACTGCTACGCGAGCAGGGCTTAGCTTCGGTCGAGGCTAATATTGGCCCTCCAGGTAAACTCAGACAACTAGGTAGTGGGTAACCTTGAGCGATAGGAGGTTTCAAACCCCACTCAGCCCCCAGACAGGAGGGCCTTTCCCTATGCTCTCCTCCAGCTGAGATTCATAGCGGAAGGTGAGGGCACGTCTAGTCCTCCATTGCTTTCTGCCTTCCTCCTCCTCCCGGGGCTCCCTCCCCCACTCTTTTGCTCTCCTCATCTCCATTCCTATACCACTGGCCAGGAGAAAGGGAGAGGGAAATTCCACTGGTCTCTCCACCTAAGGGAAAAGCTGTTACCTGTTAACCCTTCCCAACCTGGTAGAAAGTTTTCCATCTTTGCAGCTTATGGTAGCTCTGGTGCGTCTTAAAGTTTTTGTGAACTATTCCTGTTGCTAAGCTTTGATTGCCTGAGGACTAAATCTGGAAAAGAGCTAAAGTTTACTACCTGTTGTAATTGACTGAGTGTCTGCAGTAGTCCTAATTGATCTGGCTTTGGTTGAATTATAGGAGGTTCCCAGCACTCTTGGTGAAATGGCGCACCTACCCAACCCCACGGCTAGTCCTGCCAGGCCCCGGTGTGCGCAGTCTTCCCTGTAAATGGGGGACCACAGCCTTTCTCTGCACTTTATTCCAGTCCTCGTGGCCTGCCGCACCCAGGCAGGCATAGCCAGATATCTCTAGGGAGCGCGCCCCCAGGGCAGCTTTTTTCCTCCCCGGGAGGAAGTTCCAATTCAGTTCCACTGCTGGCCTTACCTAAGGGATCGAGACCCTTAACCCATCAACCTTTCCAACCTGATGGGTTTTTCTCTTTGCAGTTATGGACGCCTAAGCAATGGGCTCATACGCTGATGACGAGTTCTTTTCTGTGCTGCTGTCCCTGACTTATCTGAGAGCGTTCACCTGTCTTGAAGTTTTCGCGTTTTTATTGCCATTATGAGTCTTGAATGGGAAAACTGCAACGGGAAGTTGTTTACGTTAAACCGTTTGACTCTGACAGCTTAAATTCTAAACCGAAGGCTGGCGCCCTGGCTCACTAGGCTAATCCTCCGCCTTGCGCCTTGCAGTGCCGGCACACCGGGTGTCCCGGTTGCCCCTCTTCCAGGCCAGCTCTCTGCTGTGGTCAGGGAGTGCAGTGGAGGATGGCCCAAGTGCTTGGGCCCTGCACCCCATGGGAGACCAGGAGAAGCACCTGGCTCCTGCCATCGGATCAGCGCAGTGTGCCGGCTGCGGCGGCCATTGGAGGGTGAACCAACGGCAAAAGGAAGACCTTTCTCTCTGTCTCTCTCTCTCACTGTCCACTCTGCCTGTCAAAAAAAAAAAAAAAATCTAAACCAAGTCTTCCAACTTTGGGCTTCCAGTCGGATCCCTGGAACTCTCAAAGGATGAGACTCTAAAATTTGTTAAAGTAACAGCTGCTTGAGTCAATTCAGGTTATGTGAAATGTATTAAAATGTTGTAAACGGTGTCAGACCTATGCTGTATTCATGTTTTTGCTTTCCAGCTAGAGTGGTCTTATGAAAATGAGAGTAAATTCTGTGTATACAGGCCTTTATGTTGTTAACTAAAGTAAGCCAGTATAGTTTGGTTCAGAGAATTGAGTTAATGCACAAGCCCTTGGGTTTGCCCGGTGGCTCCCTTGCTCAGTTGTACATGTCCTTGATATGCTTTAAACTTGTTTCTTTTCAAAGTTGTAAACATGCACTAGTGTCCCTGTTGCTGCTCAGGTGTTACCCTCATGTTACTTACAGGCATGGGAAATGGAGTTTTGACTTTAATTCAGATAATGGTGTGGTAGTCATTAATAACTCAGTGTTTTAAGTCATCTAGGCATTGGTGCTAAGTAAAACTTGGGAAAATGTATTACGTGTACTTTTAGTATCTCAAATTCGATAAGAGAGACTGAGTTTGTTAGCATGTATTCTCAAAGGTTGTCCATACATGACAATTCAAGACTATGTAAAAGTAACTACGGGTGTAAAGTTTCAGAAGGTGTGAGCAAGTCATGAAAAGTTTTCAAATGTTTACGATTTTAAAATATTGTTTACGAGTTTTCTTTAAGTTGAGTGCTAATGCCAAAATTACACTGACCTAAAGTTGAAGTCTGATCTTCTGTTATAACAATGGGGTTTTTAAAAAATGTGCACTAATGTTGGTAAATATCTGGAAATGGTCTCAATCGTAAATCTTAAATCTGTTTTTGCAAAAACTGTAACGTCTCTTTTTAACAATGTCTGCTTAATCGGTTGCTCTGCCATTTCTAAAGTTAGGTCGTGTAAGCTCTTTTTGACTCTGTTAAATAATTCTGAGTTATGTGATGACTTTGTGTGCTAACTCTTATGTTCAAGGTTTTTTTTATTTCTGGTTTATTCGACAACAAGAGACCTAGAATTCATGTTCTGCCAAAGTAATCTATTGTGTACTCAACCGTCTCTGTTAAGTTCAGATTGATGAAAAGCATTGTTACATATCATTATGACAGATCTGGTCTAAAAGTGTTAAAATCACCCTGACTAATGAATGGCTGTCATTTCAGGATGTTAAGGAATTCTATTTTGACCAGATACTCTAAGTTCTCTTGGCACCTTTAACAGACTTTCTGAAAATCAAAGTTCTAAATTCTCTGGACTTTTGGTATCTCCAGAGGGCTCCTGGAGATGTCAAAAGATAGATCTCTCATCTTGCAGAGATAATAACCAATCAGGCTGTTTAGATTAAAAGTGGTGCCAAGATGTGAAATGATGCTAAACTTCAGTTATAAATTGTGGGGAGCAACTGGGACTAGACTAAGTTACTGGAATTAAGACTTATTCTATGCATCTGCTCTCCCACAATATGGCGCTGGGAGAGGAGAAAACGGCTTCTACACAGCTGCCTCCAGTTCGACCAATAACCTGCAGGAGCTGATCCTGCTCCTGATTGGAGGAGAGCAGCGTACTAGGCATGTGGGTAGCAGAGTTGGGATTGGTGGAAGAGGACTATAAAGGAGGAGAGAGCCAACATGCACCAGGAACACCTGAGGAACATCTGAGCAGCCCCCGAGCTGGCCGACAGCCCCCGAGCTGGCCAGCGGTGTGCCGCTCCCCCGCGGAAGTGGGGAAAGTGGCAGGGGGGCCCGCCCCTCAATGGAGGTGGGGAGGGCCGAGCAGACAAGAGAACAGCGCGGGGTCCTGTGTCGTTCCTCCGCGAAGAGGGGGAGCGACAATGAATGTGTTTCTTTCTAGCTGCTCCAGTCTCTGGCTCAGAAGCCAAATCCTTTAAACAGGGGCTGACACAGTCTCCATCCAGCTAACGCTGAACAACCAGGCATTGCTAGTTCAAATGTGGATCAAACAGAGGTCTAGCCAAAAGGGAGAAAGTGTTCCAAAAGAGACTTAGAGCCAACAGGGGATGGTTATGCGGCAGATGCTAGAGCACTGGGTTCCAGGAGCCCAAGAAAACTCTAGTGTCCACAACTACACGGTGAAAGCCCGGAAGCCCAAAACCTAAACTTATGGGTTACACGGTAAGACTAGTTAAACCCGGAAACCCAGGCCCATAGCCCACTGGCTACATGGTAAATACCCAGAAGCCAAGGGATGGCAGAGACCTCTGCCACTATTTCTCCTCTCTAAGTCAGGCTATGCAGTAAGCACTGGTCAAATGCCAGTTAAATCTGAAAGCCCAGGAAGTCAGGCTAGAGACCCGACTCGCTGCCTCACTTCTCCTCTTTTCTCTTCCAGAAGGGAAGTTACTACTGTTCTGCAGGACTCTCCACTGTGATGTACGGTTTGATCCCCAGACCTGATGTAAGAGATGACTGACCTTTTCTGTAATAATGCCTGGCCACAGTATAGGGCCCCCAAACAGCATAGCCAGAAAAAGAGGTTAAACTATGAACTGATGTGACAGCTAGATCGATTTTTCGGTGTACGTGGTAAATGGGCAGAACTCCCCTTTTAAACCAAACTGAGGGATAGATAGGAAGTTGCACTGATGACCTCAAAGTATGCAAGCAGGTCACCACAGTGGATCTTACCTAAAGGGTCATAGTTCTCCTCATGGGCGCGGTCTCAACTCGCAGGAAAATACTAAGTGTCAGAATTTGCCCATGACCATAGTTTTTTAGCTCACCCTGATATTAAAGAAATCTTCAAAAATCAGGGATGGGTTGAGCACCCCCTTGACTGACATCATAGAGGCTGCCTATTTGGTCTACTTTATTAGAGACCAGGAGAACGAGGAGCAAGCAAGCAGCAGAGGATGGGCAACAGGCCAATCCATGGCTGCTTTACACAGTGATCTGCCGTCAAGGAGACCCAGCAAGGCCAGTGCACCCCAAACGGCACCTGTTGCTGATATGAGGAGCCAGGGCATTGGGCAAGCAGGTGTCATGACAGCAAATGCCTTCTGTCAGCGCTGCCAAGAGCAAGGCCACTGGACACGGAACTGCCCTGGGTGTCGAAGGACTCCTGGTTCAGAACCACAGACCCTGTGGCCCTGAGCTAAAAAGCCTTTGGCTCTGCCCAGCCTCCGCCCAGCTTCCAGCTCCAGCCACTGCTATTGAGGGGATGGCCTAGGGTCAGTGACATGCAAGTTGCCTATTTCCATCAGCCTCCTATTCAGCTCTCCTCCTAGTCCAGCCATGTAATCCAAGTCAACAGGGGGCCTCCCTTAAAGGAGATTTGCATCTCTTGCAATTCTCTTCCAGCACCCCATGGATAGGTCTGGGCCTCACACACCCAGCCAGGCCTTAAAAGTCTATCCAATAGCATTAAGCTTAGAAAGCCCTCCCTGCCAGTTCCTAAACACAGGGCTTTCAGTAACAGCTAACTCAGATAGTCCTGCACCTATTTGGACAGGTCCTCACTGAGGACTTAAAGGGCCTATCTCTTAAGGGGGGTGCACAATAGTCCATAATGTAGATGGTTAAATGTAAATGATTTGTTAGTCTGTCTCCTTTCCCAGCCTGAGACTCTAGTCTTGTACATTGGGTTAACTTCCTAGCAAAACTAGCTACTGGGTATCCAGAGGAAAACAAAGCATTGCTAGTCCATTAGAGTGTTAATTATTTAACCCTTATCCTCACCCCTGGGGAGAGAAAACCTGCCCCAGAGAGGATATGGGCCATGCAGCAAATTCCTACTTCTGCAAACTTCAGGCAGTCCCAGTTTTCTCTATCAGGTTCCCAGATACAGGAAAACAGCACAGTTCCTAAACCAGGCTCTCGACAGGCAGCCAAAGCAGAGACCCCTCCTTTGGGGGAAAGAGCAAACCACAGCCTTTGCTCAACTAAAGGATGCTATGACTAAAGCCCTGTGCTAGGACTGCCAAATCCAGAGAGACCCTCCCAGCTGCACATCACTGGGAGGAAGGGAGGCAACTTAGGAGGGTTAACTCAGGATCTGGGACCTGTTAAGCAACCTGTGGGCTACTTTTCTAAAACCTTAGACATGGTTGCACAAGGATAGCCTCACTGCCTAAAGACAATGGCAGCAACTGCCTTGCTGACAGAGGAGGTATCTAGAATTACAGTGGGACAAGACATTGCCCTTTATACCCCACACCAAATAAATTCTCTATTAGAGCAAAAGGGCTCTCACTGGCTCACAGATCGCAGAATACTAAAATATCAGGTCCTCCTTCTAAAAAACCCTCAGGTAAAAATAAGGTATTGCTCTACTCTAACCCAGGGGGAAAGTGGTCCCCTCCACTCCTCTGCTGAGACTATAGACTTGATCTATGCCAGCAGAAGGGACCTAAAAGACAGCCCCCTGACTAACACACATGAAGTTTGGTTCAAGATGGAAGCAGCTTTGTCAGATGGGACCTGCTTCTCTGGGTATGCAACAGTTACAGCATGGCACGTTACTGAAGCGTGCTCTGCCCCCAGGAACTTTTGCTCAGTTAGCAAACTGATTGCCTTAACCAGAGCTCTAGATCACACAGGGGATTTGTAAGGCACCTTCACTCTGCATGGAGACCTCAGACTTGTGGTAAGGTAGAAAGAGCCAACCAGGCTCTATGGAAAACATCACAAGGATAAAAATGTGTGCTTGGTAAGTAAGGTTTAGAAGGAAAGAGTGTTCTTGGCAAGAAGGGTTAAAAAGGAAAGAGCTTTTTAAATAAGGAAAGGACATGGTTGTAAGAATCCTGATGGCTAGTTTACTCTAGACTGGAATGGAAATGATGGCATGTTTCAAGTAAGTTGAAGAGGGTGTGTGGAAGTCACAAAAGGTTATGAAAGAAAGAAATTGGACATGCTAAGTGCTGTTCTGGGGGGTGTCTGTGCCATGTTCTAGGAAGAATGTTGTCTCTCGGTCAATCAGACTAGACAGGTACAAATCCAAATTCGTACTTTTCCTGGACAAAGCCAAACAGCTCCAGGACCAGGCCAAGCAGGGCTGGAACTTCTGGCCTGACATCTGGTCATGGAAATCCTGGCTATTCCCTCTCCTTGGCCCAATAACCTCTGTAATCTTGCTGCTTCTCTTTGGACCATGTGTTTTTAATGCCCTTGTTTGTTTTGTCTCTAACAGAATAAAAGCTGTCGAACTCCAAATGGTCGTCAGACAAGGCTTCCAGCCCATTCCACTGGATGACCTGAACAGCCCTCTGGACCGAGTAGGACAGTCTTTCCAAGGCCACTGTTGCACACCATAAGACAGATAGTAAGAGGAAATACCCAAACCCCCCTCGACGCCCACATGCCAGCTTTGAAGAAGTTACAGAAAACGGATCTCCATCCATAATCCCAAAGAAGAATTTTGGGTATTGCCTCTTGAGGGGGGAAGTCAGTTATGAGCTTATGTGTGTGCGACATAAAGGCCTAAAGAGAAGCCATCTATGACCAGCATATGCTGCATCTCAAAGTCATCCTGATGGTGTTTCAGGGGCAGCCCGGTATTCACATCCTGCCCTGCCTGCCCCCTTCCACCTGATATCTCTCAGGTGCAGCCCAGTATCTGCATTTCAAACACCCTGCTCTGGATCCCCATTCTCTAGGGGGTCCTGCCCACCCTTCCTCCTGGCTGATAACATTTGCATCCATAAAGTCCTTTGTTTCAGACCTTCAAGAGAAAACTCAGAAGTTTTTCTATTTACATCCAAAAAGCCCTTTGTTCCAAGGGGAACAGAGGTGGGGAAGCAAGACCCATCTCCTTAAAAACTGCACGCTCTCTGCCTCTCTGCTGAGTGGCCTGCCTGGTCTGGCCAGGTGTAATCTCTGCACTCAACTATGTAACCTTGCTCCTTCTCCCCCCCCCACCCCCGCCCCGAGTCCGAGCGACTGGGCACTCTCTCTCAGGTCCTGTCTGGAGAGGTGCCCATCCGTTCTTATGGATGTCCCTTTCCTAATAAACTTTGCTACTTTTACCTCCCACTACTCTCTGTCTCACGCCTGAATTCTTTCTTGTGCGAAGACAAGAACCCTGCAATTTCTCCGGTAACATGGCCACTAGCTGCCTGTGTCCATGGAACACTTGAGACATAACCCGGAGATGTATTTGGATTAACTGGAATGTGCACAGCCATGTGGGGGTAAGGTGGCCACTGCATGGGACAGAGTAGGTCTGTGGATCTCCCTGGGGAGGGCACAGGGGAGGGTGGGGGCTGTGGAATTTCGTAGCCAACTCCACACTCTTGGTGCTGCTGACCGTCCTGACCCTCCCCATTCAGGCCCTCAAGTAGATCTAGCAAGGGCAGGTGAGGACGGTTGGGATAAAGAGCAACTCTTAAGAAAAAAAAAAAGGATTTGTTTATTGGGGGCCATCACAGTGGCGTAGTGGGTAAAGCTGCAGCTTCCGGCACCGGCATCGCACATGGGTGCCAGTTCGTGTCCTGGCTGCTCCTCTTCCGATCCAGCTCTCTGCTGTGGCCTGGGAAAGCAGTGGAAGATGGCCCAAGTCCTTGGGCCCCTGCACCTATGTGGGAGACCCGGAAGAAACTCCTGGCTCCTGGCTTTGGATCAGCGCAGCTCCAGCTGTTGTGGCCATCTGGGGAGTGAACCAGCGGATGGAAGACCTCTCTCTCTCTGTCTCTCTGTCTCTGTCTCTCTGTGTCTCTCCTTCTCTGTCTCTAACTCTCCCTTTTAAATAAATAAATAAATCTTTAAAAACAAACCAAACAAGTTCCTCTTGTAGTTAAACACATATGACAAAAGATTTGCCAACTCAACCACTTCTGAGTGCAAGCGCTGGCTCTATTTGAAGGCTGTAATCGCATTGGATCCTAAACCCCTCGGGGCTCTGCCTGTGTCCTGGGCCTCCTCCGCCACCTCCTCCCCCGACCTCACACTGCAGTCTGCTCCTGGAGCCTTCCTCGAATCTAGCGGGACAGACCTCTCCCAGCCAGCCTGCCCAGTGGCCATCTTTTTTTTTTTTTTCTAAGACACTAACTTGTCAACATATTTTTGTAGGCGCGTTAAATGGCTGTCATTTTGCAAAAGAAGCTATGAATGTCTATTACCAGACCAGGTTTTTATAGCTCTGCTCCCCCGCAGCCCCTGCCCCCTGTGACACATACACGCACACACACACATGCACACTCACGTGCGCACACACACACATGCGCGCATGCACACGTACATACGCACACACACACACACGTGGGTGGTGTGGCTCTGGGAACATCACCTTCCTTTTTTTTTTTTTTTTAGGTTTCTCTTTTGTCACCTGCTGCTGAATGAGTCAAAGCAGACAATTTCTAGAAGATTCCTGGACTCCAGGCACTGAGGGCGTGCCGTCACACTCCGTTCCCAGCCTCCTCCAACACATGGCACCAGCAGAAAGAACAGTGGCAGCAGATGGTGGGGTCCTGGAGACAGGCCCAAGCCTGTTTTTATACCTTGGACTCTTGCCAAAGGTCTGGCATCTTTGCTACCCAAGGTTCCCCTCGCAATGCGAGGGTACTGCAAAAAGTTCATGGAAAATAGAATGCAGTGATAAGTTAATTTTGGTGTAAAACAGTTTGAAAATCACAGAGGATCTTTGCAAAGTTCATGGAGACTGTGCATGGCTTAAAAAAAACCGAGGCATGCATTTCAAACTTTTGCACCAACAGGAACTTATATTTTTCACATTTTTTCGACTTTATTTCAAAGGTAGAGAAACAGAGAGAAGGCGAGATATCTTCCATCCTTTTGTTCACTCCCCAAATGCTCACAACAGGTAGGAAGTCAGTCCGGGTCTCCGCACCTGTGCAGCAAGGATCCACGTACTTGATCGATCACCTGCAGTCTCCCAGGTGTGCGTTAGCGGGAAGCTGGAGTGAGCAGCAGAGCTGGCACTGGAACCCAGCCACTCCACACGGGATGTGGGTGTCCCAATGCCAGACACCCAAGACCAACTTCTCTTTTAACTTCATTTCCCCAGGAACTCTTTGAAGTACAACGCAGTGTGGGGCTAAAAAGTTCTTGAGACAAGGAGACTTAGGTTGGTTCCAAACGTGAAGATGTCCTGGGTGCTGGGCCAAGCAGGAGTGGGGGTGGGGGCCCCATGGCAGGTGCCTCTGTAAGGGGCCCAGAGGGTGGGGTGGGGCTTGGAGCAGACAGAGGAGGCACCATGGTGCTCTGGGACCGGACAGCGGACAGCCCAGCCAGAGTCTCTGTTCTCTCTTGGCCTTGGCAGAATGTTCTGGGGCCTGGGGCTGGTTAAAAGGGCAAGGCCAAGTTCAACAGAGCCACTGCCCCATTCCGGCCCCACCTTCTCCAGGAAACGCCTCCTCACCACAGTGACCACATCCCCCCAAGGTCGCCTTGGAGACGCTCCACGGGGGCCGGGGGAGTGGGGTGCCGTTGCTTGGCAACAGGTGGTGCCCTCCCTTCCGCCCTGGCTGGGCCTCCCAGCATGCACAGGGCAGAGCGCCTCTGAAGGAGGACGAGGCACCCGGCTCTGAGACAGGGTGAGGTGAGGAGCCCTTTGCAGATGGGGGGTTTGGGGGACTGAGGGAGCTGGGCGGGGGGCAGAGCCTGGGCAGAGCTGGCGGGGCTGGCACTGGCCGGGCTGGCACGGGTGCATGGCTGGCCACGGGCACCAGACAAGGCAGACAGTTTGCTGGGGCCTACAGAGGCAGGACCACCTCCCAGGAGAGTGGAGGGGGGCGAGGCGCACCCCGCTAGGGGCCAGAAGGGGGGCGTCGCCCCGGGGAGGGTTGGGAGGGAGCCTTCTCATTTCCTGTCCCCCACTTCCTCTCCAGGCCCCAGCAGGCCCCAAGGGGTCCCAGGCCAGGTGGGGAGAAGCCCTTGAGACCTTGACTTTTGGTCGAGGCACTTTGGGGCCTGGATTGGGGGGGGCTGGAGCGCCTCCATGTAGGCCTGGCTGCACCTGCCCACTTGTCTCTCTCCTGCCTTTTCTGGGGTGCTGGCTGCTGCCTCCCTCCCTGGGTTGGGCCAAGTCAGCGTTGCCTCACTCACCCCACCCCCACCCCTACCCGTGTCTCCCAGATGCCTCCGACTCCACAGCAGCCTTCCGGGCACTCGGAGGGGCCCGCGGCGACCGAGGCGGCCCTGTGGCTCTCGCTGCCCTGCGGGCCCTGCATTCCGATCATGCTGGCCTTGGCCTCCCTGACCGCCTTCTTCCTGGTGACCACAGCCGTGCTGGCCGAACGCCTGTTCCGCCGCTCGCTCCGCCCAGACCCCGGCCACCGCGCGCCCACCCTGGTGTGGCGCCCGGGAGGAGAGCTGTGGATCGAACCCCCGAGCTCGGCGCGAGAGCGCTCCGAGGACTGGTACGGCTCCGCGGTTCCGCTGCTGGCCGAGCGCGCGCCCGACCCGCCCACCCCGCGGGGCACCCTGGAGGCGCGAGCCACCGCGCCGCCTGCACCTGCGCCTGCGCCTGCGCCTGCGGCCCCGAACTCTGCTCCCAGCTCCTTGGTACCCACGGCTTCATCTGCGGGTCCAGGCGGCAGCACTTTCTGGGGGCCCCATCCGTGGGAGGAGAGACCCTGCCCCGCAGGCCTGGTGAGCTGGGCGGAGCCTGAACCGAGGCCGGGGGCCGGAAGGCAGTGTGGCAGCCCCCCGCCCTGGAGGCCGCGTCCCGGGAGCCCAGAACCGGACTGGGGCCTCCAGCCTCGGGTCACCCTGGAACAGATCTCAGCTTTCTGGAGGCGAGAGGGCCGGACCAGTGTGGGGCTCTGAACCCCAGGGACTGGCCTCCCCGGGACCCTGCCTCAGAGGTACCCCAAGAGCCAAGGCTCCAGCTTGGGGGGGGGCAATCCTAACCCTGCTTCAGGGACTTTTAAGCTGAGGTCCCAGTTGCCCTGGGTCTGGGTGGTGGCAGCCTCAGCTGCTCTGGCTGTAGGTCCAAGGGCTGGAGATGGGGCTGGCTCTGGGCCACATGACATCCGGATTAGGAATTCCAGGTGGGGCCAGTGCTATGTTGTGGGTAAAGCTGCCGCCTGCAGTGCTGGCATCCTCTTTGGGTGCCGATTCGAGTCTTGGCTGCTCCACTTCTGATCCGGCTCTCTGCTGTGGCCTGGGAAAGCAGTGGAAGATGGCCCAAGTCCTTGGGCCCCCGCACCCACCTGGGAGACCTGGAAGAAGCTCCTGGCTTTGGATTGGCCTAGGCTCTGGCCGTTGTGGCCGTTTGGGAAGTGAACCAGTGGTTGGAAGACTTACTCTCTCCCTGCCTCTGCCTCTCTGTAACTCTGCCTGTCAAATAAATCATAAGAGAGAGAGAGAGAATCCAGGTACAGACGTGCAGGAAAGAGCACCCACTCAGTGACTGGGCCTTTGGCCAGTGTGTGCCCGGGAAGCCAGCAGCAGAGCAAAGCAGTTCCGCGGATGCTGCAGGACTGGGGTCCTCAGGAGGCAGTGGGACCCCACTTCCCACGGGCACGTTCTTATCCACCCTCGGCCACTCATCACCCCCTCCGCATCCCCAGTGAGGTCGTCTGAGAAAATGCACGGAGGAAGGACGAGACCAGGCCAAGGAGCGGCTCACCACCAAGCCATGGCCTTGACCTCCAAAGGACAGCGAGGGACTTGCTCAGCCAAGATGGAGAGGCCTCCTTGGCCTGCAGTTGGGGACCCAGGGTCCTAGGAGACCAGCGGGCTCCCCTGCCCAGGTCTTCAGGTGACACCATCTCAACCCTGCATCTTACCACTCCATGGTGAGGGAGATCTGGGGCAAGGACAGCTGAGTCCGACCCAGCGTGGAAAGGAGCCTTGTCCCAGGGCACGCAGCTCCCCAAGGGTGTCCTCGGGCCACCTTCCCTGCCAGCCCGCTGGAGCGCTGCAGAGTGACAGATGTGCCCAGGACAATGGCCCTACCTGCCACCTGTATCAGCTGACCCCCGAGTCCCCCACAGTCAGATTCCCCAAACTCGAGTCGTGTATTTTAGAACTTTTGCCATATCAGTGTACCATTGTACTATTAATGTGTACTTTCTTTATGGTTTTCTTTAAATTGGCTGACTATTGGCTTAGTACCTTGACTTGAAATAAAAGAATCTTTTTTGGTATCATTTCTGTAAATGGAAAACCAGTATCATATCACTTGCCATAAGTAGAAAGTAAAACATGAAAACGAAGATGACGTCAACAACGACGAGTAGACCTTGTTCGTTGCTGGAGGCATTGACCCCCAAACCCCACTCTTGTTTGTGGAAGGGAGAAGGGACGGGTGGATCGGCCAATCAGGAAAGTGTTGGACACTCCAGGGCCAAGGTGAGTGCCTCCCCGGAGGCGCTCAGACAGACAGAGAGATTCCGGCATGGGGCAGTTATCCTGTGTTCCCTGCTGGCCAGCAACCTCCCAAGTTCCCCCACCCCTGGGGAACCACTTCTGCCCCTCCTGCTCTGGAGAGCCAGGGTGCACTTGGAGCCTCCCTTCCAACCCCTGGGCTTCCCTGACAATCCCCTGGATGCTGGAAGCTGAAGGAGCAGCCGGGGAATGAGAAGCCCCCAGGCAGAAGGGACCACAAACCTAACACAGCCTCTCCTCCCAGGGCCCATCCACCCTGTCCCGAGCAGGGTGCTGGATGAAGGAGGAATCAGTCTCAGCCCCTGCCCTCAAGGAGCTCAGGATGTCCAAGTGCAGGGACTGGGAGAAGGCACTAGAGGTGAGCTAAGACACAGACACAAACCAGATACAAGGCAGAGCTCAAGGCTCCTGTCCTAACTCTGTCACTCATGAGCTAGGTGACTCTCACTTCTCATTGTCCCCGTCAGCTGACAGGAGAGGGCTGTGGGGACGGCCACCACGGAAACAGAAACAGATGCAGGCGCTCAGAGCTCAGATGTCTCCATGCAAAGTGTTCAGGAGAGGCTGAGGGGTGGGGGTGGGGGGCACCAAAAGGCAAGGTCTCTGGCTCTAGCACCTGTTCATGTAGAGGCTTCAGAGAGGTGACTTGTATTTCTGGCCTCATGGTCTTTGTACAACTAGAGAACTGGATCGTCAAGATGTTCTTTTACCTGTCACATTTGAAGATACTGTAAAATAAAAAATGGATGGATGGATGGATGGATGGATGGGTAGATGATTGATGGGTAGATGGGTGGGTGGGTAGATGGTTGGATGGATGAATGGGTGGGTAGATGGGTAGATGAATGGGTGGGTAGATGGATAGATGATGGAATGATGGATGGATGGATGAGTAGGCAAGTGTGTGGGTCAATAGATGGATAAGTGGACGAACGCATGTTGTCTTCCTCACGCAGAGTCCAGTTGCTATCTCCTGAATCATCTTTATTTCCCATACCCAGAACATGGTCTAAAACATAATAGGGGCCAAAGGAAGAGGGAATGAGTGAGTGGATGGGTTAATAGACATATTCATTTTACTCTTTCTCCTTTCTCTTCATTGTAAGCTTCTCCCTCTCATTTTTTATTTATTTATTTGAAAGGCAGAGTTATAGAGAAAGGGAGAAACAGAGAGATAGAGACAGAGACAAAGAAGCAGAGGCCTTCCATTTGCTGGTTCACTCCCCAAATGGCCACAGTAGCTGGGGCTGAACCAGGCCAAAGCCAGGAGCCCGGAACTCCATCTGGGCCTCCCACATAGGTGCAGGGGCCTAAGTACTTGGGCCATCTTCTGCTGCTTTCCCAGACACATTAGCAGGGAGCTGGATCAGAAGTGGAGCGGCCAGGTGTTGAACCAACAACCATATGGGATGCTGGCCATTGCAGGCCATTGTGCCACATGCAAGCCTCTCTCCCTCTCTTTTTTTGACACCATCTTATGCCTTTCTCATGTCAATTCCTTCTTTTATGTTTGAGGCATTTAAACCAAGCTTACTGCATGGCCCTTTCCCCCGCTAAGTCTACGCTCTGGGATCCTGGGTCGGCAGCTAAGCCTGCTACGTGCTGTGTCGGCTCCCTCTGGTTCACGACATTCTTTGCTCTCGTGCTTCGTTGTTTGGGGCTGCCCACTCAGCTTCATGGGGCCTTTACTGCAGGAATCCACGTGACCACGGCTGGGGCTGTGTCTTTCTCGAGAGGTTTTCTGTTTGCTTCCGCCCAGGGCGATTTACCAGCCCTGCAGCACACAGGACTTGTGAATTCCATCTGGGCTTCCAGGAGCCTGCGGAGGGTATAAGTCTGAACCCCAGATCCAAGAGAGGGCACGACTGAGTACGAATTCTCCGGGGAGGTCTTTGACAGTCACCAGGGCTCCGACACAGACAGGTTTTATTGAGCTCCCTGGGCTGGGGCCAGGTTTTTTTTCCTAGGTCATTCTTTCCCTGAGCGGGCCCCCATTGAGGATCTTGGGCATTCGCTCCCGGACTAGGGCTTCATCTCCAGTCTCCAAGCCCGTTCACTGCCAAGACCCATCACCGCCCAGCAGCTCAGAGCTCTGGTTTTCGGCTTCTGCTTCTTCCTGCTGTCTGGGGATTCCCCCAAGTGTCTTGCAGGCCAGCTGTGCATTTTACAGGATGGCGGCTTGATTTTTACCCGGCACCTCTAGATGCTAATTCGCCATCTCCCTTACAGGGCGTGACCTCTAACCCCCTCACAGGCCAACTTCCGGAAACACCTGTCCATGTCTCGGTTTTCGCCTTGCCCATGGCTCTGCAATCAGCCGCAGGTCTCTGTGGAAGCCACCAAGGTCGGGGCCTGCGTGGTTTAATCTAGGGATATATTTGAGCCCCCTGTAGGCAGTATTAGCCATTTTGATCCCTTTCTTGAAACTTACAAAAAAGAAAGAAAGAAAGAAAGAAAGAAAGAAAGAAAGAAAGAAAGAAAGAAAGAAAGAAAGAAAGAAAAGAAAAGAAAAGAAAAGAAAAGAAAAGAAAAGAAAAGAAAAGAAAAGAAAAGAAAAGAAAAGAAAAGAAAAGAAAAGAAAGTGGCCGGCGCCGCGGCTCACTAGGCTAATCCTCCGCCTTGCGGCGCCGGCACACCGGGTTCTAGTCCCGGTCGGGGCACCAGATTCTGTCCCGGTTGCCCCTCTTCCAGGCCAGCTCTCTGCTGTGGCCAGGGAGTGCAGTGGAGGATGGCCCAGGTGCTTGGGCCCTGCACCCCATGGGAGACCAGGAAAAGCACCTTGTTCCTGGCTCCTGCCATCGGATCAGCGCGGTGCGCCAGCCGCAGCGCGCCAGCCGCAGCGGCCATTGGAGGGTGAACCAACGGCAAAGGAAGACCTTTCTCTCTGTCTCTCTCACTGTCCACTCTGCCTGTCAAAAAATAAAAAAAAAAAAAAAGAAAAGAAAGAAAGTTATCTATTTACTTAGGAGGCGGAGAGGAAATCTCCCATCTACTGGGTCACTCCCAGAATGCCCAGAATGGCCACCCTCTGGGGCCAAAGCCCGCGCCCAGGTGAGTGGCAGGAGCCCAGTTATGTGAGCCATAGCTGCTGCCTCCCACGATCTGCAGCAGCAGGAGCCGGGAATCGAACCCGGGCACCTGAGAGGGCACGTGAGCATCTTCAACACCAGGCCAAGGTCTCACCCTTGATTGCCTCCTTGAAACTTTCTCTTTCCTCTTCTCCTCCGAGCCCACACACACCCAGCTTCCTCCTGTCTGACCTGTGCTTCCCGGCTGCCTTCTTCCAGCTCGGGCTGACAGGCTTTGCTCTCTCTCCACCCACTCTTTCAGAGCAACCTCACCCACGCCATCTCATACCTGGCGATCCCCGCGTCTCTACCGCCTTCCAAGTCTATTAGTGCCCCCATTAAAGGAGCAGCACCACACTGTCTAACCAGGCTGGCGGCCACCCACAAGAAAGACTACATTTCCCAGAACGCCTTGCAGCTGAGCGTGACCCTGTGAATGGCTGTGGCCCCTCTTTCTCCCTCCTGCTGGTGAGAAGCCAGACCTGATGGTGAAGCATCATGGACGTGGTCGACATCCTAGGGAGAGTCGAGGTACCAGGATGAAGGCACTTGTGGTGTTGCCACACCAGCCCTGAACGGCCAACACAATAACGGCCGTATTACATGATAGAACATTTTAACATTTTATTTTGTATAAGACACTGTCACTCTGGGTTTCTGCAACATGACACCAAACCTATATTTTTAATATTTAGATTTTTTTTTCATGCACTTGAAAGAGAGAGAGAGATCTTCCATTTGCTGATTCACTCCCCAAATGCCTTCAACAGTCAGGGCTGGACCAGGTAAGTTAGGACCAGGAACTCTATATAGAGCTCCCCTACAGGTGGCAGGTGCCATCTCCTGCTGCCTCCCAGGGTACAAATTAGCAGGAAGCTGGAATCAGAATTGGAAGCAGAGCTGGGACCCAAACTCAGGTCCTCTGATGTGAGATGCAGGTGTCCCAAGTGACTTCAGTGTTGTGCCACACGCTCACCCCATGGTCATGGAATTTAAAATGAACGGATAGGGGCCAATTCTGTGGTGTAGTGGGTAAAGCCGCCGCCTGCAGTGCCGGCATCCCGTATGGGCACCCGTTGGAGTCCCAGCTGCTCCACTTCCAATCCAGCTCTCTGCTGTGGCCTGGAAAAGCAGGGGAAGATGGCCCAAGTGCTTGGGGCCTGTACCCATGTGGGAGACCTGGAAGAAGCTCCTGGCTCCTGGCTTCAGTCTGGCTCAGCCCTGTTTGGGAGAGTAAACAGTGGATGGAAGATCTCTCCCTCTCCCCACTGCTCTCTCTCCTTTCGTAACTCTGCCTTTCAAATAAATCAGTCTTTCCTAAATAAAAGGAAATGAATGACTATACCCTATCTCATCAAATGAAGCCTTAAAAATGGAGAATTTTCCAGCAAGAGGGAAGAGGAGGTGGGCGTGAGACCAGGCGCGTGAGAAGGGCTGGCCCGAGGCCGCCAGCCGTGGCAATGGAGGAAGGGGCCAGAAGCCGCGCTCCCACCACCAGGAAAACAGGAAGCTCGGGCTCGCAGCTGCATGGCACTGGCTTCTGCCAGCAACTGGGCTTCAGTGCTGTGGCACCCAGAGCAGCGATCAGCTGCAGCTTGCCGCGCTCACACTTCTCCCCGCGGAACCCTAAAACAGACATGGGTGCTGGCGTTTGTGATCTGAGCACCAGAAAATGGCTGCACCCTCCCTGGCTCCTCTGCTCATGGTTCCCCGCGCGCCCGGCTTCAGCCTCCCGCCCAGCTCCTTCTGCCTCGTCGTCACCTTTGCACACGCTGTTCCCTCCCTGGAACAGTTTTCTCCCTCCCTCCACCCTGCTCCCAGCTTTTCTTGGTTAATTCTGATGCTTCAGGGCTGAACCACACTGTCGCAAAACAGAGAAAGCGAGGCCGTCTGTGAACCGTGCACGTGGACCTTGTAATGCAGGGAGTGTTCTAGGCTGCAGGTGGCAATCAGCAGTGACCTAAGTCTGGAAGGTTGGAAAGATCCTGGGGAGCCCAGGACACGGCTGAGCCACCCTACCAGCCCTCAGTGTTCTTCTAGAACCTTCCTAGCTCCCCCTCGCCCACCAGGACGTAACCATGCCACATAGGCCCTCTCCCGTCAAGGCCGTCTCAAGAAACCGCTGACTGCAAGAGATGGGACAAAGGGGACTGGCCTAGGCCACGAGGGACTCATCCTCTGTCCTGAGCTCACTCCATGCAAAGTCGGGGCACAGAGATAGGTAGGGCTGCTTTCCTAGGTGCGTTAGCAGGGAGCTGATCAGAAGAGGAGCAGCCGGGACTCGAACCGGCGCCCACATGGGATGCCGGCACTGCAGGCGGCGGCTTTACCGGCTACCCCACAGTGCCGGGCCTGGGGCCACATTCTTTCCTCTTCTTCCGGAGGCCTCTTGCTGAGTGCCCACCTTATCAGAAAGGCTCCTGGCGGCGCTGAGACTTTATGGCTGGACAGTGGCGCCAGGAAAGTCCACAGGTGGTGTCATTTATGATCTGCAATCACACAATGTGATTGACTTAAAAACCTTGCCCCAGGCCCGCGCCGCGGCTCCCTAGACTAATCTTCCTCCTGCGGCGCTGGGTTCTAGTCCTGGTCAGGGCGCTGGATTCTGTCCCGGTTGCCCCTCTTCCAGTCCAGCTCTCTGCTGTGGCCCGGGAGGGCAGTGGAGGATGACCCAAAGTACTTGGGCCCTGCACCCATGGGAGACCAAGAGGAAGCACCTGGCTTCGGATCAGCAAAGCGCGCTGTCCGCAGCGGCCATTTTGGGGGTGAACCAACAGAAGGAAGATCTTTCTCTCTGTCTCTCTCTCTCACTGTCTAACTCTGCCTGTCAAAAATAAATAAATAAATAAACAAACAAACAAACCTTGCCCCACCCCCACCCCGCCAAAGATGGCCGGCTATGCACAGAGAAAGTAAGCAGTGAATACTGCCCCAGGACTGGCACAAATGTTAGCATGAGTTTGAAAAAGATTTTTTTAAAAATTTATTTGAAAGGCAGAATGACAAAGAAAGAGGGAGTGACAGAGACAGCGAGAGAGAGAGAGAGAGAGAGAGAGGTCTTCCGTCCCCTGGTTTACTTTCCAAATGGTCCCAATGACTGGAGCTCGGCCAGGCCAAACCTAGGATCTTGGAACTCCATCAGAGGCTCCCACATGGGCGGCAGGAGCCCAGGCACTTGGCTCTGCTGCGTTCCCAGGCGCATTAGCAGGGAGCTGGATCAAAAGTGGAGCAGCCGGGACTGGAACTGGCGCTCCGATTTGGGATGCTGGCATCACGGGCAGCAGCCTAACCTGCTGCACCACAACACCAGCCACAGAGAAGGGCATTACAACGGTTACTACAGCGTAGCCCGCACACTGAAAAAGTTAGGTAGATTCAGAGATCTAGAAGAGACCTAAGTCAAACGGCTAGAAATGAAAGTCTGCCTTTCAAATTAAAAATAAAAGAAGAAGGAAGGACTGGGGCGTGGCGGTAGGAACCGCCCCTAATGAAACCCAAACAGGAAACACTGTGGGTTTTTTTTTTTTTTTTTTTTTATGTAAAGGCAGGAGCAGGTGTTTAGACGACTGGCTAGGACACCGCTGACCCCCGTTGCGTGTCTGGGTCTGGTCAGCTCCTGGCTCTGAATTCCCCTGGGAGGCAGCAGTGACGGCCTGAGTTTCCGTCACCCGCCTGGGAGACCTGGTTTGCAGCCTCAGCTTCTGGCTCTGACGCGGGCCCAGCCCCGGCTGCTCCAAGCGTTTGGGGAGGGAAGCACGGGGTGGAGCTCTTTCTGCGTGTCTGTCTCCCTCTCCATCTCTCTGTCTCTCAAATAAAAATAAAATAAAATAAAAATAAAATAAAATAAAACCGCATCCGTGAGCAGTCGGCTAAGAACATGGGAGTAACAGGTCTGGAGAGGAGAGAAGAAGGCGCAAAAAAGACCCTTTCAGGACAGCCGACTCAGCAGTTTCCAGATCTGACTCAGGTCGGAAGCCTCGCACGGTACTGAACGCACCCGCCCTCCCTGTCCGCATTCTAATCAATCACAGCTCACTGCTTAGCTTGGGCTGATCAGAAAGTCTGTTCAACAGATGTCGACCCCAGGCCTTCCAGGAACTGGCTACAGACCGCAGGGAGGAACCTGGGACCGTCAGCCACACAGCCAGGTGTCCAGCTGTCAGTGTACACCCTGGAAGGCAGTGGCAATGACTCAGGTCCCTACCGCCACCCACGCCGGAGACCTGAACCAAGGTCCTCGCTCCCGGTTTTGGCCTGACTCAAGCTTGGCCCAGGCGCGCTCTCTCTCTCTCTCTCACTCTCTCTCTCTCTCTCCCCACCCCATTCCTCTGCCTCTCAGCCTTTCCAAATAAATTAATGCATCATTAAAAATTTTTAATAAGTGGTTGGCTCAGAGAGACGGGGGTGAGTGGAAATGTTGTACTTTCTCATTTTACATCCTGAGAAGTGAATTAATTAACAACGAAGAGGAAAGGAAGTGCTACATTAACAGTACCCAGAAATGGATGGCTGGGTCCTTGGGGTTCCTCTTTAATTATTAATCTCAGAGCATCAACGAAGTGTTGACGTAGGTCTTCTGCATCTTCTTTAAGATTTATTTTATTTATTTGAAAGACTGAATGATGGAGAAAGGGAGAGACAGAGAGAGAAATCTTCTATACATCGGTTCATTTCCCCAAAGCTTGCAACAGGAACTCCATTCGGGTCTCCCACGTGGGTGGCAGGAGCCCAGGCACTTGGGCCACCATCCCCTGCCTTCCCAGGCGCATTAGCAGGGAGCTGGATAGGAAGTGGAGCAGCCGGGACTCGAACCTGTGGTCTGATAAGGGATGCTGGTGCTGCACACGGCAGTGTAACCGCTGTGCCACAGAGACTATCTCCCTTCTAGGTTTTCCTCAAAGGATTTTTTAATCTTTTTTTAAAGATTTATTTTTTGAAAGGTTACAGAGACAGAGGGACAGAGGGAGAGGTCTTCCATCATTGGTTCACTCCCCAAATGGCTGCAATGGCCGGAGCTGGGCCGATCCAAAACCAGGAGCCAGGAGCTTCCTCCGGGTCTCCCATGAGGGTGCAGGGGCCCAAGCACTTGGGCATATTCCTCTGCTTTCCCAGGCACATTTGCAGGGAGCTGAATTGGAAGTGGAGCAGCTGGGACTCGAACCAGTGCCCATATGGGAAGCCAGCACCACAGGCAGCAGCTTAACGCACTACGCCACAGCGCCGGCCCCATCCTCAATGGATTTTGCATCCGTTGGAACTAATTAGGGTGGAATAAGAGAAAGCAGGAGTCAGCGTAGCTCTGGAAAGCACACATCTGTTTGGGTGGTTACTCTCCAGAGATATAAAAACACTCTAACTGCAATCCTGACGCTAACAAACGCACAGACTTCAGGGGATTCCCCTCCGGCTCCTCCAGAGAAAACCCAGCAGACCGGCGCAAAATCCGAGTCAGGGATTTTTTTGGCTTTTAGTGCGATTCCAGTGACGGGACTTTTGTTGCTTTCTTGTTTTGACGGAGGACCAGAAAGTATGATTGCACCCGGCTTTTCAGAAATCACTGTTGTCTAAAAATTCGGCTATGATTCCAACACTGGTGCTTGGTTTTTCCTTTGGGGATAAGCTTACGGTACCTTTTTTTTTTTTTTTTAAGATTTATTTACTTTATTTGAAAGAGTTACAGAGAGGCAGAGGCAGAGAGAGAGGGAGAGAGAGAGGGAGAGACAGAGAGAGGGAGAGAGGGAGTGAGAGATTTTATCTGCTGGTTCACTCCCCAGATGACCGCAACAGTCAGGGCTGAGCCAGGCCAAAGCCAGGAGCCAGGAGCTTTTTTGGGTCTCCCATGGGGGTGCAGGGGCCTAAGCACGTGGGCCATCCTCTGCTGCTTTCCGAGGTGCATGAGCAGGGAACTGGATCAGAAGTGGAGCAGCCGGGACTCGAACCCGTGCCCATATGGGATTCCAGCACTGCAGGTGGTAGCTTAACCTGCTACGCCACAGCACTGGTCCCAACTTGCAGCACTTTAGAAAGACTGGAGAGATAGCTCTGTGTCAGCACTCTTATACTGAGCTTTTATTGGTTTATTTTTTATTTATTTGAAAGGTCCTGTGACTTTTTAATGAGTCTTGGGCGGTGTCCCAAAGTGGTCAAGTTCCACTCAGAGTTCCTGCATTCCACGACAGGACATGCTCAGTGAACACACACGGCCCTGGCCCCCGAGGGAGGGAGGGAGGGCTCTCGGTGGGCAGGGGCAGGGGCAGGGGCTTCTCACAGGCTGCAGATCACTTTCTGGAGGGCCTGAGTGATGACAAACGTCGCTTCTGCAAAGCAAGGCTGGTGACCATAAGGGCGTGACCAGGGCCACGTGGATAGGGAGGGAAGGTTTGCGCAAGGCTGCTCCCGACCCCGGAGACACAGCCAGCGTACACAGCAGCCAGGGTAAACAGACCTAGAGGATAAGACAGCTCTGCCCAGACTGATAAGTCCCAGCAGGTGCGTTTCTCGAGTGCTTTGCAAACTTCTTTTTAAAGATATTTATTTGAGGGGCTGGTGCCGAGACTCACTTGATTAATCCTCTGCCTGTGGCGCCGGCATCCCATATGGGCACCGGATTCTGTCCCGGTTGCCCCTCTTCCAGGCCAGCTCTCTGCTGTGGCCCGGGAGGGCAGTGGAGGATGGCCCAGGTGCTTGGGCCCTGCACCCCATGGGAGACCAGGAGAAGCACCTGGCTCCTGGTTTCAAATTGGCACAGCACCAGCCATAGCAGCCATTTTGGAGGGTGAACCAACGGAAGGAAGACCTGTCTTTCTCTCTCACTAACTCTGCCTGTCAAAAAAAAAAAAAAAAAAGATATTTATTTGCTATTTGCTTGAAAGGCAGAGTTACAGAGATAGAGATAGAGATAGAGATAAAGACAGAGATAAGCTGGCGCCGCAGCTCACTAGGCTAATCATCCGCCTTGTGGCGCTGGCACACCGTGTTCTAGTCCCGTTCGGGGTACCAGATTCTGTCCCAGTTGCCCCTCTTCCAGGCCAGCTCTCTGCTGTGGCCAGGGAGTGCAGTGGAGGATGGCCCAAGTGCTTGGGCCCTGCACCCCATGGGAGACCAGGAGACGTACCTGGCTCCTGCCATTGGATCAGCGCAGTGCAGCGGCCATTGGAGGGTGAACCAACGGCAAAGGAAGACCTTTTTCTCTGTCTCTTCCTCTCACTGTTCACTCTGCCTGTCAAAAAAAAAAAAAAAAAAAAAAAAAAAGGCAGCTGAGCCTTTGCCAGCGCCACGGCTCACTTGGCTAATCCTCCACCTGCAGCGCCAGCACCCCGGGTTCTAGTCCTTGTTGGGGCACCGGGTTCTAGTCCCGGCTGCTCCTCTTCCAGTCCAGCTCTCTGCTGTGGCCCGAGAGTGCAGTGCAGGATGGCCCAAGTACTTGGGCCCCATGGGAGACCAGGAGAAGCACCTGGCTCCTGCCATCGGATCAGCGTGGTGCACCGGCGGCAGCGCACCCGCCGCAGCGGCCATTGGAGGGTGAACGAACGGCAAAGGAAGACCTTTCTCTCTGTCTCTCTCTCTCACTGTCCACTCTGCCTGTAAAAAAAAAAAAAAAAAAAAAAAAAGACAGAGATAGATATTTTCCATCCATTGGTTCACTCCCCAAATGACCCCAGTGGCCAGGGCTGGGCCAAGCAGAAACCACGAGCTTCATGCAGGTCTCCCACACGGGTGCAAGAGCTCAGGCACACGGGCCGTCCTCCGCCGCTTTCCCAGGTTATTAGCAGGGAGCAGGATCGGAAGTGGAGCAGCTGGGGCTCGAACCAGAATCCATATGGGTTGCCGGCTCTGCAGGCAGCGGCTTCACTGGCTATGCCACAGCCCCGGCCCCTGCAAACTTCTTAGGAGCAGTTGGTTCTCTGATCCATATGTGTGTCCATGGCATGACTCCACGGTGGAATTTTTGAAAGATGCAAAATGGAATTGTTTCAGATACAGTTGATTTTTGCCAAGGATGTCCTGCTATTTTTAAACCCTTTCCCATTTCATCGCCAAGACCTACTTAACCTCAAGCCCACGGACGAAAGTCACTGACTCCATCCGTCTGGGCTGACCTCCTGCCCACGCTGACCCTGGGTGCCCCAGCTCTGGGTTTTCCCAGCATCGGCTGGTGGGGAGGGCGGAGGAAGGGGTCCGAGGGTAGCATTAAGTGGGTGGGTGGGCGGCAGAGACGGTGGGCAGCCGAGTGAGTGAATAAGGAAGGTGGGTAGAGGCAGGGTGGGGGTGGAGTAAGTGGGCGAACGGTGGCGGGGGTGCAGGTGGCTCCTGAGTGAACTTGGAGCTGCCGGGGACCTTGAAGTCACTGGGAGCCCTGGGGCAGGAGGATGGGGAACTGACGAGGGGGTTAAGCAGGGACAGTGGTTGGCAAGCTTGCTTTTAACTCTTCCTAGTTCCGCTCTTGCGCAGACGTCTCCGTAGATGCTATCTTTCAGTTCCCACAGCCGCCTTGGCTACTGTCCTCCCAAATCCAGGCAGGGCGCCGGAGGCGGATGCAGGGCGGTGTGCCTGCAGTGCCCTCTGGTGGCCCCGCGGGGATTTGACATTTGGTTTTCTGCACCTGTGTTGACTTAATTTCTCATTGTCTGTTCTTTCCCAGCCCAAACCCACATCCGCCCTAGAATAGAAACTCCAAGCAGACAGGGATGTCCGTCTGTTTCCTCAGTGTTGTAGATCCAGTTTCTAGAATCACGCCTGGTACGTGGTAGGTGTTCAATGACTATTAATTGGATGAGCCAAGGGTAATGGATTTCACACGCTGCTCCATTACTATTTTTAAGATTATTTATTTATTTATTTGAAAGGCAGAGAGACACAGAGAGAGGTCTTCCATGCACTAGCTCGCTGTCTAAATGCCCACAACAGCTGGTGCTGGACGGCACAGAAGCCAGGAGCCCAGCACCTCACCCGGGTCTCCCAGGTGAGTCTGGGAGGGACTCAAGTACCTGGGCATCTGGCTTCCCGGGGGTGGGGTGGGGGCGTTAGGAGGGAGGTGTACTGGAAGTGAAGTAGTCAGCACTCAGGCTAGACACGGATGCGGGCGCCCCAGCACCTGCTCTCGTTTGCGGCTGCGTTAAGTTGCAGGTCCCAGGTCCCAGCCTCTCGAGCATTAACTGAGGGAGAGGGACCTACGGGTGCCAGGCCAGGACGCAGTCCCTGCGGGGCGGCTTCCTCTCCCCCCACCCCCAGCCGGCGTCGGTGGTGCCTGGCCGGCTGCCAGCAACACGTGGTGGTCACACTGCAAACCCGTCTGACGGGCACATTTGCAGGGTGGACTTTACACTGAGCCTGGGGCTGCCTGGAGAAACGATCCACCTTGTCCCATGCTGGCCAGGCAAGGAGGAAGCGTGCACAACTTATGGGAGAAAGCCAGGGGAGGTGAGAGTCCCCAGGGACCCACACTCGGCCCTTCTGCTGCCTCGAACCCGCGGGGCTCCTCTGCACGCCCTGCCGCCACAGGAGCTGCGTCCGCGCCTGCGCCCCTCTCGCTTCCCATCGCCATGACCCACCACCGCCGAGGCGGGGTCAGCAGCCTCCTCCTGGCCCCCCAGCCCCACCCCGCGTCCGCGCGGAGCCCCTGCACCGCACTTTCCCGCAGCGGATCCCGGCTGAGCCGTGGACATACGGGCTTCGCTTTCCAGCCGGACTCGGGCTGCTCCTGGCAACAGAGTCCAAGCCTCAGCCTCGCCGCGCTGGGGTATGGAGCCGCGCCACCGCCTCCCCAGTCCCCGCCTCAAAGCTGACAGCACACCGTCCAAGCCATTTCCTCGGGGCCTCTGCCCGCGCGGCTGCGTCTGTAGCTCCACCGCCCCCCACCCGCCACCGGCAAGGAGGGCGTGGCTGCCCCCGCCCCCACCCCGCATTGGAACCCCCTCCTCTGCGCTCCAGCCAACCGGGAGGTTCCTGGAGCCGGGGAGAGGAGCTGAGCCAGGTCTGGGTCGAGGGTGTGCTTAAAACTTAGCCTGAGGCTGGCGCTGTGGCATGGCAGATGAAGCTGCAGCCTGCGGTGCCTTACGGACGCCGGTTCGAGTCCCAGCTGCTCCACTTCCCATCCAGCTCTCTGCTGTGGCCTGGGAAAGCAGTGGAGGATGGCCCAAGTCCTTGGGCCCCTGAGCCTGCATGGGAGACCAGGAAGAAGCCCTGGCTCCTGGCTTCAGATTGGCGCAACTCCGGCCGTTGCGGCCAATTGGAGAGTAAACCATCGGATGGAAGACCTCTCTCTCTCTGCCTCTCTGTAGCTCAGCCTTTCAAATAAATGAATAAATCATAAACAAACAAAAGGACACCAGACTTCAGAGATAGTAGCAGATAAAAGCAAATGCTCACCCCAGAACATGGCCCGTGGAACTGACCGGCCGCTCATTGTGTGTTAATATTCACCCAGAAAGACCCAAAGGGTTGAGCATTTATTAGACCCATTTTACAGATGGGGAAACTGAGTGGAGCAGCGATGCAGTCAGCCCTGCCAGGTCACAGGAGCAGTAGGTGGCAGAGGGGAGTGGAGCCCAGGCTGGCCAGTGCTGTGTCCTGTCAGCCCCTGGACCCAAACATCACCTCCTCGGCTCTAGGAGCGGCGGGCGTGGGGCACTGGCGTGGTCCCTTCAGCAAACAGCTTGAGGGAGAAGTCGAGGGCGGGGGCGGCCTGGGTCAGCATCCCCAGGGAGATGACATCCACGTGGGGCCCGCAGAACTGGGGCAGGTTGCCCAGCGTGACGCCGCCGCTGGCTTCCACCACCAGGCTGGGGAACTGGGCCTTCAGCGCCGCGGCCGTGGGGTGCAGCTCCTGCAGGACACAGCGGGGCGCAGGTGAGAGCCCACCCGGCCCCTTTCCCTCCCCCGTCCCGCCCGGTCCCCGCCCCAGCCTCACCTCCGGCTGGAAGTTGTCCAGCAGGACCAGGTCGGCCCCCGCCCGGGCGGCGCGCACGGCCTCCTGCAGGCTGCTACACTCCACCTCCACCTTCAGCGCGAAGTCGGCCGCCCGCCGCGCCCCCCGCACTGCCTGCGAGCGCACCAGGGCCAGCGTGAGGCCGGTGCGGGGACCCCCAGCGCCCCCCCCCCCAACCCCGGCACAGGGCGCGCCGAGGCGGGGGCGGGGGCAGAGGCACAAGGGGGCTGGGGCTGGCATTTGGAAGGCCCTGAGTCATGAACTTGGCACCGGTGCGGAAACTGGACATTGGGGTGAACCACGTGCAAGGGATCCCGCTGGGGGATCCAGGCGCGGCCAACTGCCAGCAGGATCTAGCATCCGGATCTGACTTCAGTTTGACTCAGATCCTGAAGAAGGGGCCGTGGGGGACATTTAATAGACAGGGAAGTGGGCCCGGAGAGAGGGACCCGGGACGGGGCCCCCTCAAGGCGCTTTCGGATGCGATTCTGAGGTCACGAAGGGCTCTATTTTACCGATGGAACAGCTGAGGCCCGAGGAATCCTCCAGCCCTTTGCTATCCCGGGCAGGGGGAAGGGCCGGCCAGGGCGGGGCTCCGCGCGCACGCACCTGCTCCACGTCCCCAGCCGCCACGACGTGGTTGTCTTTGACCATCACCAGCCCTCCCAGGTCGTAGCGGTGGGGGGCCGCCCCGCCCACCAGCAGCCCATACTTCTCCACCAGCCGGAAGCCTGGTGTCGTCTTCCTCGTGCCGGCTACGTGCCCCGTCCAGCCAGTGCCCCTGGCCACGCGCACAGCCTCGGCGGCGGCGCTGGCGATCCCGCTGCAGCGGGCCAGCGTGTTGAGGGCCACGCGTTCTCCCAGCAGCAGGCGGTGGGCGGGGCCCCGGACCTCGGCCACCTTGGTCACAGGCACCAGCTTGGATCCCTCGGGGAGGAGCCAGGAGACCTGGCAGCCGAGCTGGGCAAAGATGGCGTCGAAGAAAGGCCGTCCAGCCAGTACGCCGGGGGACTTGGCCCACAGCGCCGCCTGCGAGGGGGCTGCGCCGGTCACCAGGGCTGTGACGTGGAGGCCGGGGCAGTCCTCCTGCAGCCAGCTGCTGGCCAGCGCTGCCAGTGTGGGAGGGGGCAGCAGCAGTGCCAGGCCTGCGAACCAAGAAAAGACAGAACAGCTGCAGGCTCGGGGGACAACCCAATCATTTAACTGACCACAGCCCAGGGCCAGGAGAAGATTGGGGGTCCCTGGGAGGGGGCAGGGCGGAGGGCGGCTCTGTGCGCTGGGCAGGGTTTGCCCCACAGAACAATTGTGAAGACAGCACCGCGGGGCAGGTGTGAGGCCAGCAGTGCGGTCCCCTCCTGGGCCGCCCAAATCCCCGATCTGAGCGCTGGATTTGAGTTCTGGCTGCGCTTTTTCCCACCCAGCTTCCCGCTAATGAACACTAGGGGGCAGCAGGTGTACCCAGCTCAAGAACTGGGGGCCCTGCCAACTACATGGGAGACCTGGATGGAGTCGTTCCTGGCTTCAGCCTACACAGCCTAGGCATTTGGAGAGTGAACCAGTGGATAGATGGATCCCTCTCTCCCTCCCTCTCTCTTCCCCCCTCTCAAATAAAAATGAAAATAAATAAATAATTTTTTAAAAAAATACAGGATACCTAGTTATTTTTAAATGTCCTATAAAGGCCGGTGCCGCGGCTCAATAGGCTAATCCTCCACCTAGAGGCCCCGGCACACTGGGTTCTAGTCCCGGTCAGGGCACCGGATTCTTTCCCGGTTTTCCCTCTTCCAGGCCAGCTCTCTGCTGTGGCCCGGGAAGGCAGTGGAGGATGGCCCAAGTGCTTGGGCCCTGCACCCCATGGGAGACCAGGAGAAGCACCTGGCTCCTGGCTTCGGATCAGCGCGGTGCGCCGGCCGCAGCACACCGGCCATGGCGGCCATTGCAGGGTGAACCAATGGCAAAAAGGAAGACCTTTCTCTCTGTCTCTCTCTCTCACTGTCCACTCTGCCTGTCAAACAAAAAAAAAGTCCTATAAATATCAAATCCTTTTCTATTAAACAAGACACCTGCTCCCTCCCTTTCATACCTTTGTTTTTTAAAAATACTGATTTATGTGAGAAGCAGAGTTACAGAGAGAGAGGGGGGAGAGACAGAAAGAAAGGTCTTCCTTCTGCTGCCTCCTGGGGCGCACACGAGCAGGAAGCTGGAGCAGAAGCAGAGCCAAGGCCTGAGGCCAGGCACTCTGATGGGATGCAGGTGTCCCAAGCTTTTTTTTTTTTTTTTTTTTTTTTTTTTTTTTTTTGACAGGCAGAGTTAGACAATGAGAGAGAGACAGAGAGAAAGGTCTTCCTTTTTCAGTTGGTTCACCCCCCAAATGGCCACTACAGCCGGCGCATTGCGGCCAGTGCGCTGTGCCAATCCAAAGCCAGGAGCCAGGTGCTTCTCCTGGTCTCCCATGGGGTGCAGGGCCCAAGCACTTGGGCCATCCTCCACTGCACTCCCGGGCCACAGCAGAGAGCTGGACTGGAAGAGGAGCAACCGGCACAGAATCCGGCGCCCTGACCGGGACTAGAACCCGGTGTTCTGGTGCTGCAGGCGGAGGATTAGCCTAGTGAGCCGCGGCGCTGGCTGGTGTCCCAAGCCTTGGCACCGAGCCTGATGCCCACCCCGGGATGCATTGCTCACCAGGGGAGGCCCCAGGGAAACAGGAGCTTGGTCTGTTCCACCCTGGGGATGCCTTCTCTACAGCACCAAGGAACTTCCGGCTGGACCAAGGACCAGAGAGGGAATGAGGGCACACGGCAACCTGGCGGCAGTCAGCCCAGCGGGCCGGGGCGTCTCTCCCTTGGAGATCTCTCCCAGGCCTAAGGTCCGGAGCCGTCATCTCTACCGAAGGCAGCGGGCAGGGGACCCAGACGCGGTGCAACATCGCCATCTGTTGGCCACGAGGAGACCTGCGGCCTGATGGCTGCAGCTCTGCCTCTCAGAATTCTCTCTGAACCAGCCTATAGAAGATTCTCTCTCTCTCTCTCTCTCTCTCTCTCTCTCTCTCTCTCTCACTTTCAGATCAATTAAAAAAACACACACTATTAAAATATACTGTGCAATTTTCACAAACTTTTCTCCCTCATACTAGTCCATTTTTTTTTGTTTGTTTCTATAAGACAATTCCTAAGGCAGGCCACTTTGCAAAGAAAAGAGATTTATTTAGCTCATAGTTTTGGAGACTGGAAGTCCAAATATCCCAGTGCTGGCTCGGTGAGCACCTGCCACCTGCTGCCTCATGGCAGAAGCATGTGTGTCTCTCTGTCTCTGGTCTCTGTCCCTCTTTTTTCTTTTACTTATTTGAAAGTCAATGTGACAGAGAGAGAGAGAGAGAGAGAGAGAGAGAGAGAGAGAGTTCCCAAACCATTTTCCCCTTACAAGTTGGCTTTCCGCAGGTATTTTAACTACAGGGACAAAAAGCTGACCAACAGTGAGGATGACGATGGCGTAGCAGTGCTGAGGCCACTCAGGGATGAGGGAAACTCAGTGATGAAGACAGAGGTCATGGCTGTCAACAAGAGGGGCGGCGCCAGGAGTGCGCATCCCGGAAGCAGAAGGTTCCGGAAGTCGGTGTGGGCAGAAGCAACGTGGAAGCAAGTTGGGAATGGGTCTTTGGACTCAGCAACGAGGGTGTGGTGGGGTGGGGGTGGGCTGTGCCTGAGTGGCTTTGGTGGTGGGTGGAGGGGGCAGAAGCCACAAGGTCACATCAAAAAGACTGGGGGTGGTGGGTGCTCACAGGGTCACCTGGGGACCTTGCCAACTGTGAGACCAACGGATCAAATCTCCGGGGGGTGGGGGCCACTTCCCAGGCATCCCATCCCCCACCCCACCCTGGACTCAGAGAACTGGCATTCAGGGGCCAGCATTGTGGTGCAGGTCAAACCCACATGGGCACTGGTTTGAGTCCCGGCTGCTCCACTTCTGATCCAGCTCTCTGCTGTGGCCTGGGAAAGCAGTGGAAGATGGCCCAAGTCCTTGGGCCCCTGCACCCATGTGGGAGACCTGGAAGAAGCTCCTGGCTCCTGGCTTCAGATCAGCGCAGCTCCAGCTCTTGCAGCCAACTGAGGAGTGAACCAGTGGATGGAAGACCTCTCTCTCTCTCTCTCTCTCTCTCTCTCTCTCTCTGCCTCTCCCTCTCTGTGTAACTCTGACTTTCAAATAAATAAATAAATCTTTTTAAAAAAGAAAAAGAAACCAAGTTAACTATTCAGTGATAGATGATCTTTAATGGGTTAATATAAAAAATTTAAAAAGATAGAAAAACCAGACATTGCGCCTGCACGGGGCAAGGCACGGAGGGAGGCTCCACGCATGTGCATGGAATGGCTAGACCCAGTCCAGGTGATTGGTGCAGCGTTGAAGTTGCTGCTCTTGCCACGCCCACACAGAGGGCCCGAAATTGAGTCCTGGCTCCTCCTCCGCATCCCACCCAGCTCCCTGCTAACGCGCACCCTAGGAGGCAGCGCCCGATGGCTGGAGTCCCTGGGCCCCTGCCACTCACGTGGGGGTCCAGGATGGAGTTCCAGGCTCCTGGCTGTGGCCTGACCCAGCCCTGGCTGTGTGAGCATCTGGGGAGTGACCCGGTGGATGGATGACCTCTCTCCCTCTCCCCTCCGCCCACCCCCGCCTTTCAAAGAAAATGAAAATAAAACTAAAAAACCTGGGATGAACAGAATTCTGTGCTTGCTATAGGAGGCTGATTAAGGGATTCTGCAGCTCAAACCAAGTGCTAATTTCCAACGGACAGGAAAAACAATTTACTTAAGCAGATGGATGTTACAAATCTTAAAAAAATACGTATTGATTTTCTTCTACTTAAACGGCAAAGCAACACAGAGACAGAGAAATCTTCCGGGTTCTAATTTATTCCCCAAATACCTGCAACAGCCAGGGTTGGGTCTGGCTAAAACCGGGAGCCAGGAACCCCATCCAGGGCTCTCCCGGAAACGGGGCCCAGGCTCTTCAGCCACCACCTGCTGCCCCCCAGCTGCGTTAGCGGGGAGCTGGATCAGAAGCGGAGCCGCTGAGACCCCAGTCGGCACTCTGACATGGGACACCGGCGTGCCACGTGGTAGCTGAAGCCCTTGTGCCACAAAGCCCATCTCGGAGGTTAGCAATTTTCAAGGCTTTGACCTTAGGCATTTTTTCTTTAGACAATGCTGCCTGCCACCCCTCCGTCTAGGATGGAACTAGATAGATAGATAGATAGATAGATGATTGATAGATAGATGATAGATAGATAGAGAATCAGAAACCCCTGGGTTGGAATCCGGACTCTGCTACCTGGGCACAGGTGGCCTCAGGCAATTTTAGGAGGAAGTCACAGAGCTGCTGCCTGGACCGGGCAGGAAGTGGCCGAGCCTCGGCCTGGCCAGGTCCCTTCTCCCACCTGTTCTCTGGTCGATGCCTTCAGTCACCAGCAGGTGGAGACAGAGACTGGTCGGCGCCCCAGCCTCTGCTCCCTGTCTCTTCCTGTCCCCCTTCTCTCCCAGAGGGTCGGATGTGATGCCCCCATCACAAGTGCTGAAACCACCCACGACTTCCAGAGCGGAGAGATGGCCTTTCGTTACGCTGTGCGGGTCACTCGCGACAGAGCCCGGCTCCTCAGACAACGGCGCACGTGGGCAGGGGAGGGGACAGGTGCAGGCGATGGGGCCCAGGGAGAAGGCAGAGCGGGGATGGGGCGGGGCAGGGCTGGCGTGGATGAGAGGGAGCAGTTAGGGTTCTGCTGTTGCAGGCAAGGGGAAATCACTACAGGAACAGGATTTGGATCAGAAATGAACGCAGTGGTTAAGCAGCTTGGGGTGTCCGGCGTTGTGGCGCAGCGGGTTAAGCCACCGCCTGTGACATCGGCATCCCATTCAAGTCTCGGCTGCTCCACTTCCGATCCTGCTCCCTGCCGGTGCGCCTGGGTAAAGCAGCGGACGATGGCCCAAGTCTTTGGGTCCCTGCACCCACGTGGGAGACCTGCGTGAAATTCCTGGCTCCTGGCATTTGCTTGAGACCATTGTGGGAGTGAATCCGTGGAAGGAAGATCCCCCTCCCCAACCACATACCCCCCTCTCTCTGCCTTTCAAGTAAATAAAATATATCTTACAGGGGGGGGGGGTGCGGCATCCTGGCACAGTAGGCTAATCCTCCACCTGCAATGCTGGCATCCCATATGGGCGCCGGTTTGAGTCCCGGCTGCTCCACTTCTGATCCAGCTCTCTGCTGTGGCCTGGGAAAGCAGTGGAAGATGGTCCAAGCCCTTGGGCCCCTGCACCCATGTGGGAGACCCGGAAGAAGCTCCTGGCTCCTGGTTTCAGATCGGCACAGCTCCGGCTATTGCGGCCAACTGGGACCATCGGACAGAAGACCTTTCTCTCTGTCTCTCCCTCTCACTGTCTGTAACTCCACCTCTCAAATAAATAAATAAAATCTTAAAAAAAAAAAAAAAAAGGCAGCAGCAGCTTCTTGGGACGCCCTCATCCCATATCAGTGCCTGGGTTCAAGTCCTGTCTCTGCTCCCAACTCCAGCTTCCTGCAAAAGTGCACCTTTGGAGGCGGCAGTGAAAACTCAAATATTGGGGTCCCTGCCACCCATGTGACAGACCTGAATTGAGTTCCTGGCTCCTGGCTTTGCAGGCATTTGGGAAGTGAACCAGCACATAGGAGCTCTCTGTGTCTCTCTGTGTGTCTCTCTGCTTTTCAAATACACAAATTAATAAATACATACATTTTTAAAGACACAGCACCGATCCCAATGTTATTTCTTTAACAATGGAATTCAGGGGCTAGCACTGTGACTTGGCAGGTAAAGCCACCACCTGCAGTGTCAGCAAACCATATGGGTGCTGGTTCAAGTCCTGGTTGCTCCACTTGCAATCCAGCTCCCTGCTAATGGCTTGGGAAAATCAAGAGAAGGTGTGGCCCAAGGACCCCTGCACCCATGTGGGAGACCTGGAAGAAGCTCCTGGCTCCTGGATTTGGCCTGGCTCAGCCCTGACTATTGGGAAGTAAACCAGCAGATGGAAGATCCGCCTTTCTCTGTCTCCTCTCTCTCTGTCTCTGCCCCTCTGTAACTCTGCCTTTCAAATAAAAATAAATAAATCTTTTTAAAAATGAAATCTGAAGTTTAAACATTTATACTGTATCTATGGTTCTTTTTATTTCCTGTTTTACTGACATGGGATACTTGTGCATATTATGGGGTGCAGTGTTCTGTACGTGCATGCAATGTGTAATGATATAATCGGGGTAATTCGCATCTCCAGCTCCTCAAACACGAGTCACTTCTACGGGACAGGAAACCCAGAGCCTCCTTCTCTAGTTATTCTGAACTCTGTCACCCAAGCGCTGGACCCATTGTCACCTGCTGCCTCCCAGGGCGATGGTAGCAGGCAGCTGGAATCAAAGCCAGAGACTCCAACGTGAGATGGGCCATCTTAAGTGGTGTCTCAACCAGCAGGCTGAATGCCAGCCCCTTAGGGTTCTGGAAAAATGCAAGGTGGGAGGCCATGGTGACCGCTTGGGCAGGGTGAATGGGATGGGGCGTCCTCCCCCAGGGTCATGAGGAAGGGGCTCTGTTCCTGGGTGCTGGGACCACCCCTGCCGCCTTCACCCCCGGGGCCCGCTGCCTTTGCCCTCCCCTCCTGGCCCCGCTTCTGTCCCGACTCCGGACCAGGCCCTGTGTTCGCGCCCCCGGCTCTGCCCTGCCCGGAGACTGTCTGCCTCCCCTGGCCGTGATCATGGTGCCGACCTTTCCTGCTGGGCCCCCAGTTAAGCATCACATGTCACCACATGTGCAGTGACAGCGACACGAGGGGGGTGTGTGTCTCCGAACAGGTGCACAGAGCAAGGAGGTTGTGGACCCAGAAAGGGAAGAGAAGGGTGATGTCATGGACCTGGCAATTGTTTGGGATCCTGGGATGAGATAGAGTGGGTGGGGGAGGGGGGAGAGAGAGAGAGAGAGAGAGAGAGAGAGAGAGACCCCTGTGGTTTCCAGCCTGGGCAAGGAGGGCAGGACCTGAGACATCAGGGGAAGAGCAGGTGGTGGGGATGGCATGGGTGGGACGTGTCAGGGAGATGTCCAGGGGGAGGTGGACACTCGGGGGGTTTCCCCAGGAACTGGGGAGCTGTGGAGGGATAGGAGACGGGGGGACAGAGAAGAGGAGCCGCTGGCATCACCGGTACCACCACCACTGAGCGGCTTCCGTGAGCCGCTCCGGCCTCACCACAGTCCCAGCCTTGCACTTGTTTTACCAACAAGGAAACTGAGGCACGGTGAGACCGAGCTTCTCGCCTGAGTCCCGTGGCCAGCAGGCGGCAGCGGCGGCCTGACCCAGACATCTGAGGTCGTCTCGAAGGAAAACCGCAGAGGCCGGCATGATGGCGAGAGAGGCAGAGAGCGAGCCAGCTCCCATGCACTGGCTCAGCCCTCCGATGCCTGCACCGTCAGGACTGGGGTCAGCTCTCCCACACTGAGTGCCAGGAACTCACATAGCTCAGCCATCACGGCTGCCCTGCGGGATCTGCAGGGACAGGAAGCTGGAGCCAGGGACTGAAACCAGAGATTTTTGTAAGGGACATGGGCTGGGCTAAATACCTGCCTCCATCCTTGCCTCTTTTCTAGAACGGTTTATTTATTTATTTGAGAGAGAGAGAGAGGGAGATTGATTTCCTATCTCCTGGTTCACTCCCCAAATGGCTGCAACAGCCAGGGCTGGGCCAGGCTGAAGCCAGGAGCCAGGAGCTCTGAGCCTCCCAGGTGAGTGGCAGGCACCCAAGCCCATGGGACATCATCGCGGACGCCCAGGCGCATGCGCATGCGCAGAGACCCGGGTCGGAGCAGAAGAGTGGAGACTGGAACTGTCCTCAGATGTGGGGCGCGGGTGCTCCAAACGCAGCTTGGCGCACGGCGCCACAGCAGCTGCTCTCCTCCCTCGACTCTTGAAATAGTTCATTTACTCCTCTTTTATTTTAAAAGTTTTATTTATTTATTTAAGGCAGTATTACAGAGAGAGGTAGAGACACAGAGAGAGGTCTTCCACCCACTGGTTCACTCCCCAGATGGCTGCAACAGCTGGAGCTGGGCCAATCGGAAGCCAGGAGCCAGGAGCTTCTTCCAGATCTCCCACATGGGTGTAGGGCCCAAGGACTTGGGCCATCCTCCACTGCTTTCTCAGGCCACAGCAGGGAGCTGGATGGGAAGAGGAGCAGCCAGCACACGAACTAGCTCCCATAGGGGATGCCGGCGCTGCAGGAGGAGGCTTAGCCCACTACGCCACAGCGCTGGACCCTTCCGTTTGCTCTTAAAAGAATCTGGGAAGTGGACGTTTAGCCTAATGGTTAGGACACCTGCATCCCGGAGTGCCTGGGTTCAATTCCTGGTTCTGACTCTTGGTTCCAGCTTTCTGCTAATGCAGGCAAGGAGGCAGTGGCGGTGGCTGAAGTAGCTGGGTCCCTGCCACACACATGGAGACCTGGGTTGAGTTCCAGGACTCTGGTTCCAGCGGCAGCCCGGCCCAGGCCACTGCAGCCATTTGGGGAGTGACCAGAGGACGGAAGACCTCTTTCTCTCTCTTTCTCTCTCTCTCTCTCTCTCTCTCTCTCTCTCTCTCTGTAACTCTGCCTTTCAAGTAAGTAAATAAATCTTTAAAATAGGGGTGGGAGATGGCGCTGTGGCTTAGGTTAAGCTCTCTGCAGCTGGCATCCCCTATGGGCGCTGGTTCAAATCCCGGCTACTCCACTTCCGATCCAGCTCCCTGCTGATGCGCCCGGACTTGAACTGGTGAGTGGAAGATCTGTGTCTCTGCCTCTCAAATAAACAACAACAACAACAATAATAATCCTGCTCTGCTGAAAATTATGCTCTCACACCACGCACAATTTCACATTCAAAGTTGGGGGCTCATGAACTCCTCCAAAGCACATCCGGGACTCTTCACTAAAGACCCCAGGCCCTCCAGGAATCCGCTCAGAACCCCCCGCCCCCCACCCCGCTAAGGCATTCGCCTGCTCCATTCAGAGCAGCAGTGGGGAGGCAGACCCAGGCCAGAGTTCTTTCCAAATACAAAGGCACCACGCAGACTGGAAGGTGCCGGGGTGTGAACCGGCATGGGACCCCCCCACACACACCAGAGCACGGGGTCCATGGCGGCGCCACCAGAGGAGCCCAAACAGGGAGTGGAGGGAGGAGGCTGGCGAGAGAAGGTGGAAACTCAGGGGCTTGGCAGTGGACCGACGCAAGAAAACGAGGCTCTGAGCCGGCAGGGAGCTGTCCAAGTCCCGCGGAGGGAGCCTGGTCCCTGTCCTTGCTTGCAGCCTCCCGTCCAGGCCCGGGAGTCCCGGGACGCCAGCTCCGCCCCCACTCGGCCACCGAAGGCACGGGAACTTTGCCTCTCTCATCCTCTGCACTGCCGGCGAGGGACAAAGTCCAGAGTGGCCCCTGTGTCCAGCGTGGCAGTCCCCAGCCCCCCAGCCCCTGGGCCGCGCAAGTCCTCTCCTGGGGCACAAGCCCCTCTCCTCCCCAGAGTTCTCCAGGGTCCCTCTTCTCCCGGTGGAGGAGAGGGGAGGGTCACGAGGCCTGGGGGCGGGGGGGGGGTTCCGGGGAGCAGATGCGGAGCCCAGGAGACAGGGGGTCTTGTGGCGCAGGGGGAAGGGGCTGGGGAAGAGACAGGCAGGACGGGGGATGGGCACGCAGGGGAGCAGGTAGGTATCCCTTTACCTTCTGCGTCCATGGCGACTCGGGCCGCGGGCTGGTGTGTCCGCCGCTGGGATCCACTGTCCCCAGGTCACAGGCTGAGGGTGGGGCTGTCAGAGGAAGGGGCTGGCCCAGCCTGCGGGATCAGCCCTCCCAGGTCCCCTGGACCTCCCTCCTGTCCTCCCTCTGGACCCTGGGGCCCTCCCTGCCTCCCCCGACTCCTGGCCCGGCCAGGCTGTGAATGTACAAACGGGTTCCCCTGTGGTTGGGAAAACCGTGGGCCTGGGGCTCCTTGATCTCACACTTTTTTTTTAAGATTTTTTTTTTTTTTTTTTTTTTTTGGAAAGGAAGAGTTGGGGCAGGGGGAGATCCATCTGTTAATTTATTCCCCAACTGACTGCAACAATCAGAGCTGGGCCAGGCTGAAACCAGGAGCCTGAAACTCCATCCGGGTCTCCCATGTGGGTGCAGGGGCCCAGGCACTTGGGCCATCTTCCGCTGCTTTCCCAGGCGCATTAGCAGGGAGCTGGATGGGAAGTGGAGCAGCCGGGATGCCTGCAGTGCAGGTGGTGGCTTTACCTGCTGCACCACCACCCGGCCTCTCACTGTTTAACCTTTTCCTGCACCTTAGTTTTCTTAGATAGAAAATATAAAAACAATACAAAATAATCAGAGAAATTCTCCAAAAAATAAGACATTTATTTGGAAATAGTTGGACAGTAAACTCTGCCTAGAGATGCGAGGAAGGTGGTTTTTTTTAAGATTTATTTATTTATTTGAAAGGCAGAGTTACAGAGAGGCAGAGGCAGAGAGAGAGAGAGAGAGGTGTCTTCCATCCGCTGGTTCACTCCCCAGATGGCCACATGACCGGATCTGGGCCAATCCGAAGCCAGGAGCCAGGAGCTTCCTCCAGGTCTCCCACATGGGTGAAGGGACCCAAGGACTTGGACCATCTTCTGCTGCTTTCCCAGGTATATTAGCAGGGAGCTGGATTGGAAGTGGATCAGCCGGGACTCGAACCGGCGCCCATATGGGATGCCAGCACTAGGCAGCGGCTTTACCTGCTATGGCACAGCACTGGCCCCAAGAGGAAGTTTCTAAAGGCACAACGAGGAGCTCACATCAGATATTCTGAAACAGTCATCTCTGGCCACAGTGATTGACAGCGGGGAGACATTCGTCCAAGGCTGAGCAGGCATTGCTGGGTGGAGTCCTTGTCAAAGTCCTTCCTGTGTGAGGCTGCTGCAGCCTCTGGGTGTGGCTCTGCTTTGGGCTGAGTCTGGCGACAGCTCTGTCAGGCAAGGGAGCGTGGGAACCCTTCCCTCATCCCCTCCCAGCATCGTGTATTCAACTGTGGTAGGGTTGTCACAAGCGACTCCATCTTGATTTTTTACAACTTCTACTTTCATCTCAGGATACCAGCCTCTGGGGGCGGCGGCCGTTGGCAGAGCAGGTAAAGCTGCTGCCTACAGTGCTGGGATCCTTTATGGGCGCTGGTTCGAGTCCCGGCTGTTCCACTTTCGATCCAGCTCTCTGCTATGGCCTGGGAAAGCAGTGGAAGATGGCCCAAGTCCTTGGGCCCCTGTACCCACATGGGAGACCTGGAAGAAGCTCCTGGCTCCTGGCTTCGGATCGGCGCAGCTCTGGCCATTGCAGCCAACTGGGGAGTGAACCAGTGGACAGAAGACCTCTCTCTCTCTCTCTCTCTCTCTCTGCTTCTGTAACTCTGCCCTTTGAATAAATAAATAAATAAATCTTAAAAAAAAAAAAAATACCAGCCTCTTGGATCCAGCTCCCTGCTAATGCTACTAGGAAGGCAGTAGATGATGGCCCAAGTGCTTGGACTCCTGTCACTCACGTGGGAGACCCGGATGGAGCTCCAGGCTCCTGGCTTCAGCCTGGTCCAGAACTGGCTATTGTGGTCATCTTTAGAGTTGAAGATAGAAGCGCTCTCTCTGTCACTCTGCCTTTCAAATCAATCGTTCCAATTTTTTTTTTTTAAGTCATGGTCTGTCCATTCATTAATTCATGCATCCCTCCACCAGGGCTGGGCGCTGGCCCCCGGAGCTGCAAAGGCGGCGTGTGACACATGGCCTCGGAGGTGTTCACGCTCTAACAGCGCGCGACACCTCACATAGCTGCAGCCCAATGATTCATGCTGTTGTCACACGCTGAGTGTTGCTAGGGTGAGGGTGGCGGCGGCGGGCCGGGTGGGGGTGGGGGGATGCCAGAAAGGCAGTGACATTTAAGCCGAATCCTGAGGGCGGCCGGGCCAGCTGGGGGTGGACTGGCTCCAGGCTGGGCAAATGGCAGTGCAAGGCTGAGCAGGTAGCTCCCCTGAACTGGGATCCCGGCCACGGTGCTGCCAGGCTGTCCTGGTGCCACCAGCCCTGGGGGGATGGGGCACACAGGCACCCGCAGGCAGATCGTCACTGGGAACACGCAGACTCAGAAACGCCCCGGCTTTCCCGCACCCCGTGGCCTTCCCCAAACGGGGCAGTCACCGGCTGGGTAGACGCTTCAGCCTAAATCCCCCTCCACTTCTGTTTGGCTCTGCTTCTGTTACCACCTTGGGCCTTGTAGAACGTGTAGAACCTTCTGGTTGCCTTGTTAACCAGCCTCGTGCAATTGCCTCCTGGCACCCAGGGTCTGAGCTAAGGAATGGGTTCTGCTTTGCTGTCCCCATCCCCCACCCCACCGCCAGGGCTGCCTGAGGCCAAGTTCGCCCATCCTTCCTCCCCAGGCCTGGTCTGCCCTCCCCGCGGGATCCAGGGCCGGAAGTGGGGCTGCAGAGGACAAGAAGGTGTGACCATTGATGTTCAGGGCAGAACCACTGTTGAGATGCCTTTCCTGACGGTAAAAACCAACTTTAAGGGGCTGGTGCGGTGGCACTGTGGGTTAAAGCCCTGGCCTTAAGCACCAGCATCCCATATGGGATGCCGGTTTGAGGCCCAGCTGCTCTACTTCCCACCCAGCTCCCTGCTAATGTGCCTGGGAGGGCCGTGGAGGATGGCCTCAGCACAAATGTGGGAGACCCGGAAGAAGCTCCTGGCTGCCGGCTTTGTCCCGGCCTAGTCCCAGCTGTTGTGGCCATTTGGGGAGTGAATCAGCAAACAGAAGATCTAGTTCTCCTCCTGTCTCTGTAACTCTACCTTTAAAAATAAATAAAAAGTAAATATTAAAAAAAAAAAAAAAGAGAGAGAGAATATTAGTTACCGAGGCTGGAAGTGACTTAGGCTAGGCAGGGAGCCCCTTGCAACAAAGGAGCCGAGAGACGGTCTCTGCGCAGGCGCCGTGCACCACTAAAACCCCTCCCCTTCCTGGGTGGTTCAACACGCCCACTCTCCCATGATGCACTTGAGCCTCACTCTCCCATAATGCAGTATACCCAGCTCTACCGTGAGGCTCTATGACACCTTGCCAGATAGAAGCCCCGCCCACACTGCATATATTTGCATATTCAATTAGGACACCACCGCCTGCCCCATGGAAGGGCCACACTCAGCTCCGATGGGGGCGGCGCCCTCTTTCCTCGTGGAGGGCGGCTGCCCTCGACGATGCCTGCGCTTATACCTGCTCTTGATCTCTTTCATAAATCCTGCACTGGTGCTCGCACTTTACCTCTCTTCTTTGAATTCCTCTCACGCCGCTGAGATGGAGAACAGCTTGGAATCCAGCTAGCTAGGGACCCCCGTCCCACAACAGAGTGCACTGGACATTGTGGGGGAGGGGAATGCTATTCTCCCGTCTGGACAAAACATATTTTCAGCATTTTAAATTCTGCCCTCCCTCCCCACAGAAAAGCCCGTGACAAGTCCAAGGCAGGACAGGAGTTGGATGAGGTTGAGAATCTGGGAGCTGGGGACCAGGGCTGACCAGGCGGGGGTGGGACTGGCTCACACACCCTGCCCTACCCTGACGACCCCAGGGGTGCAGGAGCAACACCTGCACGGAGCCTGGGGAATCTTGCTAAGGGCAACTGCTCAGCCGGGTATAACCCCAGGAGCAGCACTGTGGGGCCGGATGGGAGTTCAATTTGGAATTGTTTGAGGAACCTTCCATCCTGGTATCCATCGGCCACGGTGTGTAAGGGGCCGTTCAGACTGAGGTGAGAGGATATTGGTTTACCTTTCCCAGATGATCTGTGATCCTGAGGTTTTTATTTATTTATTTATTTTTTTGCGTACTTGTTGGCCATTTGTATACATCCTTTTGGAAATCGTGTCTTCAGAATGTTTGTCCACTTTCCAGTTGGAGTATTTGTTTTTGTGTGGCAGGGTTGTTTGAGTTCCAAGAGCCCATCAGTGGAGGAATGGATAAAGAAAAGGTGTGGAATCCCCAATGCATCCTGTACTCATGGAATGCTATTCAGCCACAAACAGGGTGGAATCTTGTCATTGGCAACAGGTGGGTGAGCCTGAGAGACGCTATGTTAAGTGAAATAAGCCAGACACAGAAAGATAAATACTACATAATTTCACTCATATGTGGACTCTAAAAATAGTCTGTCTCCAGGGGGACATTGGTGAAGTGACTGATAACCTGCCTGGGGCCGGTGCTGTGACACAGCAGCCTAAGCCTCCGCCCACAGCCCCAGCATCCCATATGGGAGGGGGTTCAAGTCCCGGCTGCTCCTCTTCTAATCCAGCTCTCTGCTATGGCCTGGGAAGGCAGTAGAGGATGGCCCAAGTGCTTGGGCCCCTTTTTCTGGATAGAAGAAGTCCTGGCTCCTGGCTTTGGATCCACTCAGTTCTGGCTGTTGCGACCATTTGGGGAGTGAGTCAGTGGATGGAAGAACTTTTCTCTCTCTCTACCTCTCTTTGTAACTCTGTCTTTCAAATAAATAAAATAAATACTAAAACACACACACACACACACACACAAAGAAATAAACATTTATTGTATAAACTTGGAAAATACAGAAAAGTATAAACAAAATGACAAGCCCACATAAATGTCCCACTTTACACAAAACCACAGCAAACGCTTCGGTGTTTTTTTTTTTCTATAAACATATACTTGTAGCTTTTTGAATTTTTCTGACAGACGAGAATCCTATGTATTTACAAATTAATAACTTGCTTTTGCTTCCTCTCAACCCAGTATTGTAAGCATTCCCCAGTCATTCCCTGGCGTTTGAGGAGACAGTTGTCAGCCAGCACGGCAGGTCCCCATCTTATCCTGGCAAAATCCTTCGCAGCCTGCAAAATCTGCCAGAGGTCATCTCCTCCGTTCATTCCTTAGCCCATTCATTCAAATGAACTTGAACATTAAATTCCGGGCGGCAAGTGGCCACCAGGAACATAGCAGTGACTGTGACCGACACCCCCCCAGCCCCCCCACCCCATCCCACTCCCCCCCAAATTCCAGGAGCCCTCCTTTGGATACACTTGGGAAATTTGGTGTGAGCCTCTATTTTAGCATTTACGATGTTTGTATTTTCTGGCGTCTCTCTCACCAGGATTTGCCGGGGGTGGGGTGGGCACAGAAGCCAGCAGCGCTAGACAGTGGCATGGCTATGGAAGGCAACGGAGGGGGCCGGAGCTTCTAAAGCTGAAATTGGGGCACTTGGTTTGACAGACGTCAGACGGCAGTTGCGGTAGGTCCGAGGGACTTTTGCAGCTCACTTCTGCTATGCCTGGGCTAAACAAAGCAGCACCCCGTGAGAAGGAGGAAGGGGTGCCCAATGTGGCCCTGGAGGTCCCCACCCTGGCTGGTAGGAGGCCAGTTTGCAGCCCAGCCCAGCCTTTCTCCCAGAGCCAAGGCACCACGCGGTGGCAGGTGGCTCTGAGGCCACCTGCTGCCCCTTCTGCCCTCTGCCCACTTCTAACTCCCGCTTTCGTCAGCACCCACACCACCCCAGGCTGCCTGGCCCACACAGCGCTCCAGGTCTGTCTTTGTAGGTCAGGCTGGGTGCTCTCAGCTACTCCACTGACTCAACAACTTCCTCTTTGCAAATCTCCTCTGGGCCCCAGGGAAATAGCAAAGGCCGCTGGCCTGATCCCCCCACCCTACCCCGGGCTGTAGCCTGGGCTGCCCCCAGAGGTGGCACAGGCGGGTCCCATTCTCTCCTCTCTCCTCCATACCTCAGGCCCCTGGAGGAACTGTCTGGCACCCCGGCCTCTCTCCTCTCCCGATTTCACTCTCTCTCTCTCTAATTCCCCTTGGAGGAGGGGAAGTGCTCAGCTCCTAGACAGAGCTTGAATTCAGCATCGCAAGAGGGCGGCTGTGGTTTCACAGCCCTGAACTGCCCCCTACTGGGCGGACTCCCTGCCTGTGCGGGTGGGTGGGTGTGGGCGCGAGTGTGCACTGGAGCGAGGGAGCCTTCGAGGAAGGGGTACGGTGGGGTGGCCAAGCCCAGGCACCTGCAACTTGGGCCACGCCCATGATCTTTGCAGGGACCTTGGCATTCCTCGCTGGGCTGCGGACTGAGCTGTGTTTCCCTCTCTCTGTCTCTCCCTCTCTCTCTCTCTCAACAAACAGGAACACACACCATCTCAGCGGTCCCGGGGCCCCCAGCCTGCACCCCTTCCTGCCCCCTCCCCCGACACTGCCGTGACTCACCACTCCTCTCCACAGGAGGAAAATCGTCAGCCCGCGTCAACCACACTCACCAATGGACCCACACCGGGCTTAAAACTACACCTGGCCAGAAACCCCCCTCCCTCCGCCCTTGGGAGGAGCAGCTACGATGCTTGCATCTGCCATCTGCGGCTGCCCCAGTCCTTGGGTGGGCGGTGGCTGGGGGTGGCTGGGACGTGGGCCAGTCCAGAGTCCACATGATCTGGGAAAGGTGACAGGCCCAGCTCGGGGCACAGCTGCACGGCCCCTCCCGGCCCCACCCAGCCCAGGAACCAGGGCCCAGGACTCCAGGAGGGTCACGGGCTGAGCCGGCGGGACTGTCCTAACCACGGGGCCACATGACCTTTCCATATCCCGTCCGAGGCGGCAGTCTGTGAGCCGGCACTGTCTTCAATTGCCCAGGCTCCAGACTCCCTGAGGGGTCTTCCGAGAAATCCTGGCTCAAATCACGGGGGCGCTCGGGGTGGGTTCCTTGCAGCAGGTTCCAAAGAAAGATGGGAAGAAAGGCGATGCGGCTGGGGTAGGGGATGGGGCCGTGCAGTCCCCGGGGTGCTGAACGCGGAGGCTGGCTGGAGGGTGCAGAAGCGGGGGGGAACGGTTCCAAGTGAGGGTGCAGGTGCAGGATGAGAATCTGGGGGGCAGCTGAACAGAAAAGGCAGGGCCAGGAAGGGGTTGGGAGTGACCGTGGCAGGGAAGGTGGGGGAGCCTGGCGGGGCTCTGGGCTCTGCTCCTGTATTCACAAGCCCTGAGGTGCAGCCCCAGGCCCCACTTCCGGCCCATTGGAAGTGGGGGCATCCTCAACCCCTTCCTCGCTGCCCACCAGCGGCTCCTCCTCCGCCGAGAGGCTAGGGCCTGGCCCGGACCTGAGCTCCTCCAGCGCCACGGAGCACTGGCGAGACTTCGGTCTCCCGAAGAAAGTGGTGAGCGTGGGCCGCCGGCCCGACTCCTCCGTCTTGGGGACCCCCGAGGCCTTGTCACCACCAGGCCCTTGTGCTGTTGCTACCACAGCCTCCTCGTCGGCGACCCGCGCTGGCCCAGCCCAGGCATCCACCACCCCGTTGCGCTCCCCACTTCTGTTCAGCATCAGGATCCCCGTCCGGTGCTTCTGCCTCCGGCGCCACAGCAGGAGCAGTGCCACCAGCACTATGACCATCAGCACGGCGATCAGCACAGCCACCGGCACCAGGCCCCCCGACTTGGATTGGATGCTTGCATTCCCAGAGGGCTCTTCGGTAGTCATCGTGGGAATTTGTTCTGCGGAGCCCCGGGAGCCACTGGTCCCCCTGGAGGTCAACACAGAGCTAGTTGCCATGGCGATGGGAGTTCCACTGGTCCCCCTGGAGGTCAACACAGAGCTGGTTGCCATGGCGATGGGAGTTCTGCTGGTCCCCCTGGAGGTCTCCACAGAACTAGTTTCCATGGTGACAGAGGGTCTGCTGGTCCCCCTGGAGGTCTCCACAGAACTAGTTTCCATGGTGACAGAGGGTCTGCTGGTCCCCCTGGAGGTCTCCACAGAGCTAGTTGCCATGGTGATGGGAGTTCCACTGGTCCCCCTGGAGGTCTCCACAGAGCTAGTTGCCATGGTGATGGGAGTTCCACTGGTCCCACTGGAGGTCTCCACAGAGCTAGTTGCCGTGGTGATGGGAGTTCCACTGGTCCCACTGGAGGTCTCCCCAGAGCTAGCCGCAGTGGTGACAGGGGCTCTACTCCATCCCGAAGCTGGACTTGGGGAGGGCCTAACACTTGTGTTTTGGGGGGACTTTGGGGTGGTTGTCGTAGGCATTTTTTCCGTGGAGACAAGAGAGTCACTGCTGTCACTGGAGGTCTCCAGAGAGCTGGTTGTCATCGGTCCACCTGCCCCAAGGACAGCAAGGTCCCTGGTTGCATTAGAGATTCCCGGGAGCACTAATGGCTTCTCATTAGAAATTTCCTGGGAGGTTGTGGGCCCAGGCCCCAGGGTGCCATTGGTGCCATCAGTGGGAGTCCCAAGAGGGGACTCCTCAGGGTCTCTAAAGTGAGCTGAGGAAGATGAAGGTAGGAGCTGGTCCCCGGTGCCATCAGCCTTCTCGGATGGGTCCCTTGTCGACTCGGAGGAGGTCACAGGTTTGAGGTGTGGGGTCTCAGAGACCGAAGAGGCCAAGGACGCCGTGGAGGCCACAGACTCCGGGCTCACCGCTGGGGGCCAGGAGCCCCCAAAGACGAGGAGGAGGAGGAGCAGGGCCATTTCCTGGGCAACAGGCGTGAGTGGGAGTTGGCGCCTGCGGGTGGGGTCCCTGGAGAAGCAGAGCACACAGGAGCTGGGGGAGGCCCGGGCCAGGCAGCCCCTCCTGCCCACTTCCCTACCAACTGCCAGGTCTAACTTGCGGTTTAACGGCTGTTTCCACCCTTGCCTTCGCTATTATCAGAAAGAACCAGGGAGCAGATGCTGGCAGCTCCCCCATGGACTCCGACTCCCGCCATGGTGGCCACCCGCTCCTGGCCTGGCCTGACCCCGATCAGCCCGATCGGCTCCGCGTCCCCTTTTCCCATCACCTGTCGGGGTCTTTTGGAGCCACAGCCCCGAGTGCTCCTTGTGGCCCCTGCCCAGAAGGTCACAACCCGCCTCCCCGCCCCCTTACCGGATCCGTGGATAAAAGCCCAGAGCTGGGGCAGCCGCTGCAGCTCCTCCTGAGGCTGGGCCAGGACTGGGGCAGACAGGGCCCCAGGGGGACAGGAAGTGGGCCTGGCTCCACCCACCCCACCCTTGCATCCTGCCCCACCCGCACCAGCCAGCGCCTGTGTGATGAGAGCCTGCAAGGGGGCCTGGGAGCTCTGGGGGTTTGGCTGAGGTCAGTTAAGGGTGCAGGTGGGACTCTGCGTGGGGATTTCTGGGGCTTGGCTGGGCAGTGCTGGGGATGAGGTCTGGGGCGATTGGAAAGTGTACTGAGAACAGCGGGGTGCAGGGGAGCAGAAGGGAGAGGTATGCGGTTTCTTTTGCCATCTGTGGTCCCCTGAACTGTTGGGCCAGGACCTGAGTGGCGCATTTCCTGTCCCAACCCTGGCTAGGGTCCGTGAATATTTTTGCAGGCTGGTGAGCCCTTGACCGCACCACAAGGAACCGGGGTCGCCACAGAGGCCCCCAGTAGGGGATGCGTAACTAAGCCACGTGGTGACTAAGGCTTGCATGAGCCAGCATCTTCGATTGGTAAAAGACCAGCCGAGATGCAAACCTTGGCAAGGCCAACCGTCTGGAAAGAGGTCCGCCCAGGGTCTGATGGGGTGGGGCTCTTGGCTTTCTCTTTCCCGACTGTCCCCTGAGGAATAAGCCCTGCCTTGTGGTATGTGGGCAATTTCAGGTTCCGTCTTTCTTTTAAAAAATATCAAGGGGGACCCGGCATTGTGGCGTAGCAGGTAAAACCACCACCGTCTGCAGCGCCAGCATCCCACATGGGCGCTGCTTCCAGTCCTGGCTGCTCCACTTCCTATCCAGCTCCCTGCTAGTGCACCTGGGAAAGCAGTGGAAGATGGCCCAAATGCTTGGGTCCCTGCCACCCATGTGGGAGACCCTGAGGAAGCTCCTGGTTCCTGGTTTTGGTCTGGCCCAGCCCTGGTCTCCCTACCTCTCTGTAACTCTGCCTTTTGAATAAAATTAAAAATAATAAAAAATTTTTATATATTTATTAAATGAGACAGACAGAGGGAGATCTCTCGTGTACTGGTTCACTCCTTAAATAAAATACCCACAATAGCAGGAGTTAAGCCAGGCCTATGCTAGGTGTCAGAACTCCATCTGGGTTTCCCACTTGGAATGGACAGTGGAGCCGGGACTTGAACCCAGGCCCTTTGATGTGAAATGTGGGCTTCCTAGAAATCATCCTAATGGTTCTGCCAGGTGCTGGCCCCCGCCCCACCTCCCTGGGGCTAATTTTCATTTTCCATTATGCACATGGGTTGCTTTTTTTAATTTTTTTAAATTTTTTTTATGACAGGCAGAGTGGACAGTGAGAGAGAGAGACAGAGAGAAAGGTCTTCCTTTGCCATTGGTTCACCCTCCAGTGGACGCCCCGGCCAGCGCACCGCGCTGATCCGATGGCAGGAGCCAGGTACTTCTCCTGGTCTCCCATGGGGTGCAGGGCCCAAGCACTTGGGCCATCCTCCACTGCACTCCCTGGCCACAGCAGAGAGCTGGCCTGGAAGAGGGGCAACCGGGACAGAATCCGGCGCCCCGACCAGGACTAGAACCCGGTGTGCCGGCGCCGCAAGGCGGAGGATTAGCCTAGTGAGCCGCGGCACCGGCCCAATGGGTTGCTGTTACAATATAAAAACCGGCTTTTTTTTTTTTTTTTTTTGAAGATTTATTTATTTATTTGAAAGGTGGGGCTACAGAAAGGGAGAGGTGGGGCAGAGAGAGAGAGAGAGAGAGAGAGGTCTTCCATTGCTGGTTCACTCCCCTAATGGCTGCCTCAGCCAGGATTGGGCCAGGCTGAAGCCAGGAGCCAGAAGCTTCCTCCAGGTCTCCCACGTGGGTGGCAGAGTCCACAGGGGCCTGCTGCGCCACAATGCCAGCCCCATAAAAAATGTTTGAAGTTCATAGAAGGTGGAATTAAAAGATAAATTTAAATGCAAAAATTTTTAAAACCTATGCAAAGCTTTTTCTATAATCTGCCTCCCATGGCCTTTGGCCATATTTGAGCTCAGCCTTAATTTTATTTTTTTAAAGATTTATTTTATTTATTTGAAAGCCAGAGAGACAGAGAAAGAAATCCACTGGTTTATTTACCAAAAGGCCACAGTGGCTGGAGGTGGGCTGATCTGAAGCCAGGAACCAGGAACTTCTGCTATGCTACAGCCCTGGCCCCTGAGCTGGGTCTTTAAACAACTAAAGGGAGGGCCTGGCCCTCTGTGGTGCAGCAGGTAAAGCCGCCGGCCTGCAGTGCCGGCATCCCATATGGGTGCTGGTTCAAGCCCCAGCTCTCTGCTGTGGCCTGGGAAAGCAGTGGAAGATGACCCGAGTCCTTGGGCCCCTGCACCGGTGTAGGGGACCTGGAGGAGGCTCCTGGCTCCTGGCTTCGGATCAGCGCAGTGCGCCGGCCGCAGCGCGCCAGCCGCAGTGGCCATTGGAGGGTGAACCAATGGCAAAGGAAGACCTTTCTCTCTGTCTCTCTCTCTCACTGTCCACTCTGCCTGTCAAAAAATAAAAAATAAATAAATAAATAAATAAATAAATAAGAAGTCATCAGAGCTCACAGAGGGTTCCAGGCTTTTACCAAGACAGTAGCTTAGACCCTGATCCTGGCCACACTGGAGCTGGCCCGAAAACCCAGGAACCAGGAAGCCACAGAAGAGGGGTCGAGGCACCTGAGCCGGCTCTTGGCTGCATCCCTGCGTCACCTGTCCTTCAGTGTGACCTTGGGCCAGGCCACTCCAGTTGCTTCGCCTCGGTGTCTTCATTCGTGAAGTGGGGATAATGGCTTATTTTTCCAAGTTCTTGGGAGGATTAGATGAGGCAGTGTGTGGGGCCCTCGGTAAGAGCCCCACAGACCCAGCTGCTCTGAGAGAGAGGAGCCGGTGTTCAGAGCTGCAGGCTCAGGGCGTAGGCCAGCTCCACTCACACCTGTGTGCAGAGACTCGCCCCAGCCCCAGGCCATACCAACAGGATGACCTTGGCCCCGTGAAATTGAACATTCACTAAAATGGCTTTTTTTTTTTAATATATAAGGTTTATTTATTTATTTATTTATTTGAGAGGCAGAGTTACAGACAGAGAGATCTTCCATCTGCTGGTTCACTCTCCAGATGGCTGCAATGGCTGGAACCAGGCCGATCCAAGGTCAGGAACTGGGAGCTTCTTCTGGCTCTCCCACATGGGTTGGCAGGGCCTAAGCACTTGGGCATCTTCTGTAGCTTTCCCACGGGCATCAGTAGGGAGCTGGATTGGAAACAGAGCAGCCGGCACTTGAGCCTGCGATGGCTTGACCCTCTGCATCATCTCTTGTCTAGAGGTGATTTAAAGCTCACAGAGGGATGTGAGTAAGATACAGGCAACTAGCACCCATTATTTAAGGGATTCAGGCCTCCGAGAATTGGGGTGTCCGCGGAGGGTCCCGGAACCCACCCCCTGTGGATACAGAAAGATGAGCAGCCTCTGTGTCTCTCAGGAGGAGTCCGACTTGGACTCAGCAGGAAGGCTGGGGTCCCAGGCTCTGTGGGGACGCGGGGAGGGGGAGTGGACCCTCACTTCTGCCGCTGCCCCACTGACACGGACCCCGGGACTCTACAGAGCCCCTGCCTCCCCCTCCTCTCTCCCTTGCTCTGCCTTTAATCCCCTTCCTACAAGCGAAAGTCGAGCTTAGATTTCCCCCTGCCGCAGCCTTCACCGCTCTCAGGGTGGTCTGGCTGTGTTGACCTTTGACACCACGGATTCCCACGCTGCCCCGCCCCCCCCCGCCCCCCCAGGGCCACCAGGATCAGCCGCTTCCCGGTCCCCTCAGCCCAGGCCAGCGGCTGCGCCCTCAGGGGGATTTCCAGCCAGTCAGAAAAAGAGCTGAGAATCCCTGGGGTTTTGTTTTCATGTTTATCAACGTGGTGATGTGACCTCAGTTCCAGACGCAGAAGTGCCCTCCTGCACCCCCCACTACTGCTTACGTCGTGATCCCAGAAAGGTGCTTTGTCCAGTGTTGAATCTTTTGGTGGACTCGAAGCTCGAAGCCCGGACAACAGGCTGATTTTTTTTTTTTTTTTTTTGAAAGGCAGAGAGACAGACAGACACAGACAGATGGACAGAGATCCATCTCTCAGCTGCTGGCTCACCCCTCAAAGGCCCACACCAGCCAGGAGTCAGGAGCCAGGAACTCCATCCCGGTCTCCCACGTGGGTGGCAGGGGCCCAAGGACTTGAGCCGTCACCTGCTGCCCCCCAGGTTGCGCACGAGCAGGAAGGTGGACTCAGAAGCGGAGCCAGGACTCAGACAAGCACCTGCGGTAGAAGATGCAGGCGGCGCGGCTGGTGCTGTAACCACTGCAGCGAATTCCGCTCCTTCTCAGTGAGTGCGCTTTGCTTCCTGTGATCCACTGGCTTCTCACGGGTGAGCCTTCCCCCCCTGCCCCGCCCAACTCAGCTCTACCCCACCTGCCAGGTCAGCTAAATCCCTCTTTTCAGGGTGGGGGGTGGGGAGTGGGACTGTGGTGCAGTGAGCTAAGCTGCCGTCTACAACATCGGCATACCATGGGAGCACTGGTTCGAGTCCCGGCTGCTCCACTTGCAATCTAACTCCCTGCTAATGCGCCTGAGAAAGCAGCAGAGGCTGCCTTGAGTGCTTGGGTCCCTGCACCCACATGGGAGAGCTGGATGGAGTTCTGGGTTCTTGGCTTTGGCCTGGCCCAGGCTCCCATTGCATGGCAGCCATTTGGGGTGTGAATTGAAAACATAAATTCTTCTTTTCCAGTCTGTTGTAACTGACCCTTGATGCTATCTTGGCATCAGTTAGGACACCCCACAGTGCCATGTGGGTAAGAGACTGGACTGCAGGTGGCCACATCCTGGCTCCGCCACTGACTGTGTGACCTTGGGTTACAAACGTAACCTTTCTGTGCCTGAGTTTGGGGCCCCGAAATGCCAGGTGAGGCTTGGCTATAACAATTTTTTTTTAAGATTTATTTTATTTATTTAAAAGACAGAGTTACAGAGAGAGGTAGAGCCAGAGAGAGTCTTGCATCCACTGGTTCACTCCCCAGATGACCGCAACAGCTGGAGCTGCACTGATCTGAAGCCAGGAGCCAGAAGCTTCTTCCAGGTCCCCCACGTGGGTGCAGGGTCCCAAGCACTTGGGCCATCTTCTCCTGCTCTCCCAGGCCATAGCAGAGAGCTAGATCGGAAGTAGAGCAGCCAAGACTTGAACCGTCGCCCATATGGGATGCCGGCGCTTCAGGCTGGGGCTTTAACCTGCTGCACCACAGCGCCGGCCCCTGTAACAACTCCTTGATTGGTGCCGGGTGACTTGAAGCCGGGGCTTCCCTTTCTGTGTCTCTCTTCCGCCCAGTTTCTCCTGTTTGTACATCTCCCCTGCAATGGTTGAATACGGATGACTTTGGCTCTGTCTGCTTCACACGGTCTAGAACGCACTGTCACTGTAGCAGCTGCTGCTCCCACAGGATGTTTTAATGTACTTTAATTAACATTCAATAAGACTTGGAACTCAAGGAACCAGCAAATCTAGAACAAGCCAAACTCCAAATTAGCAGGAGGAGAGAAATAATAAAGATCAGAGCAGAAATACATTTGAGACGGAAAAAAATGCAGAAGATCAACAAAACAAAAAATCGCTTTTTTGAAGCTGTAAATAAAATCAACAAACCTAGACCAAGAAGAAAAAAAAAGAGAGAGGAAAATCAAATAAACAAAATCAAAGCTGATGGATGGTTGTTTGGTACAGCGGTTAAAAAAGCCACTTGGGGCACCCACATCCTATACTGAAGTACATATATACTGGAGTGTATATATACTGGAGTGTATATATACTGGAGTGTATATACTGGAGTGTGTATATACTGGAGTGTATATATACTGGAGTGCATATACTGGAGTGTGCATATACTGGAGTGTATATATACTGGAGTGTATATATACTGGAGTGTGTATATACTGGAGTGTGCATATACTGGAGTGTGTATATACTGGAGTGTATATATACTGGAGTGCATATACTGGAGTGTGCATATACTGGAGTGTATATACTGGAGTGTGTATATACTGGAGTGTATATACTGGAGTGTATATATACTGGAGTGTGTATATACTGGAGTGTGTATATACTGGAGTGTATATATACTGGAGTGTATATACTGGAGTGTGCATATACTGGAGTGTATATACTGGAGTGTATATACTGGAGTGTATATACTGGAGTGTATATACTGGAGTGTGTATATACTGGAGTGTATATACTGGAGTGTATATACTGGAGTGTGCATATACTGGAGTGTATATACTGGAGTGTATATATACTGGAGTGTATATATACTGGAGTGTATATACTGGAGTGTATATACTGGAGTGTATATACTGGAGTGTATATACTGGAGTATATATACTGGAGTGTATATACTGGAGTGTGCATATACTGGAGTGTATATACTGGAGTGTGTATATACTGGAGTGTATATATACTGGAGTGTATATACTGGAGTGTATATACTGGAGTGTATATACTGGAGTATATATACTGGAGTGTATATACTGGAGTGTGCATATACTGGAGTGTATATACTGGAGTGTGTATATACTGGAGTGTATATACTGGAGTGTGCATATACTGGAGTGTATATACTGGAGTGTATATATACTGGAGTGTATATATACTGGAGTGTATATACTGGAGTGTGTATATACTGGAGTGTATATATACTGGAGTGCATATACTGGAGTGTATATACTGGAGTGTGTATATACTGGAGTGTATATATACTGGAGTGCATATACTGGAGTGTGCATATACTGGAGTGTGTATATACTGGAGTGTATATACTGGAGTGTGTATATACTGGAGTGTGTATATACTGGAGTGTATATACTGGAGTGTATATACTGGAGTGTGTATATACTGGAGTGTATATACTGGAGTGTGCATATACTGGAGTGTGTATATACTGGAGTGTGTATATACTGGAGTGTATATACTGGAGTGTGTATATACTGGAGTGTGTATATACTGGAGTGTATATACTGGAGTGTGCATATACTGGAGTGTGTATATACTGGAGTGTGTATATACTGGAGTGTATATACTGGAGTGTGTATATACTGGAGTGTGTATATACTGGAGTGTATATACTGGAGTGTATATACTGGAGTGTATATACTGGAGTGTATATACTGGAGTGTATATACTGGAGTGTGTATATACTGGAGTGTATATACTGGAGTGTGCATATACTGGAGTGTGTATATACTGGAGTGTATATACTGGAGTGTATATACTGGAGTGTGTATATACTGGAGTGTATATACTGGAGTGTGTATATACTGGAGTGTGTATATACTGGAGTGTATATACTGGAGTGTGTATATACTGGAGTGTGTATATACTGGAGTGTATATACTGGAGTGTGTATATACTGGAGTGTGTATATACTGGAGTGTATATACTGGAGTGTATATACTGGAGTGTGCATATACTGGAGTGTGTATATACTGGAGTGTATATACTGGAGTGTGTATATACTGGAGTGTGTATATACTGGAGTGTATATACTGGAGTGTATATACTGGAGTGTATATACTGGAGTGTATATACTGGAGTGTGTATATACTGGAGTGTATATACTGGAGTGTGTATATACTGGAGTGTATATACTGGAGTGTATATACTGGAGTGTATATACTGGAGTGTGTATATACTGGAGTATGTATATACTGGAGTGTATATACTGGAGTGTATATATACTGGAGTGTATATACTGGAGTGTATATACTGGAGTGTATATACTGGAGTGTATATACTGGAGTGTGTATATACTGGAGTGTATATACTGGAGTGTGTATATACTGGAGTGTGTATATACTGGAGTGTATATACTGGAGTGTGTATATACTGGAGTGTGTATATACTGGAGTGTATATACTGGAGTGTATATACTGGAGTGTATATACTGGAGTGTATATACTGGAGTGTGTATATACTGGAGTGTATATACTGGAGTGTGTATATACTGGAGTGTATATACTGGAGTGTATATACTGGAGTGTATATACTGGAGTGTGTATATACTGGAGTATGTATATACTGGAGTGTATATACTGGAGTGTATATATACTGGAGTGTATATACTGGAGTGTATATACTGGAGTGTATATACTGGAGTGTGTATATACTGGAGTGCATATACTGGAGTGTGCATATACTGGAGTGTATATATACTGGAGTGTTATATACTGGAGTATATATATACTGGAGTGTATATACTGGAGTGTGTATATACTGGAGTATAGGGTCTGGTTCAAGTCTGGCTCCTCTGCTTCCAATCTAGCTCTCTGTGAATGTGCACCCTGGGGGGCAGGAGATGATGGCTCAAGTACTCGGGTCCCTGTCACCCACGTGGGAGACCCAGATGGAGTACTGGACTCCTGGCTTCAGCCTGGCCCTGGCTCTGGGTTGTAGAGTGAACCTATGGAGTACTCCCTCCCTCTCCCTCTCTCTCCCTGATTTTTGAATAAAATGAAAATTTAAAAAATAAAAATTAATCCAAGATGAAAAAGGAGAAATTAAAACTGATGCCACAGAAATACACAGGATCATTAGGAACTATCATAAACAACCATATGCCAAACATTTGGAAAACCTAGAAGAAATAGATACATTTCTCAACACATACAACCTACTAAAACCAAAACATAAAGATGTAGGAAATCCAAACAGACCAAGAACAAGTAATGAGATTAAAATAGTAATAAAGTCTTCTGGCCAGCGCCGCGGCTCAATAGGCTAATCCTCTGCCTGCGGCGCTGGCACCCCGGGTTCTAGTCCCAGTCAGGGTGCCAGATTCTGTCCCGGTTGCTCCCCTTCCAATCCAGCTCTCTGCTGTGGCCAGGGAGTGCAGTGGAGGATGGCCCAAGTGCTTGGGCCCTGCACCCGCATGGGAGACCAGGAGAAGCACCTGGCTCCTGCAGTGCGACGGCCGCAGCAGCCATTGGGGGGTGAATCAACGGAAAAAGGAAGACCTTTCTCTCTGTCTCTCTCTCTCACTGTCCACTCTGCCTGTCAAAAAAAAAAAAAAAAAGTAATAAAGTCTTCCAACAAAGAAAAGTCCAGGATTGGATGGTTTCACTTTTGAATTTTCTCAAAACTTTAATGAAGAATAAACAGCAATACTTGTCAGACTATTCCAAAGAATGAAGGGAGGGAACCCATCCAAACTAATTCTCCAAGGCCAACATTACCCAGATACCAAAGCCGAAGACTCAACAAAACAGAAAACTACAGGAGCTAGTGTCGTGGTGAGTGGGTTATACTGCTGCCTGTCCCCTGTATGAGTGCAGGTCTGAGCCCCAGCTGCTCCACTTCCGATCCAGCTCCCTGCTAATGCACCTGGGAAGGCAGCAGAAGATGGTCCAAGTGCTTGGGGCCCCTGCATCCATGTGGGAGATGTGGATGCGGCTCCAGGCTCCTGGCTACAGCCTGGCCATTGTGGTCATTTGAGGAACAAACCAGTGGGTGGAAAATCTCTCTCTCTCCTCTTGTAACTCTGCTTTTCAAATAAATAAATATTTTTTTAAAAAGCTACAGACTGCTGGTGCCGCAGCTCAATAAGCTAATCTTCCACCTGCGGCGCCGGCACACTGGGTTCTAGTCCCGGTTCGGGCGCCAGATTCTGTCCTGGTCGCTCCTCTTCCAGTCCAGCTCTCTGCTGTGGCCCGGGAGTGCAGTGGAGGATGGCCCAGGTGCTTGGGCCCTGCACCTGCATGGGAGACCAGGAGAAGCACCTGGCTCCTGGCTTCGGATCAGCGCGGTGAGCTGGCCGCAGCGGCCATTGCGGGGTGAACCAATGGAAAAAGGAAGACCTTTCTCTCTGTCTCTCTCTCTCACTGTCCACTCTGCCTGTCAAAAAAAAAAAAAAAAAAAGCTACAGACTAATATTCCTGATGAACATAAATGCAAAAATCATCAAGGAAAACTATCAAATTGAATCCAACAGCACATCAAAAGGATTCTATACCATGATCCAGTGGGATTTATACCAGAAATGCAAGGATGGCTCAACATTTGTAAATCAATAAACATGAAAACATCACCCCAAAAGACTGAAGAACAAAAATCATAAGATCGTCTTAATAGACAAGGAGAAAGCATTTGATAAAATTCAACATTCCTTCATGCTAAAACAACAGCAACCAAAAACTCTCAACAAAGTAGGCAAAGAAGAAAAAGTACCCGGATGGCATTTGGTCTGGAGGTTAAGAGGTTGAGAAGCTGGGCTGGGCCATCCATATCTCACGTCAAAGGGCCTGGGTCTCAATTCCAGCTTCCTGCCAATGTGTACCCTAGGAGGCAGTGGCGATGGTTCAAGTATTTGGGTTCCTGCCACCCATGTGGGAGACCTGGACTGAGTTCTCAGCTCCTGGCTTAAGCCTGGTGCAGCCCCAGTCATTGCAGGCTGCAATGGGGGAATAAAACAGTGGATGAAAGCTCTATTTGTCTGTCTCTCCCTGCCTCTCAAATAAATAAATGTTTTAAAATTAAACACACCACACACACACACACTCATCAATACAACCAAGGCCACATATGGCAAGCCCGGAGCTAGGATTGTACTGAATGGGAGAAGTTGAAAGCTTTTCCTCTGAGATCTGGAACGAGAGAAGGACGCCTACTACTATTCATCTGGATGTCCCAGTCGAGCAATGAGACAAGAGAAAGAAAGAAAGGGCATCCAAATTTGAAAGGAGAAAAAAATCAAATTGTCCCTGTTTGCAAATGACACAATCTTATGTATGGGGAAATCTAGAGACTCCACCAAAAATGGTTAGGATCAATAAATTCAGTAAAGCGGGAGAACACAAAGCCAATATCGCAAAGTCAGTAGCGTTCTACACACTAATAGTGAACTATCCGAGAAAAGGAACCAAGAAAGCATTCCTGGGGCTGGCGCTGTGGCGTAGCAGGTGACGCCACCACCCTCAAGGTCAGCATCCCACATGGGCAGCGGTTGGAGACCCGGCTGCTCCACTTCCCATCCAGCTCCCTGCTGACGTGCCTGGGAAGGCAGCAGAGGATGGTCCAAGTGCTTGGGCCCCTGTCACCCATGTGGGAGACCCAGAGGAAGCTCCTGACTCTTGGCTTTGGCCTGGCGCAGCCCCAACTGTTGCAGCCATATTGGGAGTGAACCAGCGGATGGACTCTGTGTGTGTGTGTGTGTGTCGCTCTCTGTAACTCTGCCTTTTCAAGTAAATAAATAATTCTTTTTTTAAAAGACAGACACTGGGCCGGCGCCACGGCTCACTAGGCTAATCCTCCGCCTAGCGGCGCCGGCACACTGGGTTCTAGTCCCGGTCGGGGCGCCGGATTCTGTCCTGGTTGCCCCTCTTCCAGGCCAGCCCTCTGCTGTGGCCAGGGAGTGCAGTGGAGGATGGCCCAGGTGCTTGGGCCCTGCACCCCATGGGAGACCAAGAAAAGCACCTGGCTCCTGGCTCCTGCCATCGGATCAGCACGGTGCGCTGGCCGCAGTGCGCCAGCCGCGGCGGCCATTGGAGGGTGAACCAACGGCAAAGGAAGACCTTTCTCTCTGTCTCTCTCACTGTCCACTCTGCCTGTCAAAAAAAAAAAAAAAAAAAAGACAGACATTGAAGGGGACAGCGAAAGGTGGGAAGATACCCCATGTTCACAGAATCAAGAAATAAAGATGCCAAAATGTCCATACGACCCAAAGCAGTCTACAAATTCCATGCAATCCCTACCAAAATGCCAATGACATTCTTCACAGAAACAGGAAACACAATCCTATAATTCATGCTTAATCATAAAGGCTCCAACTAGCCATAGAAAACCTGAGGGGAACAAAACAAAGCTGCAGGCATCATACCATCTGACTTCAAAATATGCTACAAGGCTACAATAATCAAAGCAGCATGGTCACGGCATTAAAAACAGGCACACACACAGCTCAATGGAACAGGCTAGAGAACTCAGAAATAAACCACATTTTTATAGTCTACTGACTTTTGATGACAGCACTAAGATCCAATATTGTAGGAAGGATAATCTTTTCAATCAATGGTGCTGGGAAAACTGGCTATCCATTTGCCAAAGGAAGGACGTAAACCACTGTCTCCCCTTAGGTACAAAAATCCAATAAGATGGATTAAGGATTTAAATGTACAGTGTTGGTGTCATGGAACAGCAGGTCACGCCTCCTCTGGGACACCGGCATCCCCTATCAGAGCGCCTGGGATCCAACGGCAGCTCCACTTCTCACCCAGGTTTGTGCTGATGTGCCTGGCAGGCAGCGTAAGGTGGTCCAAGTTCTTGGGTGCCTCCCACCCAGGTAGGAGACCTGAATGGAGCTCCTGGCTGCTGGCTTCAGCCTGGCCCAGCCCAGCTGTTGGGCCATATGGGGAAGGAGCTAATGGACGGAAGATCTCTGCCTCTCTCACTCTCTGTCATTCTACCTTTCGTTCTTTTTTAAAAACCAATCTATTTATTTACTCGAAAGTCAGAGTGACAGAGAGAGAGGGAGAGACGAAGAGAGAGAGACCTCCTATCCTCTGATTCACTCCCCAGATGACGGCAACAGCCAAGGCTGAGCCAGGCCAAAGTCAGGAACCAGGAGCTTCTTCCAGGTCTCGCACATGGGTGGGTGCAGGGGCCCAACACTTGGGCCATCTTCTGCTGCTTTCCCAGGCACATTAGCAGGGAGCTGGATCAGAAGTGGAGCAGCTGGGTTTTGAACCAGCACCCACTTGGGATACCAGTGTCTCAGGCAGCGGCTTTACCCACTGTGCCACACCACCAGCCCCAGTCACTCTGACTTTCAAATAAATGAATAAAACTTTTTTTTTTTTTGACAGGCAGAGTGGACAGTGAGAGAGAGAGACAGAGAGAAAGGTCTTCCTTTGCCGTTGGTTCACCCTCCAATGGCCGCCGCGGCCGGCACGCTGCGGCCGGCACACTGTGCTGATCCGATGGCAGGAGCCAGGAGCCAGGTGCTTTTCCTGGTCTCCCATGGGGTGCAGGGCCCAAGCACCTGGGCCATCCTCCACTGCACTCCCTGGCCACAGCAGAGAGCTGGCCTGGAAGAGGGGCAACCGGGACAGAATCCGGCGCCCCGACCGGGACTAGAACCCGGTGTGCCGGCGCCGCTAGGCGGAGGATTAGCCTAGTGAGCCGCGGCGCCGGCCTGAATAAAACTTTTAAAAGAGAGCAAAAGACTTAAATATTGTACCAGAAACTGTGAAACTACTAGAAAAAGACATAAACACTTTAGGACTTTGGTCTGATCATAGATTATTTTGGGGGGGAGGGATAAGAACTCAAAATTACAAGCAATAGGAGCCAACATAGACCAATGAGATTATGTTAAACTAGGAAGCTTCTGCACAGTAAGGAAGCAATCAACAGAGTGGAGAGACAGCCTGCAGAATGGGAGAAAGTATTTGCAGCTATCCATCCAACAACAGGTTAAGATCCAGAATAGGGGCCGGCGCTGTGGTGCAGCGGGTTAACGCCCAGGCCTGCATATGGGTGCCGGTTCAAGTCCCGGCTGCTCCACTTCCGATCCAGCTCTCTGCTATGGCCTGGGAAAGCAGTAGAAGATGGCCCAGGTGCTTGGGGCCCTGCACCCGCGTGGGAGACCAGGAAGAAGCTCTTGGCTCCTGGCTTTGGATCGGCACAGCTCTGGCTGTTGCGGCCAAATAGGGAGTGAACTGTCAGATGGAAGACCTCTCTCTCTCTCTCTCTCTCTCTTTTTTTCTCTCTCTCTGCCTCTCATCTCTCTGTGTAACTTTGACTTTCAAATGAATAAATAAATCTTTTTTTACAAAAAGACATAAAAATTGCCAGTTAATACTTGAAAAAAAAAAGAAGGTCAAAACCATGCATCATCAGGGAAATTCAAATCAAAACCACAGTGAAATATCAGCTCACCCCAGTGAGCACAGCGATGATCAAAAAAGACAAAAAATAGCAAGTGCTGGGGAGGAGACACAGAAAGAGGAACTCTTCCTCGATGCTGTCGGGGGGAATGTAAATTAGCGCAGCCACTGTGGAACACAGCGTGGAAGTTCCTCAAAAACCATGACTAGAACCATCACGGGACCCAGCAAGCCCGCTAGGGCGAACTCATCCGAGAGGAAAGCCATCGCCTCCAGGTGTTTACCGCAGCACCAGTGCAACAGCCGAGACACTGAACGCTCCGCTGTGGTTCGCGTGTGGCTGTTCCCCGGAGGTTCACCTGCTGGAAGTTCGGTCCCTCGGGGCGGCAATGTGAGGGTGTGCAGTCCACGGGATGGACGTTCAGTGCATTGGTGAAGGCGCCGGGTGCATGGCCCACAGCCCACGCTGTGCACCCGACTCCAGCTTCCTGCAAATGGGCACCCCGGGGAGCAGCAGGTGTGTGGTTCCTGGAGTCCTTGGGTCCCTGCCACCCGCCTGGGAGATCTGAATGGTGTTCTCAGCTCTTGGTTTTGGTCTGGCTCAGCCCTTGGTGTAGCAGGCATTTGGGGAGTAAACTAGCAGATGGGTGATCTCTCTCTCTCCCTTTCTATTTGCCTCTCAAATAATTTGTTTAAAAGAAAGGAGGTGGGGCCTGCTGAGAGGTCATTAGGTCAGTGAGGGGGCTGCTTTTTTTCAGAAGTGGTCAGGTGGCTCTTGTGAGGCCCCCACACTGGTTCCTTTGAGAGAGAGTTGTTAGAAAAACAGGAAGACCGGCCTCCCTCCTTGCTCTGGCTTCCGGTCCCTGGTCTCGCCCTCCCACACAAACACCTGCTGTGATGCCCAGCCATTTCTAGCACCACACCCTTGGTCCTCCTGGTCTGAGAACCGAATAAACCTCTTTTCTTTATAAAGTGTCCAGCCTCAGGTATTTCGCGATAGTAATGGAAAACCATCCAATCCAAGGACTCAGACTAAGCGTCCATCAGCAGGAGAATGGATAAAGATAGCGTGGCATAGACGCACAGTGCAACATCATCCACGCATGACGAAGACGGACATGTGGTCAACTACAGCAACATAGCGGAGCCCGGTGAACATTGTGTCACGTGAAGTGGGCAGACACAGAAAGACAAGTACCTCAAGTTCTCCTTCCTCTGAAAAAGTTGATGCGGCTACCAGAGGCAGGGCGGGGTGGGAGGCGCTGGTTAACCAGCTCAGAGTGAGGGAGTGAGGAGGAGCAAGCGCCCCCATGCCGTAGCACAGTAGGGGGCAACACTGAGCAATGCTGGACTGTGTATGGCGAACAGCTGGAGAAGACTGGGGTTGTCGCCCCCCCACAATGGACCGATCCAGCCTTGGGCCGAGGAACAGGCACACTGCCGTGATCTGATCACCGCACCTGGCAGCCACGTGTTCAACTAGCATGCTGCACCCCGACAAAGATGTACAGGTATCACGTGTCAACCCAACTTAAAAAAAAAAAATGGGATTCAGTTCCCTGATTGTCACCTGCCAGCCGCAGTTCAAGTCCTCAGAAACCACATGTGGCTGGTGGCCATCATGTTGATGAAGATAAAAAAAAAAAAAAAAAAAAAAAAGAACGTCTCCATCATCTCAGATATTTAAGGTCAGGGCTGTCTTGATTTGGGTCTAAAACCGGAAAAGTCTGGGTGTTCTGAGCTACGTAGATGCTGTTGCAGTAAATGACTGTGACGACTTAGACTCTGTTTGGCGTCTTTGCATTTTCCCAGTTCCAGCTTTCTGCTAACGTGGACCCTCAGAGGCAGGGGTGATGGGTGGCCCACTGCTTGGTCCTTGCCACCCACATGGGAGACCTGGAGGGAGTTCCCGGCTCCTGGCGGCCATCTTGGCCCAGATCCCCACTGTCACAGGCATTTTAGGAGTGAACCAGCAATTGAAAGATCTTCTTGGCAGACTCCGTGGCTCACTAGGCTAATCCTCTGCCTGCAGCGCCAGCACCCCAGGTTCTAGTCCCGGTCCGGGCGCCAGTTCCTGTCCCAGTTGCCCCTCTTCCAGGCCAGCTCTCTGCTGTGGCCAGGGAGTGCAGTGGAGGATGGCCCAAGTGCTTGGGCCCTGCACCCCATGGGAGACCAGGAGAAGTACCTGGCTCCTGGCTTCGGTTCAGCGCGGTGGGCTGGCCGCAGCGGCCATTGGAGGGTGAACCAACGGTAAAGGAAGACCTTTCTCTCTGTCTCTCTCTCTCTCTCTCTCTCTCTCACTGTCCACTCTGCCTGTCAAAAAATAAAAAAAAAAAAAAAAGAAAGATCTCTCTCTCAAAACAAACCAAAAACTCTACAGTGTGAAAGGAAAACAGCAGGATCAAACAGCCCCTTCATCCGCTCTGCCTTCTTCCTTGCTGACTGATGCCGACTTTGTTCAGGCATCCCCTCTCCCAGGGCTGCACGGCGTGAGGGGCCGACCCCTCCTTCAGTTCCAGAGAAAAGTCCGATTGATGTGAAGTAACCAGGCCGGCGCTGTGGCGTACGGAGTAAAGCCTCCACCTGCAGCGTCAGCATCCCTTAAGGGCGCCGGTTCAAGTCCCAGCTGCTCCACTTCTGATTCAGCTCCCTGCTAATGTGCCAGGGACAACAGTAGAAGATGGCCCAAGTACTTGCACCCCTGCACTCGCATGGGAAGACCTGGAAGAAGCTCCTGGCTTCGGATCGGCTCTGTTCTGGCCGTTGCAGCCATTTGGGGGTGAACCAGCGGATGGATGGCAGACTTTTCTGTCTCTCCCTCTCTGTCTATAACTCGACCTCTCCAATAAATAAATAAAATCTTTAACGTGAAGGAACCACCTGTAGTTCCCTGGCCGTGACGGCCCGACTCCAGCCCCTGAAATCGAGACAGGACGGTCTCCTGGAAAGTTCTCCCTGCCTTGGAGAAAGAACGGGCCAGGCACTGGGGGGAAGCCGGCCTCAGGACGATGACGACACCCAGGGTGGGGGACAGGGAGCAGGGGGTTAAGCCACCAGCAGAGCCCGACTCATCCCCTTCCCCCGGCTTCCTAGAAATTGGATTTCTAGTTATGCAAGGCAAAGATGTAAAAAATTAAAAATGAACACAGAGAAAACAGAATGTATATACAGAAAGAGAATGGAAAAATCTGATGTTAAGGAAATCTGCTGGAAGACTGCTTTCTTTCAATAGACACAAGGTGATGGGTGGGAACTTGGGGCAGTGGCGCAGACACGGCTTGGGCCACCTGCACCCCACACTGGGGTAACTGAGTTTGTTTCAACTCCAGCTCCCTGGAGGCAGCAGTGATGGCTCAGGGAGGTGGGGCCCTGCCACCCACATGGGAGACTGGGGCTGAGTTCCAGGTTCCTGGCTTCAGCCTGGCCCTGCCCCGGCTGTTGTGGGCATTTGAGAGGTAAACCAGTGAATGGAAGATCTCTCTCTCTCTCCCTCTCCCTCTCCGTCCGTCTCTCTCTCTCTCTGTGTTTCCTTCTCTCCCCTTGTTAGAGTCGACCACCCGAAAAACGTCACCAAGAGACACGTCTCTTATGCAAACAGCACGGGGAAGTTTTATTGATTATCCAGCATGCTGGGGCTGTCTGATCATCATGAACAGAGCAGCCCCGAATAACCAAAGGTTAGGGTTTATAAAGGCAAAAACCGCAAAACCGGGAGAGGGGGGGAGAATACACAGTTGCTAAGCGGTTGCTAATATCTTACAATCAGCAATTATGATTTTAAGACATAGACAAATCACATCTTCATTATTAGCCCAGGTAACCCAGGTGCAACCTTTCTACTTTTAAGCTTGAGCAATCATGCTAGGGGGTTTTTGTGCGTTGCCAAGGGTGATGTAGTGCACTGCTATTTTTTTTTTTTTTTTTTGACAGGCAGAGTGGACAGTGAGAGAGAGAGAGACAGAGAGAAAGGTCTTCCTTTGCCGTTGGTTCACCGTCCAATGGCCGCCGCGGCCGGCGCGCTGTGGCCGCCGCACCGCGCTGATCTGATGGCAGGAGCCAGGAGCCAGGTGCTTTTCCTGGTCTCCCATGGGGTGCAGGGCCCAAGCACCTGGGCCATCCTCCACTGCACTCCCTGGCCACAGCAGAGAGCTGGCCTGGAAGAGGGGCAACCGGGACAGAATCCGGCGCCCCGACCGGGACTAGAACCCGGTGTGCCAGCGCCGCTAGGCGGAGGATTAGCCTAGTGAGCCGTGGCGCCGGCCAGTGCACTGCTATTGTCTGACTATTTGAGATCATAGTTTCAGACCAGAGTCTCACGGTGGGGGGGGTGGGGGGTGCTTTCTCAGAATGGAGTCTCAAGTGCTCCAAAATGGAGTCCCTACTGTCAAGGGGCTATTCTGTCTTATTTTTACAGCTGTACCAGGAAGGTTTAAACCTGTAAGCTTAAGCTTAACTTTTTACACCTGCACATATACAATTTTAACTCTTCACCCTCTGTGTGCGTGTGTGTCCCCTTCTGGATCTCTGCTTTTCAAATAAAATGAAAATATATTTTTTAAAAAGACAGGATGTTATGCAAATGAGTACAAAGTGGAATTCTTAGACATTAAAACCGTGATATTGAATGACTAAAAGCACTGTAATAATGGGGCCAGTGCTGTGGCATACTGGGTAAAGCTGCAGCCTGTGGTGCTAGAATCCCATATGGGCGCCGGTTCGAGTCCCAGTTGCTCCACTTCCGATCCAGCTCTCTGCTATGGCCTGGGAAAGCAGTGGAAGATGGCCCAGGTCCTTGGGCCCCTGCACCCGCGTGGGAGACCAGCAGGGGGGTGGAGCGTGGGCAGAGCAGCCGGGACTGGGATTGTCTCTCCGATATGGAATGCTGATGTCACCAGCGGCAGCTTCATCAGCTGCACCACAACACAGGCCCCCAGATACGACATGTCTTACTCCTTCACAAGGGACAGGAAGAAGCTGGTGACAAGGTTGACATAAATAAGAGAAGGAATCCAAGGCTAAGAAAAGGCTCGGAGAGTGACCAGCTGCATGTTCGGCTCTGAGCTTCCTGGGGGCTGGTCCTGAAAGAGAAAAGTCCTTGAGTTCACAGGAGCAAAAAGGAGGGAATGCGGACGCTCCGCAGACAAGACAAGTCTCCCGGGAGAACGCAGCTCAGGCTGGTGGGCGTGGAAACACCGCTGATGTAACAGTCGGGGTAAAGGGCCTGGGACCTGGAGTCAGACCAGCCTGAAGGCCACCACGAGTGAACTGTGTGCCTTGGGAACGCTTCTGAGACTCAGTTTCCCTTGTCTTTAAAATGGGAATAGAGGGGGCAGGCCCTGTGGCGTATTAGGTTAAGCCTCCATCTGTGGTGCCAGCATCCCATATGGGCACCGATTCCAGTCCCGGCTGTTCCACTTCCAGTTCAGCTCCTTGCTATGGCCTGGGAAGGCAGTGGAGGATGTCCCAAGTCCTTGGGCTCCTACACCGCGTGGGAGACCCGTAGGAAGCTCTTGGCGCCTGGCTTTGGATAGGTACAGCTCCGGCCACTGAGACCATTTGGAGAGTGAACCAGCGGATGAAAGACCTCTCTCTCGCTCTCTGAGTAACTCTCTCTCTGTAACTCTGTCTTTCAAATAAATAAATCTTTAAAAAATAAAATAGGAATAGAGTACCTACCTAAAACTTTTTTAAAAGACTATTTATTTGTTTATTTATTTAAAAGGCAGAGAGATAAAGAGGGCAAGAGAGAGATTTTTCCCCCCACCAGTTCACTCTCCAAACGCCTACCACCGCTGAGGGCGAGGCCGGGCCAAAGCCAGGAGCCTGGAACTCCATCCGGGTCTCCTGTGCGGATAGCAGGGGCCCAAGTCCTTGTAGCTTCATCTGCGGCCTCCCCAGGGGCATTAACAGGGAGCTGGATTGGCAGTGGAGCAGCCGGGACCCAAGTTGCTGCTGTGGCAAGCAGTGGCTTCTCCTGCTGGCACCGCAGCGCCAGCCACAACCTCACAACTTAGTCCGTGCTCACCTGATCCACGAGCATCTGATGAACACCGACCAGGTGTCGGGCGCAGGAATACGGTAACAAAACCGACGAATTCACAGCCGCTGTCCTGGTGGCCGGGGCTGTCAACAAACCTAGAACGCTGGTGTCATGGAGGCATCGAGGCAGCAAGGAGGGGGCCGGAAATGCTCATCTGTACAAGTGGGTGTCTGTGAGACGGTGACATCTGAGAGGTGAGGGAGCCACTCGTGTGACCTCTGGGGGAACGGAATTCCAGCTGGGGACAAAGCCAGTTCAAAGGCCCCCATACCAGGTTGTTATTGCCTGGGATGTTGTGGGAACCCCATGGAGACCATTCTGGCTAGAGCAGAGAGCATGAAGGGAGAGTGGGGTCAGCAAAGGAGGGAGGCGACACTGCACCCAGCTCCAGGTCACTGTCGGGACTTGCACTGTCAGTAGGGGAGCCGGTGGAAGATTTGGACTTTTTGTTTTAACTTTTTAAATTATTTATTGACAAGGAAGAGAGAGAAACACAGACACAGAGAGATCTTCCATGCACTGGTTCACGTCCCAAATGCCCACAATAGCTGGGACTGGGCCAGGCCAAAGTCAGGAGCCAGGAACGAATTCCATCCGGGTCTCCCACACAGGTGGCAGGGATCCAAGTTCTCAGCCATTTGGCCAGCTGCCTCCCAGGGTGCCCATGAGCAAGAAGCTGGAGCAGGAGCCGCGCTGGGGACTCCAAGCCAGGCACTCTGCTAGGGGATGCCGGTCGCCCTGACCTTGGGCAGGATCTGTCCGGCTGCTGCGGGGGGTGGGGGTGGGGAACAGACGGCGGTGGCGAGAGTGGAAGTGGGGAGACCAGCGAGTCACGAGATGCCTGGGGCCGCGCGAGGAGGATGATGAGGGGCGGGAAGCCGTGCCTGCCACATACTTTCCTTTCCTCCTTTCTAAGATGGGACTGGCCACACATTTGCAAGTGTCAAGCGTCGCTGGATGGGTCTGTGTGCGCCTCTTCCGCCTCTGCTCAGCTTCTAATGAACAAAAGCTCACCCACAGGGAGATGACCAACCAAGAGCTCCAGATCAGAGGGATTCGTGGTAAGACCCGCTGGTTTCACATCCAAGAGGCTCAGGAAGCCTGCTGAACCACCACCTCCCCCAGCTCCCCCACCCTGCCCCTTTAAGAGGCTTTGTGGTTCCTGGAGACCCGGAAGAAGCTCCTGGCTCCTGGCCCAGCCCTGTCTGTTGCAGCCATCTGGGGAGTGGACCAGTGGATGGAAGATCTCTCTCTCTCTCTCAAGATTTGTTTATTTACTTGAGAGACAGAGTTACAGGCAGAGAGAGGCAGAGAGAGAGAGAGAGGTCTTCCATCCACTGGTTCACTCCCCAGATGGCCGCAACGTCCGGAGTTGGGCCAATCCAAACCAGGAGCCAGGAGCTTCTTCCAGGTCTCCCACGCAGGTGCAGGGGCCCAAGCACTTGGGCCATCTTCCACTGCTTTCCCAGGCCATCAGCAGAGAGCTGGATCAGAAGTGGAGCAGCTGGGACTCGAACTGGTGCCTATACAGGATGCCAGCACTTCAGGCCAGGGTGTTAACCAGCTGTGCCACAGCACCGGCCCCAATAATAATTAAAAACAAAAAAAGAAAAAAGTCCCAGCCAGCGCCGTGGCTCACTAGGCTAATCCTCTGCCTGCAGTGCTGGCACCCCGGGTTCTAGTCCTGGTCGGGGCGCCGGATTCTGTCCCGGTTGCCCCTCTTCCAGTCCAGCTCTCTGCTGTGGCCCGGGAGTGCAGTGGAGGATGGCCCAAGTGCTTGGGCCCTGCACCCGCATGGGAGACCAGGAGAAGCACCTGGCTCCTGGCTTCGGATTGGTGCAGTGCCGGCCGTAGCAGCCATTTAAGGGGTGAATCAATGGAAGGAAGACCTCTCTCTCTCTCTCTCTTTCTCTCTCACTGTCTAACTCTGCCTGTCAATAAATAAATAAATAAATTTATTAAAAAAAAAAAAGTCCCTTCAAGGGGGGAGGGCATACTGGGGACCCCGGAGTCCTCCCTCCCCCAGGTGACCACTACTGTGTTCCCTCGTCAGCTCTCGTTTCCACCCGGGTCCGGTAAGAGAAGGGTGAGACGCTGACTATCCTCTGAGGGCAACACGAGCGGGGCCCGGGGACGCTGATCAGACCCCTTGCAAGGACTGACAGGCGCCTTCTGATACGGGAAAGCTGGGGGAGGAGCAGGTCTGGGGGAAGGTAAGCCTGGGGGCGGGGCGAGCTTGCCTTGGCCAGTAGACACCAGGGGGAGGGGCCAAGTAGGCGGTCTGAGAACCCACAGAGGAGGCCGCCCCTGCAGGTGTGCACAGTAGGGAGGTGGGGACGGCCGGGAGCCGGAGGAGCCCACCTGAAGCGGGAGCGGCGCGGTGCGGTGCTGACCGGGGAGATGGCAGCGGCCGCGCCTACCCGGGGGGCTGGGGCCTCTCCAGGTCACACAGCCAGCAAGCGGTAGAATCAGGGTTCAGAAATCAGAATTCAGATCTTGTTTTCCATGGGGCTGACCCGCGCGGGCTGCTGTCGATCTCATCCGACTCCCAATAGTTACAAGACCTGCGAGTGTCCGCTCGGCCCTGAGGCTCTGTGTCGTTTTTCCTCCAGCTTTTGAGAAGAAACGGAGAACCCGGAGGGGCTGTGGCATAGCGGCATCCCATATGGACGACGGTTTGAGTCCTGGCAGCTCCACTTCCCATCCAGCTCTCTGCTGTGGCCTGGGAAAGCAGTAGAAGATGGCCCAAGTCCTTGGGCCCCTGCACCCTTGTGGGAGACCCAGAATAAGCTCTTTGCTCTTGGCTTCGGATTGGCGCAGCTCTGGACGTTGTGGCCATTTGGGAAGTGAACCAGCAGAGGGAAGATCCTCTCTCTCTCTCTCTCTCTCTCTCTCTCTCTCTCTGCTCTGCATTTCAAATAAATTAAAATATTGAAAAAGAAAAAAAGAATTAACCTGGGAGGCCTTGGGATGCAGCAAGTTAAACCCTGCATCCCCCCTGGAGTGCTAGTGTGAGTCCTGCCTCTCTGCTTCTGCCCCAGCTTCCTGCTGGTGCATCCTGGGAGGCAGCAGGTGGCTCAAGTGCTGGGGTCCCTCCGTCCATGTGGGAGAGCAGATGGAGCTCCAGGCTCCCGGCTTCAGCCTGGCCCCGCTCTGGCTGTTGCAGGCATCTGGGGAGTGAAGCAGCAGATGGAAGCTCTCTCTTGCTCGCTCGCTCTCTTTCTCTCTCTGTTGCTCTGCCTTTTGAGTCAATGAAAATAAATAAACAGACATTAAGACAAGAAGTAACATGATCCCTGGAGAAAGGCAACAATCCCTCTTTTTTTCACTAAGTTGTTTTATTATAAACGAAATAAAACAGGGGGCTACACGAGGGGAGCCAGGGCTGGGAAGGGAGGTGGTTTGGGGTTGATGGGTTAGAGAAATCTCTTGTCTTGAATGCCGCGTGCACGGGAAGACTGGTCCCCGATCTGACGCAGGGCTGCTGCCTCCTCCAGGCTGTCTGCCATCAATCCCTGTTAATAACCTGAGTCACCTCTTGAAGGCCTCAGCCCCTCTCATCATCGTTATATTGGGGACCGAATTTCACATGAAATGCAGAGGGAAATTCAGGCCCTAGCAACCTGCAAGAGAATTAAAACACACACACACACATGCACACATACACACGTGTATATGCACACATACATGCACACATGCAAACATGCATGTGCACACATACACACATACACAGAGACATACACACATACACATGCACATATACACACATGTATGTACACAATACACATGCAAACATACATATGCACACACAGACACGCATACACACATACATGCACACATACACACATGTATATGCACATATACACACGTGCGCATATGCACACATGCAAACATGTATGTGCACACATGCACACGTAAGGCACGTATATACACACATACATATACACACATGCACACACATAACACATACACACACACACAAGCTGGCACCCGAGTGTGTCCAGAGGCCTTGCTTGCAACTGTCAAAAAGAATCAGCCCCCGTGTCCAGCAGCTGATGAACGAGCAGACAGAACGCGGAGCAGCCACACATCAGGTGTCATTCGGCTGTCGGAAGGAAGGGAGGAAGCCACGGTCGCACGCGACAGCAGCTTGCAAGTGGGGCGCTAAGTGCAAGAGGCAAACCCCAGAGCAGAGTGCCCTGTGTTGTTTGAATCCATTTCCATGAAATGTCCAGGAAAGGCAAATCCACAGAAACCGTTGCTACGGGCTGGGGAGGTTAGGGGAGAACCTGCGGATGCTGTTCCTGCCTTTTCATTCTGTTTTATTTCTGAAAGATTCGTATATTGATTTGAAAGGCAGAGAGAGAGAGAGAGAGAGAGAGAGAGAGAGAGAGGTCTTCCATCCGCTGGTTCACTCCCCAGATGGCCACAACGGCCAGAGCTGGGCCGCTCCAAAGTCAGGAGCTTCTTCAGGGTCTCCCACACAGGTGCAAGGGCCCAAGGACTTGGGCCATCCTCTACTGCTTTCCCAGGCCACAGCAGAGAGCTGGATCAGAAGTGGAGCAGCTGGGACTTGAACTGGTGCCCATAAGGGATGCGAGCACTGCAGGCGGCAGCTTTACCTGCTACACCACAGCGCTGACCCCGAGACTGTGGGGTTCTAAGAAGTTAAGCCTTTGGTAGCTGTCCCCCACCCCAGGATCCCTTCCAACAAATAATTTCTTTTTTTTTTTTTTTTTTAAAGGTCTTCCCTCCATTGGTTCACTCCCCAAATGGCCGCTGCGGCCGGCGCTGCGCTGATCCGAAGCCAGGAGCCAGGTGCTTCCTCCTGGTCTCCCATGGGGTGCAGGAGCCCAAGGACCTGGACCATCCTCCACTGCCTTCCCTGGGCCACAGCAGAGAGCTGGACTGGAAGAGGGGCTACCAGGATAGAACCTGGCGCCCATATGGGTGCCAGCGCCCCAGGCGGAGGATTAACCAAGTGAGCCGCGGCGCCGGCCCCCAACAAATATTTTTGAGTACCTACTACGTGCAGGGCGAGGGCCTCATTGCCGGGGTTCCGCCTCCCGGGGGTTCCAGTTCTCACAGAAGCCCTGCAGCAGCGCCCGGGACAGAGAGTGGACCTGTGGGGACACACAGCGGGGAGCCCCGCCACATCTCGGGGGGTCAGCAAAGGGAGGAGGGAAGAGCTACAGCCAAGGAGTGGGCAGCAAAGAGCCTGTGGCGAGGAAGGCGCTCAGGGTGGCAGGAGCACGCCGAGGGGACGTGGACGCCCAGACCTGCAGCTCCTTGGGAAAGCTGACCCCTGCCCTGCCAAGCTGCCCGCTCTGCCGACGTACCCCTCGCAAACATCAAGGTCTTCATGCAGTCCCCGCCCGGCCACGTTCAGCTGGCGCATGCGCACTCGTCCTGGGGGGGCGGGGGTGTCTCAGGGGTTCAAGTACGGAAATCGCTTTGCACCACTTGGTAAATGGCCACTGGCCCAAGCGGCCCCTTCAGGTCCCTTCTCCCTGGTCAGCCTGCCCAGTTCTTCAGGAAATGGCACCTGCCAGCTACTCAAAGGTTCACACCCACATAAGAATAGCACGTCCCATCCGGGGTTAGCAGGACTACAGCCTCGTGCGTCACCAAGGCAACCAGACCAAAGCCCATTCAAAGTCCCACAAAACAAACCTCCAGTGGGCTCCCGGAAGGTGTCCCAGGGCCCGCCTCCTAGTGGATGCCACACTAGCTGGTGGCAGCAGTGTCACAAGGAGCCCATGGCCACCGTTGCTTCCACCCCTGCCGCTGGCCGGCATTGCAGAAATGCTGACAACACAGAGAATGGCGCCCCCTGCTGACCTCCGTGGAGAACTTCGGGGACATTCGTGAGCGTGGAGCTCCCACCACCACCTCCGAGGTCTCCAGGCAGCTCACGCTGGGACACGAGGTGGGGCTGGGCTGGGGAGCAGCGTGAGGAGCCATAAAGCTGGGCTGGGTTTCCACCCGGAATAGAGAAGCAGGGGCCGGCTGTGCCCGTCTCTCTCAGACAAGTAAAAAGCCATGCAAATCTAGGTCTTACAAGACCCTGGCCCCCAGGCGGAGCAGAACAGGGGGCCCTAAGAGAGAAGAGACCCGGGAGATGGGGCCCAGGACGGCTCATCTGCTACGGAGCTCAGAATTCAGGAAAAGTCAGGGCAGGTAGAATTTGCAGGGCAGGGTAAGGCACGCGCGCACACACACTCAGACAACACCAGGCATCTGCAGAGCCTGCATCAGCCCTCAGATCAGGGCAGATCAGCCCGTGTGAGGCCGGCAAAGGACAACCAGAGAAGAGCAGGTGGAACAATCTGTGGTTCCCACGGAGCGGGATCAGGATTAGCGCCGGGTCCCACCAAGCAGAGTGGAGAGACCACTCCCCCCAACCCTCCACCCCCCAACACACACAGATTTCCCTTTTGCTGATTCATTTGTCAAATGCCCACAACAGCCAGGGCTGGGCCAGATGGGCAGTCAACCCAGGCCTCCCATGTGGGTGGCAGGGACCCAAGGACTTGAGCCGACCCCTGCTGCCTCCTAGGGTGCGCGTTGACAGGAAGCTGGAAGCCCTGAGGACTGCCGGCCTCATGGGGTCCACCCAACCTGGACAGACAACTGACACCCACGCCCATGATGTTGTCAGCGGAGGAGACCCCCCCCAGGTGGTAAGCAGGTGGGGAGAGCTGCTGGCCAAACTAGCCCGATGTGGCTGCAACTTGCGGCCAGTGTGGAGCTGGCCGAGGCCGTGTGCGCCTGCAGCGGGGAGACCCTGCAGAGGATCGCAGTGAGAAGCCAAGCCAAGGCAGCCTGGAGACCACCCACAGCCAGGTCCCCTGAGAGAGAACAGAACTCCCCCTAGGGCTCAGGGTGACTGGGCACAAACCCTCTCCCATGACTGGCCGATCATCGTGCCACACAGACACAGGGTGCTTCCAGGAATTCAAGCTGACAAATAAAAAGGAGGATTTTTAAAACGGACGAGACGTCAGGGACCACACATCGTGGGGACTCATCTTTAATCAACAGGAAGCAGCAACACCAACAACTTTCAGGAGCATCTGAGAATCCGGTCTGAACGCAGGGGGGAGACGAAATCAGGAGAGACTGTGTCTGCGCATACCCAGACGCCACGTTTAGCACAGACGTTGAAGCGGCTATTACAGATATGTCCATAGGGCCGTCGTCTGGCACGGCAGGCTAAGGCTGCACCTGGAATGCCCACATGCCCTGTCAGGGCGCTGGCTCAAGTCCCAGCTACTCTGCATATGATCCAGCTCCCTGTTAATCTGCCTGGGAAGCAGCAGAGGATGGCTCAGGTGCTTGGGCCCCTGCCACATGTGGGAGACCCGGATGGAGTTCCAGGCTCCTGGCTTCCACCTGGCCTAGCCCCAGATGTTGCATGGGAGATTCTCTCTCTCTCTTTCTCTCCCCTCCTCTCATTGTCACTCTGCCTTTCAAATACATAAATAAATATTTTTTAAAATGTTTATAGCATTAAAATAAACCATATTTAAAAACTCAAGACAGGGTGATAACAATGAATCAAAAACAGAAAATAAGGAGCTTTTATTTTCTTTTAGAAAATGAAATTGTGATGCCTGCTACAACAGCAGAAGACAAGTCTTGAAATCATTATACTGGGGCCAGTGGTGTGGTGCAGTAGGCTAAGCCCCTGCCTGCAGTGCCAGCAATGCTGGCTCGAGTCCTGGCTGCTCCACTTCCAATCCAGCTCTCTGCTATGGCCTGGGAAAGCAGTAGAAGATGGCCCAAGTCCTTGGGTCCCTGCACCTGTGTGGGAGACCTGGAAGAAGCTTCTGGCTCCTGGCTTCGGATTGGCCCAGCTCTAGCCATTGCGGCCTTTTAGGGAGTGAACCAGCAGATGGAAGATCAATCTCTCTCCCTCTCTCTGTAACTCTGCCTCTCAAATAAATAAAGTCTCTTTTTATTTAAAAAAAATAAAGAAAGAAATAGATGAAGATACAAGAGGTTACTTCAAAAAGTTTGTGGGAGAATGGAATTGGAAGATGTCTATGGGGCCAGCATTGTGCCACAGTGGGTTAAGCCAAGTCTGCAACACCATCATCCCATATGAGCACCAGTCCAATTCCTGGCTGCTCCACTTCTGACTCAGCTCCCCACCAATGTGCCGGGAAAGCAGCAGGAGATGGCCTGAGAGCTCGGGCCCCCACACCCACATGGGACACCCAGATGGAGCTCCAGGCTCCTGGCTTTAACCTGGCCCAGGCCTGGCTGTTGTGGCCATTTAGAGAGTGAACCAGGGGATGGAAGCTCTCTCCCTCTCTCTCTCTCACTCTGCCCTTCAAATAAATAAATAAAGCTTTTTTAAAAAGTATCCACTTTAATGACAAAAATGTTAAAATCAATGCATAGTTTCATCATTAATATACATTTTCCATTTTTGAAGACCCCTTCATATGTATGGATTTCAACAATTTTTTTCCACCAAAATAAATTTATATATTTTTAAAGATTTATTTACTTGAAAGAGTTACACAGAGAAAGAATGAGAGGCAGAGAGAGAGAGAGAGAGAGAGAGAGAGAGGTCTTCCATCTGCTGGTTCACTCCCCAGATGGCCGCAATGGCCGGAGCTGCACCGATTCGAAGCCAGGAGCCGGGAACTTCTTCCAGTCTCCCTCATGGGCGCAGGGGCCCAAGGACTTGGGCCATCCTCCACTACTTTCCCAGGCCACAGTAGAGAGCTGGATCAGAAGTGGAGCAGCCAGGACTAGAACTGGTGCCCATATGGGATGCCGACACTCCAGGCGGTGGCTTTATCCACTACATCACAGTGCCGGCCTCTAAATTTATTTATTTATTTATTTTTGACAGGCAGAGTGGACAGTGAGAGAGAGAGACAGAGAGAAAGGTCTTCCTTTGCCATTGGTTCACCCTCCAATGGCCGCCACAGCCGGCACACCGCACTGATCCAATGGCAGGAGCCAGGTGCTTCTCCTGGTCTCCCATGGGGTGCAGGGCCCAAGGACTTAGGCCATCCTCCACTGCACTCCCGGACCACAGCAGAGAGCTGGTCTGGAAGAGGGGCAACCGGGACAGAATCCGGCGCCCTGACCGGGACTAGAACCCAGTGTGCCGGCGCTGCAAGGCGGAGGATTAGCCTAGTGAGCCATGGCGCCGGCCTAAATTTATCTTTTAATTCCATTTTCTACTAACTTTTTGATGTACTTTCACAGAAGGTCGATTGATGCTTGCCAGGGGAGCCAGGGGCAGTTCAATAGAGGAAAGAATCGGCTTCCTAATAAATCGTGCTAGCATGGTGGGGCAGCCACATGCAGGAAAATGTGTATCATAGACAAAGTTAAGCAAGCTACGTCATACTTTCACACAACTTCGAAATTAACTTATCTTTTAATTGCGTATTCCATGAAGTTTTAAAGTGCATCAGAGATCTCAATGTTACAGCTAAAACCAAAATGTCTAGAAGGACTAGGTACCTGGCCTGGTGGGTAAGGGGTCTGCATGCCTGTGTGTCATATGGGTGCGCCTGGGTTGGAGTCCTAGCTCCACTGTCCACTCAGTTTCCTGCTAATGCCCACCCTTGAGGCAGGAGGTGACGGTCTGGGTGGTTGAGTCCTGCCACCTGTTTGGGGGACCTGGCTTGAGTTCCTGGCTCTTAGCTTTGCTCTCGTCCAGCCCCAGCTGGACATAGGAGAGGGAACCAGCAGACAGGAGCTGTCTGTCTGTTTGACAAATAAGTTATTTCCAGGGTGGGTGTCTGGTGCAGTGGTTAAGACATCACTTAGGGGGCCAGCGCTGTGGCGTAACAGGTAAAGCCACCACCTGCAGCATCGGCATCCCATATGGACGCCGGTTCGAGTCCCGGCTGCTCCACTTGCGACCCCACTCTCTGCTATGGCCTGGAGAAGCAGTAGAAGATGGCCCAAGTACTTGGGCCTCTGCACCCGCGTGGGAGACCCGGAGGAAGCTCCTGGCTCCTGGCTTCAGATCGGTATAGCTCCAGCCACTGCGGCCATGTAGGGGGTGAACCAGCATATGGAAGATCTCTCTCTAACACTGCGTTTCAAATAAATAATAAAAAAAATCTTTAAAAAGAAAGAGACAAGCCATGGACTTCAAGGGAATGTTTGCAAGACAAGTACGTGACAAAGGACTGGGGTCAGGAATTCAGGAAAGTCTTGTAACAGGCAAAACAAAACCAGGAGCAGGTATGTCCCCAACAGTCCTGACTGGGTTTCAATTCTGGTTTCCCCACTTTCAGGTGTGCGACACGGGGTGGGCCGATTCACCTGCTCTGGGCCTTTTTTTCTCTGTCAGCAAAATGGGGACAATGTGTAAGTAGAAATATTGAGGGAAACCCTGGAATCTCCCAGAGGCCCTCCTCTGCCCTCCACAGGGAAGCCTGGGTGGGATCAGATGGAGGGGAAGTGGTGACGGCAGGGCTGCAGGGCAGAGGCGGGAGGTGGCGGCCGGAGCCGGGTCTGATGGCATCAGGACACGGCCCGCATCGGCCATGGGCAGCCCGGGTCTCACCTAAAGGGTAGGCTGGACTGGACAGGGCTCCAGCGGGGAGGGGCAAGGCGGCTGCGACCCCCCGCCAGCCACCTGCTGTGCAGTGGGGGAGAGGTGGAAGGGGACTGGGGTCCTGACCCCAACTCGGAAGAGGCTCCCGGGGACCTGGGGTGTGAGGAGCGCCCCCACAGGGGCTTCGGCCGAGGCGACGGACTCGCCAGAGCAGGGAGCGCAAACTCTCAGCCTTGCGATCAGCGCCTGAGAGGAATCCCCGTCAAAGGCCAGCGCTGCCGGGTCTCCAGCCAGCTACCCAGGCAGGTCCAGGCGGGCGCGGACTGCGACTGCGCAAGGCGGTGGAGAAGGGGCGGGGTCAGCCGGCCGGCGGGGGCGTTCTGAGTCTGCGCAGCTGGGCCCCCGACATAGCAGAGGGGGCGTGGCATCCCAGGACCCCGCCCCCTCTGCTGGGCTCCTCCCAAGGCCAGCCTGAGCCCCTGGCGCCATCCGTTGAGCTCAGACTCCCGCTGGCCGAGGGCAAGGGGCTGGGTTTCCCGGGGCCAGGTGTCCCGAAGGCAGCGCTGTGCCCTGCAGCTTTGCCCTTGAGTCCTTCCTGTAATTTGCCCATGACTCAGCCTTGTCACCGGAGGAGAGAGTCACAGGTCCAGACACCCACCCACGCGAGGCCGCGCTAGCCGGGACACAGCCCCCAACTTTCGGGCTGCCTCACCCAGGGGCTGTCCCCTGACCCCCCGGCGCCGGGAAGGAGCTGACTCACTCCCACACTCACTCACTCCGCTGTCCCGGGCCGGCTGTGGGAGTCAGACTGGGGAGACACCTGTGCCCTAGGCACTGTGAGGGAAGCAGCGGCTGGGCTGGGAAGCTGGGAGGAAGAGGAGGGCCGAGGCTGAATCACACAGATCAGTAATTGGTCTTTGCCAGACACACAGGGAAGAAAGGCGCCCAGGCCAGGCCAGAGCGGGAGGGTGGGGGTGGAGAGTAGGAAAGGGGAAGGAGCAGTGGCCCCCCCAGCTTCGAGCCTTTGACCTTTACCGTGGGGCAATGGGGAATCACTGAAACTTTTTTTTTAAGAGTTCTTTATTATAGAGAGGGAGGGTCGGAGAGCGACATCTTGCACCTGCTGGTTCACTCCCCAGTTGGCCCCAGTGGCCAGAGCCAGGCCAGGCTGAAGCCAGCAGCTGCTTCCAGGTCTCCCACGTGACTGGCAGGGACACAAGCCCTTGCGCCACCCACTGCTGCTTTCCCAGGCCTTCAGCAGGGAGCTGGATGGGAAGGGGAGCAGCCAGGACTCGAACCAGTGCCCTTATGGGAATGCCAGGGTCGCAGGCAGCAGCTTTACCTGCTACGCCACAGCACCGGCCCCTCATGGAGGGTTTTAAGTGAGAGTGAGGGCCTACACCTTGGTGGTCTTCCCCCCCAAAGCCCCTGAAACCCAAATGTAATTGTTACCGGAGAAATTGCAGGGTTCTTGTCTTCGCACAAGAAAGAATTCAGGCGTGAGACAGAGTAGTGGGAGGTAAAATAGCAAGGTTTATTAGGGAAGGGACATCCGTAAGGATGGATGGGCACCCCTCCAGACAGATCCTGAGAGACTGGGGGGGGGGGGGGAGTGAGGTTACATGTTGAGAGGAGAGATGACACCTGACCAGGCCAGGCGGGCGGCTCAGCAGAGAGGCAGAGGGCTGAGCGTGCAGTCTGGTTGAGGCCAGGGGTTTTTAAGGAGATGGGTCTCTGTCTTTACACATTTTCTCCTGAAACAAAGGATTTTATGGCTGTAAATACTAAGAAGCTCCTATCTGAGTTTTTCCTTGAAGGCATCAGACAGGAGGAAACCTAGCTGGCGCCATCCTGGGTTCAGAGGAAGGGTGAGCAGGACCCCCTAGAGAATGGGGATCTGGAGCAGGGTGTTTGAAATGCAGATACTGGGCTGCATCTGGGAGATTGTGGAAGATTTGTCAGCAGAAGGGGCAGGGATCTCCGCCTGGCAGGTTATCAGGTAGAAGGGGGCAGGGCAGGATGCGAACACCGGGCTGCCCCTGAAGCCGGGCTGCCCCTGAAGCATTATCGGGATAACTTTGAGATGTAGATGCATATGCTTGACGCAGAAGTCTTCTCCGGAGGCCTTTGTCACACACACATAAGCTCATACCTAACTTCCTGCCTAACATAATCATGAGGAAAGATCAGGCGAGATCAACTTTTAGGAATTTTCTAGAAAGTTCCTGAACAGCACTCTGCAAACCATCAGGGCCAGCAAACCTGCCAGGCCAGAGGGAGCTAAGGGACACGATAAGGAATGTGATATGGCCTCCTAGAAGGGACCTGGAACAGAACAGGGTACTGGGCGGGCGGGCGAGTGGGAAATACTAAGATCCAAATAAAGCGGAGAGTTTGGCTAACAGTAACCTCCGGGGGTGGGCACGGGGCACAGCAGCTAAGACCCCACTTGCCTGGGTTTGAGCCCCTGCTGGGCTCCTGATCCCAGCTCCCTGCTAATGCGCACCCTGGGGGGCAGCAGGTGACGGCTCAAGGACTTGAGGGGGTCCCTGCCCCCTACATGGGAGACCCAGATTGAATTCTGGGGTCCTGGCTCTGGCCTGGCCCAGCTGTTGTGGTTATTTGGGGGAGAGAACCAGCAAATGGAAACTCTGTCTCTCTGCCTTTCAAATAGATAAAACTATTTTTAAATTAATGTTTTTGAAAGGCAGTTATAGAGAGAGAAGGAGCAGGGGAGAGAGAGAGAGAGATGTCTTCCACCTACTGGTTCACTCCCCAAATGGCCTTAACAACCAGACTGAAGCCACGTCAGGAGCTTATTCCAAGTCCCCTATGTGGGTTCAGGGGCTCAAACACCTGGGCCGTCTTCCACTGCTTTTCCCAGGCGCATTAGCAGGGAGCTGGGTTGGAAGTGGAGCAGCCGGGACTCGCACTGGCGCCCAAATGGGATGCCGGCACTGCAAACACTGGCTTAACCTGCTACAGCCAGACACAAAGGGCCACCTGGAGCAGGATTCTGTTCATCGGAAAGGCCCAGGCAGGCAACTCCAGGGACACGAAGTCACTGAGTGGCTGCCACGGCTAGAGGGTGAGGTGCTGTGGGGAGAATGGGAAGGGGTTACCAAGGGGTCAGGTTTCTTTTAGGATGAAAAAGAAAAAAAAAATCTATAATTAGATGTTGGTGATGGTTGCACAACACTGTGCCCATACTGAAACCCAGGAGGTGTGCACTCGCAGTGGGTGGATTCTAGCTAAGGAAAGCTGTTACAAAACAGCCATGTTGGGGCAGGGGTTTGGCTTCTGTTTCCAGCATATCAGAGCACCTGGGTTCAATATCTAGCTCATGCAGCTCCATTCACAATAGCGAAGATATGGAATCAACCCAAATGTCCATCAACTGAAGACTGGATAAAGAAATTATAGGATATGCAGAAAAAAAATTATGGGATATGTACACCATGGAATGCTACAAAGCAGTAAAAAAAATTGAAATCCTGTCATTTGCAACAAAATGGATGCAACTAGAAAACATCATACTAGTGGAATAAGCCAGCACCAAGACAAGCACCACCTGTTCTCCCTGACCTGTGATAACCAATAGAGCGCCTAATAGGTAATCTACAGAAGTGAAATTAACACTCTGCGATGCAGCGACTTTGAACAGCCCTTGTCCGACTGTTGAGGAACAGGTGTTTTTTTTTTTTTCCAAACTTTTTGTTGAATTCTTAATATACAGTTAATCTTATGTGTATAAAGTTGATTGACAATAGATCTTACTTAGTAAAAAAATAAGAATGGGAATAGGAGAGGGAGAGGAAGGGTGGCGGGGGGGGCAGGGGGGAAGAATCACTATGTTCCTAAAGTTGTATTTATGAAATGCATGAAGTTTGTATTCCTTAAATAAAAGGATTCGGGGGGGGGGGGGGGAGGGGGCTGGCTCAGGCTCCTGCCTGCAGCTTCCTGCTAAGGCAGACACGGGAAGCAGTGGCGATGGCTCCAGCCATCATTCTCTGCCTCTCACTCTCAGCTTTGACCTCGCCCCTCCTGGCCACTGAGCATTTGGGGGAGCAGACCAGCAAGCGGATGAGAGCTTGCTCGCTCGCTAATAAATACAAATAATTTTTTTTTTTTTAGGTTTTTGTTTACTTGAAAATCAGAGTTACAGAGAGGCAGAGGCAGAGAGAGGTCTTCCATCTGCTGGTTCACTCTCCAGATGGCTGCAATGGCCAGAGCTGTGCAGATCCAAAGCCAGGAGCCAGGAGCTTCCTCTGAGCCTCCGATGCAGGTGCTTCTTTCTACTGCTTTCCCAGGCCATAGCAGAGAACTGGATTGGAAGTGCAGCAGCCGGGACTCGAACCAGCACCCATATGGGATGCCAGCACTGCAGGCAGCAGCTTTACCCGCTATGCCACAGCGCCGGCCCCTAAATACAAATAATTTAATGGATAAAAAGCTATTAAAAAAAAAAAAACAACATAGCAATGGTGCTCGCTGGTTGGGCCATTGTAAGATGTTAATAGAGGAATGGAATGATTTTTGTAAACTTCCTGTAAATCTAAAACAACTGTTCTAGCATATAGAAAACTTACTCAAATAAAAACAAGCGGAAACAAATGACAATGCATCTCAAGGCTTAAAGCAACATGAATTAGCTTCCCCTCCCAGAGGTCAGAAGTCCAAAACGGCTTCTGCTGGGCCAGGGGTTTTGTCAGTGCCGCCTTTCCCTATGAGGGCCTGGGGAAGTCTATTCTCCTGCCTTCTCCAGCCCCTGCGAGCCACCTGCATCCCTGGGCCCCGGGGCCAGCAGCGCCAGGTCCTGCACCCTCACTTCCACCTCTGCACCCGAGGCACCTGCAAGTCCCTCCTGCCACGGGCAGTCACCTAGTCGCCGGGTTCTAGGGCCAGCAGAGGGCGCACGCAGGTGGTGGCTGTGAGGGGAAGGTGAGGTCAGCTTTGGACAGGTTGAGTCAGAGGCACCTGGCCTGTGGCTTCCACCCATTCCCCACCTACGAAGCACCTCTCAGACACACCCGCTGGGGAATGAAGGCAAACCCTGTCTCCGGCGTCCCACAACCCCCACGTGCTCTTCCTTCTCAACGTTCCTGAAAGCAGATCAAGATTAGCCTTTGGGTCAACAGCACTGGCCAGGTTTCTTCTGCCTTAGCTTCTCTCACCACCAACGGCTTCTTCCAGTCTGGTCTGGCACTATAGTGGGACCTAGCAGGCGGCTACTTCCAAAAGTTCATGGGGGAAAAAAGTACTGTTAAGTGTTCTGAATGGGTCCAGCGCTGTGGTTTAGCAAGTAAAGCCACCATTTGCCGTGCCTGCATCCCACATGGCCGCCAGTTTGAATCCTGACTGCTCCACTTCCGATCCAGCTCCCTGCTACCGTGCCTGGGAAAGCAGCAGAAGATGGTCCAAGTCCTCGGGTCCCTGCACCCACATGGGAGACCTGGAAGAAGCTCCTGGCTCTTGATCAGCCATTGCAGCCATTTGGGGAGTGAACCAGTAGATGGAAGATCTCTCTCTCAAATAAATCTTTTTTTTAAAAAAGTGTTCTGAGCAAGAAATTTTGAAATTCATGCAGTTCTTGCATAATACACACTTGCCGTGAACTTCCGGAGCTCCCCGGAATGCATGGATTTCAAACACTTTTTTGCAACAGGGTGAGCTTGTATTTCAACTTCTCATAGAAGTTGAGGGGTAGGGGCGTTTGCTGGATGGTCAAAGCATCCACACAGCCCCCCAGTCTCCCAGTGCCTGGCCTAGCTAGGGTGTGGCCCTCAGAGGCTCCATTGTCACTCAACTCCACACCTCCAGCAGGGTCCTGCCTGGCTGAAACTAGGGACCCAAAGAAAAGACCGGAGGCCCGGCCACAGCCTGGATCAAGCCAATCGGAGCCCGAGGGGGAGCACTGCTCGGTGCCCAAGCAGATTCCAAGGGGCAGGCACTGTGGAAAAAGGCTCAATCTACGCTGGCGCACGCGAGGAGAGGCCAAGGGCAGCTCCAGTGGGGCTGGTGGGGGGGAGGGGTTGTCAGGGCCAGACTCCATGATCCCCTTCCAGCAGACGCAGAACCCCGGTTATCTGGGCTTCCTCAGGCGCCAGCCCTGGGCCAAGCACATTGTGGGCGCCCGGGGGGAGGAAGCTGCCACGCCTCCAAGGCCAGGCAGAAGCGGCTTTGTGCCAACAGAGGCCTGGGAAAGGAACTCACTGGGTGTGGGCCAGCCCTCTGTGTGTCCTCCGATGCGTCACTGCCCCTCTCTCGGTCCCTACAAGGCAGGGCCGGCCCAGGTGGCCCGAGGGGCTCTTCCAGTGTGGACGTGAAGTTCACACCCCAGCGACGGGAACCCCCAACGCCGCAGACAGACGCATCAGGGAAAATGTTGGGGCTTGGGCTGACCTTGGCTCACCTAGCCCCTTCCTAAGAGGGAGGAGAGCCAGTAGGGGGATTCCTGGGGCCAGCGCTGTGGTGTAATAGGTTAAGCTTCCACCTGCAGTGCCGGGATCCCACATGGGCACAGGTTCAATTACCGGCTGCTCCACTTCCGATCCAGCTCTCTGCTATGGCCTGGGAAAAGCAGCAGAAGATGGCCCAAGCCTTTGGGTCCCTGCACCCACGTGGGAGACCCAGAAGAAGCTCCTGGCTCCAGATCGGCTCAGTTCCAGCCATTGTGGCTATTAGGGGAGTGAAACAGCGGATGGAAAACCCCTCCCTCCCTGTCTGTCTGTAACTCTGCCTCTCAAATAAATAAACCTTAAAAAAAAGGGGGGGGGGCAGCGCTGTGGCACAGCAGGTTAATGCCCTGGCCTGAAGCGCCAGCATCCCATATGGGTGCTGGTTCTAGTCCCAGCTGCTCCACTTCCAATCTAGCTCTCTGCTATGGCCTGGGAAAGAAGTAGAAGATGGCCCAAGTCCCTGGGCCCCTGCACCCACGTGGGAGACCCGGAAGAAGCTCCTGGCTCCTGGCTTTGGATTGGCTCAGCTCCAGCCGTTGCAGCCAACTGGGGAGTGAACCAGCGGATGGAAGACCTCTCTCTGTGTAATTCTGACTTTCAAATAAATAAATAAATCTTTTTTAAAAAAATTAAAAAAAAGAGAATTCCTGCTCATCCTTGGTCTTCGAGACGTCCCACTAACACCTGCAATTCCTGGGCCCGGGGCTCAGGTCCCCAGCGGCTGTGAGGACAGAGGAGGCGAGGTCAGCACAGCGAGAAGCCCGCGCAGGCGCAGATCAGGGCAGGGCCCACACAGGACACCTGCCAGTCAGGGAGGCGGGAAACGAAGGTGAGGAGGGTTCAAGGCACCGGGGAGAGACCACGGCAGAGGAAAAAGCGTACAAACACATAACAGTCTGAAGGGCTGTGGAGACGGCCCCCGGCTCCTGGCCGTCAGCACAGCCGAGGCCCTCGCACACCACTAAAGGCATTTTATTGGGAAAAACAGAAATTGAAAAGTAGCCTCCAATCTTCTCCCTGCCCAAGGCAGCTGGGGGCCGGCTCCCCCAAAGTCCAGCAGAGAACGGGGGAGGTGGGGGGGCGCCCAACTGGGCCCTCCGCAGGCTCAGGTATAGAGGTCGAAGTCGATGCGTTTGGAGTTGTAGAACTGACCACCCGGGGGATCCAGCTTCCGGCAGTAGACTCCGTCTGGGAAGTAGCCTTCGCTCACCCAGGTCTGCAGGTAGACAGGGCGGGGCTGACACGGCGGGGCGGGGCGGGGCGGGCCGGGGGTGGGGCGGGGCGTGCCGGGGGGGGGGGGGGGGGGGCGCTCACCTGCATCTGGGCACTGGTGAAGGGTCCGTAGAGCTCGGCCTCCCCGGTGTTCTCCCACTTATATTCCCACATCACGTCCACCAGGCCGTCGCCCGCCGACTCTGCCTCTGCAACCAGAGGCGGAGCCGATTGGAGCTCCACTGCCCGGCCTCCAGTCCGCACCGCTGCCCCTCCTCTGCCCTCCAAAGCTCACCTTCTCTCTGGGGAGGGGTCGGGGTCTCCAGCTCCCCCTCAGCCACCTCCTCTGCAAACATGTCCAGGGAGGGCGGGGGCGTGGAATCCTGGGCCCCCTGGGTCCGACACCCCAACCCCTTCAGCCGCATGGCCAGGCGCTCTCGAGTTTCCTGGTAAACGCCAAGGTTGCCCCGGGCCACCATCTGGTCAGCCAACCCAGACAGCCGGTCCAGGCGCTGGGGGGAACTGGGCCGCCCGGGCCCCTTGCTGTTCCCTTTGCCCCCTCCTCGGGCCCCCAGCCGCCTCAGTGCCCCGGCCACTGTCTCCCTGGGCAGCAGCAGCTCTAGAAGTCCCTCGAGGAGGGCTTGGGCGCTCAGTGGTGTCTGGCCCAGGCTGTCCTCCTCCTCCGAGTCTGAAGCCCGGCGCTGATCCGGGGGCCGCTCCCTGATCTTCACCTAGAATGCAAGAAAGGGGTCAGGGTCGGGGGCTGCAGGGGGTTGTTTCCTACAAACCTGCTCCAGGAGCCCAGATCCAGCCCCCCCACCCCACCCCAGCCGTGCTGAGCCCTGGGCCGCACCCAATCAATATTGTCCAGCCAGCTGTCCTGGATCTGAGCGTCCCGGTTCAGGAAGTAGTTGCCATCGGCATCAAAGTGGCCTTCCTCCATCTCCTCCTGCAGGTTGAAGGGAGTGATGCGCACCCCTCCCTCACTGGGGAGCGTGGCTGCTTCCTGACCTGCATCAGAGACAGAGTCGCCCCATGCGAGGCATGCAAAAAAAAGAGAGACAGGAACCTCCCTCCCTCAAGTCCCCACTCGTCCCTCCCTGGGTGCTACTCACCTTCCACATCCTCTGAGGCCAGGATGTCATACTTGCTGGACCCCTCGTCGTCATCATCCTCTTCATCGCTGTCCAAGGAGTGCTTGCCTTTGAAGCGGCTCCCGGGACCCCCGGGCCCAGTCACGGGGTCCACCAGCTGAGAGCAGGAAATGAGAAATGCAGAATTCTCAGGTCCTCCCAGGCTCCAGCATCTGCACCCAAGCTGAGCACCCTCCAAACCCAGTCCTGGGGGACCTGCCCTCCTCTTCAGGCTCCGCTCTGCCTCCCCTCCCCCCAACAAAACGGTCTGGCCCCCTCACCTTCTTCCTGGGAACACTGACTTCATCCTCATCCTCGTCTCCCACGCCTTGGAAGGTCACTTTCCGCTTTGGCATGACGGGCCAGGGGGGCTTCCCTTAACCTGATGGGGGAAAAGTTGCAGAGGAAGCGGCCTGAGCGGGAGGCCACCCACTGCAAGAGAACCCTGGCCACAGGACACGCTTCCTGGTGCGTGCCAGGTCCATTGGGAGGGAAGAGCACAGAGAATCGGGGGCCAGAGCGGGAGCTGCAGCCCGGAGGCTCCCACGGCCTCAGCTCGCCATCCCAGAGCTAACGGAGCTGGGACGCCAGGCCAGACGCGGGGAGTATCCCCACCCCGACGACAGGGGCCCGGCTCCCCCACGTGACCACGCCCATATCCGGCCTCCGCAGTCTGAGCGCTACCGGGCTCGGCGGGCACACACACCCGCTCCCGCAACCCCAAAGCCCTCGGAGCCCGCGGGGCCCGGGCCGACCCAGGACCTGGCGCTCCCGGCCGCTCTGCTCCTCCTCCTCGCGCCGAACTCCCAATTCCACGTGGTTGACCCCCCAACTGTCCCGGGGTGTGTACAGATTAGAGGGCGGCACAGCCACGGGGACTCCGGCAGCCAGCCCCGCGCGCGCTCACCTGGGGATCTAGGGGAGGCAGGGGAAGAAAAGGAGAGATGCTTTCACCAGGGCTGTATCCGGGGCACCTGGCCGCCATCACCCGGAAGCGCACGGCGCAGGCCGGAAGTGGCTTCACTCCACTTGAAGGACTAACAGGAAGAGCGGGCGGAAGTAGGTAGTGAGCTAGGGCGGCAACCTCCAACCCTGTCCCCCGCCAGGAGTGACGTGAGCCGCGCGGGTCTGCAACGGCGAGGAGTGTGCGGGCGCCTAGACCCTGATCGGCGCGGAGGATGCCCCGAAGTGGCTTCGATGCCCTCACGCAGCCTCTGGGGGATGCAACTCCACTTAGAGGGGAGCCCAGGGTCAGGATGGAAGGGCAGAGGAGGAGCAAAGCCAATGGGTTCCAGCCCCAGGTGCCCCTTCCGGGGTTCGCACCACCGTTTCCCGCAGACTGGCCAAGTGCCTTACATTCGTCAGAGCTGCGCCCTCTCCTAGCGTGAGGCGCGGCCCTGCTCTTCTCCCTAAGGGAAGCCAGGCTCACCTGATGGCCTCTGAGGGCACTTGGGACACTTTCGGAACCCAGCCGCCTTTAGGACCCAGGGGAAATCACGTGCTCCACGCCTGTCCGCGGAGCCAGTTCCTGATTTCTGAGGCGGGGCAGCCACTGCTGCAGAGGTGGCATTGTCGCGGGTGCCCTGTGGCCAGCCCAGAAGCCCCTGTGCCTGCTCTCAGGTAGGCCTAGGAAAGGGCAATGGTCCCTCCGGCACCACAGCGGTGGGATGAAGCCCCCGCCCCCTTAGCAATCAGGGCCCAGCGACCCCTGCCTAGGTGATGGGATTTGAGGCGGGGAGGTGGGCGGGCCTGGCCCTGGGTGGTGGGACAAGACAGCTAACGCCCAAGGGTGTGCAGGCCAAGACTGTGCCCAGGCAGAGCCTGCTGGAGCTAGGAGGGCGTGAGCATCCTCCCAGGCAACCAGGGGACCACTCCTCTCTCCCCCAGGGTCCCTCCAGGGCCACCACCATGAAACTGCACCGCAAGTCTGTGCTCAGTTTCTTCCAAGGCTGCAGAGCCCAGGCCCCAGACCAGGAGGGCATCTTGCTGAAGAAGGGGGCCCGAAACAGCAGCTACCAGCGCCGCTGGTTTGTCCTCCGTGGAAACCTCCTCTTCTACCTGGAACACCAGGAAGCCCACACTCCCCTGGGCCTCATCCTGTTGGAGAGCTGCCGGGTGGAGCCTCGCCTTAAGGCCGCAGAGCCCTTCGCCTTCACCATCGTGACCCCCGGGGGAGAGGGCACAGGGGGGCGGGCCTACAAGCTGGCCGCAGAAAGCCAGGAGGAGCTGAGGGCTTGGCTGTGGGCGCTGGCCGGGGTGAGCTGGAGGCGGCTGGCTAGGCTGCTTCCCCCCATGGAGGCCCAGTACCGGGAGCTGTGCCAGGCGGCTGGCCAAGAACCCAGGTGCCCCGCCGAGGACTGTGGCTTTCTAGCCATCCTCGGGCCCCACTCCAGCTTCCAGGAGCTACACGAGCGCTTTGGGAAGGAGATCCGGGTGCTGCTGGCAGTGCACAGAGGACTCCGGGAAGCCAGGTCCCAGGCAAAGCTGGAGCAGCTCAACCAGTGTTTGTCGAGTGACTGAGAGGCAGACCAAAGGCCAGGGAGTACCCATCTGCAGAGATCACCGGAGACCCAGGCCCTGGCTCCTTCCCACCCTGCACCCTAATCCCGGCCCCAAACCCCTTCATCAAATAACACGGCAGGAGACGGCCCAGGGACAACAGCAGGTTCTTTTCCGGTTCCTCAAAGCGCCACAAGGGGTGGGGGCAGAGACAGAAGAAAAATGTAAACATTGGGTTCCACCCCCTGAAGGCCAAGGGAAGACCCCTTACTCAGGGGTTGGAAGGGATGGAGGTGAAGGGGGGGTCCCGGTAAGACGAGGCAGGGGAGGCCTGAGAATACAGAGCGAAGGGGGAGGGGTGGGGGTGTGAGGGGAAGTGGGAGACGTCCTTTCCCAGTGCACGTCCCCTTAAATAAACCAGAGCGCAGAGCATTATGGAAACCGAAGGACAGAAGTGGGAGCGGGCACCCCCACCCGCCGGCCCCGTCCTCCATACATAATTACAGCACAGCCTCAGAGACCAGGAGCGAGCCGGGGCCCGGGCTGGCAAGTGGGGGAGACCCCAGGTCCGCAGAAAGGGAAAAGAAACCCAGCTCCCCCCGCCCCACCGTGGGGAGGAGGAGCCACTGGAGTGTAGGAATCCGCGAACTGCTGCCGCCTGCCCCAGGTGGCGGCCCTGTGGTGACAGTCAATCAGGGCAGCACTTGGGGGGGCCGGGGGACTGGGGCAGGAGTGACGGAGACCCCGACTAGTCCTGACGGGGCAGCGGGCTCCAGCCCGGCACGGCCGCCCACGCGCGGCGGCTGCCCTGGCCGCTTTCCTCACGGAGGGTCGGCCGCGGCCCGCTGAGGGGCTGGGGCAGCCTCCCGCGGCAGAGGGGGCCGCGCAGTCCAGCGCGGGGTCAGAGGTCAGAAGTAGGCGTCCTGCCGGGGCTCGGCGGCCGAGGCCCTGTCCCCGCCGTCCGCGCCGTCCTGGGAGGCCGGGGGCCCGTCGGCCTTGCGCCGCAGCGAGAGCTTGCGGGCCTGGCTCTTCTTCTCCTGCCGCTGCCGCTCCTTCTCCCGCTTCTGCTGCTCCCGCTCCTGCTCCTTCTCGCGCCGCTGCCGCTCCTTCTCCCGCCGCTCGCTCTCGCGCTCCTGCTTCTGCCGCTCCTTCTCCCGCTCCTTCTCCTGCCTCTGCCGCTCCTTCTCCTGCTTCCGGCTCTCCTTACCGGAGCCCAGGGCGGTGCTGTTGCCGGTAGGTGAGGGCAGGGATGCGTGCAGTCCCTCAGCGGTGACCACGGGCCCTGGCGCCGGCCCGGCACTGGCCCTGCGGGCCGGCGGAGGTGGGGAGGGGGCCCCTGCCGCGGCCCGGGAGCCTCTGCTTTTGAGGCCGGGGAGGCTGAGGAGGCTGGAGGAGGGGCGGCGCTCCTCGTGGATGGCCCGGGAGCCGTGCAAGCGCCGCGAAGGCCGGTACTGCAGCTCGCCCCGGGTCTCTCGCCACTTCTTGAGTTGGGCTGCGTTTTCCCGCTCGATCAGGGCTTCTGTCACCGGGAGATTGGTCACCTGGAGGGAGAGGAAGGGGGTGCTGGAGGAGGGGCAGGGCGGGGACGGGCTGCAGCGGGGGAGGGGCGAGGCCCGCGCCTACCTCGTGCACCAGGAAGTCCTCCTGCATGCACTGCTGGGGCAGGCTGCGCAGCTGCTCCATGGTCTCATACATGCCCTGGCAGGAGCGCAGCTTCTCCACCGAGCCCAGCGTGTGCCGCAGCAGCACCAGGGCCACTCGGAAAATGATCTTAACGCCTGCAGGGTCAGGGCACGGAACGAGGCGGGGTGAGACCCAGGATCTCAGCCTCGGCGCCCCGCGCCACGTCACTGAGGGGGAGACCGAGGCCTCGAGCAGGTAGATGAACTGTTTGGGGTGTCAGACCCCTGGGAGGGAGCGACAGAGCCGAGATCAGGCCTCCTGACGACGAAGCCCCGGAGCAAGGACCTGTGGTCCACGGCCCCTGCGAGGGCACAGAACCTCCTGGCAGCCCCCGCAGAAAGCCTAGCCCCCTCCTGGCCCGGCCGGCCACCGAGTTACCTTCACAGAAAAACATGTCCCAGACGCGCAGGACTGACGCCCAGGGCAGCGTGCGGGCAAAGATGCACATGAACCACTCCGTCATGTAGAGCACGGGGTCGATGCGCTGCCGCCGCAGGTGCCGATGAGCCAGCGGGGAGGCCCGGCGCAGGAGCGCGAAGAAGATCTCTCCGTCCAGCTGGATGGCCTCCTGCAGGTGGGGTGAGCCGTTCGAGAGGGCCTGGCCTGCTGCAGCCCCCGGGCTCCGCGGCGGGGGGAGGCCCAGAGAAGACAGACAGACGGGCCGGGGGGTAGGGCAAGGCCCCCCCGCCACCTGGGGGAACAGCCACGGCCCCACGCGCCCAGCCTGCACACTCACCAGCCCTGCACTGTAGTAACCGGGGAGGTACTTGTCACAGATCTGCACCAGGCACCAAAAGGCTTGCTGAGGGGGGCAAGGGTAAGGGGAGAGGTGGGGCTGAGACATGGAGCTCCCCCGCCTCCAGCGCAGGCCAAGAGCCCCGCCCCGCCGCGCCCCAAGACCGCAGATGCTGACCTCAGCGGGCATGTGCATGAGCAGCACGGCGGCCACGGGGGCCTGGGCCTGGCAGTAGCCCTCGTCGGGCCGGTAGATGGTGTAGGCCTTCAGGATCCGGTACAGGTCCTGCTGCCTGTGGGGATTGCGGGAGAGCTTCAGGGCTGTCGGGGGCTCTGGACCCCCAACCACACTTGCCCCCACAACACACACTGCAGGCCAGACCCCCATGCCGTTCCAGGTCAACCTCAGGGCTTCCCCACCGCATGTGTCCTGCCTATCCAGCGTGAGCCAAAGGTTCAGACCCTGGGCCTCTGCCCGTGGCTGCGCACCCACGTGCTCCAAGCCCAGAACAGGCTGCACCCTCTCCCTGCTTCATCTGCCACCATCCCATAAGCCTCCAAGGTCGTTTTCTCCAGGAAGCCGTCCACAGCCGCAGCATCTGCCTCCTCTAGCACTGCCCGGAGGATGTGTTTATCGCCGCAGGGCAGAGCCTGCCTTATCTCTCCCACTGGCTTTGGCCAGTTCGCCCCGGCCTGGAAGCAGCCGTGCCTCCCGTCTTCCCGGTCTCTGCATCCAGAAGAACCTCTGCCCTAGCCCTGGTCCTCTCCCTCGAAGGGGCCCCTCCGCCGGGTCTGGGACCTGCATCCACTCAGCGCCCCACCAGGACAGAGAGCCTTCCTCTCTCCCACGGCCAGTCACCGGGGCCAAGCAACACCACACGCTGAACCCCCTCACGTCTCTTCCTCTGGCTCCACGGCCACTTCCAGCTTAGACCTCCACCTCCTGTCCAGAAAAAAGTGATGCCCCCAGGCCCCGTCCCAGCCTGCATCTCACACACTCCTAACAGGACGGCTTCCCCCAGAAGCCGGCGTGCGCACATGACCCTCACCTGTGTTTTGCCTGCATCCCACCTCTGCTACTATGAACTGAGCATCTTTTCCCGCTCGGCCAGCGCCTTCTTCCAAGACCAGTTACACAGGTTGGTCTCTAACTCCCACAGGTGCCCACGCGCCCCCCAGCCCGCTGCTTCTCATTCCCGTCTGCTGCACTGGTCCTCCTTATCTCCCCACTCTCAGAACGCTGGAGCAGCAGGGCTCATTCTTGGACATCTACCCTCGTTGCCCTGGAAACCGCATCCAGCCCCGTGGGTAAGGTTCAGTCCCTCTTGAAGTTGACAGCTCCAACTTCCAGTTTCTCTCCAGTTTCACCTTCTCCCCTGAAACCCAGACTTCTGTGCGTGACCCGGCCGAGCTGCTCCCCGCTCCATCTGCGTGTCCAAGGAGCATTCTGAACCAAACACCCAAAGGCGAGCTCCCAATGCACCCAGGCCCACCTCTGCCCGCTTTCCCAGGCGCACCCGCAAACAGTCACCCCATCCTTCTCGACTCCTCAGGCCCCAAATCTCACAAGTCAGATTTAACCTCTCTCTCTCTTACACGCCACGTCTAAACCATTAGCAACTCCTCGAGTCTACCTCAAAATACACTGGGAATTCAGTCACTTCTCCCGACTTCCTCCGCAACCCTCCGGGTTGACCCATCGTCATCTCTCTCCTAGACTAGGAAAGAGCCTCCTCCCAGCTCTCACCCTGCCCTGGCCCCCAGGAGTCTGTTCTCAACGCAGCCGCCACACGCCTGGAGCCTCACCCCCATCGTCTCCTGCTCTGGCGCCTCTTCCACCCCCACCCCCACTTCACACACAACACCCTGCCCTCCTTCTCTGGCGCTAGAATATGACCAACCCCGCGGGGCGGGAGCTTTTGTCTTTTCGACCACTGCCGTCATGGATGCCTCGACCCAGACAGCAGAGAGCGAGCGCTTGGTAGGCCCCAGGAACGGATGGACTTCTTGCTGGAAGCCGGCCACCTGAGGCTGACCTTGTGCGCTCCTCGAGAGCGGTCTGCCAGCCCGTCTTGAGGAAGCTGGGCCGACAGAACAAAACCCGAGTGCCTTGGCCCACCGCCAGGGGCTCCTGACGACTGAGCTCTGCCCAGCGCCACTGCCCAGACACACAGCAGCTACGTAACGCCTCGGCCAGCAAAACCCTGCCCCCGGCTCCGGCTCGCATCTCTTTCAGACCACAGCTCCACACACACCCCTCCCCAGACCCTTCATGTGACAGGAGCTGACAGTCCACGACGATCCCTCTGCCAGGCGTCCGGGAGGGCGAGCGCTGCTCTCAGCCCGCCCCGGGTCCCCCTGGAGCCTCGCTCACCACCCGGTGCAGCCGGGCCGCCTTACCCGTGCCCGCCGCGAGCAGCAAACATCTCGTGGAACGGGAACTGGCGGTGCAGGTCCTTCTCAATCACGTCCAGCCACTTGGGGTCCCCGGGGGCCCGTTCCAGCTCCTGCAGCGGACAGCAGGGGTCAGCTGAGGGTGGGGGAATGGGCGCCCCTCGCAGACAGGCCCGCAGGTCCGCACGCACCTCAAACTTGCCCGGGTTCTGCTCCAGGAGCTCCTTGCTGTTGGACAGGTACTGCCAGGCCTTGGCGCGCAGGGAGGAGGGGATCCCTTTCCGGCAGCGCAGCTTCACCTGGGGCGGAGGGGCAGCAGGGCCGGCTTCAGGCCCCGGGACACGCCTCCCACACCCCACCCCTGCACTGTGCTGCCCGCCCCTCAGCCCTCTCAAACCTTCTGGAAGCGCCGCAGCAGCCACTTATCCCAGCTACTGAACATCTCCAGCCACTTGAGCTCCCGCTGCCGCGCCACATCCACGGGAATGGAGCTCTCTCTGCGGGGGGGGGGGGCAGGAGGAGGTCAGTGGCCGTGGTATAAAGCCGGGATGGCGGGGAGCCGGGGCCAGCCCCTCCCCGGGCTCCAAGGAGAAGCTGGTCCCTCTACGCGCTGTCCCACACGGGGTGCCTGGCCGTCTGGCCATCGAGGCCCCAGTTCACACCCAGAAAAGGGCTTCCTCCCCAGCTGTCAGCTATACGGAGATGGTGCTCACTCCCACTGTGACACATCCGAATCTGGGGAGTCACGTTTTGGGGACCAGTGTTGTAGCGTAGCCAGTCCAAGTCCCAGCTGCTGCACTCTGCTCCAGCTCCCTGCTAATGGCTCGGAAGGCGGCAGAAGATGGCCAAGCGCACTGCAGCCATCTGGCGAGTGAAGCAATGAACGGAAGCTCTCTCCCCCTCGCTCTGGAACTCTGACTTTCAAATAAATATGTAAATCCTAACCAGAAGAAGTCTTGTTTTGCACTAGACTGGCTTCCAAGCCCTAGTTTCAGCACCTTACTCCCTGTGTGACCTTGGGCAACTCATGTCATCCTCCCAAGCCTGAGTTCCTGGTCTGTAGGGCGTTAATGACAGCACCCACCTGAAAGGGCGTGTTGGCACACAGGGAGCAGCGCAGAGGGCGAGCTGAACCGCCATCGTACTGGCCTCCTTACAGCCCACTGTTGGCGCTTCACCCACCAGACTCAGACCCCTTGGCCTCCGCAGTCTCCTCTACCCCTCCTCCAGGAAGTCATCTCAGATTTCAGGGGAACAAAGTTCTCCTTGCCCCGTCTGCCCACGGCTGTGTCAGAGCTTGGCCGAGCTCAGCCACCTCGAAGGAGCCAGGACCAGGGCAGAGTGGAGTGGAAGAGTGCGCCTGAGAGCAAACCCAGGGCCGCCCCTTCAAGCTGAGGAGCCTCGGCAGGTGGGGACCAGCCACATCCAGTCGCGAGGACCACTGAAAACCACAGATCAAGGACCACTAAAGAGCAGGGGCTAGAACTCCCCAAACACAGGCACCCTCTCTCATTCATCCCGACCACAGGTCGCTACCTTTCCTGCCCCCAGGAACGCCCAGCCCAAGAGGGAGACAGCTGCACCCCCCAAGACACACAGGAGAGGAAGCTGATATCAGGGCAGGCTTCCTGGAGGCAGGAAGCTCAGCAGGCACTGAGGACCGAGAACCGAGCCGGGAAAGAGGGCAGGAGGGCTCTCCTGGCAGGTAGGAGGCAGGGCCACGCGCACAGTGCCGGGCAAGGAGTGCTGGGAGAGCAGAGGCAGGCAGGGCTGGACAAAGAGGAGTCTGTGTGCAGGCTAAGGAGCTTGGGCTTCGCCCTGGGGACAGTGGGGAGCCGCAATCAGCTTTGCTCAGAGGTGGGCTCCTCGGGCATGGGCGATGGGCTTATAGGGATCCAATGACGAAGCAGGGCAAGAGCACCCCGCAGCCCCTGGCGCACAGGCCGGGCTCTGAAACCAGCGACAGCGCGGTGCTGGGGGCCGCCGGGACCCAGACCCAGGCTACCCGAGAGCGGTTCACTGAGCAAGTGCTCCGTCTGGGAAAGCACCAGGGTCAAACTTCAGGACCCGGGCGCTGCCACTCAACGTAAGGTTCTCCAGTTTTTACTGCCTTATAACCCCCGCCTGCAGTCCCCTCCCACAGCCTCCCCCCCCCCCCAGGCTCACACAGCCACCTGCTTAGGCTCCACAGTTTAAATCAGCTTCAGCTGAGGTCCCAGGCCAGCCAAAAAGCCCCCTCCCCGTGTGCTCCTGGAACCATCTGCCGGCCTCTGGGATAAAGCCAGGTATTGCAGTGCAGGCGACTGTCCGAGCACCAGTGTCTGCCCCCAGGTGACGCGATCCTGGGAAGCCGGGTTCATCCTTGGGACCAGGCTCAGGGCCTGGCCACCTGAGGGGCCGGGGGCATGGGGTCGCGGAAGTGACCAGCAGGTTAAAGGGGCACCAGGCCACGGGCAGGATCTGGAGGGAGGCCAGCAGAGGTGAGCAATCCCTCCCTTCTCCCGGTGACTCAGGCCCCCCGGAGGGCACTAGGAAAGAGTCAGCCAGGCTGCAGGAGGTGAGGAAATGGGGAAGAGGACTCGGCCACCCCCTCTCCTCCGGGGAAAGCACAAGCCCCCGCCCGCTCCGTCGCTGCCTGCAGGGTCTCCCTCCATCAACCAGGCTGCCCTCCCCCGCCACCCCCTGGCCGCTGCATCCAACCTGGGGGATGCAGGCCGCGGGCGCCAAGGCCCGTCTCACAGCACAGCGCCAGGGGCAGTGACCTTCCAGTATCACCACACCCGACTCCACCGAGGAGGAAATGGAGGTGCGGGGATGCGAATGCCCCAGAGGTGAGCTCTAGGCTCGGCCCCAGCGCTCCCCACCTCGGGGCTGAAACTCCTGCCAGGATGCTCCCGCTACTCATCGCCACCCCCTGCACCCCCCGGGGAGGCTGCGCTGCCCCGGGCTGGCCCAGGTGTGCCACTCCCCTCCCCGGGACAAGGACGTTGGGTGGGGGGTACTCACAGGCTGCCCGAGTACTGGCTGCCCCCAAGGAAGCCATACTTGTCCGTCTTGCGCAGGGCCAGCCCGTTGATTTCTGAGTCCGAGCCCATGGAGCTCACATCATCCGCCAAGGACTCCAAGGTCCCGGACATGAGGCTCACGGAGTCCAAGTAGCTGAGGGTGTCCGGGGCCTGCCCCCGAGGCCCGGAGATGCCGGGCCCCAGGCTGGACGTAGAGCCAAGGTCTTGAGAGTTTTCGGCAGGTTCCGGAGCGGGGGTCACCGTCACGACGGCCACGGGAGCCTCACACGTCCCCGGAGGGCCCGCGCCTGGCGCCGAGGGGTCCTCAGGAGCCGGCGATGCCGACGCGGACGGCGCCGCTGCGGCCCCGGGTCCACCTGTCACCACCTGTCCTGCTGCACCCCGCGCGGTCCCTCCGGGGGCCGCCGTGGTTCCCGGCTTCGGGGCAAGCGGGGGTTTGGCGGCCAGGGCCCCAGGAGCCATCCTGGAAGGGGTTCTGGTGGGAGTCCCGCTGGGGGTCCCCGGTGCCGGGGCGGTTCCAGCCTCTTCGGTCTTCGGAGGGTCTGTCCCGGAGGCCGAGGCCATGGACGTCTCGGCCGCTGCCGCGGGCGCGGGCGCGGGCGCGGGCGGCTCCGCGCCGGGGAAGACCTGCTTCTCCGAGGCTTCAGCTGAGGCTTCCAGGGTGAGCACCACCACCGTGCTGCCCGCCGCGGCCGGGGTCTGGGCCGGCCCTGGGACCCAGGCGGGCCGCGCCTCCCCGGGGGCCACCAGGGTGACCGGCGCCGAAGTGGCTGTGGTCACCGGCGGTCCCGGAGCCACCACCAGGACCGGCCCGGCCCGGGAACCCCGGGGCGGCGGCGAAGGGGCCGCGGGGGCGCCGTGACGGCGCGGCGGGGCCACCAGGGGCGCCGGGCCCGTCTCCATGGCCGCGGGCCGCCCCTCACATCCCCCCCGCCGGGGAGGCCGCAGCAGGCACCGCCCCTCAGGCCTCCCCGAGCGGCCCGCCGCGGAAGGGGAGAGGGCGAAGGGCGCGGCTCGGCGCGCGCCGGGGGCGGGGCGGCGCGCGAGCGGCGGCGGAGCGCGCGGAGGCGGGGCAGGGGTCGGGGGGCGCCTGGCGCCGGGGTCTCGCTCGTGCCCTCTCACCCCCGCGCGCGCTCTCGCCGCCGCCCCCTCCCTCTTGCTTGGGGCGAGCGGCCGACGTCGCGCCTGCGCACACGCCGCACGGCCGGCTAAGCGGCCAGCGTCTCCGCGTTCCACGCCTGCGCGCCGGCCGGCCCATCGCGCTCCTTTTTTTTCTCCCGCCTCGTTAGAGGACTTGGACGAATGATAAGAGAGGAGGAACTGGGGTTCTGCCAATCGTTGGAAGGGTGGGTGGGATCGGAGGCGGGAAGGAGGTGGGTAATCTGGAAGGAGGAAACAGAGCTGGCAGAGGTCTAAAGGGCCAATCAGGGGGTGCGTCCAAACAGGAGGAGGCGGGACTAAAGGAGTAACTAATAGCAAAGCGGAAACCTGAATCTTCTGGCCAATAAGCATGGCTGAGGAGGGAATGACCGCGGAAGGGCGGGGATGGGGGCGGGTACTGTGCTGTAGGAGGCGGGGCCTGCGAGCCTCTCGCTAACGAATGGTAGAAAGTGAGCCAATGAAAAGGGGAGTAGGCAGAGGTCGAATGAACAGACAGTGAGCTCTATTTGGGTGGTGACAGACAGCATCCGCAGTCAATCGGAAGAGCTGAGGAATTCTTTAGGTTTCCCAAGATGGTCAAGAAGGAATGACAGCCGGGAGAGGGCGGGCCAAACTTGTGATTAATTTTCCAACGCAGCCAACGGTTGCGTTCTCCTACTTGAGCGCCAGGGTGCGATGATAGATAGCTGTCTCAGCCAATGGTAGCATCGAAAGGGCAGGGATGCTACCAGCAGGCGGTGCCAGCCGGGAGATAGTCGGTGACAACCGGAGACAAGAGCGGGATGGGGGTGACAGTCGGAGACAGCGCGGAGAGCCGGGGGGCACTAGCGCAGCGCTTAACCAATAGGAGCGCCGCTCTGTCCTTCCCGAGTCCCCTCTGGGCCGCGTTCTGCCGTCAGCTCGGGAGCCCCCTCGGCTCTCACCCCGATGGGCTGTGCGATCCAAGGCCGTGGTCCATCACGCCTGACTTCTCACCGTCCCTAATTCTCCAGCCCCGGCGCCCCGCCAAGCCCAGGCGACTCCAGCCAGAGCCCCCCAGTCCTCTAACCGGCCCATCCCTCTGGATCCCTCATTTCCTGCGGGAATCCGCAGCTGCATCCTCCTGTGTTCCTCCCCAGAATCCAGGCTCCCAGCCCTCAGCCCTGACTGCCCCGCACCCCTTCTGGATCCCAGAAACCAAGTCCGTGAACCCCCAGCACCAGGAGCACCCCATATCTGCGTCCCTAGTCTTTGGGGGAGCTAGGACCCCAGTCCCATCAGTCTTCCCTCTTTGCCACATCTCTACTCCCCATTTTCTTCTAAGAACTCAATACCAGAGGCCCCACAGGACGCCCTAAGGACCTGACCATAGGAGCTCCAACCTTCGGGTTCCTTAACACCTGCTTCTCTCTCTGACCCTGCTGGGGGCTGCAGCTTCGAAGTTCCCCAGTCCCAGTGCAGGCGCAGCTCCTGGCCTCTTCCGTTCCAAGTCCGACCTCCTCCTCTTCAACTTCCCCACCTTCCACTTGGCCCCCGCTTCCTGAGCACGCCCCCAGTCCTCTTTTTGGAGTCCTGCTCCCCACCACCCAGGAATCAGTGGGCCCTTCCGGGGCCTGGACCCCCCACAGTAACCATATAAGGCGAGGCAGCTGCCATCCAAGGCCGGGAGGGGCTGGAGCAGGAGGCCAAAGGCAGCTGCTAAGTTTAGGGCAGCTCCTTCTCTCTTCTTAGACAACAGGTGGCTAGGCCCCAGTGCCCAGAAAAGAAAATGTCTTAGAGGCATTGGCATGGGGCGAAGGAGGGGGAAGGGAGGAGGCCTCTTTCTCAGGACATCAGGTCCTAGAGGGAGCAGGAGGAGGAGGAGTGTCCTTGCCAACCCGGGGCTCCTTCAACCACCGTTTCCCACTGCAGGGAGGGAGTTGGGGCGTTGAGGCCTGGCGGGTAAGATAGGGCACCCCAGAAGCACCAAGAGTGATGACGAGAGAAACCATGGCCATCCCAGCCAGCCAGGATGCCTCCCACCCCAGGACCCTGAGAGACGAGACCATGTCCTTCTCCTGGTTCAAACCTTCCCAAGGCTCCCCAGGGGCTCCTACGGCCCTCCAGCATCTGGGCGCTGGCTCAATTCTCACAACCTGAACACCTCTGACTTTTCCAGGCCTTGTCCACGCCATGGCCTCTGCCTAGCTGGCCTGCCCCTCCACCTCCACCTGACCTTCAAGGAGCCATTGTCATACCCCCCCTCCAAGACAGGGCTGCTCGGCCCCCACTTCTGGGCCCCCGAGCAGAACAGCTGGGATGTCACTTTATGCATTTATTTCTGTCTCTGGGGCAAGACTGTAAATCCACCTCCACCACCACCGGGGCCAGGCCACTTGTTAATTGTAATGCGAGATCTACGGGATGGCCATTTCATCCCCATTTTATAGGGAGACACCGGGGGCCCACGGAGGAAGAGAAGCATCGTTACTCAAAACTCCCCCTGACCTTGATAGGTGATGTGGAAGACCCTCTCTGGACCCCCACCTGCCACCCATAGCTCTCTCCACCCTTAGGCTCTACCCTGGGCCCCTCCCTCCCACACAGACACATCCATGCACTTGACTTCCAACTCCACAATGTGGGGGAATGGGGGGGGAATGTATTTGCTGAAGTGCACCCCAAAAGCTCAGCACGCTGCCTGGCATGCCGCCAGTGCTCACAACACTTCTATGGGGTTTAGATCTGGGCCCAGCACACGGAGTAGGTGCAGGATCCTGGTTCTTGTCTCTCTCAGCGCTGGGCCTTGGTGTGTGCCCCCCCTGTAGGAGGAAAGAACCCCTCTTCCTGCCCTGGTCCTAGTAAGAAACACATCCCAAGACCCACTCCCTCCTCCCTCCCTCTGTGCGGCTCCAGCTGCTGTGGGCCCTCCAAGAAAGGAGAGGCCCTGAGCTGGGCTATTTTGGTATCTGGGGTGGGCACCCACAGGGCTAAGGTTACCCTGGTATGCTAAGGGTTCCCTGGGGCAAGAGTATAAAACCCCAAAGGGAGCGCCCTACACCGACTCTGCCTCTCTGCTCCTCTCCAGCCAGAGCCACTGCCTTGCCCCCAGGAGACCGAAGACATGGTAAGTGTGAATGCCCCCTGCCCCTGCCCTGTCCCCTAGTCCTCAGGGCAGCCTCACCCTTTGGAAGAAAAGAGCTGGTTCCTAATTCAACAAAAGGTAAAAAAAATAAAAAAAGACTATTCCCTCTCTAGCTGTCCCTAAAGGGGAAAAGAACAGATAGACAGTCACCTGTCAAAGGACCCAGCCACTCTCACAAGGGTCCACTCCATCCCTTACCGCCCTCCACCTTCTGGGAGTAGCCAACCCAGGGGCCCCTCTACCTCCCGTTTTATACTTGAGAAAGGGGAGGTTCAGACAGGGGAAAATGAGTTGGATCAGGTTCAAACAGCAAGTTGGAGCTCAGGGGACCGAGAAGGGAAGGAAGCTTCCGCCGATCCATCGGCTGCTTGGGCAGGGTGGAGGGATGCAGACTTAGGGCATCCAGATGGGGAGCCGGGAGACACAACCTATCAGCCCCTTCCGCAAAAAAATAGTCCCAAGGAGGAGGCGCCCCAGGCCAGAGAAGCGCTGTAGCAGAAGGGACTCAGAGACCCCTGAATCTAATCGCTCGCCCCCACAGAGAGGTGTGGGGCCCCGCTCACGGACCCCTTTGCCCAACCCTCACCTCCCAGGCACCCAAGAAGGCCAAGAGAAGGGCAGCAGCAGAGGGCGGCAGCTCCAACGTCTTCTCCATGTTCGACCAGACTCAGATCCAGGAGTTCAAGGAGGTGAGTGGGGGGGGGGGGGTTCGGGGTGAGGGGGATTGAAGGCTGCCTAGACACGGCCTCTGCTGCCCCTCCCCCCCCACAGCCCCCTCCCTGGAATGTGCACCTGTTGGGGGCGGGGGAGGGGAAGGGTTTAGAATTCCCTCCTCCCCTCCCTGCTGTGGGGTGGCGGAGGACAGCTGGCAGGGGGCCAGGATCTGATCTGCCCAGGGTAGGGGGTGCTGGAGCCCGGCCTTGCGGGACCCCCACTCCCTCACGCCATTGCTCTCCGCAGGCCTTCACCGTCATCGATCAGAACCGCGATGGCATCATTGACAAGGAAGACCTCCGGGACACCTTCGCAGCCATGGGTGAGCCGCCTGCCCCCACCCGCAGAGGGCCCGGGCATTCCGTGTGGCCCTGGGGTTCGGTTTCCACCCTGTGCGGTCCATTTGGGGCCTCAGTCTACCAAGCTGGAGAAATGGGCGGGATGATCCAAAGTGATGGGAGCAAGCAGAGCCCTGGCAGCCCCAGGACCCTGCTCCAGCTCGTGCCCCCCTCCCACCCCCACCCCAGGCCGCCTCAATGTGAAAAATGAGGAGCTGGACGCCATGATGAAGGAAGCCAGCGGCCCCATCAACTTCACGGTCTTCCTGACCATGTTCGGGGAGAAGCTCAAGGGTAAGCCAAGTGTCGGGGTCCATGCCCCTGGCTGCGTCTCCCTGGGTGTGGCGGGGTGGGGGTGGGGGACGCCCGGGGCTCATGTGCCCTCTGACCCCCGCCCAGGTGCGGACCCTGAGGATGTCATCACTGGCGCCTTCAAAGTGCTGGACCCCGAGGGAAAGGGCACAATCAAGAAGCAGTTGTAAGTGACCGCTTCCGCTGCCCCCATGCGGCCGCCTTCGCGTCCCACTTAGGGCTGGGCACTGCTAGAGGCAGGGAGGGACCGTGGACAGGGCGACACTGCCACATATTCACAGCCAATATGGGACAAGCGCCAAAGTGGGGAGGCCGGCGTGTTTGGGAGGCATCCAGAGTGAGCCCGGCCTTCCTCACTCCCCCCCTCCCCCTGCAGCTTGGAGGAGCTGCTGACCACGCAGTGTGACCGCTTCTCCCAGGAGGAGGTGAGCAGGGAGGGGCCCCGCAGCGGCGAAGGGGCGGGCGGGCGGGGAGGGGTCGCGTCGGGATCGCTGCGAGCTGCTGCCCGCGTCTCTCTCGCAGATCAAGAACATGTGGGCGGCCTTCCCCCCGGACGTGGGCGGCAACGTGGACTACAAGAACATCTGCTACGTCATCACGCACGGGGACGCCAAGGACCAGGAGTAGGCGAGCGTCTGGCGCCTCCGCTGACCCGCGCTCCCGGCTAGCCCGAGCCCCCGCCCCGACTCCCAATAAAATTCGGCTGGTCTCTGTTTCTTATGGGTGGCGTCCCCCGCAGTGTCTGGCGGCCGGGCTGGGGTGGGGCGTGCGGGCTCGCGCCCCGCGGAGGCTCGTTCCCGCTCGCAAGGAAGCTCGGGGCGGGGGCTGGGGTGGGGGGCGCGCCGTCTTTATTCAGTCAGCGAACGCTCGGGCCCGGAGGGGCGGCGCCGGGGGACGGGGCGGGGCGGGGGCGGGGCCGCCAACTCCGGGCCGGGGGAGAGGCAGGCGTTCGGCCCGGGAGCCCGCAACAAAGCGGACGCCAGGGCGGGTCTGCCGGCGGGGGGCTCCGGGCTTAGGCGCTGGGCAGTGTAGGACCCAGGATTGGACGAGAGAGAGACCGAAGGCGGAGCCGAGGTAAGTCAGGGCCGGGGCGGGGGTCCTCAGAGAGCGTCCGACTGCTCGCCCTGAGCCTGGCTCTGCTGCATCTGGGCCTGCATCTTCTCCAACATCTCCTGCATGCGGCGCAGCTGTGCGGGACGAGAGTGCGGGCGGTGGGACCGCGCGAGGCCGGAGTCGCCCTTCCAGGAGGACCTGGGGCCTCGGGTGGGGGGGAGTGGGGGGTGGGAGGCGAGGCGCCGGCTCACCTCCTCGTCTTTCTCGCGGATCAACTTCTCCGTCTCGGCCAGGGGCAGCATGGGCAGAGGGATTTCCGTGGCGCTCTGGCGGGAGAGCTTACTGGGGGGCAGCGGGAGAGGGGCATGGGAGTCAGGGGTGTCGAGGCCGAGAGGCGGGGATCTAGCCGCCTGAGAGCCGGACCCGAGGCGCAGTGGGTGGAGAAAGTCGAAGAGCGAGGCCTGGGCGACACAGGCGGGGCCGGGGCGGGGGCGGGGGCGGGGGCTTGGCAGCGCTCACCTGCGGCTGGCTCGGGCCCCGGGCCGGGCCAGGCTCTGTAGACAGCGGGCCCGGTAGCCCTCGTAAAGCAGATCGTGCGTCACCTCCTTCAGGTCCTGCAGGTGCGTCTGCACCAGCATGCGTCTCAGGTTCAGGAAATCGCAGTGGTGTGGGTTCTCCACTGGGGGGCGGGCCAGCGAGCGACAAGAGAACTCGGGTCTGCCCAGCCTGCAGCCCTAGGGCCTCCTGGGGAGCGCAGCCCACCCCGAAAGCCCGTGTCGGGCCCCGCGGATTCGCAAGTGGCCCGGGGGTCACTCACCTTCCACGGTACCCCAGGAGTAGCGGCGTCCCCTCACTGGTCGGGTCCCGCCATCCCTCACCACCTCGCAGGAACCCACAACCGCGAAAGGGATGCTGTTCTGGAGGGCGGGGGTCAAGGGGTCACCGCTGGCCCCTGTGGGGTGGGGGGAGGAACCCCTTTCCCGGCGGCCTCTGCCCCCCATGCCCCCGGCACCTTCATTTCTGCATCCTGCCTCTTGAAGTCTTCGTCCTCATCGGAGTCGCATTCCGGGAACTGGTAGATGTTGATCTCCTCCTCCTGCAACTGGTCCCGGATCTCCAGGGAGACAGAGGCAGAGACAGCGAGGAACACGGGGCATGAGTGCAAGACAGTGCATGGCCAGAGACCCAGAGTTACACCCGGTGGTCAGAGACCAGAGAGGGACACGCAGAGACAGAGATGGTGAAATCTGACTGTAGGGAATGACCAGCACCAGAATCTCGGGCACATAGAGGTTTGAGAAACAAACAAAATCCTAAGATGAGGTGGTCACTTGTGTAAACAGTGGAGGAGGGCTCTGAAGACAGTGGGGAGTGGGGGGCAGAGCTTCATGGGGCCAGAGAGAGGTCAGAGGTCATCATGGCTATGCCCCAGCCTCCAGACAGGCCTGCGTATTCACCGGGTTCTCAACCTCCAGAGACGAGGCTTTCCCCTGGCAGCTTCGTGCCACCCTCCTCAGTCACCCCCACAGCCCGCCTAACTGGTCATCCTCCCAAACAGCCATCCAAGATCAAAGCCAAGCCAAAGCTCAAGTTCAAGCTTGATCAGGACTTTTGGCTTTGCTTGGGGCCCCAAAAGGCCAGGGGTCACCAGCAGCCATACCTTCTGCTTGAGGGCCTGGGTCTCCTCGGGCGTCAGGGCGTCTGCCTTGCCAATGACAGGGACGATGTTGACTTTCTCGTGCACTGCCCGCAGGAAGGCCACGTCCAGGGGCCGGAGCCTGCAGCCAGGCGTTGGTCAGGGCCCAGCCCCGGGGTGCAGAGACATCCCCCACCCCCGCCCCCAAAGCCCTCTCCAAATGCCCCAGCTCCCAGGGGGTTCCCCCAGACCCCCGGCCGAAGGGCGAGATGAAGTAGAGGCAGCAGTGGACTCGGGAATCCTGGATGTTCTTCCGGTTCAGGCCACTCTCGTCCCGGAGATACTGTTCAAACTGCTCCTCGATGTAGCGCACCACCGGCAGCCAGCTGGGAGGTGGGAGATGGTCAGAGGTCAGAGGTCAGAGGTCAGAGGCTGCAGGCAGGGAAGGGGGCGGGGCTAGCAAGGACTGTAGGGGGAAGAAGTGGTTTCTCAGCCTCCATTAAAAGGCATTGAGAAGGGGCTGGCGCTGGCGCAGCAGGGTGCAGGCAGCGGGTAAGGAATGGCTCTGAGTACGGGGGTCTCTCCATCCATCATCCTCTGGCCCACAATGCATGTCCAATTACTATGTGTTAATTAAAACTAAATATATGTTTAAGACTTCTGCTCATTTTATTTGAAAGACAGAGATCTCTCATGCAGTGGTTCCCTCCTCAAATCCCTGCATTTGAGGACAGGGCCAGGCTGAAGCCAAGAGCCTGGAGCTCCATCTGGATCTCCAGGTGCCAGGGACCCAGGCACTTGAGCCCTTACCCGCTGCCTCCCCGGTGCACATTAGCAGGACACAATGAGAAGCAGATTCAGGGCCCAAACCCAGGGGGATCCTGGGCCTCCCAAGTGGCATCTTTAACCACTGCACCAAATGATTGCCCATGTATATATATTTAAATATATATTTAAAGCACAGGGCACCTTGGGCCAGATAGTCCCCAGAAACAGGTGTCACCTTGTGGGTCAGGGAGCCGGGACAGATCGGCTCTGTAACTGCTCCCTGGGTGTCCACCCCACCCCCTGGGCCCCCTCCCCTCTCCTCCCCCTCACCAGTCGGAGCAGTCCACTGCATCCCCAAAGCCAGGCGTGTCCACCAGGGTCAGCTTCACTTTAACACCACCCTCCTCGATCTCCACGCCCCGGCGCTCGATGGTCAGCGTTTGGGCCAAGCGAGCTGTGAGGACGAGGGTGGGGGGTGGGGGTGGAGGTCTGGGAGCTGTTTAGGGGTCTGAGCAGTGCTCATGTCCTTTCCCAGCATAACCGCTGCCTCCACCCATTTTCCCAGAGAGGAGAAAAGGGGGGGGGGCAGTGGTTGCCCAAGTCCCCGGATGGAAAGGCAACGCTTGCAACGTGGGGCCTCTCACCGCTGACTTCTGGCACCTGCCGCTCCTCGTAGAGGTTGGTGAGGAACAGGCTGTTGATGAGGGTGGATTTCCCCAGGCCTGATTCCCCTGTGGACAGCACAGACCCACTTGGTTGTTGAAGGGACAGCCGGGGGGGGGTGTCTCTTAAGGGCAGCCCCCTCCCCCACGTTTCCTCTGCAAACCTGCCACCATGAGTGTGAAGTCAAACCCCTTCTTGACGGACTTGCGATGCAGCTGGTTGGGGAGGGCGGCGAAACCTACGTACTCCTTGTCCTGCTGTGGGGTGGGGGGACCGTTGAAGGCGCTAGGAGTGGCAGGCAACACCCCCCGCATCCCTTAAGCTCAGAGGCTGGGGAGAAACACCCCCCTGTAGATCAACCTGGGGCTAGCGACCCTGGGGGTAGGGGCCCAGGGGCCGAGACGCCTGGGTTCCTGGGCACAAGGACTCACCATGGCTCCCCGAGCTGTCGCTGCACCTGCTGTCGCACCCCACTTCCTCTGGTGGGACAGGAAGTTGAGTGCAGCCAGCGAGGGGGAGGGCAGGGTAGGCAGCTCAGATGCTCAGAACCCGCCCAGAGCAGAGAGCTGGGGGAAGCCAAGACCAAGGGAACCTGGGGGTCCCCCCACCTGCACCCTGTTTCCCATCATCCCTCAGGCAGCTTCGGCCCCTCCATTCTCCACACAGCTTTATTTCAAGCCCCTCAGTAGCCCCCCTTACCATGGTGAGAGGCGGGGTGCGGGCAGAGAGGAAGGAAGCCAGCCGCTGTCCGTAGCAGGTGAGAGGAAGGCTTTGACAGGATGGTTTAGAAACGTTCCAGGGTGGGCGTGCTGGGCGTGCTGGGCGTGCTGCCGCAGCTGGGTAAGCCACACCTCGCCTGTCAGTCCTTGGTCTCCTCTCAATCCAGCTGCCTGCCGACCTGTGCCTGGGAGGCAGCAGGGATGGCTCAGACAGCTCCCTTCCTGCACGTGTGAGATCTGGGTTGAGCTCTGGGCTGCTGGCTTTAGGTCTGCCTGGCTATGAATGTTGCAGGCATTTGGGGAGTAAACCAGAGGACGGATGAAAGATCTCTCTTTCTTTATTTGAAAGGCAGCCTTACAGAGAGAGAGAGAGAGAGATCTTCCATCTGCTGGTTCACTCCCCCAGTGGCCGCAACAGCTGGGGTTGGCCCAGGCTGAAGCCAGGAGCCTGGAACTCCATTTGGGTCTCCCACGTGGGTGCAGGGGTGCAAGCACTTGGGCCATCCTCTGCTGCTTTCCCAGGTGCATCAGCAGGGAGCTGCATCGGAAGTGGAGCAGCTGGGACCCAAACCAGGATGCTAGCATTGCAGGCAGCATTTTAATCCACTGTGCCACACCACCAGCCTCTCTCTCTCTCTCTCTCTCTCTCTCTCTCTCTCTGCGTCACTCTGCCTTTCCCAGTAATACTAATAATAAAGTCCCCAGGGTCTGAGTGGACCAGAAGCTATAAATGGGACCAAGGTGGGAGGGACCAGCAATTTTCTTGCTTGTGCGGTAGATTGAATGAATTCTTGAAAGGACTCCAAGTCTTGGGGTTCCGCAGCCAGAGACCTTGCTTCAGAACCCCCTAGCCCAGCCCAATCAGACTCCTTCAGGGGCTGCCCAGTGACCTCAAAGTCAAGTGCAAGCTCTGGGCCTGTGGCAGCGGAAGCCTCCGGGCGCTGGCTTCCTCACCTGTCTCTCATCACCCAAACGCGCTCAGCTCTCCCAGGTGCGCGCCTCTTTATCCAAAGGGGCTCTGCCTCCTCCCCTGAAGTGGTCTCCGGCTGCCCCCCACCCCCGCAGAGTCATTCTGCTTCCTGTAGCCTCCCCAGCACTGTCACAGCTCCTGCCATGCCCACCCAGGCTGAGCACTCCGAGGGCAAATGCCCCATCTTCTGCTTTCTGGATTCCCCGGTGTCTTGTGCAGGGGGCCTGGCACATAGAAAGACCAAGAAACAGTATTTTAGATGCACAGGGTGCCTGGAAGAACGGCTATAGGGAGTTAGCTGGAGGCTGCAGAACATACAAAAAGAACCAGTGCTTGGTTCCGGTCCCAACTCTTCCATGCTAAATCCCAGCTGCCTGCTAAAGCCCCGGCAGGCCAGCAGATGATGGCCCAAGTACTTGGGTTTCTGCCACTCACGTGGGAGACCCAGATGGAGCTCCTGGCTCCTGGCCAGGGACTGGCCCAGCCACCCCCGCCCCTTCACTGCTGTTGCAGGCATTTGGGGAATGAACCAGCAGATGGAAGATCTCTGTCTCTCCTTCCCTCTCTGTCACTTTGCCTTTCAAATAAACAAATACATCTTAAAAAAAAAAAAAAACCTACCACTTTATAAAGAACAGGAAACATATCTCTAAAAGGAGAGAGAGAGGGAGACGGAGAGAGAGAAAAAGGAAGAACTCCCTAGACCTCAGCTCTCTGCTTACTTGCTGTGTGACCTTGGGTAAGTAACATGACCTCTCTGAACCAGTTTCCAGCTTGTAAAATGAAATGCATTTCAGCTCTGTTATCGGCGCTCCATTTTCGAAGGAATGACTTTGGCCTTGGAGGCCAGCGGTTATTTATCCAACTGTGAGTTTAGCATTGAGGAGCTGGGTTCCCTTTGGTGTGTGCGTTAACCTCAGAGCCCCTGATGCTGGTCTCCTTTACCGCGGCTTCATCTGGATCCCGCCTGCCTCACCAACCCCATTTTCTTTACTCCTCTCCTTTCGGTTCTATTTATTATTCCCCTCTTAGCTGTTATGCACTGAACTGTGTCCCCCGCCCCCACCACTAAAGCCCTGTCTCTTGGAGTAACTGGTAGGAAATCAGCCCGGAGCCAGGTGTGCGGCGCAGCCTCGAAGCCCACGTCCCTCGGTCCCTCTACAGGGAAGAGCCTGCTTCTGGTCCCAGCTCTGCCTCAGGTGCCAGCTGCCGGTTAGCACACGCCCTGGGAGGCAGCAGGATTGTGGGAGCCCAGGGCCAGAAAGCAGGGACATGGAACCTCATACAGTGCATGGGAGGAGGAGGCTCAGACAAACAGCAAAGCTGAAGTTGATCCTTGGAAAGAAAGTGCGTGCTTAAGCAGTAACCTGAGCCCCATTGGTGGCTGAATCTTTTATAGGGGTGATCAGGGGTGGGGGGGCGGCTTAGCCTGCTTCTGGGAGCACCCAGACCATCTGGTCATTATCATATCAACACCTACAGCTGCTAAGGGGAGGTTTTCCAGCTTTTTTTTTTTCTTTCTCAGCTTCCTCTGGTAGCCCTTCTCGGTCTCAAGGTCAAGAATAAGGACAGGGAGGCAGAGACCCAGGAAAAGAAACAGACGGAGGAGACTCCTAGGAGAGAGACTTCTGGAATGTGCTTCTCTCAGCTCCCCCAGTTAACCCTTGGCTGTCTCCTGCCCCAGCACTGTGTTAGACAACTGGATTGGCTTAGGAGTGGACCAGCAGACGGGAGGTTTCTCTTGCTCTCTCTTTCTCTCTGCAGCTCAAAGAGATTAAATCAATAAATTAAAAATATTTTTAAAAGAGAAAAGGCTTTCACAGAGATCAGTAAGGTTACGTGGAGTGTTGAGCGTGCAGCTTAATTCAGTGGTACAAGAGGGAGATGCATCGTGTGTGTGTGTGTGTGTGTGTGTGTGTGTGTACGTGTACACAGAGCCACGTGAGGACACAGCAGACGGGCAGCCATCTGCAGCCCAAGGAGACAGGCCCAGCTGGACACCAAGCCTGCTGGCCTTGACCTTGGACTTGAAGGCTCCAGAGCTGGGAGAAAACAAGCATCCGTTGTTCCTGCTGCCCAGGCTGTGGTGTTTTGTGTGCAGCCTCAGCCAAGAGGGAGAAAGTCCCCCAGCTCGCTCCCCTCCCCTCCCCTCCCCCTCCCTTTCCCTCCCTAAGGCAGGCTGTGGAAGGTACTCAGAGTGCACTTTTCTGTTGCACTTTGAACATCATTTCCTGTACAGAAGGGACATTTTAATGTCCATAAACAGTATATGCTTGCAACGCCGGCAGCCCGGATCAGAACCCCGCTTCCATTCCCCGGCTGATCTAGTTCCCTGCTAATGCACCTGGGAAGGCAGCGGAGAATGGCCCAAGTGCTTAAGCCCTTGCCACCCACATGGGAGACCTGGAGGAAGCTCCTGGCTCCTGGCTGCAGTCTGCCCCAGCCGCAGCCACGGTGGCCATTTGGGGAGTGAACCGGCAGGTGGAAGTTCCCTTTGTCTCCCCTGCCACCCCCAACCCATGCTAACTCCTCCTTCTAGTACTCTGCCTTTCAATGAAATAAATAAGTGAACATTGTTTTAAAGTATATGCCTATATATATATATATATGTATTTTACAGGCAGAGTGGACAGTGAGAGAGAGAGAGAAAGGTCTTCCTTTTGCCGTTGGTTCACCCTCCAATGGCCGCCGTGGCCAGTGCGCTGCGGCCGGCGCACTGTGCTCATCCAAAGCCAGGAGCCAGGTACTTATCCTGCTCTCCCATGGGGTGCAGGGCCCAAGGACCTGGGCCATCCTCCACTGCACTCCCGGGCCACAGCAGAGAGCTGGCCTGGAAGAGGGGCAACCGGGACAGAATCCGGCGCCCTGACCGGGACTAGAACCCAGTGTGCCGGCACCGCTAGGCGGAGGATTAGCCTAGTGAGCCGCGGCGCCGGCTCACCTATATATGTTTGTTCAGCATTATTAAATACATATTTATTTATTTATTTATTTGAAAGTCAGAGTGACCAAGAAGAGAGAGACAGAGCCTCCACCTGCTGGTTCACTCCCCAGATGGCCACCACAGCCAGCCCTGGACCTGCTTGAAACCAGGAGCCAGGAACTCTATCCCAGTCTCCCACGTGGGTGCAGGGACCCAAGCACTTGGACCATCTTCCCGTTGCTTTCTCAGACACATTAGCAGGGGGCTGGCTCGGAAGTGGAGCAGCTGGGACTCGAACCGGCGCCCACATGGGACACCAGTGTCACAAGCAGCAGTTTAACCTGCTGCGCCACAGCACTGGTCCCACATCCTTCTTCTATATATATTTTTAATTTTAGCAAAAACAAAACTATTTATTTATTTGAAAGTTAGAGAGACAGAGACAGATAAACAGATCTTCCATCCACTGGTTCACTCCCCAGATGCCCACAACAGTTGAGGCTGAAGCCAAGAGGCCAGAACTCAGGAAGGTGGAATCGGAAGTGGAGGCAAACCTTGGACCCAAACACACCAACATGGGATACACACATTCCAATGGCGTCTTTCTCTCTTTTTTAATGTATTGATTGATTTGAAAAACACAGTGAGAGAGAAAGAGAGAAAGCTTCCATTCGTTCACTCTAGGCCAGGCTGAAGCCAGAACCCTGGAACTCCATCCTGGTCTCCCACGTGGGGATCAGCAGCTGGACTGGAAGCTTGGAGTAGCTGGACTTGAATTAGGTACTCTGATATGAGATACAGGTTTCCCAGGCAGCAGCTTAACCCACTGGCCACAGCCTGCCCCCATACCTCCCTCTATGACAATAAATTAGTCAGATGTGGTATCTTTTGTATTTGAGAGGTAGAGTTACAGACACAGAGAGAGGTCTTCCATCCACTAGTTCACTCCCCCAGAGGGCTGCAATGGCTCAAGCTGTGCCGATCCAAAGAAGGAGCCAGGAGCCTCTTCCTGGTCTCCCATGCTGGGGCAGGGGCCCAAGCACTTGGCCATCTTCCACTGCTTTCCCAGGCCATAGCAGAGAGCTGGATCAGAAGTGAAGCAGCTGGGACTCAAACCTGCGCCCATATGGGAAGCTGGCACTGCAGTTCGCGGCTTTACCCGCTACCCCACAGTGTCGGCCCCCTACCTAGCTGGAGGTCTTCATCAGCCCCCACTCCAGCCAGGCTCTGGACCTCGGTGAAACCTTTGCCATCCTGCTAAGGCCAGCACAAAAGCCACCTTGTCCTTCGGTGGTTCCTCCGGCCAGGAGTCCCTGCTGAGTGCTGTCCATGCCTTCATCCCCGGCCATCCTGGTCGGGTTTGATCACTCCGATTCTATAGTTCAGGAAAGAGAAGTTTAAGTAACTTCCCAAAGCCCAGACAGCAATTACATGACACGGCAGGGAACCAAACCGCGGGAGTGACCTAACACAGCACCCACGCCGCTGAGCTCTGCGCAGCTCTCCACGCACGGCGCTTCTGCAACGACCCGCTCCTGCAGCCAGTGTAGACAGGGTAGAACTTGTCACGGCATCTACACTGCTCCACATCCCACTGGGCCAGGTGCTCTTGGGGAGTTTTTTTGTATTTTCCGAAATAGCCTCCTTTTGGTTGGTGATCAGTAAGTGTGTGTGTTGGCTGATGTGCGACCCCCGTCTCTGTCTGTCTCTAAAGTCCCTGGGTATGAGCTATAATCTGGCAGGATGGGAACCCGGATGCCATAATCCCGAATGGTGAAATCCCCAGAAGATTAAATCCTGAAAATAATTCTGAAAAAAAATTCCTTTTTTTAAAAAAAAAATTTATCAGAGTTGTAGAGGAAAAGGCAGAGAGAGAGAGAGAGAGCGAGAGCGCGCACACTTCCATCCACTGGTTCATTCCCCAAATGGTCGCAGTGGTCAGAACTGAGTTAGGCAGGAGCCAGGAGCTTCATCCAGGCCCCCCATGTGGGTGCAGGGGTGCAAGCACTTGGGTCATCTTCCTCTGCTTTCCCAGGGGCATTAGCAGGGAGATGGATTGAAAGTGGAACAGCTGGGACTCAAACCAGCACCCATATGGATGCCAGCATCACAGGCAGTGGTTTTACCTGCTGTGCTGGCCCCTTGAACAAAAATTTTCAAAAGACTATTTCAAAGTCATGTCTTTTCATTTTTAAAGAGGGATTTTATTTAAGAAACATTAAAAACGCGGCAATTCCCTAGGCCACTTTACAAAATAAAATATAGATATTAATAACATACATATTTTTGCAAACAGACACTCAGGTATACTAATGATAGCCATGTAACAGTTATGAGCAGATGAAATGTGTTCCTTAAAAAATAGTCCAGGGGCTGGTGCTGTATGTAGCGCAGTAGGTTAATCCTCCGCCTACAGCGCCAGCATCCCATATGGGCGCCAGTTCTAGTCCTGGCTGCTCCTCTTCCAATCCAGCTCTCTGCTGTGGCCTGGGAAAGCAGCAGAGAATAGCCCAAGTCCTTGGGCCCCTGCACCCGCATGGGAGACTGGGAGGAAGCTCCTGGCTCCTTCGGATCAGCGCAGCTCCAGCTGTTGTGGTCATTTGGGGAGTGAGCCAATGGAAGGAAGACCTTTCTCTCTGTCTCCCTCTCACTGTCTGTAACTCTGCCTCTCAAATAAATAAATAAATAAAATCTTTTTGAAAAATTATAAAAAATCGTCCAAAAGTGAAACATGAACGTGTATCACCATGGTTGGCAGTTGCAGCTTTTTTTTTTTTTTTTTTTAAGATTTATTTATCTGAATGTCAGAATCACACAGAGAGAGGAGAGGCAGAGAGAGAGAGATAGAGAGAGAGGGGTCTTTTTTCCATCCGTTGGTTCACTCCCAAATTGGCTGAAAAGGCTGGAGCTGCCCCGATCTAAAGCCAGGAACAGGAGCTTCTTCCAGGTCTCCCACGTGGGTGCAGGGGCCTAAGGACCTGGGCCATCTTCCACTGCTTTCCCAGGCCATAGCAGAGAGCTGGATCAGAAGTAGAGCAGCCGGGACTCAAACCGGCACCCATATGGGATGCAAGCACTGTAGAAGGGGGCTTTAACCTGCTGCGCCACAGCGCCAGCCCCAATAGCATACTTTTAGAGAGTCAAGTTTGCAAAAGGTGCGTAAAAAGAATTAGAACTGTGTAAGAGTCTACACACTATATACCTCCAGTATTGGAAATGCTATGAAGATGAAATACACAGCAGATTATAAAGAATAATGCTGGGGCCGGCGCTGTGGTGTAACAGGTAAAGCCACCTCTAGTTCATGTCCCGGCTGCTCCATTCTGCTCCAGCTCCCTGCTAATGCGCCTGGGAAAGCAGCAGAGGATGGCCCAAGTGCTTGGGCCCCTGAACCCACATGGGAGACCCAGATGAAGCTCCTGGCTCCTGGCTTCAGTCTAGCCCAGTTATGGGTGTTGCAGCCATCTAGGGAGTGAAGCAGCAGATGGAAGATCTCTGTCTCTCCCTCTCTCTCTCCCTAACTCTTTCAAATAAAATAAAATAAATCTATTTTAAAAATTAAGACTAGTGTTGATTGGAACGGGTGCTTAGCCTAGTGGTTAAGACACTGGTGAAGTTGCCCACACCCCATGGCCCAAGTACTTGGGCTCTGACACCCACATGGGAGACCCTGGGTGGAGCTTGGGGCTCCTGTTGTCATCCTAGCTCAGCCCTGGCTGTTACAGGAATCTGGGAAGTGAGCTAACAGATGCGAGATTGTCTCTGTCTCTTCTCTGCCACTTTGCTTTTCAAATAAACAAACAAATCTTTAAAAAAAAAAAATGATCGCATCACACATGGATGTAGCTGGCTTTGATTCCCGGCTCTGGCTTTCTGCTATTGCAGACCCTGGGAGGGAGTGGTGATAGCTCTCATGTGGTTGAGTCCCTGCCACCCACGTGGGAGACCTGGACGGAGTTCTGGGCTCCTGGCTTTGGCCTGGCCCAGCCCTGGCTGCTCTTGTGGTCTTTTGTGGGGAGTAAAGCAGCAAATGGAAGATTGATTCTCACTCTTGCTTCTTCCCTCTCCAATTCTGTCTGAATAATACTGACCATTTAAAATAGTAGGGGAAAAGCTGAACACATAAAAACCACTAAAAGCCAGGAAAAGCTAAAAAGGAAAAAAACAAGTTAAAAAGGGTATTACAGGGGCTGGCCCTGTGCTGTAGCAGGTAAAGCCACCGACTGCAGTGCCGGCATCCCATATGGGCACTGGTTTGAGTCCCAGCTGCTCCACTTCTGATCCAGCTCTCTGCTATGGCCTGGAAAAGCAGTGGAATATGGCCCAAGTCCCTAGGCTCCTGCACCCATGTGGGAGACCCAAAAAAACCTCCTGGCTTCGGATCAGTGCAGCTCCAGCCGTTGGGGCAATTGGGAAGTGAACCAGTGGATGGAAGACCTTCTCTCTGCCTCTGCCTCTCTGTAACTCTGACTTTCAAATAAATAAGTAAATCTTTAAAAAAATTTTTTTTAAAAAAGTGTACTACAGAGGTGGGCATTTGGCCTAGCAGTTAGGACTTGGGTTGTGAAGCTAGGAGTGCCTGGGTTCAGGTCCTAGCTCTGCTCCCAATTCCAGCCTTCTGCTAGCGAATATTCTGGGAGGCAGCAGGTTCATGGTCATAGTTGGGTCCCTACCACCCAAGTGAGAGACCCAGATTGGGTTTCTGGCTCCTGGCTTCTGTCTGGCCCAGCCCCAGATGTTGTGGGCATTTGGCGGGGTATAATAGCAGATGGGACTCTTTCTCTTTGTTTCTCTGCCTCTTAAAAAAACCAATGATTTATTTATTTATTTATTTATTTGGACAGAGTTAGAGAGAGAAAGACAGAGACAAAGGTCTTCCTTCCGTTGGTTCACCCCCCAAGTGGCTGCTACGGCCAGCGCGTTGCACTGATCCGAAGCCAGGAGTCAGGTGCTTCTCCTGGTCTCCCATGGGGTGCAGGGCCCAAGCACCTGGGCCATCCTCCACTGCCTTCCCAGGCCACAGCAGAGAGCTGGCCTGGAAGAGGAGCAACCAGGACAGAATACGGTGCCAAGACCAGGACTAGAACCTGGGGTGCCAGCGCCACAGGCGGAGGATTAGCCTAGTAAACCATGGCACTGGCCAAAACCAATGATTTTTTAAAAAGAGAGAAAAGTATATTATAGGGAGAGGTTATGAGCAACAGCACTGAGGTTGCCCACATAGGCTGGCCAGCAGTCAAGGTCATTAACTTCTTGCTTTCAAGGTGAATAGTTGCTATTCTTTCTTCCCCTTTGAGGGCATGGCTCTCCTTAGAGAATATGCTCACATTCATTCTCTATGTGGCTGTGCACTCTGAAATTCTCCTGGCCTTCACTCTGTGCCAACACAAGCATTGCTGGCTCCATTTTCCCATCCCTGCACCATGTTTTTAATGTTGCTTTGGGTGCCGGAGATCCATTCAACACACACTCTTGTAATAAGAGCACAGAGCACAGATTTGGCAAAAGTCCTGTGGGTGATCAGACAGCAGCACAGCCGCCTACCGTCCCCCGCACACAATGACCTTCCAGCCCATCCGGAACTTTGCTGGCGTCTTGAGACACACACAGCTTTAACTCTTTCAGGCCTCCTGAGACTGCACAGCCAAAGGCATCAGGCTGAATGGAAAAGAAACAAATGGTTGCTGACATCTTAAAAATTATATATTAAGCCAGTGGCCAAGTTCTAGAATTTTCAGATCCAAAAGGGGCGTGAAGTGTTGTTTATTGAACACAAATTGAAACAACAAACACACAGTGGGGCCGGGGTGGCAGCCTTTGGCCCAGTGGTTGGAAGCCCCTGACCTGTATCACGAGTGCCTGGGTTCAGGTCCCTGCTCGGCTCGCAGGCCCAGCCTCCTGCTCAGGCGCACTCCGGGAGGTAGTGGTGCTGGCTGCAGTGACTGACCCTGCCACTCAGGGGGGAAACCTGGGGTTGGGTCTCCTGGCCCAGCCCCAGCTGGCATTTGGGGAGTGGACCGGGATAGGAGAGCACATTTTGTCACACTCTTTGTCTATCTTCCTTGTCCGTTCCCCCCCTCCCCCCCGCCCCACACACCATGTGTCTGCCTTTCAAATAAATAAATACAAATTACAAATGACAAAAACAGTGGGGACAGTTTTGAATATGCCCTCCATTAGCCAAAGTAAAGCATGTGCTTGTTTTTCTAGGTTGGATTTAGTGTATCATTGTTGACAAATTTTTCTTTTTAAGATTTATTTGCAATTCAGAGTTACAGAGAAAGAGAGAGAGATCTTCCATCCACCAGTTAACTCCACATATGGCCACAACAGCCAGGGCTGGGCCAGGCCAGAGCTGGGAGCCAGAAGTTTTATCAGGGTTTCCTAAGTGGGTGCAGGGGCCCAAGCACTTGGGCCATCTTTACTGCTTTCCCAGGCCATAGCAGAGAGCTGGATTGCAAGTGGAGCAGCCGGGACTTGAACCAGCACCCATATGGGATGTCAGCACTGCAAGCAGCAGCTTTACCTGCTACGGCCACAGCATCAGCCCCTAAAGAAATCTTTAAAAAAAAAAAAAAAATAGGATGTGATAATTTATTTGAAAGGCAGTGTTACAGAGAGAGGGGGAGAGACCCTTCTGTCTGCTGGTTCACTCCCCAGATGGCCACAACAGCCAGGTCTGGGCCAGGCCGAAGCCTGGAGCCAGGAGCTTCTTCCAGGTCTCTTTAGTGGGTGAAGGGGCCCGAGCACTTGGGCCATCTTCTACTGTTTTCCCAGGCACATTAGCAGGGAGCTGGATCAGAAGTGGAGCAGCTGGGACTCAAACCGGTGCTCACATGGGATGCAGGAGTCACAAGCAGCAGCTTAACCCACTGTACCACAACGCCTGCCCCTTCTCTTGGTCTTCCAGCAAGGGATTAATATCCCACTCTTGTCTATTGTGTTGTAAAGACTACAGAAAGAAGGAATGATACCCTGCTTTCCCCAGTACCACATCTGTATCAGGGTTCTCCAGAGACAGGCTAATGGCATATGCATGTAGATATAAGGGTGCTTCCAAAATGGAATTATAAGTTTTATTTTGGTGCAAAAAAACTGAAATCTATATGACCAGACAGTCTTCAAAAAGCTCACAGAACTTTTAAGTTAACTTTTAAGTTAAGTTGCCCTTTGGGGCCTACATCCTCTATCAGAGCGAGCGCTGGTTCAAGTCCCTGCTCGTCCACTTCTGATCCAGCTTCCTGCTTATACCAGGAATGCAGTGGATGATAGTTCAAATGCTTGGGCCCCTACCTAACTCACGTGGGGCACCCTGGTGCAGTTCTGGGCTCCTGGCTTTGCCCTGCTCCAGCCTGTCTTTAAGAGCATTTGCAAGGAACTGAACCAACAGATGGAAGATCTCTCTGTCACTTTGCCTTTGAAGTAGCTGAAAATAAATAAAACATTTTTTCTTCCAAAGTTCATGTGGAAAAAAGAAATCTGCATGATTTCAAAAAGTTTTTGCACAAAGTGCGTAAGTTTAGATTTTTTTTTTTAAGATTTATTTATTTGAAAGGCAGAGGCAGAGAGAGGTCTTGCATTCGATGGTTCACTCCCCAGATGGCTGCAATGGCCAGAGCTGGGCTGATCCGAAGGAGCCAGGAGCTTCCTCTGGGTCTCCCATGCCAGTCCAGGGGCCCAAGCACTTGGGCCATCTTCTACAGCTTTCCCACGCCACAGCAGAGAGCTGGGTGGGAAGTGGAGCAGCCGGGACTCAAACTGGCACCCATATGGGATGCCAGTACAGCAGGCGGCACCTTTACCCGCTATGCCACAGTGTTGGGTCCATAAGTTTAGTTTTTCACGAACTTTTGGAAAGACCCTCGTGTATAAAGAGGGGTTTATTAGGGGAATTGGCTTAAGTATTTATAGAGGCTGAGACAGGTCATGTGCAACCTGGATATCCCAGGCCCCAGGTGGCATCACTCAGTCAAGTCCAACCAGGGGACTTAAGTAGGAAGCAGAAAGACGGGGGACCTGGGGTGGGGGACAGGGGCTCTGATTTATGCCCTGGAGTCCAGAGGCCAGCGAACCTGGGGCTCTAATGTCCAGGGCAGTAAGAGGAAACTCGCCCCAGCTCTCAGGGAGGGGCAGCCTGCCTCCCACAGTTGTCCGCTCTGGCCCCCTCCCCAACACTGGATGACCCTGACCTTCCCCACACACACTCATTTCCTGCAGGGACGTCCACTGTGAATGCTTCACCAGGTGTCCCAGGTGCGCATGCCACCATCCTCACTAATGGCCCCCTGGAATTCTGCTTTCTTCTTCTCAGAGAAGTGGGATTTAGAACATTCCAGGAGGCCCATCTTTGCAGGATCGTGATTGGGGGGGGGGGGTTCTACTTCAGAGGTTTTGATCTTTTGGAGATTTCTGCATTCAAGTATCACAAGCATTTGAGACTGTCTTCAGAATTAGGATCAGCAAGGGAACATCCATGCACCACCCCGCACACAAAAACCAAGCAGACTCGTTCCACAAATAGACCTCTCCCTGCTCCGTCTCCAGGCGCTCTTGGTAACTCTTTCATGCCCGTGCAGTTCTCTATGTTTAATAATTTTTTTTTTTTTTTTTTACATTTGCCCCTTCAAACCAGTAGCACCCCGGACGGGGGATGGGGGACAAACGTTGCCTGCGTTCCAAGTCTGGATCCCAAACTCTGGGCTCAGCGCTAAGGTGCTAAGGCAAATTAACAAGCCGAGCCTCAGCCACCCCTCCCCGACGGCCAGGCCTGCCAAGGGTCCAGATGCTGCCCGTCACGCCGCCGGGGCCCCGGGAACGCAGCCTGAGCCAGAGCCACAGATGGGAAGCAGGGGTTGCTTCCTCCTCCCTGGCCCGCGCGGGGCTGCAGACCCGGCGCTGGCGTCGCTGCCTCTTTGTCTCTGCTTCTCCTCGCGGACGGCTGCCTTTTGTGCCGCTGGCCCCGGGGCCCGGCTCTCTCCTCCTCTCTTTCCGGACGCCCATCCGCGTCTTATCTGCGCCCACATCTCTTTGTCTCCGGCGGCCACCCCTCTCCCCGCCGCCGCCTCCTGGGCCCCGACCGCGCCCGTTAGACGACCCCGCGAGTCCCGGGGACCCCGCGCCCCTCGGCCCGCGCCGGCCTCGGGCTCCCCGCCCCCTCCCCGCCCCCGGCCCTCGGCCCCCGCGACCCAGCCCCGGCTTTGTTTCCCGAGCCGCGGCGCCCCGCCCCGCCCCGTCTGGGGTCTCCGCCGCCCTTTGTCTGCCGCGGTCTCTTCCCCCACCCCTTTTCCCTGGGTCCGGCTTGGGCTCCCTCTTTCTTTGTCTCTCTCCGGCCGGGGCGGCTGGCGCTCCCGGTCAGCCCCCGGGAGCCGGCGCGGGTGGCCTGGGACGGGTCTCCGGCCCTCGCCGGCCAGCGGCGGCCCAGGAGGCACACGGTTAATACCACCGAGTCCGGGCCGCCGTCCCGCGGCTTAGAGCAGCCCCCTCGGCGGGCAGGCGGCGGCCCGCCGGCCACCGAGCTCCCGCCGGCGCGGGCGGCTCCTCCCAGGTCCTAGAGAGGCTCCGTGCGGCCCGGCGCTTCCGCTTCCCGTCCCGCCCCCCACCGCGGCGGCCACCCCCGGGGCGCCTGGGTCCGGGCCCGCTTCGGGTTTGGCGCGGAGCTCGCATCCCGGGGCCGCCGGCGGCTCGGGCACCCGCACCCGCGCGGAGAAGCTCCGGACGGCGCCGGGGTGGCTGCTGCCGAGGTGAGCGGGGGTGGCGGTGGGGGGCGGGCTGCGTGCCAGCGAGGGAGCGGCAGGTGCAGGGGCGGGCGGAGGGGGGGTCCCCGGGAGCCGCGCCCGGTGCTCGGGACGCGACGCTGGCCGGCGGCCGGGCCCCGCGGGCCGCACATGGCCTTGTGGCCGCTGGATCTGGTGTCTGTCTCCTTGCCCCCAGGGCGGCGAGCGGGCGATGGAGCGCGCCGAGGAGCCTTGGGACCCAGATCTCCGCGACCCGGAGGAGGAGGAGGAGGAGGAGCAGCAGCTGAGGGGCGCCCGCACAGGTGAGGGCCGCGGCCGCGCGCCACCTGGATGGGTCATGGCCGGGTGGGGCTCGAGTGCTGGGCCCTGCCTGGCAGGGACCCGCGAAAGGGAACTTGAGCTGGGCCGCCAGGGGAGGGGGGAGGCGGTAGAGCGCCGAGGGCGCAGCCCCCCATCCCCGGCCCCGGCCCCTGCTGTGTGCCGGGCCGCGAGGGGCACCTTCTCAAGGACTCGCTCCCCTCCCCCACTGCCGCCTCTGCCCGGCTGGAGGCCTCCTTCCCGTCCCTCAGCCCTTCTGTCTTCCATGGTGGACTCCGCAGGCAGATTGGTCTAGATGCAGATCTAAGCCTGGCTCTCCTCTAGAACCTTCTGTCTACTAATTAAAAGCCTCAGCCTAGTGTTCAGTTGCCAGTCTTGCAAGCTCAGGCGGGCCCAAGCGCCCTCTCCCATATTCCAGTTCTCCAGAATTTTCTCTTTGCTGGGAATGCCTGTCCCGGCCTCCTTACCGCCTATCGCTCTTGGGACGGTTCTGAACCCATGGTTAGAAGTTGTGAGGCTCCTCTCTCTCCTGCTGCCCACCACGCACCTTGGACGACTGCCAGTGTGAGTCCAAGTCCTCTCGAGTCTCCTCCGTGGTTGTACTAAATTACCCGATGGGCTGATGCCGGGGGGCTTCCGAAAGTTCAGGGAGAAACAAATGGAAATATAAGTTTATTTGGGTGCAAAAAAACCACGTTGAAATCCATGCATAGTATTTTCTTTTCTTTCTAAGATTTGCTTATTTATTTGAAAGAGTTGCACAGAGAGACAGAAAAGGAGAAGCAGAGAGAGAGAGAAAGAGAGATCTTCCATCTGCTGGTTCACTCCCTAATTGGCCCCAATGGCCGGAGCTGCACTGATCCGAAGCCAGGAGCCAGCAGCTTCTTCCCGGTCTCCCACACGGGTGCAGGGGCCCAAGCACTTGGGCCATCTTCTACTGCTTTCCCAGGCCACAGCAGAGAGCTGGATTGGAAGTGGAGCAGCTGGGACTTGAACCGGCGCCCATATGGGATGCCAGCACTGCAGATGGCGGCTTTACTCACTACGCCACAGTGCTGGCCCCATGCATAGTGTTTTCTTTTTCTTTCTTTCTTTCTTTCTTTCTTTCTTTCTTTCTTTCTTTCTTTCTTTCTTTCTTTCTTTTTTTTTTTTTTTTTTTTTGACAGGCAGAGTGGACAGTGAGAGAGAGAGACAGAGAGAAAGGTCTTCTTTTGCCATTGGTTCACCCTCCAATGGCCGCTGTGGCCGGCACGCTGCGGCCAATGCACCACGCTGATCCGATGGCTGGAGCCAGGTGCTTCTCCTGGTCTCCCATGGGGTGCAGGGCCCAAGCACTTGGGCCATCCTCCACTGCACTCCCGGGCCACAGCAGAGAGCTGGCCTGGAAGAGGGGCAACCAGGACAGAATCCGGCACCCCGACCGGGACTAGAACCTGGTGTGCCGGCGCCGCAGGCGGAGGATTAGCCTAGTGAGCCGCGGCGCCGGCCACATAGTGTTTTCATAATGTGCATTTTCCATGAACTTAAACAAGGTCTCTTGTATAACAAGATAGAATGGACATAGCAGACACCAGGCTTTCCAAATGGAAACACCTTAGTGGTGTACACAGGCTCCAGTGTCAGCCAGCCTTGAGTTAGAAACGTCACTTGGCTACTTTGTAACCTTTAAAAAGTTATTTGGAGGGCTGGGCCATGTTGAAGTGGGAGCCTGGGCCGGCGCCGTGGCTCACTAGGCTAATCCTCCGCCTAGCGGCGCCGGCACACCGGGTTCTAGTCCCGGTCGGGGCGCCGGATTCTGTCCCGGTTGCCCCTCTTCCAGGCCAGCTCTCTGCTGTGGCCCGGGAGTGCAGTGGAGGATGGCCCAGGTGCTTGGGCCCTGCACCCCATGGGAGACCAGGAAAAGCACCTGGCTCCTGGCTCTTGCCATCGGATCAGCACGGTGCGCCGGCCGCAGCGCGCTGGCCGCGGCGGCCATTGGAGGAAAGGAAGACCTTTCTCTCTGTCTCTCTCTCTCTCTCACTGTCCACTCTGCCTGTCAAAATAAATAAATAAATAAATAAATAAATAAATAAATAAATAAATAAATAAATGAAGTGGGAGCCTAGAGATGCCATCCTGGGCTCTCAGGTGGGTGGCAGACCCCAGTACTTGAGCCATCACCTGCTGCCTCCCAGGCTGCTCATCAGCAGAAACCCGCGGGAAGCCGGCAGGCCTGGAGCCACACCACACTGACTGATACGGATGCAGGCCTGGGCGAGGGCGCCAGTCTCACCCGCTGGGCCACATCGCCCACCCACCCCTTTCTAACCATCTACAACCGTGAGCAAGTGATGCGGGGCGTGGAAGATGGGGCAGCGATGGTCTCGTAGGACTGGCTGCGAGGATCACCAGGCTCAGTTGAGTCACTGACATGTATTAGGTCTAGTAGAGTAAGAGCGAATTGGGAGGGAGGGAGAGAGAGACAGAATCCTGCCCACAGACTGTGTTCCTGGGGAAGTTGGTATCAGAGGTAGTGGCTGGGTAGTTCCAGCCTCTCCCATCCAAGTACCTGGGTTCAGTTCTGGCTCCCGCCTCCCGCCCCCACCAACGCCCACTCTGGGAGGTAGTGGTGATGGCTCAGTAAGTGGGTTCCTGCCACCCACACAGGACCCCGGGATTGCACTCCCTGTTCCCAGCTTCAGCCCAAGCACAGCCCTGACCCACGCGGGCATCTGGCGAATCAACCGACAGATGGGGCTCTATGTCTCAAGTTAATAATAAATTACCCCCAAATTTTTTTTGTCTTAAAAAGGGGGTGCTGAGCCCGAGGGCAGGGTCCACAGCTGCCTGTTCCTTTCCTCAGGTCTGGAGAGTGAGAACGTGGTGGTCTGTCAGCCGGATGAGTTTGAACAGACTTCCCAGGATGAGGACTTGGAATTCAAGGAAGAGGAAGAGCTAGGCCCGGGCCACGAAGTGGGAAGTGCCGCTCTGAAACCCGAAGGCATCGAGAGCTGGGATGACTTGTGGGTCCAGAGACAGGGGCTGGGAAAGCCTCAGGCTCGGGACCGAGGCCTCCGGATGCTGGGCGAACCCCGCTGGGGCCAGGCCAGCGGGGATCGGGCTGCGGTGTGCGGCGAGTGTGGCAAGAGCTTCCGGCAGATGTCCGATCTGGTGAAGCACCAGCGGACGCACACCGGGGAGAAGCCCTACAAGTGCGGGGTGTGCGGCAAGGGCTTCGGAGACAGCTCGGCCCGCATCAAACACCAGCGAACTCACAGCGGTGAGAAGCCCTACAGAGCCCGGCCACAGGCCCAGGGTCCCCCAAAGATTGCTCGGCCCCGGATCCCCGCCGGCGAGCGCCCCACCATCTGCGGTGAGTGTGGCAAGAGCTTCCGGCAGAGTTCGGACCTGGTCAAGCACCAGAGGACGCACACAGGCGAGAAGCCCTACAAGTGCGGCATCTGTGGCAAGGGCTTCGGCGACAGTTCCGCCCGCATAAAGCACCAGCGGACACACCGCGGGGAGCAGCCCCCCCGGCCGGTGGTCCCCCGCCGGCAGCCCTCGCGGGTGGCCCCCGCCGCCACTGCCCCGGGATCAAAGGCCCAGGACAAACCATACATCTGCACCGATTGTGGCAAACGGTTCGTGCTCAGCTGTAGCCTCCTGAGCCACCAGCGCAGCCACCTGGGGCCCAAGCCCTTCGCCTGCGACGTGTGCGGGAAGGAGTTTGCCCGCGGCTCCGACCTGGTGAAGCACCTGCGGGTGCACACGGGCGAGAAGCCTTACCTGTGCCCCGAGTGCGGCAAGGGCTTCGCCGACAGCTCGGCTCGCGTCAAGCACCTGCGCACCCACAGCGGCGAGAGGCCGCACGCCTGCCCAGAGTGCGACCGCACCTTCAGCCTCAGCTCCACGCTGCTGCGCCACCGCCTCACGCACATGGAGCCTCAGGACTTCAGCTTCCAAGGCTACCCCTTGGCCGCCCTGATCCCCAGCCCGCCCCCACCTGCTCTTGCCACCAGCCCGCTGCTGACGCCCCGCAGCCCCTCGCACTCAGGGGAGGGGCCCTTTGGCCTGCCCGGCCTGGAGCCGGAGCCTGGGGACCCGCAACCCGGGGAGCCGCCGCCGCCACTGGCGGGCGACAAGCCCCACAAGTGTCCCGAGTGTGGCAAGGGCTTTCGTCGGAGCTCCGACCTGGTGAAACACCACCGCGTGCACACCGGGGAGAAGCCTTACCTGTGCCCCGAATGTGGCAAGGGCTTTGCCGACAGCTCGGCTCGCGTCAAGCACCTGCGCACCCACCGCGGCGAACGCGCCCGGCCGCTGCCGACGCCGCCCACTCTCCTGCGGCTGCATAACCCACCAGGCCTCCTGGCGCCGCCAGCGCCTCGTTCCCGGGTCCGGGCCCAGACCTCTGGACCCAGCCAGCCCCACGTGTGCGGCTTCTGTGGGAAGGAATTCCCGCGGAGCTCAGATCTGGTGAAGCACAGGCGCACCCACACCGGGGAGAAGCCATACAAGTGCGCCGAGTGCGGCAAGGGCTTCGGAGACAGCTCGGCCCGCATCAAGCACCAGCGCGGGCACCTCGTCCTGAGGCCCTTCGGCATAGGGGACGTTCGGGCGAGGCCTCTCAAGGAGGAGCCGCCGACAGAACTGGAGTGACCGGGAAGACCAAAGGGAGAGCCGTCTGCTGCCTAGGCGCAGCAGAGGGCCCGGGAGGTGGTGGGAGGGAGGAGGAGGGGGAGGCATGGGAGACAGGAGCGACTAGATAGAAATCGAGACTGGACAGCGTAACCTTGAAGCTCAGGAATCGGTCCTGGCTGGGCTCAGTCAGGACCTGGCCAGTGTGGGCTGTGCCGCAGCTTCTGCCTGGCACAGTTGGCACTCAGTAAACACTCGCCTGGGGACGCCAAACCCTGAGTTCCTGCTGCCTCTTATCTGTCCGGAACTGACTGCTCCCCGGGAGACCAACACCCTGAAGTAGGCTTTGTGCGACCTCAGGGCTGTAACAATGGGACTGGAGGAACTTGGGGATCTGCAGCCGGGCAGGGACGCCTTGATCATCCTGCTAGCGGGGAGGCATCGCTGTGTGGCCCAGGCGGTACCCGCCCCTGACCCAGGGGCCACGGGATCTGGTCTTGACCAGGAAGCGCACCCTTGGGACAGGGCTCAGGCCTGAGGGACCTGGAGGAGCCTCAGCCCACCCTGGCTTCTGGACCGTGACAGCAGGCACGGCGTTCCTGGTACCCGGTGCCGGGCCAAGCACAGATCTTGGTGGGCAACAGCAGAGATCAGTTGGCCGGGAGAGGGCAGGACTTCCGGGAGAGGGAGTGCAGAGCAGAGCTGCTCCAAGGTCCACAGCCATGTTTTCATTGTCTCCTTGCTAATAAACTGCTTCTTGTCTGAGGGCTGGGTGTGTGTGTGTGTGTGTGTGTGTGTGTGTGTGGCGCGCATTTTCATGAACTTTTTGTGCGCGGATCTCAAGAATTTTGCACACCAAAACGTTTTAATTGCAACTTCCCCACGAAGATTTTGAAGCAACCCCGCACACATCCATGGCAAGAGTCGAGAGAGGGGTCGCCCCAGGCAAAACACTCAAGCCTGCGCAACCTTGAGCGGGTCCCTAGCGCTTTCGAGCCCATGAAATGGGTCCTCTCGCATAGTCAGTGGTTTTCTAGTTTTTGACACTTGGTTAACAGAAGGAGGTGGGGCAGCAGGTCCATCAACTGAAGCCCTCGGTCCCAGGCCTGGCTGCTCCAGGGGCCAGTGGAGCCCTGAAAAGTAAGGCTGCGCCGGGGAGCGGGTGTTCCGTGAGACCCGTGCTTCTGGAGAATCAGGTCAGCTGGCTGCACGGCCCACAGAGGGCCGCGGGGGCGCCTCCATCTCGGAAAAGGCCGTTTCCCAGCGACCCGTGCGTGCTCAGGCGCCGGCCTGCAACTCCCAGCTTTGTCAGAGGAGAGCGCCAATAGGGAGGGAGGGGAAAGAGGAATTGGCCTGATTGGCCAAGGACAAAGTAGACAGAGGCAGTTCCCCCATCCCTAAGCGATCAAGTTCTCTCGCTTGCTTTGCAAGTTCGCCTGTGCCAGCCTCTCCGCTCCTCAGCGCGCGGGGCTGGTCCGCCCTCGGCCGGAAGTTCTCGCGAGATCTTAGCCATCTGATTGGCTTCCTTGGAAAGCCAATCAGAGCTCGCTACGGCGCGGCGCGGCCGGCCCTCCTTCCCTGGCCAGCTTGCCCGCGCCCTGGAAACCCTGGGACCTGCTCCTGGGCGCCGGGGTCGGGGGCTTCCGCCCATTTGTGCGCATCACCCCCTGGCCAGGATGGACGCCTTCGGGGGCTGGTGGAGTTCTCTTTGCCGGTTACCTTGTTTCCCTTCCCTACCAGTTCAGACTTCAAGTTGATCTCAGTGAACTTTGTAAAATTACATCGGGCCGTGTCACTCCCCCATTAAAAATCCTGCTATGGAGAAAATAATTCAGAAGATAGCTGCAAAAAGATGACTTTGCCGATAGAGTTTTTTGTTTGTTTTTTGACAGGCAGAGTGGACAGTGAGAGAGAGAGAGAGAGAGAGAGAGAGAGAGAAAGGTCTCCCTTTGCCGTTGGTTCACCCTCCAATGGCCGCTGTGGCTGGCGTGCTGCAGCCGGCACACCGCGTTGATCCGACGGCAGGAGCCAGGTGCTTCTCCTGGTCTCCCATGGGGTGCAGGGCCCAAGTACTTGGGCCATCCTCCAGTGCACTCCCGGGCCACAGCAGAGAGCTGGACTGGAAGAGGATCAACCGGGACAGAATCCGGTGCCACGACCAGGACTAGAACCTGGAGTGCCGGCGCCACAGGCAGAGGATTAGCCTAGCGAGCCGCGGCGCCGGCCCGGGTACATTTTCTTAAAAACAAATAAAATAGGCCGGCGCCGCGGCTCACTAGGCTAATCCTCCGCCTGTGGCGCCGGCACACCGGGTTCTAGTCCCGGTCGGGGCACCGGATTCTGTCCCGGTTGCCCCTCTTCCAGGCCAGCTCTCTGCTGTGGCCAGGGAGTGCAGTGGAGGATGGCCCAAGTGCTTAGGCCCTGCACCCCATGGGAGACCAGGAGAAGCACCTGGCTCCTGCCTTCGGATTGGCACAGCGCGCCTGCCACAGCGGCCATTGTGGGGGGTGAACCAACGGAAAAGGAAGACCTTTCTCTCTGTCTCTCTCTCACTATCCACTCTGCCTGTCCAAAAAAAAAAAAAAAAAAAACCTGAAGAAAAAATAAATAAGCACATAAAATAAGATTTATATATTTTACTTGAAAGGCAGAGTGACACAGAGGAAGAGGCAGAGCAGAAAACAGAGAGAGGTCTTCCATCCACTGGTTCATTCCCCAAATGGCTGCAATGATCAAGGCTGGGCCAGGACAAAGCCAGGAGCCAGGAGTTTCATCCAGGTCTTCCACGTGGGTGCAGGGGCCCAAGAACTTGGGCCATCTTTCACTGCTATCTCCAGCGCATGAACAGGGAGCTGGATCAGAAGTGGAGCCGCTGGGATTCGAACCACCATCCATATGGGATCCAGGCACTGCAGATGGTGGCTTTACCTTCAATGCCACAGCGCCAGCTCCCCTAAGTAATTTCTTAATCATAGCACCAAAGGCCTGCTCCAATATATTCATATTTTTTAAAACCACAACTTCTTTATTATGAAAGGAACTAGATCCGGTTGTAAGTAGTTACCTGTGCACGTTTGTGGAATGAGGGATGGAGCCCTTTCCTTCCCTTTGCAAGCACCTAGATTCCAGCCAGAGCTGACTCCTTCCAGGAGGGGCTGTCACTGCCCCCAGCACAGGGCCCTGGCTGAGTCGCCTGAGTTCGGGCGCACCAGCCTTGCTTTGGCTATAAGTGGGGTTCCAGCCATAACTGGGCCCCGGGCTCCCTCTGTTCCATTTCTCTATTACTTTTTCCTTTTCTGGCACTCTCAGATCCAGCCAACAAGGCGCCAAGAGGCCAGGCTTGTGCCCCGAGGCCTCTGCAGCCCTGTCCCAAACACTCTGCTAGGTTTTCAAATAGCTAAGGTGGAGGGTGGCCCCAGGGTACTTGGTGGAGTCCCCTAAACTAGGGAGGATATCAGCTCCCCAGATCCACCCAGAGATGCAAATCATCTCCTGGGCCACAGGAAATTCACGGTGGGGAAATATTGCAGGGACAAGTACGCTTCTTGGATTGTAGTTCTTAGTGCGATGGACAGCCTGTCCCTGCTGCAGGTGACACCAGCCCCCCTAGGAAGGGGCTGCCACTACAGGAGCACCCTTCAGATCGAAGCCTGCAGTAGGACTCACCCTGTCCCCAGCTGTCTTGTCAGCTGCTTCCCTCAGTGAGCTTGACGACTCTAATTTTGCTCACTCTCTATGCTGGTGAATTCTTTTTTTTTTTTTTTTTTTTTTTTTTTTTTTACAGGCAGAGTGGATAGTGAGAGAGAGAGACAGAGAGACAGGTCTTCCATTGCCATTGGTTCACCCTCCAATGGCCCGCACACTGCGCTGATCCAATGGCAGGAGTCAGGTACTTCTCCTGGTCTCCCGTGGGGTGCAGGGCCCAAGGACTTGGGCCATCCTCTACTGCACTCCCTGGCCACAGCAGAGGGCTGGCCTGGAAGAGGGGCAACCGGGACAGAATCCGGTGCCCCAACTGGGACTAGAACCCGGTGTGCCGGCACTGCAAGGCAGAGGATTAGCCTACTGAGCCGCGGCGCTGGCCAGCTGGTGAATTCTGTCAGCACCCGTGACCTTTTCTTGTCATTCAAGTGCCAGTTCCCCAGGGATTCCTTCCCTCTCCACCTTAAGCAAGACTTCCAACCACAGCCACTCCCTACTGGGTCATCTTCCCCATCTCCTTCACTGCACCTGCCATTAGCTGAAATCACTTTTTTTTTTTTCATTATAAACTTTCACTTAGTGTAATGCCTAATTACAAGTATTTTTGTTACCGGAGAAATGCAGGGTTCTTGTCTTCGCCCAAGAAAGAATTCAGGCGTGAGACAGAGAGTAGTGGGAGGTAAAATAGCAAGGTTTATTAGGGAAGGGACATCCGTAAGGACGGATGGGCACCTCTCCAGACAGGACCTGAGAGAGAGATCAGACGGGCGGCTCAGCAGAGAGGCAGAGGGCTGAGCGTGCAGTCTGGTTGAGGCCAGGGGTTTTTAAGGAGATGGGTCTTTGTCTTCACACATCTCCTCCTTAAATGAAGGATTTTATGGCTGTAAATATTAAGAAGCTCCTATCTGAGTTTTCCCTTGAAGGTATCAGACAGGAGGAATCCTAGCTGGTGCCATCCTGGGTTCAGAGGCAGGGTGAGCAGGACCCCCTAGAGAATGGGGATCCGGAGCAGGGTGTTTGAAATGCAGATGCTGGGCTGCATCTGGGAGATTGTGGAAGATTTGTCAGGCAGAAGGGGCGGGGACCCCCACCTGGCAGGTTATCAGGTAGAAGGGGGTAGGGCAGGGCAGGATGTGAATACCGGGCTGCCCCTGAAACATTGTCAGGATGACTTTGAGATGCAGATGCATATGCTGGACATAGATGCCTTCTCTTTAGGCCTTTATGTCACACACACATAAGCTCATAACTGACTTCCTACCTAACATTTCCCCCCTCAAGAGGCAATACCCAAAATTCTTCTTTGGGATTATGGGTGGAGTTCCGTTTTCTGTAACTTCTTCGAAGCTGGCATGTGGGTGTCGAGGAGGATTCGGGTATTTCCTCTTGCTATCTGTCTTATGGTGTGCAACAGTGGCCTTGGAAAGACTGTCCTGCTCGGTCCAGAGGGCTGTTCAGGTCGTCCAGTGGAATGGGCTGGAAGCCTTGTCTGACGACCATTTGGAGTTCTTTGGAGTTCGACAGCTTTTATTCTGTTAGAGACAAAACAAACAAGGGCATTAAAAACACATGGTCCAAAGAGAAACAGCAAGATTACAGAAGTTATTGGGCCAAGGAGAGGGGATAGCCAGGATTTCCATGACCAGATGTCAGGCCAGAAGTCCCAGCCCTGCTTGGCCTGGTCCTGGAGCTGTTTGGCTTTATCCAGCAAAAGTACGAATTTGGGTTTGTACCTGTCTAGTCTGATTGACCCAGAGACAACATTCTTCCTGGAGCATGGCACAGATACCTCTCGGAACAGCACTTAGCATGTCCAATATTTCTTTTATAACCTTTTGTGACTTCTACACACCCTCTTCAACTTACTTGAAACATTCCATCATTTCCATTCCAGTCTAGAGTAAACTAGTCATCAGGATAATCATTCTTACAAACCATGTCCTTTCCTTATTTAAAAAACTCTTTCCTTCTTAACCTTTCTTACCAAGCACACATTTCTATACTTGTGATGTTTTTCATAGAGCCTGGTTGGCTCTTTCTACCTTACTGGAAGACTGAGGTCTCCATGCAGAGTGAAGGTGCCAGGTTATTCCTAGGGCCTTACAAATCCCTTGTGTAACCTGGGAGATGAAGGAAGACCCATTGTCGCTTTGTAAAGATTTTGGAAGACCAAAGCGTGGGATAACTTCCTTCAGGAGAGTTTTGGTCACTTCCTGAGCTCTTTTAGTTCTGGTTGGGAAGGCTTCTACCCATCCAGTAAAGGTGCCTATAAGTACAAGCAGGTTGGTACCTATAGCATTGACAGAGGCTGTGTAAAATCTGTTTGCTAGCCTTCCTTGGGGTAAGTTCCCTTTTGCTGTTTAGACCCCTGGGAGTTATTTTCTCTTGTCCTTACCTAGTTCTAGAGCTCTAGTTAAGTGATCAGTTCTGCTAACTGAGCAGAACTTCCTGGGGGCAGAGCATGCCGTAACTGCTGCATACCCTGAGAAGCAGGTCCCGTCTGACGAAGCTGCTTCCATCTATGAACCTGTCCCGTCCCGCGGGACGTCAACTGGGGCCGAGCACCTAGAAGGAGAAATGAAGGGACAGGAGACACAAAGATGGCAGCAAGACAAGGGTCCTGATCAAGCTGCAATTTTTATTTTTCAACCACACACTTATATATCATAAAGGCAGGGTGTTGGGCTGGGAAGGAGGGGCGTTTAGGAGGGCAGGACGTCGGGCGGGGGAAGGAGGGGGAGTTTATTTTGTAGCTGCAATGCTTGTGCAAGTAGGGGAAAGGTTACAAGGTCTTAAGGCACAAGGTCACACAAGGTTGCGTTATCAGTACTCTCCGGCCTGGGCTGTCTGGCCCTGCCTCAGTAGTTTTCCACTAAGAGGCCACATGCTGCGTGGTCCCCGACATCTCCCACTTTCTTATCAATTAAACAGAAATGGCTACCGGTTAGGCCAAGCGTGATGAGCGAGCCTGTCTTAGGAATCGACCCTGAGCTCCAGCACCTCTTACCCGTCATTGGATATCCTTGCCAGTCCCCAAGGACTCCTGTCTAGGTGGGTGAGTTCCGGGAAGGTGCCCGTCGTTGGCTTACTGCTCGTCTTATTGATAGGCCTGGGCCCCCCTTCCTGGGCTCCTGACTGGGGCAGTGGCAGACCGAAGGGGAGAGTCAGTTTTTGGAGGGACTGTGACTTCACCGGCCAGACCTCACTGGCCAGAGAGAGAGGTAACGTTCTCCATGGGATCTTCCATGGCCAGACTTTGGTAATGTATCTGAATTGGTCTGGCTGCTAAATTATCTACTTGCTGTTTGATAAAAGTCATCAGCTTATTGAAAAGACAAGGACCTATAGATAGCACAAGCAACCCAACAATGGGGCCTAGAAGCGGTAGCAAATAGGGAAGCAGTCCATTCCATCCCGTCCAAAAGGGATTTTCAGCCATGGCACGTTGACGACGCTCCAGATCTTGAGGTGTCTTGATTTTATCATGAACAATGCCGGATTTGTTAGTATAAAAACAACATTTTTCCTGTAAAGCCAAGCGAATACCTCCCTGTTCAGTAGTAAGCAAGTCTAAGCCTCTACAATTTTGTAAAACCACTTCCGCTAGGGAATCAATTTGATCTTGAAGGTCCTGAATGGTGGTGGATAGGGTTTGTACATCATTAACAAGTTGTTGGGACAATTCTCTATATTTTTGGACCACAATCCCTAGCCCTGTGGATCCTGTAACCACAGCTGTGGAAATTCCCAGTGTGGCCACCCTGCAATTTCTCCGGTAACATTCCTACCTAACACATCCACTGGTCGAGCGAGCGAGCGAGAGGTCTTCCACCCACTGGTTCTCTCCTCAACTGGCCACAATGGCCAGAGCTGGGCCAATTTGGAGCCAGAAGCTTCTTCAGGGTCTCCCACGCGGGTGCAGAGGCCCAAGGACTTGGGTCATCTCTTACTACTTTCCCAGGCCGTAGCAGAGAGCTGGATCAGAAGTGGAGGAGCCAATATTGGATGCCGGCACTGCAGGCGGCGGCTTTTCCTGCTACGCCGCACCGCTGGCCCCAGAGTTCTAAGTTTTCTTAAGTCCACCATTCTGGGTGATCGGCTTCTCATACAACAGACACCAGGAAGCGTCTGCCTAGAAACTGTTGTGCTTCACTGTAAGCTCTCCTCTCTCAGCCTTCACTGATAGAAAACACAAACCCAACCAAAAAAAGAAAAAGAAAAAAATTAAATAGAAAAGAAACAAAAAAATAAAATAAAAAAAACCCTACAGTGTCATTCATGAGTTAAGGTGCAGAGACTGTTATAAAAGCCATGAAGCCTGGCCGGCGCTGCAGCTCACTAGGCTAATCCTCCACCTGTGGCGCCAGCACACTGGGTTCTAGTCCCAGTTGTGTTATATCTTAATGTTAGCCATCGCAAAGCACACCGGACACCAGAGTAAGGGAAAGGGTTTATTGGGGAACACCCTACAGACCGGAGTGAAGGGGCGGCGAAGGGAAAAGAGAAGGAGACTGTAAGGGAGAGGAGGAGAGGAGCCAAGAGAGGCCAAGAGAGCACTTGTTCAGGAACAGACCCCCTATTTTTTTTTTTTTTTTTGACAGGCAGAGTGGACAGTGAGAGAGAGACAGAGAGAAAGGTCTTCCTTTGCCATTGGTTCACCCTCCAATGGCCACCGCGGCTGGTGCGCTGTGGCCAGCGCACGGCACTGATCCGATAGCAGGAGCCAGGTGCTTCTCCTGGTCTCCCATGGGGTGCAGGACCCAAACACTTAGGCCATCCTCCACTGCACTCCCTGGCCACAGCAGAGAGCTGGCCTGGAAGAGGGACAACCAGGATTCGGGACTAGAACCCGGGGTGCCGGCGCCCCAAGGCGGAGGATTAGCCTAGTGAGCCGCAGCGCTGGCAGGAACAGACCCTTTTAAAACTTTGCCTGAGGGCGGGCCGGGAAGCAGGAGCATCGAATCCCATTAGGATGGGGGTGGAGCCTGGCTCAGGTAGCTGGGCCATGCGGCTATCTGGCTACAACTGCGCCAGTTTCCTAACAGGTTGGGGCACTGGATTCTGTCCTGGTTGCCCCTCTTCCAGGCCAGCTCTCTGCTGTGGCCCAGGAGTGCAGTGGAGGATGGCCCAACTGCTTGGGTCCTACACCCGCATGGGAGACCAGGAAAAGTACCTGGCTCCTGGCTTTACCTGCCATAGCAGCCACTTGGAGGGTGAACCAATGGAAAAAAAAGGAAGACCTTTTTCTCTCTGTCTCTCTCTCTCACTAACTCTGCCTGTCAAAAAAAAAAAAAAAAAAAAAAAAAAAAAAAAAAAAAAGCAAGCCGTGAAGCCAGACTTTCCTACCCCATTCCTGCGTATTACTCTTATCTCAGCAGCCTAATCTGTCATGACATCTGAAATCACCTTGTTGTTTTTTTTGACAGGTTTAGAAGTGTAGGCTAAGTCTCTGCCTGAGGCACCAGCAGGGACTGGTTCCTGTCCCTGCTGCTCCTCTTCTGATCCAGCTCCTTGCTAATGTGCCTGGGAAAGCAACGGAGGATAGCCCAAGACCTTCAGCTCTTGCACCTGCCTGGGAGACCCAGAAGAAGCTCCTGGCTCCTGGCTTTGGATCAGTGCAGCTCTGGCCATTGTGGCCATTTGGGAAATGAACCAGCAGATGGAAGACTCTCTGCCTCTCCCTCTGTCTGTAACTTTCTCAAATAAACAAAGAAATCTTAAAAAAAAAAAAAAAAGTGCCATGGGAGCCAAGTCTGTCTCTCTTTGAAAGGCAGAGAGATAGAGAAAGACAAAGACAGAGATCTTCTATCAGCTGATTCATTCTTCAAATGCCCTCAACAGCCAGGCCAAAGCCAGGAGCCTAGAACTCAACCCACGTCTCCCACAGGGACGGCAGGGATTCCAGTGCTTGGGCCGTCACCTGCTATGGCTGAGGGTGTACGTTAGGAGGATGCTGGAAGTCAAAGCAGAGGAGGGACTCCAACTCAGCCACCCCATATGGGGGGCGGGTGTCCCGAGGGCTCTTACCTGCTGCACCAAACAAATGCCTGCTCGAGGAGCCAGTTTTTTGACAGCTTCTTTCTCTACTTCATCTTCAATACCCACAACAGTGCTGTGTGCATAACAGGATTGAATAAATACTTAAGAATGAACACAGTCAGGGGCTGGCGCTGTGGCATAGTGGGTTAAGCTGCTGCCTGCAGCCCCAGCATCCCCTGTGGGCTCCAGTTCGAGTCCCGGCTGCTCCACTTCTGATCCGGTTCTCTGCTAATGTGCATGGGAAAGCAGTGGGAGATGGCCCAAGTGTTTTGAGTTCCTGCACCCGCGCAAGGGAGACCTGGAAGAAGCTTCTGGCTTTGGCCTGCCCTGGCCTGGCCCAGTCCTGGCTATTGCAGCCATTTGGGAAGTGAACCAGTGGATGGCAGATCGGTCTCTCTCTGTAACTCTGTCTTTCGAGTAAATTATATATATTATATCTTGCATGTGAATACCTAGGCCTTTCCCTTTCTCCCAGCTCTGGGGAAGAGGCAAAATTTGAATAGCTGTAATCCTGATATTCAAATTATGCCTCGGGTTCTGCAGACAGAGAGAGAGAGAGAGAGAAGGGGGGGCGGGTTTCTTGCAGTCAGGGAGCACGAGGTTGGAATCCCCTGCTGACCAGCAAATCACTTTACTTTTCTCGGGTTTGTTTTTCTCATTTGTCAAATGGAGATGATACTACTGGTTCCCCACAGGGCTGCTGCAGAGACAACATGGACTGTAGGCAGTTACTGAGTGCCAGTTCTCTTCTGCATTTCTGAGATGTGGCCCGATCACAAAATGGGAGCACCAGATGCCTGCTTCTGCAAGAGAAGTGGAAAATGCAGACTTCCGTGGGGATATCTCCATTTCCAGACGCTGGCAATTAGAGTTCGTAACAGAGACTCCTGCTGTCTTGAAGCCGATTTTTAAAAGTAAACATATTCTGGAGGCAAAAATAATACATACTTCCGTGGACTGGCCCTGGCCCTGGGCTACCCAATTTCCCATCGAGGCTGCCCCGTTGTCAGGGTGCCTACCGCACCCTCCATGCATAATGTAGGCAGATCCGTGGGCCTCCCCGACCCAGAATGAACTCATCTGTACAAGGGGCCAGCCCCCCGTGGTGCAGCCCAGAGACCCAAGCGCAAAGTGGGCGCCCCTGCGCACTGGGCGGCAGCTCGGGACGCTTGTGTTCAAGGAGCGAAATAGCCCAGAGGCGGGAGCCCGGCGAGAAAGGAGAGAAGACGGCCGAGAAAAAAAAAGGGGGGGAGGGGAGAGGTGTGGAGGCCACCGCGGCCGCCTGCAGGCGCCAGCCAGAGGCCCAGGCCGGGGCGGGAGTGCGCGGCACGTGGCCTAGTCCGGGCGGAGCAGACGGCTGAGGCGGCCCCGGGAGCCGAGCCGCCAGGGTAAGTTAGACTCCGGCTGCGAGGACCTAGGACGCCGCGCCGGGGGCGGCCCCAGGTTCCGGGGAACCGGGAGGGAACGGCGCAGGGCGGCGGATCCGGGCTCGCCGCCCTCGCTCGGAGGTCTGGGCCGGACGCCTGGGTCCCTCCGCGCTCCTCCCCCAGGGGGCGGGGCCTTTGCTGTCGGGCCAATGAGCGGCCGCCGCTGGGGCCCCGCCTCCGCCCCGTCCCCCGAGCCGCGGCCTCGCAGAGTGCCCCACAGCCGGGCGCCCAGGCCTGGGGCAGCGCGAGCGCCGAGCCCTCGGCTGGTGAGTGCGCGCTCCTCCCCGGGGTCCCCGCCCCATCCCGCCTCCGAGCCCGTGCCCTGGAGCTCCCGGGCGCCGACCGGGGCTCCAGGGAGTGACTCAGCGCGGGGTGGGTGGCGACTGTGGGGCCGGAGATTCGAACTGTTGAGGGGCCTTGAATGCCGGGACGAGTGGGGTGAACGGGTGGCGCCGAGCTAGGGTGGATGGGACCGGGGTAGGGTTGGGGGGACATCAGGGCTGCTTGGCTTTCCCTGGGCCAGGGCCGTGGTGGTGGTGGTGGTGGGGTGGGGGGTGGGGGGTGGTCCTGAGTTTCTGACCCAGCTTTCTCCCTCAGGATACCAAGATGCCAGGGGAACAGCAGGCAGAGGAGGAGGAGGAGGAGGAGATGCAGGAGGAGATGGTGCTGCTGGTGAAGGGTGAGGAGGAGGAGGGTGAGGAGAAGTATGAAGTGGTCAAGCTCAAGATCCCCGTGGACAACAAGGAGGTAGGTGCCTGCCGAGCCCCGGGGGCGTAGCGTCAGTCGGAAGCCAGGGCATCTTGCCCCTGCTGCATCCCCTGGCCGCAGACCTGGAATTTTGGCGTCGTTTCTTCTTTCTGCCCACTGTCCAGCTCCCATCATGCAGATGCCATGTCCGCTGTGTGCGCCAGGCGCCGTGCTGGGTGCTGGAGAGGAAACTACTCTCGGAGCCCCAAGAAGCTTCATGTGTAGTGGGGTTAGACCGATGGCGGCAGGGCACAGGGTGTGTGCGTGTGGAGGGGGTGGGGTGGCCAGGCCCAGCGTGGGAACAGAATTTGGACTTAGCGGGGAGAGGGAACAGCTTCAGTAACCCCAGCTGACTCTTCGCACGGCATTTTCTGTGTCCCGGATGCTCTCGTAAACACCTGGAGTCTGTGATGCAGGTGGAATGGGCTCCACTTCGTAGGGATTTGGGAGTTGGAGAGAGGCGCTGGGCGCAATGACCTGAGCTATTCCTGCTGTCTTCTGGGGTCTGCCTTGGCAGGGTGCCCTGGCTTCAGGAGCGGCAGCTGAGGTCGAACCCAGGCCCTCCGATGTGGGCTGGAAGCATCTTAGCCATGAGGCTAAATGTCCGCTCCCTTGCTGCACTGGGCAGTGTGGAAACCAGCTCAGGACACTTTGGCCGCACGTCTCCAAGTTAGTAAAGGCAGTGGTGAGACCAGCGGGGGTCTGAGTGGGGTTCCTGTCCCAGGTGGAGGGATGGCCCTCTGGGAGGCACAAAGGAGGGGGTCTGGGCCGGTCCTGCAGTAGCATGGAGGACGAGACTGGGTGGATGGGTGGGCAGGCCGCAGAGGAAGCCTGGGGAAGGTTTGGGTTCGAGTTCCCCACACGGGACCCGCCACCAGGTATCTTTCCGCCTCCCGGGATCCCACAGGACTCCGCTGCTCTAGGCCTCGGCAGCCCCAGGTGCGGCTGGAGGTCTCTTGCCCAGCCAGTTTCAGTGCCCGCTTGGAAGGGGAAGAAAGTGCTGCTGCCCCCTAGTGGGTGTGGTGCGACCCACAGGGGCAGGGGGCAGCGGGGCTCCGCGGGCCCCCTCTTCCAGGGTCACTCCCACCTCTGCTTTTCCCCCACCTCCTGGCTCGGCCGGCCTCCTCCTCCTCCTCCTCTCCGGCCCTGGGAATCCTCCTGTGAGTTAAACTCAGAGGCTCCGGAGCCCAGGGTGGACTTGCGGCTCCCTCGCGTGTCTTAACCTTTTCACGCCTCACTTTCCTCGTCTGTAGAAGGGAAGCCGTAGCAGCACTTTCTTCTTGGAGCTGTGAAGATCTAACGAGTTAATCCATATAAGAGTCACAACCAGGGCTGGCATTGTGACACATGATGGTTAAGCCACCCATTTGAGATGCTCGCATTCCATACCGGAGTGCTGGTTCCAGCCCCAGCCGTGCCTCCTCTGATCCAGCTCCCTGCCAATGCAGATAATAACCCAAGTACTCGGGTTCCTGCCACTCATGTGGAAGACCCGGATCGAGTTCCTGGCCTAGTCCTGGCTGTTCCAGGCATGTGGGGAGTGAACCAGCAGATGGAAGATCAGTCTCATTCTCCCCCCCCCCCATCACTCCGCTTTCAAATAAATAAATCAATAAATCTTGGAGCTAGAATAATTAGAACCATGTCTGGTACAGAATAAACATGTCAGTATTGGCTGCTATTTCTTCTTCTCCTGGAAGTTCAGGGCCATGGGCCAGGTCATCTTCCTGAAGATTTTTCATCAAAGGCTTTCTGGGCCGAGTGCTGAGGACAAGGGGTGAACAGGAAAACCACCCCGGAGGCCTGGAGAGAGACAGCTCCCGGCAGAGAGGGTTTCCCAGAAGGCATTGTTGCCTTGGGGCCAGGAAGGCTTAGTTAGGGGTTGACAAATGGAGGAGGGGGAGGAGGGAGAGGAAAAGGAGAAGGAGGAGGAAGGCATTCCGGAAGGAGGAAACTTGCTAAGTTCAGAGAAGGAGATGGGACCAGAAAGGTTCATGGGGCCAAAGAAGGAAGCGCCTGGGGTAGGAATCTGTTTGGGGTTGTGTGTGATGCCATCAGAAGCCTTAAGTCAGCGGAGGGGTGGGCTTGGGTTTTCTATTTGCAAGAATGATTGGCTGCTTTGGGCTAGGGAGGGCTGGTAGTCTGCTCCGAGGTGGTAGCGACAGTGATGGTGAGAAGGGGCTGTTTTTTTGGCAACCATGACTGGACCAGATGGAGCTGGGCGGGCAGCCGGGGAAGACTGGTGTGACACAGTGCCTGACTGTAGCAAACCCTAGCTCCACCATTTATCTCATGTGCCTCGGTTTTCTCGTCTGTAAAATGGATTGATGATCCGACACCCTTGGATGCCGGTCTAAGGAGTGTCCCCTGGGTGCTGGGGGTTGGAGGAGGAGGGTGGAACCGAGAGCTAAGATCATCGCAGGATCGGGTAGCCCTGTGTCCACAGCAAGTTCATTTGCTTCATGTCTCTGTAAACCGTGATCCCAAAAGTGCCTCCCTGTGCTGATAGCCTGTGGCCCTTAGCTGCCACCCATCCGTCCTGTGGGTGGAATTAGGCTCCGTATATTCTCTCTGCCCATCCAAACCTAATTTCTAACACCTGATTAGGAAAAGAAAAGGTTATCTCATAGGGCTCAGTGCCCATCCGCACCTGCCTCTCTCCTGGGCTGCAACCCCTCGGGATCGACTATTAGCTCTTAACCCTGGGCGTGCGGAGAGCTCTTGGGCTCTGAGCTCCTGTCCTTGTGGCTTCATCTCGGACTCCTGACCCTAACTCTGACCCCACGCCCCAGCTCCAGACAGCCCCACCCCTTCCCACCTGCAGGGCCCACCTCCCCCTTCCCCCCTGCTTCTCCAGGGGTTTTGCTCTTCTCCCTTCTAGATCAGGTTTCTGCATGCACACCAGCTGAGGGTCTTGTTAAAATGAGGATCTTGACCAGGCACTGGGGTGGGGGGTGTGGGACCTGACATCTGCCTCCAGCCAGTTGCCAGCGCTGCTGTAGATGGTACTCTCTGTAGCAAGACACTGCACTGGAGGGTAGGGTCTTGTTTTACACCTTGTACCTGCCCCCTCGAAGGGTCCAGGGGCAGGAGACAGCTGTGTAGGGGGGGCTCCAGACTCAAGTCTGTGAGATTGGAATTGTATCACAGCCAAGAGGCTGGGTGTTCCTAGTTTAAGCTCCGGTTTGGCCATTTTTAGCTGTAGGGCTTGGGTCATCATTTAACTTCTACATCTTATCTATAAAAGGTCGGGCAGAGGTACCTAACCCAAAGAATTGTGAGCATTAAAACAAGAACATGGATAAAAAGAACGTAGCACAACTACTCAATAACCAGTAGAGGTGTTTTTTTTTTGTTCCATTTTTTATTTGAAAGGCAGAGAGAGAGAGAGAGAGAGAGAACTTTCATCCACTGGTTCATTCCCCAAATGCCCACAACATCCAGGGCTGCACCAGACTGCAGCCAGGAGCTCAGAACTCCATCTGGGTTTCACATGTGGTGGCAGGAAACCAAGAGCTCAAGCCATCATCTGCTGCTTCCCGGGGTGCGCATTAGCAGGAAGCTGCTTCAGAAGTGCCAGGACTCAAACCCGCACTCCGGTACGGGATGCCCCCAGCAGCAGCCTAACCATTGTGCCAGAACACCTGCCCTGCAGTTGTCATTATTAATTAGAAAAGTAACGGCTGAGGAGGCAGCCGAGATGTTTGCCCTTGTTAAAAAATATTTAATCGGGATGACAAAAATCCCTAACCTCCAACACCTGCTTATGTTATCCCACTACATTGTATCTCTATAGAGCCCCGTTGTTACAGTGCAAATACCATTCTTTTCCATCTAACAGTTGTAAAATTTTAGACCTACGAGGGCCCTCTTGTCTGGTATTTGCTAAGTTTCAATCACCTGCGTTACTCAGATGTTGTTCTCACCTTATTTACTTACTCATGGTCTTGTTTAAATAGATGGACATTGTTTTGTTAAATAAATTTGCCTGTCTTTAACCAATGATATTGATGAGCTTGTGGGTTTCATGTAACTTCTTACTTTCCTTACATACCTGAGAACAGATACATAATAAGAAGGTAAAAACCTGCGCACAGCCACCCAGAACCCTCTGGTGTCTGCTGGTGTCGTGCCGGGGAATTCTGATGCCCCCTAGCCTGACTCAGGACCGCCACTGAGGCAGAGAGAGGGAGGGACTCACTCCAGTCTTCATGAGCTGGGTCCAGCATGTTCCACCGCCCCCCCAAGATTTAATTAATTTATTTGAAAGAGCAACAGAAAAGGAAAAACAGAGAGAGAGAGAGAGAGGTCTTCCATCCACTGGTTCATTCCCCAAATGGCCACAATGGCCAGAGCCCAGCCAGGCCAAAGCCAGGAGCCTGGACCTCCATCCGGGGACTGAAACCAGCAATCCAACACGCATCCCAGGCAGCGGCTTAACCGGTGACACCGTAGTGCGGGCCCCTGGACTCAGCCTCTTGCTAAGATTCTTCCTCAGCCATCCAAGAGCCCTCCTTCCCGGGGGCCAACCCCAGGGCTGCTTGAGTAAAGAATTCTTGTCCCTAAATCAGCGGACCCAGCACGATGCAGTCTGAGGTTGGCCATGGTCACCTTAGAGAAGGGTGCGTGGGAAAAAAACAGACCAGAAAGATGTACATAAACCGAGAAACGTTCTCTCCCACGATGGCTGGCCGGTGTGCCCAAGTCAGCCCAGCAGAAGGCAAAAGCCGGGAGATTGCAGCCTGTGCAACCCTGCATTCGGCCTGTGCCAAGCCCGCTGAGGCTGTGGGGGAGCGTCTCCATTTAAAGTAGCGAGTTGTAGCATCCCTCTGAGGCGTGGCCTGGGGGCGTGCGCTCAGCCAAGGCTGCAGCCTCCCTGCTGACAGCAGTGGTCTCCCTGCCCCCCATCAGCGGGAGATGGCGTTCCAAGACCACCCGAAGCCACGATGGTCCTGGCTCCTATAAGTGTACACATTGGGTTTCTTCTATCCATATCTCTGATAAAGTTTAATTTCTAAGTGAGGCGGATTAACAGTAACTAATACAGTAGAATGATATCCTTTAATAAAATTCATCTCAAACCTAAGATTTCTGTATTTCTGGAATCTTCCACTCCCTCTGTTCGGCCCACGGTATCGCAGGTCGCCGAAACTAGGAAGGCAAAACTGCAGATGAGGGGTCACCGCCGTCACAGTGGCCGTCCTTTGCGCCGTCTACACCAGGGCGCCTCTGGCTGCTTGCTGATTTCCCACATTGCCGTGTTTTCCAGTTTCTGAGTCGGTTCCCACAACTCGATTGCTTTCAAAACAGTAATTTATGTTGAGAGACAGAGGGCGGGCGAGCTCCCGTCTGCTGGTTCGTTCCCTAGATACGCACAACGGTAGGAGCTGGGAGCCAGGAACTTGACCCAGGCTGTCTCCCGTGGGTGGCAGGAACCCAATGAGCTGAGCCATCACCATTGCTTTCCAGGGCTTGGCACTGGCTGGAAGCTGGAGGCGGACAGAGTGTGGAACCCAGGCAGGCCGGAATGGGACTAAGCCCCAAACTGCTGCTGGCTGGGGGCAAAAGGCCTTGGAGCCTTGCTACTGGCTGCTTCCTGGCCGCCCCTGCCCCCTCTCTTAGCCTGCTTTCCTCCTCTGTGAAATGGAAATAGTGGTAATTTTTATGCAGATTGAACGCGGGCGGTGCTAACCCTATCCTGTCCTTACTAAGTGCCAGGCCCGTCATTTGGTCAACTAGGTTCTTCTTCTTCTTCTTTTTTTTTTTTTTTTTTTTTTTTTTTTTTTTTTTTTTTTTTTGACAGGCAGAGTTAGACAGTGAGAGAGAGAGAGAGAGAGAGAGAAAGAAAGGTCTTCCTTTTTCCGTTGGTTCACCCTCCAAGTGGCCGCTATGGCCAGCGTGCTGCACCGATCCGAAGCCAGGAGCCAGGTGCTTCTTCCTGGTCTCCATGCGGGTGCAGGACCCAAGCACTTGGGCCATCCTCCACTGCCCTCCCGGGCCACAGCAGAGAGCTGGACTGGAACAGGAGCAACCGGGACAGAATCCGGCGCCCCAACCGGGACTAGAACCCGGGGTGCCGGCGCTGCAGGCGGAGGATTAGCCTAGTGAGCTGCGGTGCTGGCCACCAACTAGGTTCTTTTAAGATTTATTTTTGGGGGCCGGCGCCGTGGCTCACTTGGTTAATCCTCCGCCTGTGGCACCAGCATCCCATATGGGCGCCGGGTTCTAGTTCCAGTTGCCCCTCTTCCAGTCCAGCTCTCTGCTGTGGCCCAGGAAGGCAGTGGAGGATGGCCCAAGTGCTTGGGCCCTGCACCTGCATGGGAGACCAGGAGGAAGCACGTGGCTCCTGGCTTCGGATCAGCGCAGTGCGCCGGCTGCAGCGGCTATTGGAGGGTGAACCAACAGAAGGAAGACCTCTCTGTCTCTCACTGTCTATAACTCTACCTGTCAAATTAAAAAGAAAAAGAAAAAAAAATTATTTTTGTTTATTTGAAAGGAAGAGTGTCAGAGACGGAGGGAGGTAGGGAGAAAGAGAGAGATCTTCCATCTGTTGATTCACTCCCTACATGGCCTCAGTGGCCGGGGACAGGGGGCAGACTGAAGCCAGGAGTCAGGAACTCCATCTGGGCCCCCCATGTGGATGGCAGGGGCCCAAGGGCTTGGGCCATCTTCCGCTGTTTTCCCATTGCATTAGCAGGGAGCTGGACTGGAAAACAGGGCAGCCAGGACTTGAATCTGTGCTTGGATGTGGGATGCTGGGGTCACAGGCAGCAGCCTAACGTGCTGTGCCCTGACACTGGCCTGTGAACCACGTCCTTAATTGCTTGGCCCCCATCACCATCGGTCCTGCAGGGTGACTGGCTGTTTTCTAAGGAAGCAATGCACCCCCATAAGTGTTTTAAGTACCAAATGTTTCCCTTCACCTGCTGCTTTTAAACCATTGATTTCCTTTGTCTGATTTTATCTCTACAAGCCCAGACCTCATGAAACTGGCTCACTTTCAAAAACAAATTTTTTTTTCATTTCAGGCCTCAGAATAGCATTGGGTTTTTGCCCTTTTTCTTCATAGCTTAAAAAATGACAGGTGCTTACTTTTTTTTTTCTTTTTAAAGACGTATTTATTATTTGAAAGGCACAGTTACAGAAAGGCAGAGAGAGGTCTTCCATCTGCCTGTTCACTCTGAAAATGCCTGCAATGGCTGGAGCTGGGCGGATCTGAACCCAGGAGCCCACGTGGGTGCAGGAGCCCAAGGACTTGGGCCATCTTCTACTGCTTTCCCAGGCCACGGCAGAGAGCTGGATCGGAAGTGGAGTAGCCAGGACTTGAACCGGCGCCCATATGGGATGCCAGCGCTGCTGGCGATGGCTTTACCTGCTATGCCACAAAGCGGGCCCCAGGTTCTTGCTCTTAAAAGCTGATCAGAGAGAGAGAGAGCTGGATCTGCCCTGCCCTGGCCTCTTGGGTCGGTCCTCCCTCACTGCCAGCTCCTGCTCCGCCTCTTGTCCCCGCCAGCTCTACCCATTCCCCGGGTGCTGGGTGGTGTCCAAGCTCTGAAAACCGCCCAGAGGTTAACAGCTTCTCACCACACCTCTCCAGCCTAAGCCTCAACCCGAGCTCCGGGGCGTTGTCCAGGGCTGTAGGGCCAACCAGGCCCGAAACTGATGTCACCTCCGACTTGCCCCTCCCACCGTCCTCCTCTTGGCCACCGGCAACACTGCCTTTGCGGCTGCTAAGCTCAGAACCCTTGGATCCCTCTGCCGCCTCTCTCTTCACCTCTCCCAGCTAGTCTGTGCGTGTCACCGCCCCCACGTTCCAGGCGCCGGCTCTGCGCTCCTCAGGGGGCTGGAGCAGCCTCCCTGGGCACCGGTGCCGCCCGCTCTCGCTCTCCGCTTTCCCTGCCTTAATCCCAGCAGTTGACTGAAGCCTTTTAAAACGTCTAATCTGCTCACCTGCCGGCTCACACCCCTCCTCCCCCCGCCATCCCCCAGTGGTTCATCTTCCCATTTATATTCAAAGGCAAAGTCCTCTTTGTGGGCTACAAGGCCTTAAAGTGAGCCAGCCACACACCCACACACACACACACACACGCGCGCGCGCGCACGCACGCAATCTGCTGTCCTCGCTTTTTCCTGCCATTTCTGGAACTCCACGGGCTGCCTGTCATGTTCTTCCGGGGAATATCCACGCAGCCTGCCCTCTCACCTCCCTTAGATCTTTGCTTATGTGACCACACCAGCAAGCTGTCCTGAAACCGCGTCCAGTCTTCAGCACCCCCCCCCAACTCGCCTTATCCATTCTTCCTGAAAGCAGGAACTTCTCTTTTCCTGCAACCCAGCACATCGCACACTCCCAGTAGCTGATGAATTAATAAAAATAGCTGTGCACGAAACGTGTTCTCGCTCGGTGGGCACACCCGCCCCCAGACCCCCGCCGCTTTTCCTGTTCACAGACTGGGAACTGAGGCTCAGCGGCTGCCGGCTCCGGGGCCTCTCGGTCAGGGCTGACCTGTCGCCCTCCCCTCTCCCCGCAGGTCCCGAGCGAGGCGCCAGCGCCACCGGCCGACCCGGCGCGCCCCCACGCGTGCCCGGACTGCGGCCGCGCCTTTGCGCGCCGCTCCACGCTGGCCAAGCACGCACGCACGCACACGGGCGAGCGGCCGTTCGCGTGCACCGAGTGCGGCCGGCGCTTCTCGCAGAAGTCGGCGCTGACCAAACACGGCCGCACGCACACGGGCGAGCGGCCCTACGAGTGCCCCGAGTGCGACAAGCGCTTCTCGGCCGCCTCGAACCTCCGGCAGCACCGGCGGCGCCACACGGGCGAGAAGCCGTACGCGTGCGCGCACTGCGGCCGCCGCTTCGCGCAGAGCTCCAACTACGCCCAGCACCTGCGCGTGCACACGGGCGAGAAGCCGTACGCGTGCCCGGACTGCGGGCGCGCCTTCGGCGGCAGCTCGTGCCTGGCGCGCCACCGACGCACGCACACGGGCGAGCGGCCGTACGCCTGCGCCGACTGCGGCACGCGCTTCGCGCAGAGCTCGGCGCTGGCCAAGCACCGGCTCGTGCACACGGGCGAGAAGCCGCACCGCTGCTCCGTCTGCGGCCGCCGCTTCGGCCACCGCTCCAACCTGGCGGAGCACGCGCGCACGCACACGGGCGAGCGGCCCTACCCGTGCGCGGAGTGCGGCCGCCGCTTCCGTCTCAGCTCGCACTTCATCCGCCACCGCCGCGCGCACATGCGGCGCCGCCTCTACATCTGCGCCGGCTGTGGCCGGGACTTCAAGCTACCGGCCGGCGCCACAGCAGCCACTGCCACCGAGCGCTGCCCCGAGTGCGAGGGCAGCTGAGCCGCCGGGCCCGGGGAGGCGCACGCTGGGACCTGCCCTGGGTGCACTAACCTTGGTGCTCGGGTCTGGGGAGAGGCGGGACGGCGGGCCTGGCTGCCCTGGGACCGGAGACAGGGCGGCTCCCCTGCTGGGGTCCCTGGAAACCGTGCCCGGTCCCCCTCGCGACATTCCTTCGGCCCGTGTTAGTGAATAAAGTGTTCTATCTGCACCCCACCCGTGCCTGTGAGTGAGGTGCGCGAGGGAGAGGAGGAAGGCTGGGGTAGCCTTTGAACCCAGGGGACAACTGAACTGTGCGGGGGCCTGAAGTCGCCAATCTGAGGGTCCCACGAGCACAGCGCATCCGAGCAAGGTGTGGCCGGGTGCAGCCCCGTGGAGTGGAGCAGCAGCCTCCTAGCCCTATGGCAAAGGTTTAAAACGCGGGACATCCCGATGCAGACTCAGCCGGGGAGGGGCGGGGCGACTGCAGTGGTGTTGCCCGGAGCTGTTGGATGGGAGGGGTCTCCAAATGCCGCCTTTGCAGCAGAGATGATGTGGAAGGAGGCCTCACCCACCCTGGGGCGGGACGTGCCAACACAGATGGGCTCTGAGGATGAACCTGACATCGTGGGCATTAGAGGGAGGCGGGCCTGACTTGGTGTCTCGGCTTGGTTGGCCGCGGGTCACTGCCACGGAGAGGAAGGTATGGGATGAGACGCTGGACGGAAGCGTTACGTGAGGCCGTGGTTCTGTCCCGAGCTGGACATGCTGAGTGTGAGCTTGGTGTGCAGGGATCCAGGAGGCGATGGCTTAAGAGATGGCATCAGGGTGGGAGCCTGACCGAAGCACCAGAGGGAGGAAGCAGGGAGTGAGCCACGGGATGTCTGAGCATGGGGGATGCGGGAAGAGGGGTGGGGTTGGTGTGAACGCCAGCCCGGGGTGGATGAAGGAGTAAGTGTGGACGTCACCTCCAGGAGGCCCCGGCCCTTGCGGGAGGGCACAGCTGGTGGCTGAGGGTCTGCTGGTTTTGTCAAGGGAAGACTCGGGCAGTGCCCCACGCGTGGGGGAGGCAGGCCGCTGGGATCTCGCCGATGTCAGGTCCCGCACATCACACACAAGGCTAGCTCTAGGTGCGGAGGAACACCTAGAAATGGGCGGGCCTCACTTTTCCCAGGGAGAGGCGGCCCTGCTCTGACTCGCAGGGCCCCTGACAAGTCTCCAGTTGAAAGTATCTGCCAACGTCGCAGGGCCCTCCTCCGGGCCTGGCGCCCCATCTTAGACACACCAGTAGCTCACCACCTTACACCCCCATCGGGCGGGCACTGGGATTTCATCTTATGGCTGAAGACCCCCACGGCACAAAGATGACATCACTGGTGACCGCCACCTGGCCCGTAAGGACCCCAGATGGCCTGGCTCCAGGACCTGGGCTCTTAACCCCCAGGGCTCACGTCTCCTTCTCAGGCCCGGCGGGGCTGCCTGGGCCCAGGATCCCTGCGTAACCACCGGGGAATGGGGTTCAGGGGCGCCTCTGCGCACGGTCCTCCCCGCCAGCCAGCAAGAACCTGGAACTCGTGACCCAGAACTTTTATTGGGGCAGAAGACACCAGGAAGCCATCTCCCGGCTGCTCCTGGGAGGCAGACTTCCGGAAGCGGGGCCCTCGACCCCGGATCTGTTAGGACAGGACCAGGAGTGCCAGGGCCGGGCCGCCCGCTGCTCTTCGGATGCCAGGCTGAGCTGCCAGTCCCGAGGCCGCGTTCCTAGGTGGGGCCCTGGCCCGGGGACTCACAGGCAAGCGGTGCAGCCCCTGTGGCCTGGTCTTCCGAGCCGGCCCCTCGGCCAAAGTCCGTGTACTTCCGGGCGGAGCCGCGGGCCAGGTGCACTGGGTAGCGTCGCCGGTTGGTGTCCATTTTGGAGAGCACCGCTTGGGGCAGGTCCACGCGGCAGCGGGCTGCCAGCGCCACGAGGTAGATGAGGACGTCGCTGAGCTCCTCCTGCAGGGCGGCCCGCTCCCGGGCGGGCCAGGCTTGGGGGCCCGGCTCCTCGTCCGGCTTCCACTGGCTGGGGCGGCAGAACACACACATGTGCACAAACACACATACACACATGCCAGCTAGGACAAGGGCTCGGCCTCCCTCAGGAGCACCCCAGTCCTTGCAGCAAAGAACTCCCACACTCCTCCCCCTCCCCCAAATTCCTCCAAGGACAACGCAGCCCTCTGGGTCCTGGGAAATACTGGGTGGGAAAGAGACCCCAAGGGCAGTGCCCAGGCCTCTGTCCCTACTGAGCCCGCAAAGTGGCCCGAGAGGACATCTTCCTGCTGATGAAGCTTTGAGGCCCAGCTCCACTCCCCCCCCACCCATGCCGCTGCTCCCCTGGCCCAAACCTCACACCCGGACCACTCCCTCGTCGCCTGCCTCACCTCCTTGCTGACATCACCTCCTCTTAACCACAGCCCTTTTTCCAAAAGTGCACGGATCACGCTTTGTCCCTTCCTTGCTACAGCCACCCCTTGTCCCAGCCGGGCTTGGGAGAAATGGGCCAGGCCCTCCACGAGCCAACCGCAGCTTCTCCCAACGTCACCACTCACCACTGTCTCTCATGCTTCTGCCTTGCACACAGGCCAGCTGGCCCAGGGCCTTTGCACGACTTTTCCCTCTACCTCGAATGCTTGCCCCTCTACTCCCCCATCCATCCCTAGATCTTGCCCCATCTTTCTTGTCACTCGGGTCTCGGCTATCAGCACCTTAGAAGTCTTCTCTTGGGGCCGGCGCTGTGGCGTAGCAGGTAAAGCACCACCTACAGTGCCGGCATCCCACAGAGTCGCCGGTTTGAGGCCGGCTGCTCCTCTTCCAATCCAGCTCTCTGCTTATGTCCTGGGAAAACAGTGGAAGGTGGCCCAAGTGCTTGGGCCCCTGCACCCGCATGGGAGACCTGGAAGAAGCTCCTGGCTCCTGGCTTCAGATCAGCTCAGCTCCAGCCATTGCAGCCATCTGGGGAGTGAACCAGCAGATGGAAGACCTCTCTCTCTCTCTGCCTCTCAAATAAATAAATCTTAAAAAAAAAAAACACAAACAAACAAACAAACAAAAAAAACCCCTTTTCTCTCATCACCTTGTGTTATTTTCCTCATGGAACCCGTCACATTCCAGGTCTTTTAAGAATCACTTCGCTTCGTGTTGTCAGTCTCCCACCACTACCATGCCTGCTTTGTCTGAGGCCGTCCCTCTTCATCCCAGAAGCCCCAGCACAGATCTGGAAGAGGGGGCCACTGGCCTCCCCCACCCCCGCAGGGACTGCCCTGGCCTGGACCTGGTCTACACTGGCGTTCTCTCGGTATGCACTTCACTCGCTAGACCCGCCCCCGTCCTCCACAGCCCTATCACTCATCCAGTAGTTATCTATCACCAGGAACAAAACAGACACAGAATCCCTGAGCTTTCTCATAATCAAAATAACAGATTCTCCCGGATTGAAGGCGCCCCTTTCCTGCCCAGGGAAACGTAGTCCGTGCCCCGCTCCCCGAACCCCGTCTCCCGTGCCACAGGCGGGTCTTCCACGGAACATCTTCCCCGCAGCCCGAGCAGCAGAGGTCAAGGCTACGGTCACCGCTCCCAGGGCAGCGCGCAGGGGCGGCTGTCACCTCCACACAGCAGCACCAGGCACACAACCCGGCAGCGAGGAGGGAAACATCAGGACCCATGGGTGTCTGATGACCCCACGAATGCCGCCTCCCTCCCCTCCCACCCCCCAAACACAGCCTCTTCCGGAAGCCCCTACTCACAAGAGCTCCGCCAGCTCCCCTACCTCCCCCACCAAGGCCAGGAGGAGGTTCCGAGGCTGGTGGAACTGGTCCCAGTCTCGCTCCGCAGCAAATTCAGCATGGAGGCGCCGACTGGAACAGGACCGGAGAGTCAGGGGGTCGGGGAGGGGAACCAGACACAGCCCCGCCCAGGTCTCCCAAGGGGGCCTGGGACCACCGCCCTGAGCAAACGATGCCCTCTTCATGGGAATGGGCGCGCCGCTGCGCAGGCCTGAGCCCCTCTAGCAAGCCCCCTTGCGTTACCGCATCCCCTGTCGCTGTGTCCACGGCCTCCCCCGCACGCACGGCCGAACCCCAGGCTCCCCCAGGAGGCAGCGCCACCGCCACGTCCCCCGTGTCACCCACGGGGCCAAACCCCGTGCCCCGGCCTCGGCTGTGCTCCGCCGCGCCCGCTCCGCGGGCCTCGCCCGGGGTCAGCCGGGGTCCCGGGCGCCGCCGCCGTTTTCCCGCCCACGTGGAGGGACCCGCCCCCATCTGCGGGAGAAAGGGCTCGACCTCCACGCTCCCAGGCGGGCGAGGGTTGCTCACATGTCCTCGAGCGTGGGCTCCGGGCTGAAGCTGAACGGGCCGGCAGCGGCAGTGCCCTCTCCCCCGGTGTCCCCACCAGCACCGGACATGCCGCCGACCCCACCGCAACCGTGACTGGGTCGAAGAACCCCGCGCCACGCTCCGAATCCGCCTCCAGGTCCCCTATCCAATCATGGACGTCCTCGGTTGCTTTCCGGGGCGGAGCCGGAAGAAAAACCAATGACATACGTGGAATTTGTTACAGCCCGCCCCTTACCCGGACTAGACCAATCGGAGGGAGCCTCAAGCGTTTTTGCCTCTACGCTTATCGCGAATTCTTCCGCCTAGGCCAAATGTCTTAAAGGGATAGGTACCAATTTGACCCGGGGTAGAGGCAGAGGGTAAAGGGTGGAGAGAGCGCAGGCGCGTCACTTCCATTTTGAGCCACTAGGTGGCGGCAAAGCGAAATGGCAGGCAGGCAGGAAGGGAGGCGGAGGGCCCGCTGGGTGGAAACACTAAGAATGAAGTTTATTCCTGGATATTCAATCTCTGAGGGCTTAGAGACATTGACAACTCACTAGGCAAGCTCGGCCATTGTTTGGATAAGATGGGAGGGAATGAACGGAGCAAGCTCGGGAAGGACTAGAACCCAAGCCTCGCAACCCAGGGCAGCTTCCTACCCCAGCTGCAACCTGTGCTTGAAAGGCGGGTGCCGATCTCCTGGGGGCAGGTTTTAGAGGGACATCTGTGCACTCTTGGTCTCAACTAGGGTTGTGAGAAAGGGTGGAACGGAACAGGACCCACTGGTTTGGGTGGTTTGCAGCTTGGTGGATGGATTGTGACTCCTTTGGAGTTGGGGACGATGAGGTTCAGGATTAAACGGGTGTGGCATCGGGAGCTTGGTTTAGGACAAAGCAAGCCGATGGTGCGTGTCAAGTTGCAGGAAGATGCAGGAGTTTTTAGTACAGAGCTCAGGGCTACAGGTTCAGATTTGGTCGTCTCAGTCTTTGAGGTTTTAGAGTTATGCAAGAGAATAATTGAAAGCAAGACATCCAACCTGTAGCAATTGAACAGAGAGGGGACCAGGGAAATTGGAGGCAAAAGGACCGAGTGTGGTGTGTATGGAAGCTTAGAGAAAGAGTTCCAGAATGCACGGCTGACTCATCTGTGTGCCGCTGGGGAGGTGAGAACACGGCAGTAAGCAGGCCGGCTATGGGAGAGAGTGAGAGAGGGGGTTCTGGGGCCGGCTTGAGGGGTCAGATAGCCCGTTCTGCCCTCTGACGCAGTGGAGACCCGGTAGACCTAGGAGTTGGCGTCGGAGCGAAGAGGATGGACGTGTTGAGTTCAAGCGGCACTAGGACAGCCAGCTGGCGTCCCGCAGGCGGTGGACCAGACGCCTGGAGGTCAAGAGCACTGGGCGACCTTGCGGGTCTGTGGACACACGCGGAGGCGCCCCAGCACCATCGCTGGCTCTCTCGCGGGAGGGCTCTGCTCAGGGGTCAGGATTTCCACGCCTTGCAGATCGCAGATCAGATGTTTCTCCAAGGCTGGCAGGATGCTCTCTGGGGGCTGCCTCGGCCCTTCCCCGCCCCCGCCCCCCAGGAGGTCCCTGGTGAAGCTTAGGGCATCTGGTAGAGTGAGGAGAGAAAGCTTCCGCTGCACACAGCACTGATCACTTCTGGGATCCAGATATGCGGGGCAAGCGGCCCACTCTGCAGGGGGCACCTGCTGGGGTCCTCTCGTTCAATCCTGTCTCTCTCTGCCGCTGGAACTTTGGACTGACCTGCTCCGAATTAGCCTGCAGAGTTAGGAAAAGGTGGCGGGGTGGGGGAGGGGGAGGGGGAGGGCTCTGCTCTCTGAGCCCTAAGTCGTCCCAGTATGATTCTAGTAACTTGGGAAATAGCAAGAGCTATGGGAGTTAGGAACCAGGAACCACGGAACCATGGAACCATGGATGAAAGCCGAAAAGAAAAAAAAAAAAATAGTCATTATAATATTGGGCTGGCGCTGTGGCATAGCGGGTAAAGCCCCTGCCTGCAATGCCGGCATCCCAGATGGATGCCGGTTCGAGTCCCGGCTGCTCCTCTTCCCATCCAGCTCTCTGCTGTGGCCTGGGAAAGCAGTAGAAGATGGCCCAAGTCCTTGGGCCCTGAACCCACGTGGGAGACCCAAAAGAAGCTCCTGGCTCCTGGCTTCGGATTGGCCCAGCTCTGGCCATTTAGGGAGTGAACCATCAGATGGAAGACTCTCTCTCTCTCTCTTCCCTCTCCCTCTCTCTCAACTCTGCCTCTCAAATAAGTTAATTAAAAAACATATCACGCAGGGATATCCAAGTTCTCTGTCCTCCAGCGCCACCCCCTGAAGACCAGGAAAACCCAGAGCAGAGGGGACAGGGTCTGGATGATCGTGCCATCTGTCTGGACTCCTCGTCCCAAGCTCCTCCCACACCTCATCCCCACATCCAGTCAATCTTTAAAAAAAAAAAAGTTCATAGGATTTATTTATTTGAAAGTCAAAGTTTCACAGAAAGAGGAGAGGCAGAGGGAGAGAGAGAGAGAGAGGCCCTCCATCCGCTCATTCGCTCTCCAAATGACCAGAACGGTCAGAGCTGAGCTAATCTGAAGCCAGGAGCCAGGAGCTTCTTCCAGATCTCCCACGTGAGTGCAGGGCCAAAGGACTTGGGCCATCTTCTACTGCTTTCCCAGGCCATAGCAGAGAGCGGGATCGGAAGTGGAGCAGCCGGGACTCGAACCAGTGCCCATACGGGATGCCGGCACTGCAGGCGGCGGCCACAGCACTGGGCCCTGGGCAATCCTCTCCACTTGTCTCAGTCACATCTCAGCCTTCTTGGCTTTCAGTGGGGCCTCGGGCCAATACATGCTTTCACGCCGGGGTGGATGGACTGGGTCGGGCGAACAGGTGCAGTTCCATGCTCTGCCCCTGCTGCTGAGCGTTTGGCCACCTTTCCCACTACGGCCCAGCAGGTCATCCCAGCGCGGCTCTTCAGGAAACCATGGGGTGGACGGGGGGCAACCACTGGAGCAGTAAGGAGCAGCAGCCCACAGCTGGGGAGGTGGTTTGAGGACGGGGCTGGGGAGTACCTGGACAGGTCAGAGGTCACAGAAGCTGTAGGTGTGAAGGGGCTTGGGCACCCACCAATGGCCTTGGGAAGATTCTTTCTCTCTCTAAGTCTTCATTTCCAAAGATCCTTCATGTGTGAATGAACCAATCTCTACTTTTTTTTTTTTTTTTTTTTTTTTTTTGGAGAGACAGAGAAAGACAGAAACCCAGGCAAACAGAGCTTCCTGCTGCCAGTTCAGCCCTCAAATGTCCACAACAGCTGAGACAGGAAGCTGGGAGCTAAAAACCTGATCTGAGCCGGCGCCGCGGCTCACTAGGCTAATCCTCCGCCTTGTGGTGCCAGCACACCAGGTTCTAGTCCTGATCAGGGCTCCGAATTCTGTCCCGGTTGCCCCTCTTCCAGGCCAGTTCTCTGCTGTGGCCCAGGAGTGCAGTGGAGGATGGCCCAAGTGCTTGGGCCCTGCACCCCATGGGAGACCAGGAAAAGTACCTGGCTCCTAGCTTCGGATCAGCGCGGTGCACCGGCCGGCCGCAGCAGCCATTGGAGGGTGAACCAACGGCAAAGGAAGACCTTTCTCTCTGTCTCTCTCTCTCTCACTGTCTACTCTGCCTGTCAAAAACAACAACAACAACAACAAAAAACACCTGATCTGGGTCTCTTATGTGGGTAGCAGGGACCCAAGGGCTTGAGCCGTCACCCGCTGTCTCCCCAGGGTGCACATTAGCAGGAAAGCTGGCATGGAGAGTGGAGCCAGGACTCGACCCCAGGCGCTCCTATCCGGGCCCCGGGCATCTCAACCGCCAGGTCGAATGCCCACCCTGGCAATACGTACTTGGCTCGTGGCTATATCTCCAGCACCTACCGCAGTCCTGTGGCCTGCAGAGTTCCATGGGCCCCGGGGGGAGCGAGAGGCAGAGGTGGTGCTATGTCGTGGACTATTTGTCCCCATGGAGGTTCCCAGGAAGTCGTCACGGTTGTTTCCTCGGGGTCTGGCACTCGATGGATCTACTAAATAATAAACCATGGGAGCAGACCTCAGGGGGACCCCCGCCCTGATGTCCCTGCCACCAGTGTGTACAGCTGCCCCCATTTTACAGACAAGGAAACTGAGGCCCAGCCTAGTAGGCGGAGTTCTCTGAGATGACCTAAAAAGGCCACCAGCACCACCTCCTACAGCTCAGTGGGGGACAGGGCTCCCCAGGGCCCCGCGCGCGGGTGTGTGCTGCGCTCACCTGGCCACACCTTCACTTTTTTTTTTTTTTTTTTTTGACAGGCAGAGTGGACAGTGAGAGAGAGAAACAGAGAGAAAGGTCTTCCTTTTGCCGTTGGTTCACCCTCCAATGGCCGTCGCGGTTGGCCAGCGCACCGCGCTGATCCGATGGCAGGAGCCAGGTACTTATCCTGGTCTCCCATGGGGTGCAGGGCCCAAGCACTTGGGCCATCCTCCACTGCCCTCCCTGGCCACAGCAGAGAGCTGGCCTGGAAGAGGGGCAACCAGGACAGAATTCGGAGCCCCGATCAGGACTAGAACCTGGTGTGCCGGCGCTGCAGGTGGAGGATTAGCCTAGTGAGCCACGGCGCCGGCCACGCCTTCACTTTTGTCTCTCTGTCCCCTCTTCCTGTGAGCTCCAGTGCCCTCTCCTTCCTTCTCCTCCTGGTTCCTAGGATCCTGTTCTAATTTCCACCCAAGCCTCCAATCTCTGTTACCTGCTACATCCATTTTGCGGCCCCGCCTCTTTCCCAGGCAGGTGTGGGTGCCTACCTTGCTCTCAAACCTTTACCTTTTCCTAGGTTAACTAGGAGGACCTAGGCCAAGGAAGCAGCCAATCATGTTCTTCCTCTTTCTTTCTGCCCACCCCATACTAGAAAATGAACCAATCAGAGAGCTGTGTTGGTGAACAAATAGATCCAAGACCCTAACCTGTACTTCCAAGATAGAAGATGACCGTTTTACCAGCCTTGCATCACTAGGAGACGCCAAGAGCCAGAAAAGTGAAAAGAAAGGGTGCTAGGGTCCCCCACTCACTCACACATTCATTCATTCATTCATTCAATATATTCTGAGCACTATGAACCAGACGCTGTTCTATGTGGGGCTACTGGAGACACCTGCCGCCCTAACTTAGGCGGCAGCAGCAGGGGACGATGATTAGGTAAGCTAATACACTCCCAAGATAAATACAGATTAGGATGAGTTGTGAAGCCAATGAACAGGGAGATGAGTTGGCAAGGAGCTGGGTGTTGGCTGGGAGGTCGCGGAAGCCCTCGCCAAGGAGTTTTTATTTGAGCTGAGACAGGGATGAGGATGGAGTTTGCAGACCGAGAGCCACAGGAGCACATGGATCTTGATTTTTAGGAGAGACTCTCCACTTAGTGCAGAGTCCCCAGATGAAGTCAGAGACCCACAATACGTGGCTACCATTAGTATATCTGAGTGTTTGCAAAAATATGTATGTTATTACTCTCCATATTTTATTTTGTTAAGTGGCCTAGGGAACTGTTGTGTTTTTAATGTTTTTTTTTTAAATGTTTCTTAAATAAAATCCCTCTTTAAAAATCAAAAGACATGACTTTGAAATAATGTACTGAAGATTTTTTTCAAGGGGCAGGCACAGCAGGTAAAGCCACCGCCTGTGATGCTGGCATCCATATGGTTAGAGTCCCAGCTGCTCTACTTCCAGTCCAGCTCCCTGCTAATGCCCCTGGGAAAGCAGAGGAAGATGCCCAAGTGCTTGAGCCCCTGCACCCACATGGGGGGCCTGGATGAAGCTCCTGGCTCCTGGCTCCTGCCTAACCCAGTTCTGACCATTGCGACCATTTGGGGAATGAACCAGTGGATGGAAAGTCAATCAATCTCTCTCTCTCTCTCTGCCTCTTCCTCTTTCTCTACAACTCTGATAAATTTTTTTTAAAAAAAGGAAATTTTTTTTTCAGAATTATTTTCAGGATTTAATCTTCTGGGGATTTCACCATTCGGGATTATGGCATCCGGGTTCCCATCCTGCCAGATTATAGCTCAAACCCAGGGACTTTAGAGACAGGCAGAGACGGGGGTCGCACATCAGCCAACACACACACTTACTGATCACCAACCAAAGAGAGGCTGTTCCAGGAAATACAAAATAACTCCCCAAGAGCTCTTGGCCCAGTGGGATGTGGAGCAGTGTAGATGCCGTGACAAGTTCTACCCTGTCTACACTGGCTGCAGGAGCGGGTCGTTGCAGAAGTGCCGTGCATGGAGAGCTACGCAGAGCTCAGCAGCGTGGGTGCTGTTAGGTCACTCCTGTAAACCACAGGAGTTCCCAACCGTGTCACATAAAGCTGCCACCTGCAGTGCTGGCATCCCATGTGGGCGCCGGTTCAAGTCCTGGCTGCTCTACTTCCAATCCAGCTCTCTGCTGTGGCCTGGGAAAGCAGTGGAAGATGGCCCAAGTGCTTGGGCCCCTGCACCCACGTGGGAGACCCTGAGGAAGGGCTCTTTGCTCCTGGCTTTGGATTGGTGCAGCTCCAGCTGTTGTGGCCAACTGGGAAGTGAACCAGAGGATGGAAGACCTCTCTCTCTCTCTCTCTCTCTCTCTCTCCTCCCTCTCTTTCTCTGCCTCTCCTCTGTGTAACTCGGACTTTCAAATAAATAATCTTTAAAAAAATTCACTATATTAGCAATTTAAGGGGCATGTGACTTACAACTTAAGATTTCAAATGCGTATTATTCTTTGATGATTTTCTTTCTTCCACCTGCTTTGTTACCTCTTTCTGGAGCTCTTCTCAAACGCTGAAGCTCCTGGCTCTACTCTATCAGACATTTTGCTATTATACATCTTTTCACCTTTTTGTTCTACTTTCTGATAACTGTAACTTGTCTCCTGAATTTTTAAAAATAGAGTTACAGACAGAGTGAGGGAGAGACAGAGAGAGGTCTTCCATCTGTTGGTTCACTCTCCAAGTGGCCACAATGGCTGGAGCTGAGCTGATCCGAAGCCAGGAGCCAGGAGCTTCTTCCAGGTCTCCCATATGGGTGCAGGGCCCAAGCACTTGGGCCATCTTCTACTGCTTTCCCAGGCCATAGCAGAGAGCTGGATTGGAAGTAGAGCAGCCAGGACTCAAACTGGCACCTTATGGGATGCCGGCACTGCAGGCAGAGGCTTAGCCTACTATGCCACAGCACCAGCCCCGCCTCTTGAATTTTAAAATGTTTTATTTTTATATTCCAGGTACATTTTTAAATCTTTTTTAAAATATTTATTTTTGAAAGTCAGAATTACAGAGAGAAGGAGAGACAGAGATCTTTCATCCACCGGTTCATTCCCCAGATGGCTACAACAGCCAGTGCTGGGCCAGGCAGAAGCCAGGAGCTCATCCAGGTCTCCCACACTGGTGACGAGGCCCCAACACTTGGCTGTCTTCAGCTGTTTTTCCCAGGCCATTAGCAGGGAGCTGGATCACAAGTGGAGCACCCGGCACTCGCGAGCCAGCATCCACTATGCCACAATGCTGGCCCTGAACTTTTCTCTTTTTAGATTTACTTTATTTTTGAAAGGCAGAGTGACAGGGAGAGTCAAAGAGAGAGAGAGCGAGCAAGCAAGCTTCCAACCTCTCATTCACTCTCCAGATGGCTGCCATGGCTGGGGGCTGGACCGGGCCTAAGCCACGAGCTAGTCACTCCATTTAAGTCCACCATGCGCGTCAGCAAGGGCTCTACCACTTGTCCAGCTTTCCCAGGTGTATGAGCAGGGAGCTGGTTCAGAAGCAGAGTGGCTGGGACTGGAATTGGCGCTTTGATATGGGCTACCGGTGTTGCAACTGGCAGCTTAATCCGCCGCACCCCAGCTCCGGGGTGCAAACGTCTGGCAACTCTTAATCGCTCCTATTAAAGGATGCAGCCCGAGGAGAGCTGAGGGGGCTTCGCAGTGTATGATGTTTCACTGGGGCACTCTAGACGTTCGTACGTATATATTCTTTTTCTGGACATGCTCATTTTCCCTGGCATATTCATGTTTCACCTGCACCAGGCAGCGGAAGGTGTCAACTCCGCAGCCAGTGGTTCGAAATAGCCAAGCTGAGGACAAGGGCTGTAGCAGTCTGATTTTTCAGGTTTTTTCCTTCCGCTTTGGGTCAGGTTCCCTCCCTGTCCTTTGCTGTGCCTGGTAGTCCTGACTTTCCCTGCTGGCTCTGCAATGGAGGGAAGGGCTGAAATGTCCACACTATCATCTTCCGCGGCTTTCCCAGGTGCGTGAGCAGGAGCTGCATTGGAAGCGGGACGGCCATTACTCAAACCAGGCCCTTAACCACTGCACCACAATGCTGGCCGCGTGCTATTTCTTTCTGGGGTGATTCTACTTATCTCTTTGAAAGCCAGGGTGACAGACTACTCCATTCACAGGCTCACCCCTTAAGTGCCCAAAACAGCTAGGGCTAGGCCAAACAACAGCCAGGAGCCCAGAGCTCCACCCAGGTCTTCCACACGGGTGGCAGGAACCCAAGTACTTGAGCCAGCATCTGCTGCCTCCCAGGCACGATAGCAGAAACTGGATCAGAAGTGCAGAGTGGCCAGGGCTGGAACCAGACATTCTGACCCGTGACGCAGATGTCCTAACCTGCTGCGTCATGACACCTGTCCCTATCTTTTGCTGTCTCCTTTCATCCTCCAATCTGTCATCTCAGAAGCAAAGAGCACACCTCAATCTGGGTGTCACAGCCCCTGGTCCAGGGTCAGGGAGACATACTCTCATACGCTCCACTTTAGAATAACCATGTCATTTTACGAGACCTTCAATTCTTCAGATTCCAAAGAACCAAACAGTAGCCACAGCAACCCTCCAATGAAGCCCCTTTATTGAACTAGAAATGACTGATCATTGATTTAATCACCAGGATTTTTTTCAGCACAAGATACAGCATCTCCAGTGACCACCTCAGCCTGGGCTCTGGGTTTGCTCTGCCTCCCCCAGTCCGTAGTGGGGTTTACAGAGAGAGGCGTCATTAACAGAGACCAAGTTAGATGGCTGCAGGCCCTCCTTTCCCAGGCGCTGGACAAGCTGCTCAATTCTTGTCCAGAGCAGGAAAGAGCCAGTACCTCCCGAAAAAAATCAACTACAGCATTTAGATTTTATCAACAGCACTGGTCCAAACTCATTTGCTTCTGACTGAAAATTGTTTTCACTTTTACATGTGTGGCATTGTTAACGATTTCACTCACGAGGCAGGAATGAACCAACCCAGCGCAAAGAAAAATCCCTCAAAGTGGAACAGCCTCACTGTGCTTTGGAAAAAGAGGAAAATAGGTTTTTTTTTTTCCTCTCCTCGTCTACCCAGGAGATGAAACCAATACCCCCCCACCCCACCCCCCTCCCAAGTTAAAACTGTTCCTTCTGGCCTTGGAATGTACACAGAGGCAGCTTTTGATGGGCTGGTTGGAACCACTATACTCAAAGCCTTCTTTGGAAATTCCTTGAGACCAACTCCTGACAACCATCCACAGTTGTAGCCAGAGGCTCTGAGTTCCCGACATCCTCTCTGCTCTCGCCTCTCATGAGCTGGGCTCGGAGGAGGCATTGGTGCTGTCAAGAGCAAGGGCAGGAGCAGAGGCAGCCGCCCCCCGAGGCAGGACCTCGATCACCCGAGGCTTGTCGATGATCCGGGCTGTCCGGTTTCCCTTTTCCACGATGCCCACGATCCACGCTTGGTGGCCTTCTCCGTACTTGGAAGATTTGATCTCGGAACAAAAGCGCGCGGCCTGTTCTCTCGGCAGACAAATCAGCAGTCCTCCTGAGGTTTCGGCCGAGGTTCCCTGAAGCAGGCCGAAGCGCCCACTGGCTTTGCTGATGGCCACCATCTTGGCAATGATAGGCAGGTTGTGAATGACAAAGGACACTTCATTTCTCTGTTGCCTGGCCAGGTTCTGAGAGTGTCCCAGAATGCCAAATCCTGTGATGTCGGTGGCTGCGTGGGCATTGAACGTGTGCATTAAGCCAGCCGCCGTCCTGTTGAGGGTCGCCATATTGAACATAGCTTCCTGGTAGGCCAGCTCCACCTCCTCCCTGCTGACCACCATCTTGATCTTATTCCATCTTTCCGGATTGTCCAGCCACTGGTGGGCGTTGACAGCGACTTGGGTTCCTAAGGGTTTGGTTAACACCAGCACGTCTCCAACCACGGCGCTGTCGGGCATGATGAATTCGCTGGGCTGACACACCACCGTGGCGACGCCTCCGATGATGATCCACGGGTTGACCACCGTCTGTCCACCGGTCACTGCGGTCCCGCCTTCCTCCGCCGCGTCCCGGAAGCCTTGGATCATGAGCGGAGTGACTTTCTCCCGCTCCTCCTCGCTCATCCCCTGGCTGACGCTTAGGAGCATGAGCATGTTGTCGCATTCGGTGATGCCCATGGCGTACAGGTCGCTCAGCACGTTGGCGCACGCTATGCGCCCCATCATGTAGGGGTCTTCCACCAAGGGGTAGAAGAAGTCCGTCGTCTGCACCAGCGACAGGCCCCCGTGTCTCAGCGGGATGACACACGAGTCCAGCCCGATCGCCAGGCTCGGCGCCGCTGCGCCTGGGCCCGTGCCGGCGTCCTGAGCCGCCTGCTCCTGGCCCCCGACCAGGCCGGGGCCGAGCGAGGGCCCCACGGGCGGCTGCGTCAGTCCCGCCAGGAGTTTGAGCAGCGTCTCCTGCGGGACTTTGCAGCCTCAGCCCTTCATGCCCGAGAAGCCCGTCAACCGCCAGCTCGGGCTCAGGCCCAGCGTCTGCGGCTCGAAGGGCCGGTAGTTCGAGAAGCCCCGGCCCAGAGACAAGACCCCCGGGCCCAAGGAGCCCTCCGCCGCCACCAGCGCCGCCATCGCCTCTCCGCCGGCGCCGGTCACCGCGGCTTCCGCCATTGCGCCGGGCGGCGCGGCACGGCGGGGAGGGGAGGGGAGCAGAGCAGAGGCTCCCTTTATTTTTCTACTCAAGCTGATAGCAAGCAACAGTCAAATATTACCCGCAGAGAGTCTCCCCGGCAAGACTCGCGCCGCCCGTCTCGCGCTTCACGCTGCCTCCCGGCCTCTTCTGAGGGAAGAGCCGCCGGCCGCCCCTATTTATAGGCCTGGTGATTGACAGCCGCCGCTGCCAATGACGATTGCGCCAGCGAAAGGCGGGCTTCCTTCACTCTGGAAGCAGGAATACGGACCCGCCCCCTCGCGGGCGAAACGGACCCGAGCGAGAGCGCAGGGCGTCACGTGCCTCGGCTCGCGCCCCGGTGCTCGCGAGTGGCCGGTGGAAGGCTGCCTCCCTGCGGGCACCTTCCTGAGTGCCAGCGAACTGGCGGACTATAGTGCAGGTGGGTCACTCGACCCAGCTCTGGACGGCCGGTGGGGGATTGTCCGAGGGTCGCCTGGCGGCACTCGGGAGCCATCGGGGTAGGAAAATCGAGATGAGAAATCAACAGATTGCAGCCTCAATGTGATGCAACGTTGACATGAATTCCGAGGAGACGAGGCCGGCCCCTGGCCCCCCACGTGAGTCGCTTTGCCCCTTCGGGTTGCACCTGACGCGTTTATCACAGGGTCTGGGTCTGGTCTGATTTGAAATTTCTCTATCTCCCTGAGTTAATATATACAAGAATCTGTGATACGCTCCGGAGGGCAGCGTGCCAGTCTGTTAAACATAACGACTGTACACAAAACCTTGGACCCAGCAATTCCAGGGCTAGGAGTTATCGCACACGTGTTCCCATCGCTGTGGGAAAAGATACTTTAGGACTGTGTGGTAGGCAAAAATCAGCACTCTGGAAACCGTTTAAATGATTATCAATTTTGATTTAAATAAGTTAGGCTCCGTGTACAAAAATACATCACCGTGTAGCGTAAAAAAATGAGAAAACATTTATTTGATCATATGGATTATAGTTACCATTCTAATAGGCTTCATTCTAAATGCTTTACATATATGAGGACTTCAGAAACTCGTGGAGGGCCAGCATTGTGGAGCAGTGTGTTCAGCCGCCAATTCTGACACCAGCATCCGCAGCTCCCTGCTCATGTGCCTGGGAGAGCAGCAGATGGCTGATGCCCCAAGTACCTGGGCCCCTGCACCCTTGTGGGAGAGCAGCCATGTGTTTCAGGATCCTGGCTTCAGCCTGGCCCAGACCTGGCTATCACAGCCATTTGGGGGAGTGAACCAGCAGATTAAAAAAAGCTGTCTGTCTCTGTCATCCTATCAAATAAATAAATCTTTAAAAAAAACTGGATTGTATTTCCCTTTAAAAATAGATAAAGGAAAGATATGACTACTTATGGAGTATAAATTGGTGTGACTATGTTGGAAAACAGTTTGGCTTTAACTAGTAAACTTGACCATGTGCAAACCCAGTGCCCAGTAATCCCTGTAAAAACAAGGCAAAGCCGTAAACTCCTGCCCATGTGCCCCAGACCAAGATCAAGATCGCTGCATTGGGCCGGCGCTGTAGCGTAATGGGTAATGCTGCCGCCTGCTGTGCCCACATCCCATACGGGCACCGGTTCCAGTCCTGGCTGCTCCACTTCCAATGCAGCTCTCTGCTGTGGCCTGGGAAAGCGGTGGAGGATGATCCCAAGTGCTTGGGCCCCTGCACCCATGTGGGAGACCTGGAAGAAGCTCCTGGCTCCTGGCTTTGGATCAGTGCAGCTCCGGCCATTGCAGTCATCTGGAGAGTGAGCCAGCAGATGGAAGTCCTCTCTCTCTCTACCGCTCTCTGTAACTCTGTCTTTCAAATAAATAAAATAAATTTTTTTTTTTTGAAAAAAGAATTAAACTGAGGTGCAGCCCTGGCACTCCAGACAGCCTTGAGCAAACTGTCCAACCTCTGGGAACTTGTGAAACGGTTCTTGGCCTGAAGATAACAATACCAAACAGGAGTGCTGTGAGAATTCAACGAAAGACTGTGTACAGTACATAGCACCACTGTTTCTGGTGGATGGTGAGCTATAAATAAATAAATCATCTGTTATAGTACTGCCAAATGTGGATGTGGGACTAGCCTTTAAATGTGTAAAACTTGTAACATTGAGTAGGTTTTTTTAAAAAAAGATTTATTTTATTTATTTGAAAGACAATTACAGAGAGAGAGAGAGGAAGAGAGAGAGATCTTCCATCCACTGGTTCACACCCCAAATGACCGGAACGGCCAAGAGCCAGTAGCTTCTTTTGGGTCTTCCATGCAGGTGCAGGGGCCCAAGGACTTGAGACATCTTCTACTGCTTTCCCAGGCCATAGCAGAGAGCTGGCCCGGGAAGAAGAGGAGCAGCCGGGACATGAACCAGCGCCCAAGTGGGATGCCGGTGCTGCAGGCTGGGGCTTTAACCCACTGTGCCACAGAGCCAACCTGGAGAAGGTTTTAAAATCCATTTACCTTTCTAAAAAAGTGATTGTGAAGAAGCAAACCTTGGAACCAACCCAAATGCCTGCTAATAAAAGAATGTGTCAATAAACTGTAGTATAATAGCACAATGGAGTATCTTTTTTTTTTTTTAGGCAGAGTTAGAAAGTGAGTGAGAGACACAGAGAGAAAGATCTTCCTTCCGTTGGTTCACCCCCGAAATGGCTGCCAAAGCCGGAGCTATGCCGATCCGAAGCCAGGGGCCAGGTGCTTCTTCCTGGTCTCCCATGCGGGTGCAGGGCCCAAGCACCTGGGCCATCCTCCACTGCCCTTCTGGGCCACAGCAGAGAGCTGGACTGGAAGAGGAGCAACCAGGACTAGAACCCAGCACCCATATAGGATGGCAGCGCCGCAGGCAGAGGATTAACCAAGTGAGCCACGGCGCGAGCCCCAGTATCTTTCTTTTTTCCAGTCTGATGCCGTGATTGTAATTACATCATTAATTTGAGGGCAAATTACATGTTAAAAGCCCAATGACTGTTTCATGTACTAATCTGAGTTCCTTCCGTTGACTGATGTTTACATGGAGGAATTCGTTGATGTCCCCTCTGTTCTCCTGCTCTTGTCTCGCCATTTCCCCCTGCATGTCTGCTGAAATAAAACTTTTCCCATCACGCTTCTGTCGCTCCCCCTCTTCATGGAGGAACGACACTAACCCTGCCTAGGCTTCACATCCGAGTCACGGCACCATTATGTCGCTCCCCCTCTTCGTGGAGGAACGACACTGAGCCCTGCCTAGGCTTCATATCCGAGTCACGGCACCATTATGTCGCTCCCCCTCTTCGTGGAGGAACGACACAGGACCCTGCGCTGTTCTTTCGTCTGCTCGGCCCTCCCCGGGTTTGCTGCTGGTTCTTCCCGGGTGGGCTACCGACCCTTCCACCTCCGTGGAAGGGCGGTTCCCCCTGGCCACTTTCCCCACTTCCGCAGGGGAGCGGCACACCGCCGGCCGGCTCTCTCGGGGGCTGCACAGGTGTTCCTTCAGCTAGATGTTCCCCTTAGATGTTCCTGGTGCATGTTGTCTCTCTCCTCCTTTATAGTCCTCTTCCGCCAATCCCAACTCTGCTACCCACACGCCGAGTACGCTGCTCTCCTCCAATCAGGAGTAGGTCCTACAGTTTATTGGTTGAACTGGAGGCAGCTGTGTAGAAGCTGTTTCTCCCTTCTCAGCGCCATATTGTGGGAGAGCAGATGCATAGAATAAGTCTTAATTCCAGTAACTTAGACTAGTCCGAGTTGCTCCCCACAGCTTCCTACAGGTCTACCAAGGGGATCTCTTACAGAATTCAACAGCCCACACACTCTTCTCTTTAAAAAAAAAAAAAATGTCCACCAGAATGCCAGAGGGTCCCTAATCACTCCAATATAACCTTTTTTTTTTTTTAAGATTTATTTATTTACTTGAAAGTCAGAGTTACACACAGAGAGAAGGAGAGGCAGAGAGAGGGAGAGGGAGAGGGAGAGAGAGAGAGAGGTCTTCCATCCACTGGTTCACTCCCCAATTGGCCGCAATGGCCAGAGCTGCGCCAATCCGAAGCCAGGAACCAGGAGCTTCTTCCAGGTCTCCCACATGGGTGCAGGGGCCCAAGGACTTGGGCCATCTTCTACTGCTTTCCCAGGCCACAGCAGAGAGCTGGATCAGAAGTGGAGCAGCCAGGACTGGAACCGATGCCCATATGGGATGCTGGCACTGCAGGTGGTGGCTTTACCTGCTACGCCACAGGGCGGGCCCCTCCAATATAACCTTAACGTAAGTATCACAAGCTACTTCTCCCTGATCTGTCTGAACACATTCAGTACCCACTGAGCACATCATTTTCTTCTAGGAAGCACAAATGTAACACAGTCACAACAATAACAGTCAGCAGCAGGTACTTTCTTAGGTTGGGGAGTAGGGAGGTGGGTGGGGAAAAAATGAAACACGGTATCTACCAGATAAGATGCAAGAATATTCAATGCTTGGGGCCAGTGCTATGGCACAATGGGTTAAAGCTGTGGCTGGTAGCGCCAGGATCCCATATGGGCGCTGGTTCGATCTTGGATGCTCCACTTCCGCTCCAGCTCTCTGCTGTGGCCTGGGAAAGCAACAGAAGATGGCCCAAGTGCTTGGGCCCCTGCACCCACCTGGGAGACCTGGAAGAAGCTCCTGGTTCCTGGCTTCGGATCGGCGCAGCTCTGGCCATTGCGGCCAATTGGGGAGTGAACCAGCGAATGGAAGACCTCTCTCTCTCTCTCTCTCTCTCTCTCTCTGTCTCTCCCCCCTGTAACTCTGTCTTTCAAATAAATAAAATAAATCTTTTTTTTTTAAAAAGAATATTCAATGTTTAAGTAAACTTAATAAGTCTTCAAATATATTAGACATGCATTAAAACATATTTCCAATAAAATCTCTCAAACAACTAAGACTGCCTGGGAATTTTTAAAATAGTAATAACAAGAGTAATTATTGCTATGTTATTAGTCCTTACCATATTGTTTTACATAATAAGGGATGTCATAGGCGCTGTATCTCTTGAAACCTTAATAAATATATAGTTTGTAGAAAAATGTGACCTTATTGAAATGTCCTTTATATTCACTGAAAAGGTAGAATAAAACCTCAGCCGAGATGGAAGCTAACAGCTCAGAAACACTAAGTTCTATACCACCTTTGGTTATTTTCCTTAATTCCAATGCTGAAAAAAAAAGTGAATTTAGGACAGTAAACATAGATACATTGTATCTGGACTGGAATCAGAGCATTATTAAGGGTATTAAGCATGTGTAGCATGTATGAGCTGTGAACTATTAACCTAAACTTAAATTGATAAACAATTTGAAAAACTACACATTTAGAAAGATATTAGTGCTAAGATGAATCTTACATTCAAAAATCATGAATTTTTACAATGCAGCTTGCAGCCCATCAGCTGAGGAGGAAACGCAGCGAAATGGATTGCAGCTCATTTATCAAAATTAGCTGAAAATTAGCACACACAGTTAAAATGGTGCAAACAAATATTCACTCTACTAACCTATGCAGTGGCTAGGCATCCAGAGCTATGATAAGTGTTCATATACAATATAATACAGACATGCAGAAAGTATAAAAATATTGTGAAATACAACTTTAATTGTTGCTAGTTAACAAGAATCCCATTGAAGTTATTTTTGGCATGGTGCCAGAGGCTCTATCAAAAGATGGGATATGAGGTATTCTTTCTTTCTTTTTAAAAATATTTATTTATTTGAAAGGCAGAGTTACAAAAAGGCAGAGAGAAAGAGAGTGAGAGAGAGGACTTCCGTGTTGGTTCACTGTCCAAATGGCTGCAATGGCCGGAGCTGTGCCGACCAAAACCAGGAGCCAGGAGCTTCTTCCAGGTCTCCCACATGGGTGCAGGGCCCCAAGGACTTGGGCCATCTTCTACTGCTTTCCCAGGCCATAGCAGAGAGCTGGATTGGAAGTGGAGCAGCCAGGACTCGAACCGGCACCCATATGGGATGCAGGCGCTGCAGGCCTGGCGTCTTCGCCTGATAGAGGTATTATTTCTTTGCAAAGTTTACAACATGTAGCACTCGGAATCTTCAAGTAACCACACAATCAAAATGCTGTTTGTTCCTGTACTCCATGGTGTTTCCAAATTGTTTGTCCAGCAGCTCGACATAACGGTGCACAATCTCTAGTGTCAAGCGCTCATTGTCTTGATTGCTACTGCACAGCAAAAATAAAAACAGCACACTTCCTATGGGCAAGTCTTAGTGCCTTCCAGTCAATAAAACTGCTTGTCCTGTACCACGAGAGGGAAGGATCAGAACAGTTTCCCGGGGATGCTTTTTCCGCTCCTTTTGGGGAGAGTGTTGTACTCTTTCTGCAGCCATAATTTCCCTGGTCGTCTGAAAAGCAGTATGAAATGCAGCATGGTGGCCGGGCCGCCGCCGTCCCCGCCCTGTGCCAGGCGAACGCAGTGGGCCCGAGGGCCGGAGCCCAGGGCAGGAGCCGGCGCGGCCAAGACAGGTGAGCGGCCGCCGCGCACCGTGGCTGCTTCCCACAATGCCCTGGAACTGGAAGTTTGCATACGCCTCCCCTGCGCCACTCCCCTCCTTGGGGTATCCTTTTAAAATTGTGTTGATTTGCTGTATTTGACAGGCAGACAGACAGACAAACCGAAGAGACCTCCCATCTGCTGGTTAACTTCCCAAATACTCAGAAGCTGGAAACTCAGCCTAAGTCCCACATGAGTGACAGGGACTCAACCGCTTGAGCTATGAGCCAATTCCTACTGGGGTATGTGTTAACAAGGAGGTGGGAGTAGAGAGCAGAGCTGGGATTCAGTTAGGGGTGCAGGTGGCTGAAGCAACCTCTTCACTGTTGTACCAATACTCTCTCCTGGAGTATTATTTACCTGATAAGATGAATTACACATATACAAAATGTAGGGGAGTGAGAACACATCCCACAAGAGGCAGAACAATACTGTGCTCAATGAGAGCTACATATGACAAGATATATTCAACAAAAAATTAATTAAAAATATAATCACCATATAATATGTTCAATGAGAGATACAAACATAAGTGATTTAAAAACTTTTTAATGGGGCTGGCACCATGGTGCAGTAGGTTAATCCTCTGCCTGGAGTACCGGCATCCCATTTGGGCACTGGTTCGAGTCCCGGCTACCCCACTTCCAATCCAGCTCTCCGCTATGGCCTGGGAAAGCAGTAGAAGATGGCCCAAGGCCTTGGGCTCTTGCACTCGCATGGAAAACCTGGAAGAAGTGCCTGGCTCCTGGCTTCAGATCAGCCCAGCTCCGGCCATTGCAGCCATTTGGGGAGTGAACCAACAGAATGAAGACTGACTCTCTCTCTCCCTCTCTCTCTCTCCCCCTCTCCCTCTCACTGTCTGTAACTTTACCTCTGAAAAAAATTTTAAAAAAATCTTAAAAAAAACCTTTTTAACTTTTTAATTTATTTATTTTCATTTTTTTTGAAGGGCAGAGAAAGAAAGATCATCTACCTTCTGTTTTCCCAGGCACCTACAGCAGCAGGGTGGGATCAAGCCAAAGCCAGCAGCCTAGATATTTTTTTTCAAGCTTTGTGTGTGAGTGTTTTTTTTTAAGTTATTCATTTATTTCGGCCGGTGATGTGGCTCACTAGGCTGATCCTCTGCCTGTGGTACCGGCACCCCGGGTTCTAGTCCTGGTAGGGGCGCCGGTTCTGTCCCGGTTGTCCCTCTTCCAGTCCAGCTCTCTGCTGTGGCCAGGGAGTGCAGTGGAGGATGGCCCAAGTGCTTGGACCCTGCACCCCATGGGAGACCAGGATAAGTACCTGGCTCCTGGCTTCAGATTGGTGCAGCGCACCAGCCATAGCAGCCATTTAGGGGGTGAACCAGCGGAAGGAAGACCTTTCTCTCTGCCTCTCTCACTGTCTAACTCTGCCTGTTAAAAAAAAAAAAATTTATTTATTTGAATGTCAGAGTTACACACAGAAAGGAGAGGCAGAAAGAGAGAGAGAGAGAGAGAGAGTCTTCCATCCACTGGTTCACTCCCCAGTTGGCTGCAACGGCTGGAGCTGGGCTGATCTGAAGCCAGGAGCCAGGAGCTTCTTCCAGGTCTCCCATGCAGGTGCAGGGGCCCAAGGACTTGGGCCATCTTCTGCTGCTTTCCCAGGCCATGGAGAGCTGGATTGGAAGTGGAACAGCTGGGACTCCCATATGGGTACTGGCACTGACCCGCTAAGCCACAGCACTGGCCCCATGGAGCCCAGATATTAACCCTGGCCTCCCATGTGGGTACCGGGACACAAACACAGACGTCATCCGTTGCCTCCCAAGGTGCCCATGAGTAGGGAGCTTGAATTGGAAGCAGAGCCAGAACTTGCACTAAGGGACTCCAATACGGGGTTCCGGTCTCATGGCAGCCTACCTGCTCTGTCAAATGCATACCCCCCACAAATTATAGCAACCGTTTTCTTTTTTTTTAATTTATTTATTTTACTTGAAAGTCACAGTTACACAGAGAGAGAAGGAGAGGCAGAGAGAGAGAGAGGGGTCTTCCATCCACTGGCTTACTCCCTAGGCAGCTGCAACGGCCAGAGCTGCACCAATCTGAAGCCAGGAGCCAGGAGCTTCTTCCAGGTCTCCCACACGGGTGCAGGGGCCCAAGCACTTGGGCCATCTTTTACTGCTTTCCCAGACCACAGCAGAGAGCTGGATGGGAAGTGGAGCAGCCGGGACTCAAACCAGCGCCCATATGGGATGCCAGCACTGCAGGCAGCGGCTTTACCTGCTATGTCACAGTGCAGGCTCCAGCAACCTTTTTCAAAGATAAGAGAATGAACCCAAACTTTGGCAAACAGCTTACTTCTGGAAGGGGTGGGGCACTAGGAAAACTTCTGGGCTAAATTTGGTCCCCTGGGCTGTGGCAGGGACTTAACGTGTTCATGAAACCACGTCTGTGTTTTCCCACACTCTTTTTGTAAGTCATCTCTGTTTCAACATTCTTCAAAAAGGAAGCAGAGACTATTTCAGAATGTAAAGAAAAGATGAAGTAGGGAAGAAAACAAGCAGATGTGGAAGCAAATGACCTTTGGACTTGGACTTCTGCATTGCCGGCCGAGCAATCAACCTGCGATCTTGAAGTGATACAATCTGTCTGCAATCCGTCAGTTTCCAGCCTCTGTAAAAGGAAGCTTTGGACCGGTGCAAGGGGCATGGACGCCTGAGCCGTGAAAGCAGTCAGCCTATCATCCAAGTGCAGGATCCTCACCACACAGGGGCAAAAGGAAAACCCCCTGGGACACCTCTGACTGCCTCGCCTGGGTTAAACAGTGACTAAGGTGCTTGGTGCTGCAGTGACTCTCTCTGGGCGGGGACTTTGACCTCTCCCGGGCTAGCATCAGATGTTTGGTGCTTCCCCAACCCCTGTGGGAGGTGGCTACTTTGTTTTGCGCGTCTTTGCTGCCCTTGAACTTGGTAACACGTCTTGCGTGAATAAATCATGGGACAATCTGCTGAGCCAGGCAAGGTGCTGGGCGTCTCACAGAGATTCCTGTCCCTTGAACCTCAGCGCCGGGGCCAGGAAATTGGCATAATCTCTGTCTTACAGAGGAGGAATGTTGAGGCCCCTGGGAGCTGTAGGGTGTGGCCGAGGTCCCAGAATACAGACCTGCAGCCTGCTGCTCCCTCTCGCCTGGGAGATCCCGGAGAACAAATCACCCCCACCAGGCGCCTCCTATGGAGGGGACATGGCCACAGGGGAGCACTGGTCCCCTTGGGACCACGCACAGAAAGGCAGGAGTTTGCCTTGACCGGTGACCAACCTGCTAGGTTTCAAAGGACAAGTTCATGTGCCTTGGGGTAGGTGATCCATGCAGGCCTCCCAAACGGGGGCGGGGTGGGGAGGGGCTTGTGATGACCACCTGTCCCGTGAGCATGCAAATGCATCCTTTTAATATTTTCTCTGGTTTCCCACCAGGGGATCTGTTGGAACTTCATTCATCACTGGGGACAATGCACAGGGCTCAAGGATGGCAAAGGTGACAAAAATACGGAAGAGTTGTCAGGGATTGGTTAAGGCGCTCAGTTGCCTGGTCCCCCCCACCCCCACCCCCGGCCCTGGCTCCTGACTCCAGCTTCCTGCGAATGCCACATCCAAGGAAGAGGTCATTGTGATAGCTCCAGTAACTGGGCTCCTGCCATCCCCCTAGACACCTACACTGAGCTCCCAACTTCCGGCTTTGGCCCCTGGGTGGCCACGGTAGGCATTTGAGGAGTGAGGCAACTCACCTGAGTTCTTTGGCTTTCTTTTTTCTTTCTTCCTCCTCCTTATTCTTTTTTTAAAGATTGATTTTATTTATTTGAAAGGCAGAGCTACAGAGAGGCAGAGGCAGAGAGACAGAGAGGTCTTCCATCTGTTGGTTCATTCCCCCAACTGGCCGAAACGGCCGGAGCTGAGCCATTCTGAAGCCAGAACCAGGAGCCTCCTCCGGGTCTCCCACGTGGGTACAGGGGCCCAAGGACTTGGGCCATCTTCTACTGCTTTCCCAGGCCATATGAGGGAGCTGGATCAGAAGTGGAGTAGCTGTGATGTGAACCAGCGTCCATATGGGATGTCAGCACTGCAGGTAGCGGCTTTTACCTGCTACGCCACCATATAGTTTTTTTTTTTTAAAGAATTATTTTATTTATTTGAAAGATAAAATTACAAAGAGAGGTAGAGCCAGAGAGAGAGAGAGGTCTTCCATTCTGCTGGTTCACTCCCCAAAAGATCACAACAACCAGAGCTGAGCTGATTCAAAGCCAGGAGCCAGGAGCTTCTTCCAGGTCTCCCACATGGGCACAGGAGCCCAAGGACTTGGGCCATATTCTACTGCCTTTCCAGGCCATAGCAGTGGGATTTGAACTGATGCCCATATGGGATTCCGGCTCTGCAGGCTGGGGCTTTAACCCACTGCGCCACAGCACCGGTCCCAAACTGTATAGAGAGAAGGAGAAGCAGAGAGAGAGAGAGAGAGAGAGAGAGGTCTTCCATTCGCTGGTTCACTCCCCAGTTAGCCACAACGGCCAGAGCTGTGCCGATCCGAAGCCAGGAGCCAGGTCTTCCAGGTCTCCCACGTGGGTGCAGGGGCCCAAGGACTTGGGCCATCTTCTACTGCTTTCCCAGACCATAGCAGAGAGCTGGATCGGAAGCAGACGCCCATATGGGATGCCTGCACTGCAGGCTGGGGCTTTAACCCGTTGCGCCACAGCGCCGGCCCCAAACAGTATGGTTTTAATTACTTACAAAATCATTCTGTTGTCATTGTAAAAAAGTAGCAAAATACGAGAGTGCATGAAAAAGTATGCTGAAAAGTGCAATTAGAAGACACATTTATTTCGGTGCAAAAAAAAAGAAATCTAGGCATAGTCTTTTCATAATAGGCAGTTCCACAAACTTGGTGATGACCTCTGAACAGCTTAGTGGAAAACAGGGGTGTTGAAAGAACTTGAAATCCCACTCTCATCACCTTAGCAGATCGCATTTTATCTACATGCAGGGCCACTACTTCTCACTGAACGCCAGGGGGCGCACTGCCTCCTCCACGCTTTGGGTATGGATGGGCACTTCTTCAAAAGGAAAATGGTATTCATTCTTTCTTTAAAAATGTATCGATTTATTTGAAAGGCAGAGAGAGAGAGAGAGAGAGAGAGAGAATCTTCCATTTGCTGGTTCACTCCCCAAATGTCCACAACAGCCAAGTGTGGGCCGGATGGCTGGATGGGAAGCAGAGCACCAGGACTGGAAGCAGGCACTCCAATGTGGAACGTGGCTGTCCCAAGCAGTAGTTGAACCTGCTGTGCCACACCACCAGCCGCCACCCCATTTATTCCTACAGGCTGAGTGCCTCTTAATTGAAATGTGAGCAGCAGAAATATTTCAGGTTTTTTGGAAGGAATATTTGCATATATATAATGATATATCTTGGGGACTGGACTATTTTTTATACATAATCAATACATAAAGCCTAAAAGTACTTTCCTTTAATACTTTTAATAATTGTATGCTTCATTGAGTAGAATTTTCCGTAGCATTACATCAGTACTCAAAAAGTTTCTGATTTTGGGGGAAGTGCATTTGGTGCAGCTATTAAGATACCTCCGGGGGGCCGGCGCCGTGGCTCATCCTCCGCCTTGCGGCGCCAGCACACCGGATTCTAGTCCCGGTTGGGGCACCGGATTCTGTCCCGGTTGCCCCTCTTCCAGGCCAGCCCTCTGCTGTGGCCTGGGAGTGCAGTGGAGGATGGCCCAAGTCCTTGGGCCCTGCACCCCATGGGAGACCAGGAGAAGTACCTGGCTCCTGCCATCGGATCAGTGTGGTGCGCCGGCCGCAGCGCGCCGGCCGTGGTGGCCATTGGAGGGTGAACCAACGGCAAAAGGAAGACCTTTCTCTCTGTCTCTCTCTCTCACTGTCCACTCTGCCTGTCAAAAATTTAAAAAAAAAAAAAAAAAAAAAAAAAAAAAAGGTGCCTCCGGGGACAAAAGCCCTGGCATTCCAGCTTGGCCTCCGATCCAGCTCCCGGCTCATGCGCACCCTGGGAGGCAGCAGGCGATGGTTCAAGTCCTTGGGTCCCTGCTGCCCACGTGGGAGATCCAAATGGAGTTCCAGGCTCCTGGCTATGGCCTGGCCCAGCCCCCGCCTGTTGTGGGCATTTGAGGAGTGAACCAGCAAATAGTAGATTTCTGTCTCTCTGCCTTTTAACAAATAAATAATTTTTGTAAACTTTTTTTTTAAATTTTGGAGCATTTCAGATTTTGGATTTTCCCATTAGGGATGTGCAACTTGTAGTAAGAACTGAAATTGTAGTAAGAACTAAAATAATGGCTACAGTTTGCCTGGCATCTTAGAGGTGGCCACCCTCCCACCACCACCACCGCACCACTGCACCAGACCCTGGAGAACACAGCTGACCAGAATCCTGTCCGCATACAGCAGGAGATAACATCAGTCTGTGTTAGCAAGGGACAGATACTGGGGGGGGGGGGGGGTGATGAAGTCCCAAGGGAGACTTGGGATGTGTATGAGAGGTGACGGTGGCCAGGGAAGGCCTCGATGAGATGTCTTTGAAGTAAAACCTTGAATGAAATGAGGAAAAGCAAGCAGCCATCTGGGGAAGTGTGTTTTCAGCAAAGGGAGTGGCAAGTGCAAAGGCCCTGAGGCAGGAGTGTACTTGGATGTTCCGGAAGCAACAAGGAGGCCAAGGTGACAAGTGTGTAGTGAGTTGTGGGAAGGGGGTCAGACAGAGAGGGGGCAGGGGGAGGGGGAGGTGGCCTGTGAGACAAGGCCTCAGAAGTCACTGTAGGAATGGCACAATCTGCCTTTGTTGTATCTAATCTGCAGCCCGACTCTGGAGGTGTAGAACTTCTAAACGCTTCCAAAGACACCAGTTTTGAGCCCCTGGCACTCTGGTCCGGCACCCAGGTGAGTGTCCCTGACCTGAGTCCCGCATTGCCTGAGTCCCCAACCCTCTGGGACCCCCAGCAACAGAGACCTGACAACTGACACCTACTCCACCCTCCAGTGACAGCCGGAACCCTTCAGCTTGGTATCTGGGGCCAATGTGAGAAACCCTGGTGAGCTGCCTCTTGCTGTAAGAACAAGAGGATGCCACAAAGAGAGACTCGGAGCCATGGCACATGGAGAACTCGGGGGACGGAGGCCAGAGACAAAGGCAGAGAAGGCTAGGGTGCCTGGAGGAAGAGGGAGTCAGGGCAAATCTGGGGTGTGCATGGAGTGTGGGGGAATGGTTGTGCAAAGGCCCTGCGCTGGAGCAACCCTGATGTGTCTGCAGCCCAGAAAATGGCCCAGTGTGGCTGGTGATGGGGGAGGGAGATGAACAGGAGGGGACCACAGCCGGAAGGCGCGCAGCCTTGTGGGCCACTGGAAGACTCTTGGCTCGCATTCTGGGGATGATGGGAGAGTTTAGGCCGGGGCAGTGACATCATCGTGGAAGCAGAGAGACGAGGAGCAGGCCTCTGCCTCGCAGAGAGAGAGAGGCTGGCGACAGATGCTCAGGCTCCCGGACATCCGGGAACTCGCACCAACAGGCTTGGCGGAAGCCCAGCCGGAAGCTCCGAGGGCTCATGGGAAGCATTTGCGGACCGGTGAGTTTGGTTCTACAAGATGGCGTCATTTCCGGTCACTCTCCGTGAAACAAGGAGGCGCCCACGGGAAAGACAGGACCCGGGGGGCCACAGTCCCGGCCCGGGGAGGAGAAGCCCCAGGCGAGCAGCCTGCCCATCTTTAAGGCCGTGTGTCCTCCGCAGTGGGCCGGCTTTGTGACGTAACCATGGCCACTGGCCAGCCGCAGCACCTGTGAATACCGGAAGTTCCCCGGGAACTTTCTTTAAAAATAACTCACATAAAATAAATAGATACATAAAAGAACTTCCGGGCCGGTGCTGTGACATAGTGGGTGGGGCCGCCGCCTGCAGTACCGGCGTCCCTTACAGGCACCGGAGGGCTGCTCCGCTTCTGATCCAGCTCCCTGCTGTGGCCTGGGAAAGCAGTAGAAGATGGCCCAAGTGCTTGGGCTCCTGCACCCATGTGGGGGACCTGGGTGATACCTGCGTGCTCCTCTCAGCTGCAACCATGCTTCCCCAGACCCTGGGAGCCCACGGCCCAGCAGGGGATCTGGTGCAAAGAACTCTTTAGAAAAGGTTGAATGGATAAGAGAAAAGAGCATCTCCACCCCCCCCCCCCACGTTGTCTCTTGATTTTCAAATATGTAAATAAATCTTTTCAATTTTATTTTAAAGATGCATCCATTCATTTGAAAGGCAGTTACAGAGAGAGAAACAGAAATCTTCTATCTGCTGGCTCACTCCCCAAAAGGCCACAATGGCTGGGGCTAGGCCAGGCCAAAGCCAGGAGTTAGGGATCTCCTCCGCCACCCCGGGTCTCCCACATGGGTGCAGGGGCCCAAGCACTTGGGCCATCTTCCACTGCTTTCCCAGGCCATTAGCAGGGAGCTGCATTGGAAGTGGAGCAGCCGGGACTCAAACCAGCACCTATATAGGATGCCAGCATTGCAGACTGCGGCCCAACCTGCCATGCCACATCGGTAGCCCCAGTAAATCATTTTTTAAATGAGAAAGCAGTGGCTGGCGCTGTGGTGTAGCAAGTAAAGCCACTGCCTGCAGTGCCAGCATCCTATATGGGTGCCAGTTCGAGTCCTGGCTGCTCCACTTCTGATCCAGCTCCCTGCTATGGCTTGGGAAAACAGTGGAAGATGGCCCAAGTCCTTGGGCCCCTGCACCTGTGTGGGAGACCCAGATGAAGTTCCTGGCTCCTGGCTTTGGATTGGTGCAGCTCTGGCTGGTGTGGCCATCTGAGGAGTGAGCCAGTGGATGGAAGAGAAGACCTCTCTCTCTCTCTCTCTCTCTCTCTCTCTCTGTGTGTGTGTGTGTGTGTGTGTAACTCTGACTTTCAGGTAAAATTAAAAATAAATAAATAAATAAATGAGGAAGCAGCATTGCGGTACAACTTGTTAAGCTGCTGCCAGCATCCCATATCAGGGCTCTGGTTCAAGTTCCAGCTACTCTGCTTCCAATCCAGCTCCCTGCTAGGAACCTGAGAAAGCAGCAACAGATGGCCCAAGCGCTTGGGTCCCTGCACCCATGTGGGAGACTCCAGATGGAGCTCCTGGCTCCTGGGTTCCATTGCAGTCATTTTGGGAGTGAACCAGCAGATGGAAATCTTTCTCTCCCTCTCCATTGCTCTGCCTTAAAAAAATAAAAAAGTAAAGCACCTTATGAACATCTTTTTTAAAAGATTTATTTATTTGAAAGAGTTACAAAGAGAGAGAAGGAGAGGCGGGGGGGGGGGGGGGTCTTCCATTCGCTGGTTCACTCCCCAATTGGCCACAACAGCTGGAGCTGTGCCAATCTGAAGCCAGGAGCCAGGAGCTTCTTCCAGGTCTCCCATGTGGGTGCAGGGGCCCAAGGAGTTGGGCCATCTTCTACTGCTTTCCCAGGCCACAGCAGAGAGCTGGATCGGAAGTGGAGCAGCCAGGACTGGAACTGGTGCCCCTATGAGATGACGGCACTGCAGGAGGTGGCTTAACCCGCTATGCCACAGCACCAGACCCATGAACTGTTTCTGGAATTTTCCGTTTACTATTTTTGGAGTGTAGTTGACAGTGGGTTGCTGAAACCAGGGAAAGTGAAACAATGGATAAGGAGGAAGTTATTGAATTTGTTTTCTCTTCCTGTTTCAATTACAAGAAGGCCTTGAACACCCTTTCCTCATTTTAAGTCACCAGCTCTTAGGAGAGAAGTTGAAGCCGATGTGCCTCCTGCAAGTGGCTAGAGGACTGGAGATTTTATCTCCTGGGAAATATGGGTTAGAACGGGGGCGGTCCAGCCCAGAAGAGAGAAGGCTGAGGGGTGCCCCAGTCTTGCGGGCACTGCCAGGGTGCAGCAGGCACTTCTACAAGGAACAGCCAGTTCCAAGGCAGGCACGTCACAAGGAGGCGCATTTGCACGTAATAGAAGATGGCATTTATTTATTTATTTATTTATTTTAGATGTATTTTGTTTATTTGAGAGGCAGAGTTACAGAGAGAGGGAAAGAGATCTTTCATCCGCTGGTTCATTCCCCAAATGGCCACAACAGAGCTGGGCCAGGCTAAAGCCAGGAGTCAGGAGCTTCATCCAGGTCTCCCTCATGGGCACAGGGGCCTTAAGACTATGGGTCATCCTCCATTGCTCTCCCAGGTGCATTAGCTGGGAGCTGGATTGTAAGAGGAGCAGCCGGGATTCGAACCAGTACCCATATGGGATGCTGGCACTGCAGGTGGCGGCTTTACCCACTATGCCACAACACCAACCACAAATTAATTTTTTAAAAAGAATGTTCCAGGAGGATCCTCCCTCAAGGCAGATTACTGACAGAGTATCAGTTCTAGCCTACTTGAAAAGCTTTTGTTGATATTCCTTGCCTTCAAGGACCATCTTGAACAAGGATATAGAGATCATCAGTGTTACACCCTCTGAGTGAGGATGCTAACACGTCAAGAGGCACACCCCAAAGACTCAGAGTCCAGACCGGCTGATGCAAAAGCAAGAGGATTTATTCGGCGTCTGCGCAGACGGGCCTCCTGAACTCGGGAGTCCAGAGAGCGCCCCCAGCACAGAGCCACACGGTTTATATACCCGCAGCGACCAATCAAAAGCACTATAGTGTCCATGTACACAGCAGTCCAATCCGTGAGCTGATCATGTGAAAGGCATGCGTCTTCTGTCCAATCAGCTATGGGATCACATGGGAGGCATGCACACAGCAGTCCAATCCGTGAGCTGATCATGTGAAAGGCATGCGTCTTCTGTCCAATCAGCTACGGGATCACATGGGAGGCATGCACCTCGTCACCATTTTGTTGTTTACTTCTTTAGCAGTTCCTTTCCCTGCCAGCGCCATCTTGTTCACCCTGAGGGGGACGACATCTTGCTCCCTTCGTTCCCCTGGAGGGAGAGCAGCGTCCCGCTTCCCACACCGTTATCTGAGTATTAGGAGGCATACAAACTGGGTTAGGTCTTAGCACAGCCAGGCACAAGTGTCGCAGCTAGCTAAGCATAGGGCCCCTTATTTTTATAGCTGCACCTAATTTAACTTTGGGGGAAAAAGTTTAGGGCTATAATTTTTAAACTTTAATTTTACTTGGGGCAAAGGTGACTTCTTGTTTTTAATAGTGTTAGTTTAAGTCACTCCATCTTGGTTTGATTTTTAAGGTTCTTCAATCAGTAACACTCATTCACTCAACAAACATCTCTCTGTAGCTCCACCTCTCAAATAAATAAATCTTTATAAGAAACTAAACATCTACTGAGCACCTGCTCCGTTGGGGGCTTCTGTTTCATGGTGTCCTCTAATCCTGGAACTGAGGTTTGAGCCGGACACAGTTCCCATTTTGCAGATAGAGAAAGCGATACTTGGAATGTATACTGGACTTGCTTGTTGTCAACAGCCATCAAGTATCAGGGTTAGGGCAGGAACACAGATCTCCCTGGCTTCAGTGTCAAGAGTCAGCCGCTCCCAAAGTGTGGACCAGCAACCTCAGCTGCACCCAGGAACTTGACAGAAATCAAAGTTTTTGGGGAGCAGGCTTAGCTGTTCAGATGCCACGTGGGACACTCAGATTCCGTATCAGGGTCCCTGGGTTTGAGGCCTGCCTGCCTGCACTCCCCATCCCAATTTTCTGATCATGTGCACCCTGGCTAAAGCAGCTGAGTGCCTGCCACCCACATGGGGGACCCGGATTGAATTCCCAGCTCCTGCCTTCAGCTTGGCCCAGCTCTGACTGTTGCAGGTGCAAGATCTCACTCTCTCTCTGTTGCTTTGCCTTTCAAATAAATAAATACATCTGTAAAATAAAATAAATAAAAAAACCAAAGTTGTGAGGGGAGTTAGAGAACGAAGCCAGAGTTTCCCAAGACAGCTGTCAGCTGAATGAACAAGGGGTGACCAAGTGAGCATCCCGAAGCCAGTGTCCTGGCTCTCCCGAGTCCTTGCAAACTGAAGACTCCCTGCAGGTGGAACAGGCATGAAAGACACTTGGTGCCTCAGAGAATTCTTTTTCTAAATTAAATCTGATGTTGGGAGGCGGGCATGGCGGCTTAGCAGGTTGAAACCACTGCTTGCCAAGCCCACGTCCCGTAGGAGAGTGCCAATTCAAGTGCCTGGTGCTCTGCTTCCGGTCCAGCTTCCTGCTAAAGCACACCCTAGATGATGACCCCAGCACTTGGGCCCCTGCCACGTGGGAGACTCGGATGGAGTTCTGGGCTCCTGGCTTCCACCTGGTTCAGCCCAGGCTGTTGGGGACACTTGGCAAGTGAGCAGTGGATGCAAGATCTCTCTCTCTCTCTCTCTCTCTCTCTCTCTCTCTCTCTCTCTCTCCCTGTACCCACATATTGACGGTAGTTTTATTCACAGTTGCTTAAAGCTGGAAACAAGTCAAACAGCCATCAGCTGGTGCAGATGAGGCACTTCTGGTCCTTGTGGCTATGACTCAGCAATTTAAAAATACTGGGTTTGGGCCGGCGCTGTGGCACAGTAGGTTAAAGCCCTGGCCTGAAGCGCCAGCATCCTACATGGGTGCCAGTTCTAATTCCGGCTGCTCCACTTCCAATTCAGCTCTCTGATATGGCCTGGGAAAGCAGTAGAAGATGGCCCAAGTCCTTGGCCCCCTGCACCCACATGAGAGACCTGGAGGAAGCTCCTGGCTCCTGGCTTTGGATCGGCGCAGCTCCAGCTGTTGCAGCCATCTGGGTAGTGAACCAGCGGATGGAAGACCTCTCTCTCTGTCTGTCTCTACCTCTCTCTTTAACTCTGTCTTTCAAATAAATAAAATAAATATTTTAAAAATAAATAAATAAAAATACTGGATTTGTACTGTCATAGAAGAATTTTAATAATCTTACACTAAGTCAATGAAGTGAAGCACAAATGTGATGTGCTATCTTGCTCTACTTATAGAATATTCTGGAAAAACAGAACTGCAGGGACATAAAACAAATCAGTAGTCTCCAGGGAGTTGGGGTGGGTGGGAGGAAATGATCATTAAGTGGCAAAAGCAGCATTTCCGGGTGGTGGGCGTATTCTCTGTATTGATCAATCCATTGGTTGATAAATTGTATCCATTTATCAAAACCCATGAGTTAACACTTTTACGTTTTAAAATTTTTTTTGAAAATAAATTTTATTTATCTGAAAGGCAGAGTTACAGAGAGAAGGAGTGACAGAGAAAGAGACAGAGAGAAAGCTATCTCTCCTCTGCTGGTTCATACCCTAAGTAGCTGCAATGACCAAGGCTGGGCCAGGCTGAAGCCAGGACCCTGGAACTCCATCCGGGTCTCCCACGTGGGTACAGGGGTCCAAGCACTTCGGCCATATTTTTGGTGCTTTCCCAGGTGCATTAGCAGGGAGCTGGATTGGAAGCAGAGCAGCCAGGACATGAATATTCGCTCATAAGGGATGCCGGCACCCCAGGCAACATCTTAACCTGTTGCTCCACAACTACCTTTATTTTTGAATATGATATTTAAGGCTTTTATTTGTTTTGTTTATTTGAAAGAGTGACAGGGAGAGAGGGAGAGAGGGAAAGAAGGAGAGAGAGAGAGAGAGAGGGAGAGAGGGAGAGAGAGAGAGAGGGAGAGAGGGAGAGAAGGAGAGAGAGAGAGAGAGAGAGAGAGAGATTGATTCCATCAGCTAGTTCACTCCCCAAATGGCTACAACAGTTAGCCCTGGATCAGGCCAAAGCCAAGAGCCAGGAAGTCCACCTGGGTCTCCCATGTTGGTGGCAAGAACCCAAATCCTTGGGCCATCATCTACTGCCCCCCAGTTGCATTAGCAGGAAGCTGGATCAGAAACACAGGCGAAACTCAATCCCAGGCACTCCGAAATGGAACGTGGCATCCCAAGAGGCGGCTTAACCCAGTGCACCTCAATGGCTACCCTAAACTACACTCATTGAGAGGGTGATTTTTTTTGTATGTTAATAACACATCAACAAATCTGCCTTTAGAAAGAGCTCCTGGAAGGGGCCGGTGCTGTGGCGTAGCAGGTAAAGCTGCTGCCTGCAGTGCCAACATTGATATGGATGCCAGTTCAAGTCCCGGCTGCTCCACTTCCAATCCAGCTCCCTGCTAATGTATGTCCCCAAATGGCCACAACGGCCTGAGCTGGGCTGATCTGAAGCCCAGAGATTCTTCTGGGTCTCCCACATGGATGCAGGGCCCCAAGGACCTGGGCCATCCTCCACTGCTTTACCAGGAGCACTAGCAGGGAGCTGGATCAGAAGTGGAACAGCCAGGATTTGAACCGGTGCCCATGTGGCATGCCGGCATTGCAGGTGGTGGCTTTTACCTGCTACGCCACAGCCGGCCCTTAGAAGTGTTTGTTTCTAAGAACCTAGAACTCTAGCAGAAAGAGCCTCTTCACTTACCTCGGGGCAAGGCAGTCCCAGACACTCGCCGGTTTATTGAACACCTGTTATGCTCCCAATGCTGTTTGAAGTCTTGGCAAACAGCAGTGAACAAGAGCAACAAATATGGATAAAACCATGCAGTGAGGTTTACAGTCTGGAAGAGAGGGTCATCAAGGAGGTGGGAGAGTAAGGACTGGAGACAGCGGTTCAGGAGGCAGTGGGGGCTGAGGACAAGGTGACGACTGAACAGAGACCTGAAAGAGATGAGGGAATGGGCCACAAGGCTGCACTGCGATCATGAGGACAGGTGCACTGGAATGATCGGAACCAGGCCAGCAGTGTGGCAGGTGAGGGGTCACACGGAACCGCTGAGCTCTTGAGCCATCACCACTGCCGCCAGAGTCGGCTTTAAAGGAAGCTGGAAGGCCGGCGCCACGGCTCACTAGGCTAATCCTCCGCCTTGCGGCGACGGCACACCGGGTTCTAGTCCCGGTCGGGGGTGCCAGATTCTGTCCCAGTTGCCCCTCTTCCAGGCCAGCTCTCTGCTGTGGCCCGGGAGTGCAGTGGAGGATGGCCCAAGTGCTTGGGCCCTGCACCCCATGGGAGACCAGGAGAAGCACCTGGCTCCTGGCTTCGGATCAGCGCAGTGCTCCGGCCACGGCCATTGGAGGGTGAACCAATGGCAAAGGAAGACCTTTCCCTCTGTCTCTCTCTTTCTCCCTGTCCATTCTGCCTGTCAAAAAAAAAAAAAAAAAAAAAAAAAAAAAAAAAAGGAAGCTGGAGCTAGAGCTGGGAATCAAACCCAGGTACTCAAATGTGGGAATGGATGTCCTAACCACTAGGCTAAATGCCCACCCCTTGTCAGAGGTTTTAAGAGACATTCTCAGGGCCAATGTTAAGGTGCAGCACGTTAAGCCACAGCAGGTTAAGCCACAGCACCTCTTAGGGGCCAATTGGAGTCCCAGCTGCTCCACTTCCCATCCAGCTCCCAGCTAATGAACTTGGGACAGCAGGGACACATGGTCCAAGTCCTTGGGCTCCTGCCACCCATGCAGGAGTCCCAGATGAAGCTCCAGGCTCCTGACTTCAGCCTGGCCCAGGCCTGACTGTTGTGGCCACTTGGGGAGTGAACCAGAAGATGGTACACACTCTCTCTCTCTCTCTTTCTCTCTCTTGCTCCCTGCCCCTGTAACTCTGTGTGTCTCTCCCCCTCTCACTGTAACTCTGCCTTTCAAATAAATAAAATAAATCTTAAGAAAGCCCACCTACTCCTTAAAAACAAGAGAGCCATTCTTGGGTCTCTCAACATTCATTTAGCAGTACCTGAAAGGTAGAACTTTCCCCAGGGAACAGAGACTCGGGGGAGGGAGAGTTATGAGGGCAATAAACAGCCCCGGTAAGAAGCGACAGAGATCAGACCCAAGCAACAGCTAGCTCAGAAGACTGGGTCCGCAAAGAACTGATGGGCTAAGTTATGAAGGCAGCCAGTGTCTCTAAGGAAGACCGCAGCCGTGTGTGTGTGTGTGTGTGTGTGTGTATGCAGCCATGCATGCATGTGTGTGTACACGCATGCATGTGTAGGGCACAGCCTGCTTCAAGAATTCCCCATGTGTGAGTGTGCACGAGCGTGTGTGTGCACGTGTGCGTGCGTAGGAGTTCCCCGTGTGGTCCCAGCCCGTGATCTTTGCCGACACATTCTTCAGGGGAATCACCTGCTGTTTCCTGCTTGAGCCCCTGACTTTCTAGAATTTTGGAGACTGCCTGGTACCTGGTAGCTCCCTCAGCCTTGCAGTTCTCAAAGACAGAGGGAGAGAAAAAATACAGATGGTTATGACATAAATGTACGCTTTCTTCCAAAACTTGTATGTTGGAGCTTATACCCCAAGGTGAAAGTCTGAAGACACGAGGCTTTGGGCGGCGGCGGTGCATAGCGGGTAAAGCCACCACCTGCTATGGCTGCTCTGCTTCCGACCCAGCTCCCTGAAGTGGAGGATGGGGCCTGCGCTGTGGCATAGCGGTAAAGCCTCCACCTGCTTCCCGGGATGCTTGATGAGGAGGTTAGTAGAGACAGCAGGAAGCAGGCGCTATTCACGGAGATGATGTGAGGGTGGCGCTGAAGGCCTTTCCTCACAGGCCACTGCCATCACAGGCCCAGAGTGCAGGGCCCGGAGGACAGGATGGCTTCAAGGGAGGTGCCCGGGGCATCAGGGGGGCCCCAGGGCTTGCTGCCTAGGGCAGCCTCCAGTTTCTGCTCCATTCATCCCAGCAGCAAATGCACCCAGGTGTGGCTCAGGCCACCACTGCAGAGGGCATAGGCCAGACACGCTGGTAGCGTCCACGCGCTGCCGGCTCTGTGGATGCCCAGGTGGTCTGAGCTGTGGGGGCGTGGCTACCTCCAACCTAACTTGCCAAGGATGTCCTGGCCGAGAACCAGCCACAGGTGTTGGGTCCCTAGAGCGTGGAGCCGAGGCATTAAAGGGAACTCCACAAGAGCAATGCCCCGTGGAGCAGAGGGGCGGGGCTGCCCCGGGACACAGGCGGGCAGAACCACAGCTCGTAACTGCAGCCTTGGTCGGACGTGTGGCTCCTACCTGTGACCAACGCTACACAGCTGGTACCCAAGTAGGACCTCAAGGCTCAACCCTGACCTCGGTATGTCCAGAAGGTAGGCTGTAGAGTCAAAGACTATTCTAGAACCTTAAGATATAATGCAGGGCCGGTGTTGTGGTGGTGCGGGCGGGTGAAGCTGTCACTTAAGACGCGAGCATCCCTTAGCAGAGTGCCAGCTTGAGTCCTGGCTGCTCTGCTTACCAACCCAGCTCCCTGCTAATGCACCTGGGAAGGCAGAGGGGGAAAGCTTAAGTGCTTAGGTCCTTGACTTCCACATGGGAGATCCAGATGGAGTTCCAGGTGCCCGACTTCAGCCTGGCCCAGCCCTGACTATTGTAGACATTTGGGGAGTGAACCAGCAGATCAAAGATCTCTCACTCTCCCACTCTTGGTACCTCTCTGCCTTTCAAATACATACACACACACACACACGTGCATACACACATACATACCTACACACATACATACATACACACATACATACATAAATGTTTTTTTAAAAAAGATCTAATGCTGGGTCAGCACTGTGGCATAGCAGGTAAAGCCACCGCCTGCAGTGCCAGGATCCCATACGGGTGCTGGTTCGAGTCCCGGCTGCTCCACTTCTAACCTCGCCCTGCTAATGTGCCTGGGAAAGCAGTGGAAGATGGCCCTAGTTCTTGGGTCCCTGCACCAGCATGAGAAACCTGGAAGAAGCTCCTGGCTCCTGGCTTCAGATCGGCCCAGCTGTGGCCGTTGTGGCCATTTGGGGAATGAACGAGCAGATGAAAGACCTCTCTCTCTCTCTCTCTCTCACTCTCTCTGTAACTTTACCTCTCAAATAAATATATAATTTTTTTTTAAAAAAAGATCTAATGCTCACCTTGTTGGATTCTGTATTGGGTCAGGACCTGTTTCGCTTTCATTTTTCCTATTTCGCCTTTTTGAAACTGCAGCCTCTCGCCGCCTGTCCCACCGGGGTGCCCTGGAACTTGTGGGACCCCACAGGCTCCCAGCTAGAGGGCGAATTTGCCCCAGGATGCCTCACACCTTGAATCTCACCAAAGCCTGATTTGGATGGGATTCAGATGAGACTTTGGACTTGGATTTTGCAGCTGATGCCGGATGCAGGTAGGGCTTTCGAGAACATGGGGAAGGAACGAATATATTTTGTGGGAAGGACATGAGCTTGGAGAGGCCAGAGGCAGAATGCTAGGGTTTGAAGGCTTCTCTCCCTTCCAACTTCACACTGAAGCTTCAGCCCCAGCACAGTAGGGCATAGAGGTGTGGCCTGAGGAAGACGCAGGGAGTTGGCACAGGCAGAGCCCTCATCAGTCCCTGCTGGGGACCTGAACTTGGACCTCCCCTGTTCTATCCTTCACAAATGCTCTGGGCTCAGACTGTCAGAGCAGCCCAAATGGACGGAAATAGCACGGTGCACGGTGGCCTCAGAGCGTTTGCTGAAGTCCCCTAGGATAAAGCAGGAGATCAGCTCCCAAGCTCCACCCAGAGATGCAAATCACCTACCTGGGAAAACCTCATGGACCATGGAAAACGCACTCTGACTGAGGAAACACAGCAGTTACAAGGATGCTTCCTGTTTCATCCATAGTGTAATGGACAGCCCGTGGCTGTCCTGCCTGCAGCTCCCTCACAGACAGCGGTCACCCTAACTAAGAAGGGCCTGCAGCTACAGGTGCACTGTGATCCCTGCTGCTGGACTGTTGTTTCCTTACAATGTTATCTTCTATTGTTTTTTCAATACTAGCCTGAGGTTCTCAGGCTTCTTCCTTTACTCCTTTTCTGTCTGCTGTCACACTTAGGTCTGCATAAACTCTGGCTCAAGCATCAGGATTTTGAAGGTAGCCTGAGGGAACCCTTGACACTGGGGCTGCCTGGCCTGTTACTTCTGGGCTGGAAGGCTCAGGTAATCCCTCCAAGTAACTCAGCCTTGTATGGCTAACATGTAGAGGTAATTATATTTTTTTTCATAGAGAACATTTGGCTTCAGTTGTTAATGGCGATTATTTGGGGGATTTAGATTCTTAAATTTAAGGGATGGGGGCTGGCACAGTGGGTTAAATCCTGAAGCACCAGCAACCCATATGGGCACCGGTTCTAGAACCAGCTCTCTGCTATGGCCTGGGAAAGCAGTAGAAGATGGCCCAAGTCCTTGGGCCCCTGCACCTGCATGGGAGCCCCAGAAGAAGCTCCTTGCTCCTGGCTTTGGTTCGGAGCAGCTCCAGCCGTTGCAGCCATCTGGGGAGTGAACCTCTCTCTGTAACTGTCTTTCAAATAAATAAAATAAATCTTAAAAAAAAAAAATAAGGGATGGGAAAGTGGGGTGGTGTGGGTTGGGGTGGTGGGATGTGGTGGGGTGGTGTTGTGTGGGGGGTGGTGGTGTGGGGTGGGGTGGGGCAGGGCAGGGCTGGCAGATCTCAGGCTCTGTCTCTCCATCTCTGTAACTCTGCCTTTTGAATAAAATAAACAAATCTTTAAAGATAAATGAATTGGAGCATTGACATCTTGAAATAATATTCTTTTTGTAATTTCAGAACAAAACAGAATTTGCTTTGATGTAAATTAGGATTGCTCTACAGGAAATCAGAGAAATCAGTATGTATTATCTGATTTTAACGGAAATTTCTGAAAAAGACTATCTGACCTCATCTAATTGCAACAGCTGGCTGGTCGAGCTGTAGCTTCCCGGCTCTGCCTGGGAAAGATCAGCTGCCTGCAAAAGCCTCCCTGGACCCCAACCTGGGGGCCAGGGCGGGGTGGGGTGGGGCAGGGGTGGGGGCGGGGCTGGGGGCTGGACCTGACCCTTGCACCTTGCAGCTGGAGCGGGATTTTCTCATGGCTCTGGGAGAATCTGAAAGTCCTTTGTCCTTTCCCATAAGCACATACGGTTCCTCTATTCTGTTGTGTTTTTAATATTTCTCTGTGTGTTTTTAAAATGGTGATTGTATATTTTGGAATGATGAAGTGTGCATCCTCATTGTAAAAAAAAAAAAAAAAAAATCCAGACGAGGGCTGGTGCTGTGGCACAGTGGCCACCACCTGCGACACCGGGCATCCCATAAGGGCACTGGTTCAAGTCCTGGCCATGCCACTCCTGATCTAGCTCTCTGCTACAGCCTAGGAAAGCAGCGGGGCCTGGCACAAGTCCTTGGGCCCCTGCACCCACGTGGGAGGCTCCTGGCTCCTGGCTTCAGCTGGCCCAGCCCTGACCATGCAGCCATTTGGGGAGTGAACCAGTGGACAGAAGATCAGTCTCTGGCTCTCCCTCTCTCGCTCTGTAACTCTGCCTTTCTAATAAAATAAATAAATCTTTAAAAATGGTGATCATATTTTTTGAAATGGTAGAGTGTGCATCCTCATTTTAAAAAACATTCAGACAAGGTAGAAATTGTACACAGCTCATTCTGCAGACATAACCACTCCCAGAATTTTAAAAAATGTGTATAATTTCATGTATTATTATTTTTCATTAGGATATAACTTATATACCACAAAGCTTCCCATTTCAAAGTGTATAATTTAGTGGATTTTTTTTTAAAATGTATTTATCTGGAAGGCAGAGTGACAGAGATCTTCCATCCACTGGTTCAATTCCCAAATTCCTGCAACAGCGGGGCTGGGCCAGGCTGAAGCCAGGGGCCAGGACCGCCAAGGATCGCCATCTGGGTCTCCCTGGTTTCCCACATGGGTGGCAGGGACTCGGCCACCGTCTTATGTCCCCCAGGGAGCTAGATAGGGAGCAGAGAACTGGAGCTTGACCCTAAGCGCTGCATTATGGGGTGCAGGAGTCCCAAGCAGTGGCTTAGCCCGTGGCACCACAATGGCTGCCCCAGGGGCTTTGGATCTGTCCGTGAGGTTGTAAATCACCACCACTACCTGATCCAGAACATTTCATCACCCAAATGCAACCTGCACCCAAAATAGGCATCCTCCAGTCCCCGCTCTCCCGCTCCTGGCAGCCACGAATCTACTTTCTTTTTATTGTCTTCCTTCTCCTGTGTTCCCTTCTCCTTCTTCAGATTTATTCATTTATTTAAAAGGCAGAGCTAGAGAGAGAGAGAGAGAGAGAGAGAGAGAGAGAGAGAGGTCTTCCACCTGCTGGTTCACTCCCTAGATGGCCACAACAGCCGGAACTTGGTCTATGGAGCCAGGAGCCAGGAGCTTCTTCTGGGTCTCCCAGGCAGGTGCAGGGGCCCAAGCTTTTGGGCCATCTTCTACTGCTTTCCCAGGCCAGAGCAGAGAGCTGGATCAGAAGTGGAGCAGCCGGGACATGGACAGGTGCCCATTTGTGACGCTGGCATGGCAGGAGGCGGCTTAACCCGCTATGCCACAGTGCCAGCCCCAAGATTTATCCATATTATAGCATGAACAAGCACTCCTTTCTTTTTTGTTGGTGAATAATATTACTAAGTTTTGTTTATCTCTTCATTAGTTGATGATGTGTAGGTCATTTCCAGTTTGCGGTTAGAATGGGTGGCTGCTGAGCATCTGTGTATCAGGTTTTTTTCTTTTCCCAGGCTTTTTTTTTTTTTTTTTTTTTTGGACAGGAAGAGTTAGACAGTGAGAGAGAGAGACAGAGAGAAAGGTCTTCCTTCCGTTGGTTCACTCCCCAAATGGCCACAATGGCCAGAGCTGCGCCGATCTGAAGCCAGGAGCCAGGAGTTTCTTCCTGGTTGCCCATGCGGGTGCAGGGCCCAAGCACCTGGGCCATCTTCTACTGCTTTTCCAGGCCACAGCAGAGAGCTGGACTGGAAGAGGAGCAACCGGGACTAGAACCGGCACCCATATTGGATGCTGATGCCGCAGGCGGAGGATTAACCTCGTGCGCCACGGCACTGGCCCCGGGAGTGTTTTCTGCTATCCTTTGTATTTTTGTTGTTGTTGTTGCTGCTGCTGTTTGGAACCAAAATTAATGATTAAATGCTCCATTCTGCAACTTGATCCTTTCCTTTTCTGTTTTTTTTTTTTTTAAGGTTTATTATTTATTTGAAAGGCAGAGTTGAGAGAGAGAGAGAGAGAGAGAGAGAGAAAGAAAGAAAGTCAGTCTTCCATCTGCGGGTTCACTCCTCAGATGGTGGCAACTGCCACAGCTGAGCCGATCTGAAGCCAGGAGCCGGGGGCTTCTTCCAGGTCTCCCATGTGGGTGCAGGGGGCCAAGGACTTGGGCCATCTTCCACTGCTTTCCCAGGCCATAGCAGAGAGCTGGGTCAGAAGTGGAGTAGCTGCGACTTGAACCAGTGCTCCTGTGAGATGCCAGCACTGCAGGCAGCGGCTTTACCAGCTACGCCACAGTGCTGGCCCCTTCATCCTTTTCTGTAACAGCTTAGCAGGGTCATGGTTCAAAGGTCAAGAGACAGCTGCCCTGCTTTGTCCCGGCCGCGTGGCATTCCATCACCGGGTAGCAGGTTGACAAGTCCCTGTCTTCAGGTGCTGCGCTGGATGGAAGCGGGGGACGAGGAGGCAGAAGCAGCAGTCACAGGAAGGCACCGGAAACGTCTCTGACCTGCTTAGACTTCCTCTCTGAGCCATTGTGGTTTCACAACCCCGGCAAGGCACAGCCCCTCCCCCGACCCAGTGTCACCCGGCCTGGCGCTTCTGTGGGAAAGTGCCACACTAGAGGCCCCAGGACATTGTCATTTCCCTCTTCCTTCCCCTGCCTAGGCTGCCGGCAAACCCCAAGGGCCCCTGAGCCTGCCACCGGGGCCGCGGCTCCCTCCAGCCCCTGCAAGATGGAGAATTCTTGTGTCGCGGCGGTGGTGATGAGGCTGCTGCTGTCTGGGCTCTGTCTCTTTGGTAGGCAAGAGGGGAGGAGAGGGAGGGGAAGGGTGGGGAGGGAGAGGAGGCGAGGGGAGGGAGGCGAGGGGAGGGGGCGTGTGTCTGGGACCAAGGAGAGTGCAAGGCTTTGTGGAACTGGGGCACAGGAGCGGCTCCTCTAAGGGTGGGATCAGCTACAGCCAACCCGCGGATCTTGATGAGGGAAGGAAGGAGGGAGGGGACAAAAAGAGCCAGAGAGCCAGAGTCCACAGTCTAGGCAGCGGGTGGGAGACGAGACCGAGAAGGGAGACGCAAAGGCAGGTGGTGAACAAGTGCCCAGAGCTGGGAGGAGAGTGCTGGGTTCTGGCCTGCTGGTGACATTGCCTCCGCGGCGGGCTCACTCCCTCCGTCTGAGCCCGTGCAGCCACGCCAGCTGCCCTGGCATCCCAGGGTGCCCGCAGCTGCACCCAGAGGAACGCAGTGGCAGAAAAGACGGTTTGGGGGTGGGCACGTGATGCCCAGCCTCTCGGGGAGGGGGGAGAAGAGGGGATCTAAGGGTTCGGGAGAGGCCGGTTCCTTGGTTCCTGGCTGGCTGGGGAGTGGCGGAGCTTCTGGGGTGTGACAGGCAGCCAGAGAGGGCACAAGAGGGGGACATCTGAAACCCCAGGGGCTCGGTGGGGGAAGCCTGAGGCTGATCTGAGCATGAGGGCCGTGACAGGGGAGCAGTGGGTGCTGGGGAGGGAGGCGCCCCCTGCCCTGGGACATCCCCATTCTAGTCCCTGCTGGGCATCTGGCCACCGCATGCCTCTGGGGGGGCCCCTTCGGTCTGCCGCTCCCTTGCAAGTCTCTCTGCCTTCTCTTCATTCCTTTTGCTGAGAGGCCAAGAGGGAAGTGGTGTCCTGGGACCCTGGGAGGGCCAGCCTGAGCTGCAGGGAGTCCTGATTCTCCTGTTCCCCAGGCGCAAAGCTCCAAGGGGGAAGTCCAGCTAGGGGCCAGGCGTGGGCAGCCTCGGGACACACACGTGAGCCTTGGTCCATCAGCACCCATGACTATCCAGTGCATCATGGGAGGCAGAGACAGGGCCGGTGGGGGCCTCTCGGGGGCTCGTGAGGCACGCAAGGGAAGGTGCACCCTGAAGCGCCTGATGCCCCTTCACCTCCCTCAGCACCGGCCTGGAGCTACAACTTGGATGTGCACCACGTGCTAAGCTTCTCCACCCCACACGCCGGGAGGCACTTTGGGTACCGGGTCCTGCAGGTTGGAAACGGGTGAGCTGCGTCACTTCCAACATCCTTTATGTATCTATAAGCTCATTGCTCTTTCTTTTAAAAACATGATTTATGTATTTTATTTCACTTGAAAAGCAGAGTCAGAGAACTCATCAGTTGGTTCACTCCCCAGATGCCCACACAACAGTCAGGGTGGCCAGAGACTGAAGCCAGTTGCCTGGAATTCAACCCAGGTCTCCCGAGAGGGTGGCAGGGACCCAAGTACTTGAGCCGCCACCTGCTGCCATTAGCGGGGAGCTGGAAGCTGAGGCAGATCTGGAGGCAGAACCCAGCACACAGGATGTGAGCGTCCCAGCCGGCATCATAGCTGCACCAAACGCCCTGCCCTCCCCCAGACACGTTGTTTGTTCTCGAATGTCCCTCGCTATCTCTGTCCTCCGCTCCCGTTCCTAGCACACACTCCGGCCTCTCACAGGGGCCTTTTGAATCAACACCGACTGAACATCTCATGTGACCTTCTGGCCGATCATTCCCTGGGTCTTAGATTTTTCTAGATGCCAGCAGAAAGGATCCTCAGCTTCCTGGAATTCTAGCACACGGGGTTCACTTCTCTGGGGCTCAGCAGGGAAGAGACGGGGGCTGGGAGCCCCCCCCTTGAAGGGGAGCGGGCTCAGGGCTCTGGGACACGCAGCGGGAGAGCTGAACCTCTTGAGTAAGGCAGCAGTGGGTGAACAAAGACCCGGCAACTCTTTCTCACCGTGGAGATTTCTCATCAGGGTTGTCGTGGGCGCTCCGGGCGAGGGGAACAGCACAGGAAACCTCTACGAGTGCCTGCCGGGCACTGGACACTGCCTACCGGTCAGCCTGGGCGGTGAGTAGCTGGCCAAGGGAGCTGGGGCCCTGGGGTTTCAGAGGGCTCAAGGCTGGCCGCAACACACCTGATTGCCCGAGTGCCTTCTGACACCCACAGGTTCCAACTACACCTCCAAGTACTTGGGGATGACCTTGGTGACAGACCCCACAGCCGGAGGCCTTTTGGTGAGAATTTTGGGTGGTGGTGGTGGTGCGAGTGCCTGCAAAGCTGGATGCTAAGAAAGAGGGAGAGAAAAGGAAAGAATGGAAACAGATAGAAGACCTCACAGGGGGCTCAGAGGGACTCTCACTCAGGCAGTGTTTATTGAGAAATGGCTGTGAACTGGCTTATTTCTTTTTAATAAAATTTACTAATTAAAGGCAGAGTTATGGGGGTGGGGGAGGAGAGAGAGAGAGAGAGAGATCTTCCATCCACGGGTTCACTCCCCAAATGGCTGCAATGGCCACAACCAGGATGGGCTGAAGCCAGGAGCCTGGAACTCCATCTGGGTCTCCCACGCAGGTGCAGGGGTCCAGGGTCTTGGGCCATCTTCCACTGCTTTCCCAGGCCATAGCAGAGCGCAGGATTGGAAGAGGAGCAGCCGGGACTAGAACCGGCACCCATATAGGATGCCAGCGCTTCAGGCTAGGGCTTTAACCTGCTGCGCCACAGTGTCGGCCCCTGCTCGAATTCTTAATTCTGGTTATCTCACTCAGGTGAAACAAGAATTAGTGTCTACATTTTTTTTTTAAATTTGCTCTGTTTTTAAGGTTTTGTTTTAAAAGATGCATTTCATTTCTTTATTTGAGAGGTAGAGTTACAGAGACAGGGAGAGACAGAGAGAGAGGTCTTCCATCTGCTGGTTCACTCCCCAGATAGCTGGAGTTGAGCCGATCCAAAGCCAGGAGCCAGGAGCTTCTTCTGGGTCTCCCATGTGGGTACAGAGGCTCAAGGACTTGGCCATCTTCCACTGCTTTCCCAGGCCATTAGCAGGGAGTTGGATAGGGAATGCAGCAGCCAGGACTGGAGCCAGCACATGCATGGGAAGCTTAACCTACTACGCCACAGCGCCAGCCCTCTCTGATGGATTTTGAATAAAGTATTCCCTGTCAGAAAAATAAAGGAGCTGTTGTTGGCAAAAACAACAGTCATGATGAAAGAGAAGGCATTGTCTGTTCTGGGAATAATGAGTGCTGGATGTGGCTTACACGGATGCGTGCTTGGGAATGGGAGGAAACGTAGGACCGGCCCAACTGTGAGCACGATGGATGCCAAGCGCAGGAGTTGAGACCTCATCCTGCAGGCGGTGCATGGCCAGGGACCCCGCGTGTTGGTAGAACAGAGGAGTGGCTGAGAGGACGGTGTTGGGCAGACTTACCTTGCTTTGCGCGCAGGGAGTGGAGGAGGGGACAAGCCCTGGGAGGGTTCTCATCCTGGGTGATGATGAGCAAGAGACAACAACAAGAGGAAGCTGCAGCCCCTTTGCTTTCACTTCTGCAGGCTTGTGACCCTGGGCTGTCTCGGACGTGTGACCAGAACACCTATCTGAGTGGCCTGTGCTACCTCTTCCGCCAGGACCTAAGGGGTCCAGTGTTGCAAGGGCGTCCTGGATATCAGGGTAAGGGACCAGTCCTTTCTTTCTGTGTGTGTGTGTGTGTGGTGGGCGGGCAGACAACAGGTAGACACAAAGAGAGAAGGTGGACAAGACAGCTCCCCTCTGCTACTTCACTCCTCAAATGCCTGCAACTCCAGGACTGGGCGAGGCTGAGGGCTGAAGCCAGGAGCCAGGAATTCCACTCATGTCTCCCATGTGGGTGGCAGGGACCCAACTCCTTGAGCCGCTGTCTGCTGCCTCCCAGGGTCTACGTCAGCAGGAAGCTGTGAACTGGGAGCAGAGCTGCAAACCGAGTGCAGGCACTCCGATGAGGGACGCGGGTGTCTTAACCATGAGGCCAAGTGCCCACCCCGACTGGCCCCAGTTTTAGCAGTAAAATCCCATCCGGGGGCTGCCTTTCCGTGGGTGGACCGGACCCTGAAAACTCTCACAGGTCCTTCCGTGTGCCTCTGCAGAGTGCATAAAGGGCAACGTGGACCTGGTGTTTCTGTTCGATGGCTCGGGCAGTTTGCAGCAGAACGAATTTCAGAAGATTCTGGAGTTCATGAAGGACGTGATGAAGAAGCTTGGCAACTCCTCCTACCAGGTGAGCGTGGGCGGGAGTCTCGGCGCAGGCGAGAACTGAGATGAGCCAGGAAAGGACGCTGAGTGTGAGGTGTCTCTAGAACCTGGCGCGTGCCTGTAAATGGGCAAGGTCCAGGGAGGAGGGAAAGCTTCTGGGAGTCTCCTTAGTTTTCATTTCAGCTTCTTTTTGTGCCTTTGCTTCCCCCGTCTCTGTCTTGCCGTCTCTATGAACTGGGTTTCTGGGCTTCTTTGGCTCACAGGGCCCAAGTTCAGGTGGAAAGTTCCAGAATGCTTTTTCTTTAGCGTTTGTTTTAAGTATATTTATTTATTTATTTATTTGAGAGGTAGAGTCGCAGAGAGAGAGAGAGATAATCTTCCATCTGCTGGTTCACTCCCCAAATGGCCACTGCAGCTGGGGCTAAGGCCAGGCCCAAAGCAGAAACCAGGAACTCCATCTGGGTCTCCCACGCGGGTGCAGAAGCCCAGGCACTTGGGCCATCTTCCATTGCTTTCCCAGGTGCATTAGCAGGGAGCTGGATCAGAAGTGGAGCAGCAGGCACTTGAACCAGCACCCCTTTGGGATGCCAGCATCACAGGCAGAGACTTAACCCACTGCACCACAGTGCTGGCCCGTTTGTTTGCGTAAACTCCCACTGGGTCAACCCCTGCATCTGCAGGTTGTAAATTTTCAGGGATGAGACTGTGAGTGGCCCAGCCTCAGTCGGGTGGTCATTCTTGGCCAAGACAGCTGTGCCTGGTTTGGTAGGGGGCCAGCCTGCACTAATATGGCCACTAGGAGCCACCACCGTTTGTGAGGTAGGAAGACCCAGAAAACAGAAGCTCAGAAGACAGCACGACATAAGGAAGCGGAGGTTTATTGGATGACTTTGCTGTGTTTGTCTATTGCCTCGCTGTAAAGGCTGATCTGAGGCAGGGATGTGGAGCTGCGTTCCCAGCTCCATCGTAGGGAGAGGTTGGGGGCCAGGTGTGTAGCCAGTGTTTAAGATGCCTCTTGAGGGCCGGCGCCGCGGCTCACTAGGCTAATCCTCCACCTTGCGGTGCCAGCACACCGGGTTCTAGTCCCGGTCGGGCGCCGGATTCTGTCCCAGTTGCCCCTCTTCCAGGCCAGCTCTCTGCTGTGGCCCAGGAGTGCAGTGGAGGATGGCCCAAGTGCTTGGGCCCTGCACCCCATGGGAGACCAGGAGAAGCACCTGGCTCTTGCCATCGGATCAGCGCAGTGTGGCCGCAGCGCGCCAGCCGCGGCGGCCATTGGAGGGTGAACCAACGGCAAAGGAAGACCTTTCTTTCTGTCTCGCTCTTTCACTGTCCACTCTGCCTGTCAAAAAAAAAAAAAAAGCCTCTTGAGGCACCCTCATCCCCCATCAGAGTCCCTGAGTTTGATTCCTGGCTCCTGCTCCCAACACCCAGCCTCCTGCCAGTGCAGACCCTGGGAAGCTCAGGTAGGGGGGTTCCTGCTTCCCAGGTATGAGACCTGGACTGAGCTTCTGGCCCCCAGCTCCAGCCCCAGCCAAGGCCATCGTGGGCATTGGGAGGAGCGAACCAGTGGATGGGAGCACTTTCTGTCCGTGTCTCTGTCTCTCTGCCTCTTGAATCAATAAATTTTTTTTAAAGGGAGTGATTGAAGCGGACAAATGAGAAGAAATCAACCAGATGTCCTTTGTCCCTTCCTTTTCCAGTTTGCTGCTGTTCAGTTTTCCTCAACCTTCAAGACAGAATTTAATTTCCTGGATTATGTTCAAGTGAGGGACCCAGACATTCTGCTGGCCCACGTGGAACACATGCGACTGCTGACCAACACCTTCGGTGCCATCAACTACGTTGCGTGAGTTCCCTGTCTCAGGAGAGAACGTTTGCATCCACTCCTCCTGTGTGAACAAGCGTCCCAGGTGCACGGGGTAGGAACACCATGGATAGGTGGAGCAAGGGGCAGCTTATTGTGTGGATTCAAGTGCAGCTGTTTTAATCCATCTTCTTTTGGTTGTAAGCAACAGAAATCTACTCTACACTAACTACGTTCAAAGGGGAAATTCTTTAGAGGATACAGGGGTAGCTCAGTGGGGTAGGAATTATTGCCAAGCCTTAGAGTAGGGGGTGGAGGGGGCGGAGAAGGTACTAGAGTCAAGACTTGGCTGATAATTGTGAACCCCAGCAGCTAATGTAGAGTTGCACCCTAAATGAGAATCAACTTTGGAACTCAAATTGGAAACACAAGCCTCAAGTAATCAAAAAGTATCCTTGAAGAATTCCTTAAATCATTCATAAAATTCCTAAATACTCAAGTCCCACAATGGAAACTACCATACCCTGAGTTCCTAAATGCAATGTAGAGCTCTCCTCCCCCGCCCCCTCCCCCAGAGCTGGCTGAGTGCTTCATGAACGTGTAGGCCTGGATGAAATGGTGGGGTTGTGCTGAGTGGCCCTCTTGCACGTTCTGACATGCTGCCTTTAAAGATTTATTTATTTATTTGAAAGTCAGAGGTACACAGAGAGAGAGAGGCAGAGAGAGAGAGAGAGAGAGAGAGAGAGAGAGAGAGAGGTCTTCCATCTGCTGATTCATTCCCCAATTAGCCACAACAGCCGGAGCTGTGCCAATCCGAAGCCAGGAGCAAGGAGCTTCCTCTGGGTCTTCCTATGTGGGTGCAGGGACCCAAGGACTTGGGCCATCTTCTACTGCTTTTCCAGGCCATAGCAGAGAGCTGGATCGGAAGTGGAGCAGCTGGGTTTTGAACCAGCGCCCATATGGGATGCCGGTGCTGCAGGCAAAGGCTTTACCCACTACACACAGCGCCATCTTTAACATGAAAGGAGCTGAGATCAAGTTGAAACTAAGAGGGTGCATCCCTCAGCACATGGCCCTCCTGGACACTCAAACTGAGCGAAATGGCAGCAAGGGTCTCCTGCACTGTTTCACTGTTTGTTTTCTCATTCCCGTTTCTTTACCACGCATGTGTAAGTTTGCATCAACACACACACACGATGCACCTTGACAAGGCTCCACGTGTGCTCCCAGCTCTTCTCCTAGCTTGTTGGCTGCCTCATGTCCACGTTGTTCTAGTCCCGTAGGCGACTGTGGTGTGTACATGGTCACTAATGGCAGCCTCAGTCCCTCAGCTCAGCAGAACAACCCGAATGTCGGTTTTCAGGAGAGAAAATTGGATTGGCTGAGCCTTGGTTAAGTGTCCAGGGATCTACCCGGCTATGACCTAGACTTACTTTGTCACGTAGGAACCCACGGCACAAATGTGGATTCTGGGTCCTGCTTCTCTGGGCAGGGGTCTTAGAAGGAATCCTTCTCTAGTTCATTTGTTTAAGTATTTATTTATTTTCATCTACTTGGAAAACAGAGGGACAGAGAGAGAGAGAGAGAGAGAGAGTCTTCCATCCACTGGTTCACTCCCCAGAAGCCTGCAATGGCCAGTGCTGGCCTAGGCTGAAACCAGGAGCCAGGAGCCTCCTCCGGGTCTCCCATGCAGGGGCCCAAGCACTTGGGCCATCCTCCGCTGCCCTCCCAGGCACATGAACAGGGAGCTGGATAGGAAGTGGAGCAACCAGGACATGAATTGGCGCCCACATGGGACACCAGCACCGCAGGTAGCGGCTTCACCCACCACCCCACAGTGCCTGGTCCCAACTAATTTGTGCTTTTTAAAAACTCCCTCTGGCTGCAGGTTTGATATTCGACTGTAGGGGCACAAGGGAGGGAGCAGAGAGGCAAGCTGAGCCCAGAAGAGTGCCGGCTTTACCACGGGGAGCTCTGTGAACAGGACCACAACAGGCCCATGTCCACGTGCTCGGAGGCTGAGGCAGCCTTTTCCGCCCCAACCAGAGCCAGAGGCCTTGATAGCAGCCGTTCACAGGTTAGACACTTTGCACAGAGCTGCTGTTCCAGGGGGAGCCGTGCAAACCTTGGGGCCAACGTTGTGGCTCAGTGGGTTAAGTTGCCACCTGCCATGCCAGCAGGCCACATCAGAGGACGGTTCAAGTCCCGGCTGCTCCACTTCCAATCCAGCTTCCTGCTAATGCACTTGGGAAAGCAGCAGGTGATGACTTAGGTACTCGAGTCCCTGCCACTCATGTGGGAGACCCGGATGGAGCTCCTGGCTTCCAGCTTCAGCCTGGCCCAGCCCTGGCCGGTGCAACCATTTGGGGAGTGACCCAGTAGATGGAAAATTCCTCAGTCTCTTTCTCTCTCCCTCCTCTCCCCCCTCTCCCCTCTCCCCTCTCCCCTCTCCCCTCTCTCCTCTCTCCCCTCTCCCCTCTAACCTCTCTCTCCTCTCCCCTCTCTCCCCCTCCCCTCTCCCCTCTATCCCCTCTCCCCTCTCCCCTCTCCCCTCTAACCTCTCTCCCCTCTCCCCTCTCCCCTCTCCCCCCTCTCCCCTCTCTCCCCTCTCCCCTCTAACCTCTCTCTCCTCTCCCCTCTTCCCCCCTCCCCTCTCTCCCCTATCCTCTCTCCCCTCTCCCCCCCCTCCTCTCTCCCTCTCCCCTCTATCCTCTCTCCCCCCCCTCCTCTCTCCCCTCTCCCCTCTATCCTCTCTCCCCCTCCCCCCTCTCCCCTCTCCCCTCTCTCCTCTCCCCTCTCTCCTCTCTCCCCCTCCCCCCTCTCCCCTCTCCCCTCTCTCCTCTCCCCTCTCCCCCCTCTCCCCTCTCCCCTCTCTCCCCTGTCCCCTCTCTCCTCTCCCCTCTATCCTCTCTCCCCCTCCCCCCTCTCCCCTCTCCCCTCTCTCCTCTCCCCTCTCTCCTCTCCCCTCTCCCCCCTCTCCCCTCTCCCCTCTCTCCCCTGTCCCCTCTGTCCCCTCTCCCCCCTCCCCCCTCCCCCCTCCCCTCTCCCCTCTCCCCTCTAACCTCTCTCCCCTCTCCCCTCTCCCCCCTCTCCCCTCTCCCCCCTCTCCCCTCTCCCCTCTCCCCCCTCTCCCCTCTCCCCTCTCCCCCCTCTCCTCTCTCCCCTCTCCCCTCTCCCCCCTCTCCCCTCTCCCCTCTCCCCTCTCCCCCCTCTCCCCTCTCCCCTCTCCCCCCTCTCCCCTCTCTCCTCTCTCTCTCTCTCTCCTCTCTTCTCTCTCTCTCCTCTCTCTCTAACACATTACCTTTCAAATAGATAAAATAACTCTTTACAAGTAAATCATGATGAGAGGGGTGGGGAGACCTCCAGGCCTGGTTGGGGAAGTCACTCACAGCCTCTCTTCCCGGACACAGGACAGAGGTGTTTCAGCCAGAGCTGGGGGCCCGGCCAGACGCCACCAAGGTGCTCATTATCATCACAGATGGGGAAGCCACTGACAAAGGCAGCATCGAGGCCGCCCAGGACATCATCCGCTACATCATTGGGGTAGGGGCCCAGGCCCATTGCGTCTCCTGTCTCACCTTACCCCTCCTGTTCTCGAACCCCGGGATCCTTTTTTTCTGGAGAAAATAATGAAGAACCGGCGTGAGGCTGGGGGCGGTGGGTGGGTGGGGGTGGGGAGGGGAGTTGCCAGTCACGCGCCCTTCACTCCCATGCAGATCGGCAGGCACTTCCGAACCAAGGAGAGCCAGGAGACGCTCCACAAGTTCGCCTCCAAGCCCACGGAGGAGTTTGTGAAGATCATGGACACATTCGAGAAGCTCAAGGATCTGTTCACCGAGCTGCAGAGGAAGATCTACGTCATCGAGGGTGAGTGGCCGCCCCCGGCACGCGGCACGCGCGGACTCAGAAGCTCGCCCCACAGGGAGCGGGGCTGATGCCCTCACAGCAGGGCACCAGCTCTGCGTCTTGGCTCCGAACTCCAGCTTCCTGTCGAGGTGGTCGAGGTGGTCGGGAATGCAGCCACTCCTGCGGGAGTCCTGGGTTAAGTTCCTGAGACCTCACGCATCACAGGTGTTTGGGAAGTGAACCAGTGGATAGGAGCACAGCCCCCGTCCTCCCCCCCCCCCCCGAATAATCTAGAACGCATGGATTAATAGGACGAATGAGCAGTGGGCCAGGTGTCCTGGCACTGGGGTGAAGCTGTCACTTGGGATACCTCGTCCCATATGGGCGCCAATTTGAGCGGCTCTGCTTCTGATCCAGCTTCCTGCTAATGCGCCTGGGAGGCAGCAGTGATGGCCAAGTGCTCGGGCCCCTGCCACCCACGTGGGAGACCTGGATTGGGTTCCAGGCTTCCTGGCGTTGGCCTGGCCCAGCCTTGAGCATTGCAGCCATTCGGGGAGTGAACTAGATGCTGAAAGATCTGTGTCAGGGAGTGTGTGTGTGTGTGTGTGTCTGTCTGTCTCTGTATCTCTGCCTTTCAAATAAATAAATCTTTAATAACAATAGGAGTGGAGCCAGCACTGTGGCATGGTAGGCTCAGCCTCCGCCTGTAGCACTGGCATCCCATAAGGGCACCAGTTTGAGTCCCAGCTGCTCCACTCCCTGCTAGCACACCTGGGAAAGCAGTGGAGGATGGCCCAAGTCCTTGGGCCCTTGCACCCACGTGGGAGACTCAGAAGAAGCTCCTGGCTCCTGGCTTCAGATCAGCCTAGCTCCAGCCTTTGCGGCCATTTGGGGAGTGAACCAACAGATTCAAGATTTCTCTCTCTGTCTCTCCCTCCTCTGTCTGTAACTCTGCCTCTCAAATAAATTAATAAATCTTTAATAATAATAATAATAAGGGTTGGTAGTGTGCATGGCAGGTTAAGCTGCCACTTCTACACCAGCATCCCATATTAGAGTGTTGTTTTGAGTCCTGGCTGCTCCACTTCTGATCCAGCTTCCTGCTAATGAGCCTGGGAAAGCAGCAGAGGACGGCCCTCTGGGAGACCCGGATGGAGTTCTGGCCCCCTGGCTTTGGCCTGGGTCAGCCCCAAGCATTGCAGCCATTTGGGGAGTGAACCAGCCGATGGAAGATCTTGATATCCCACCCCCCAACAACAATGAGCCCTAAGTGAGAACTGGACCTGTGCTAGAAGCTCTCCTCAGAGGAATTGAGGAGACACTGAAGTAGGCACGGCCGCTGGTATTTTTCCCCGAAATTCCATCTCCCCCTCGGAGTCGGCCTGGCTCAGGGCGGGGCCCAGAGCTGACCTGCGGCTTGATGGCTTCACCTGAGCCTACAGGAGACTTTCGCTTCTTTCTCCTCTTGCTCAGCTCTCTCTCAGTTTCACTTCTCGGCGGCCCCGCTTGAGATGGGCGCGCTGGCAGAGCCCAAGCGTGAGGGTCTCCCGGGCCCTCTGCCTCGCCCTGGAATGGTAGGAGGTTGATGGCAGTTAGCAGATGGCGGGCTGCGAGTGGAAAGGTGTTTCCCGGAAGCCGCATCTGCTGGAAGATGTGGGATTCCCATGGGCCGTTTTGCCATGACACAGCCTGGGTGTGTGGTTCAGCGGAAGAAGCGTGGTGGCATTGGCCATGGAGCCAGGGCAGCCTGCGCGGGGACCCACTCTGCCTCGCACCGAGGGACTTCAGCAGGCCACACCCCTCTCTGATGCCCCTCCCCCTTTTATTTAAAGATGTATTTATTTATTTGAAAGTGTGTGTGTGTGTGTGTGTGAGAGAGAGAGAGAGAGAGAGAGAGAGAGAGAGAGGTCTTCCACCCACTGGTTCACTCCCCAATTGGCCGGAATGGCCAGAGCTACACCAGTCCGAAGCCAGGAGCCAGGAGCTTCTTCCTAGTCTCCCACATGGGTGCAGGGGCCCAAGCACTTGGGCCATCTTCCGCTGCTTTTCCAGGCCACAGCAGAGAGCTGGATTGGAAGTGGAGCAGCTGGCATCCATATGGGATGCCAGCACTCCAGGCGGTGGCCTCACCCGCTTACTCCACAGCATCGGCCCCGAGGGATATTCGAGATATAGTTAAGGCAAAGCAACAGAGAGTGAGGGAGAGACGGAGATCTCTTCCATTCGCTGGTTCACTCCCCAAATGCGCGCAATAGCCAGTGTTGAGCCAGGCTGAAGCCAGGAGCCAGGAACTCCTGTGGGTAGCAGGGGCCCAGCTGTTGCCTCCTAGGCCCATTAGCAGGAAGCTGGATTGGCATTGGAGGTCCAACACTGATGTGGGCCACCGGCTGCTGTGCCGCAATGCCTACCCAGCATCTCTGTTTTGGGGGCTTCCTGAATCTTAGCCCCGTTCTCCCATCCCTTGTCCCTTAGGCACAAGCAAGCAAGACCTGACTTCCTTCAATATGGAGCTGTCTTCCAGCGGGATCAGCGCTGACCTCAGCAGGGTGCGTGAGCGCCTGGAGCCGCAGGCTGAGGATGTGCAATGGGAATGCACCTGCCATTCCCTCCCACACCCCCACCCCGCCCCGCTCCCCTGCAAAGATCCTGACTCTGCCATCTTCCCTGGGCAGGGCCATGCAGCCGTGGGGGCGGTTGGAGCCAAGGACTGGGCTGGGGGCTTTCTCGACCTGAAGGAAGACTTCCAGGATGCTACGTTTGTTGGCAATGCACCTCTGACCCCAGAAGCAAAATCAGGATATTTGGGTGAGATTGCTGTTTTCCTCTGGGGTCTTCTGGCTTTTTGGAACCAGACAGTAGCTGGGGCTGGCTTTCAAAGCAATAATGAAGACAATTAAGCAACCCACATGAACAAACTTAGCACCTATGTTTCTAGCAGCCTTCCTGTGCGCGGCAGCCAGCCCAGAGCCCCAGGCCAACCGCCTCCCTCTTCTGACTTGCACAGCAGGCCGACATTCCCCTCTGCCCGATGTCACCCCAGGGTCAGGTTCCAGCCAGTTGAAAGCCTCTGCTGTAGCCACAATGATTCAAACCACCCAATCCTAAGCTTGCTCAGACTTGCCCGCCTTACCTCCACGTCCGGCCCACGGACCCACATAAAAGCGCGCGCCCAACGCACCCCTGGCTCCTTCTGCTTCTTCGCTGCCCCGGGGCTTCCCCACCTGGCCCTGCGTGGGATGCCATGCCTCCTGCTGCTGGGAAAGTGACTAATACCCTGCTTTCAATGACAGTGGCCTCTCTGTCACCACTCAGCCCCCTCTATAAATAAACCCCAGGTATATATATGTTTTTGGTGGCTGGATAACTCTTTAAAAAGCAGATATGTGTATTTATCTGAGAGGCAGACACACAGAGAGAGGGAGAGAGAGACAGAGAAAGAGATCTTCCATCTGCTGGTTCATTCCCCAGATGGCCACAATGACTGAAGCCAAGAGCTTGGAATTCCATCCGGGTCTCTCGTGCAAGTGGCACGCAGGCCATCTTCTGATGGTTTTCCATATAGATTAGCAGGGAGCTGGATGGGAAGTGGAGCAGCTGGGACTCAAACCGGTGCTCATATGGGAGGCGGGCCCTGCAGGTGCACAATGGAGGGAGAGTCTGGTCAACCTTCTGTTGCTGTTGCTTCTCTCTGCCACATGGGGGCACTGTTGGAGACACGGCCTGTGCAACTGTGGATGCTTTCCCATTGCAGCTGATGCCATTCTTGGGTGCAGGGGGCTCATCCTTGTACACTGAGGTTGTAGCTGTCTAGTTCATGGTCACATACTCAGGGTATGATCTCACTGCAGGAGTCTGGGACAGAGAGAGAGAGAGAGAGAGAGAGAGAGAGAGAGAAACCTCCCATCCTCTGGTTCACTCACCAGATGCCCACAATGCCCAGGGCTAGCCCACGCTGAAGCAGGGATCCAGACACTAATCCAAGTCTCCCGTATGAACAGCAGGAACCCAACCACGGGACCACTGGCCCCCCAGAGTCTGCATTGAAAAGCAACAAAGTCAGGAGTCCGAGCTGAATATCAAACCCGAGCACTCTGCTATGGGAGTGGGACCTGGGCAGCCTAACTGCCAGGCTACCCATTTTCTATTTTCTCCATTTAAAAAGCAGAGAGACACAAAGACATCCTGTCTGCCGGCTGACCCTCCAAACGCCCATGACAGCTGGCGCTGGGCCAGACCAGAGTTGGGAGCCCAGAACTCCCGCCAGGTCTCTCTCACAGGTGCAGGGACTCATCTACTTAAGCCTCCGGCTGCCTGCATCCCAGGGTGCTGGTGAGTAGGAAGCTGGAAACCAGGTGGAGGCAGGATATTTTTTTGACAGGCAGAATGGATAGTGAGAGAGAGAGAGAGAGAGAGAGAGAGAGAGAAAGGTCTTCCTTTTGCCGTTGGTTCACCCTCCAATGGCCGCCATGGCTGGCGCGCTGCGGCCGGTGCACCGTGCTGATCCAAAGCCAGGAGCCAGGTGCTTCCTCCTGGTCTCCCATGCGGGTGCAGGGCCCAAGCACTTGGGCCATCCTCCACTGCCTTCCCAGGCCACAGCAGAGAACTGGATTGAAAGAGGAGCAGCCAGGACTCGAACTGGTGCCCATGTGGGATGCCAGCACCGCTTAGCCTACTACACTACAGCGCCAGCCCCTGCTAGTCCGCTCTCTGCTAATGCACACCCTGGGAGGCAGCAGCTCAAGTCCTTGGGTCCATGCACCTCCATGGGAGTCCTGGATCGAGTCCTGGACTCCCGGCTTCAGCCTGGCTCAGCCCCAGCTTTTGGAGGCATCTGGGGAGGGAACCAGCAGATGGAGGATCTCTCAGCAATCCTCATGAGGGTTGAGCTTCAGGATGGTGCCCTGTGAGTGCTGTGGTTGGTGTGCGAGGGGTCCACATCTGAGCAGTGCAGCCAGGGGGCCGGGAAGGCAGGGTCTGCGCTGCTCAGAGCACGTGGCTGCCTGTCTGGGAGCAGGTGGCAAGCTGCCCCATGCATCCTCACTGCTAACCCAGCTTCCCAGCCCCGCTGCTCTCCCCGCTGTTACCATCAGTAACACACAGTCCACCCTTGTGCTTCCGACTCAGAGGCCCACTCTCTCCATCCCCTCAGGTTACACAGTGACCTGGCTGCCCTCCCAGGGACACACATCGCTGCTGGCGGCTGGAGCCCCCCGATACCAGCATGTGGGGCAGGTGCTGCTCTTTCAAAAGCAAGAGGGTGGAGGACCCTGGAGCCAGGTCCAGAAAATAGACGGGACCCAGGTGAGCACGGCGGCGCAGGGGTGGGGGCGCACCTGCAGGACAGGAGCCACGCCCCTGTGTCCTTGGAACACCCACCGGCCCCTGCCAAACACCATTGTCTCTCATTGCTTTGTGTGGAACCTTCTGGGGTCACCCCTGTCCTCTCCACTCTCCAGCTTAAGCAACCCACCCTCGAACAGCCCACCTTGCCTGATTCGTGCAGGCTGCAAGGGTGGAGGCAGGACTTGAACCTGGACTTGAGGGCTGCCAGGAAGGGGCAGGTGTCCTCCCAACCTTGCTGTCCCGCGCCTCTCCCTCAAACATCTTCCTCTCTCTATAGATCGGCTCTTATTTTGGTGGGGAGCTCTGTGGCATTGACACGGACCAAGACGGGGAGACAGAGCTGCTGCTGGTGGGGGCCCCGCTCTTCTACGGGGAGCAGAGAGGAGGCCGCGTGTTCCTCTACCAGAGGAAGCAGGTGGGACCCAGGGCCCCGAGCGGAGGGCGAGGGCGGAGGGAGAAGAGTCCCGGTCCCGCGGCGAGCAAGCAAGCGTTGAGCACAACCGGGCGCGAGCTGGTGCGAGCTGGGGGACGCGGCAGGCGAGGCCCAGGCCGAGCGTCCTCCGGTCCTCCCGGGCACTTCCTGAGGACCCACGGGCTCAGCCCTTCCCAGACCGCCAGGTCACACTGGGCACACGGAGGTTAGCCCGAGGGGCCCGTCTGGTTCCGGGAGACGCCTGCTGAGGGTGCAAGGTGGGACCCGTCTCCCTGCACCTTCCCAGCTGGGGTTCGAGATGGTCTCAGAGCTGCACGGAGATCCCGGCTACCCCCTTGGGCGGTTTGGAGCAGCCATTACCGCCCTGGCGGACCTCAACGGAGACGCGCTGACGGACGTGGCCGTGGGAGCCCCCCTGGAGGGGCAGGGGGCTGTGTACATCTTCAGTGGGCAGCAGGGTGGGCTCAGCCCGCAGCCCAGTCAGGTGAGGCACCCCAGCTGCCAATCAAGCCCCGCCCCCAGGCACCTGGAAGCCTCGGAGCCCAGCCCCCACCTGACCGGTCCCTCCCTCCCGCCTCTCTGTTCCTCCCCAGCGCATAGACGGGACCAAGGTGTTCTCAGGAATTCGGTGGTTCGGACGCTCCATCCACGGGGTGAAAGACCTCGGAGGCGACGGCCTGGCCGATGTGGCTGTGGGGGCCGAGGGCCAGGTGTTGGTGCTCAGGTGAGAGGGGGCGCCTGCACGTCCCGTTAGCGCAGCCCTGATCCTGCCCGTGGGAGCTGGGCGCCCGCCCAGCTGTGTCCCGACCCTGTGACCCTGCGAGGCAGCTCCTCTTCTTAGAAAGGTTTTATGTCTTTTTTTCTGTGAATTTTTTGAAAAGCAGGATGGGGTGGGGGAGAGAGGGAGGGAGAGGAGAAGGGAAGGAGAGAGATCTTCAGTCTGCTGGTTCATTCCCCAAATACCCACACCGGCCAGGGCTGGGCCAGGCGTTTCCCACGCAGGTGCAGGAGCCCAAGTGCAAACTGGTGAGTGCTGTGAAGGCAGAGACCTGCCATGGGGTAGACCAGCCAAGAAGGGCCTCTGCAGGAGAGGGCTGTGAGCTGGGGCTTGAAAGATGAGAGCGAGGGGCCAGCACAGTGGGTTAACGCTCTGGCCTCAAGCGCCAGCATCCCATATGGGCGCCGGTTCTAGTCCTGACTGCTCCTCTTCTGATCCAGCTCTCTGCTGTGGCCTGGGAAAGCAGTAGAGGATGGCCCAAGTCCTTGGGCCCCTGTACCCACGTGGGAGACCTGGAAGAAGCTCCTAGCTTTGGATCAGCCCAGCTCCTGCCGTTGCGGCCAACTGGGGAGTGAACCATTAGATGGAAGACCTCTCTCTGCCTCTCCTCTCTCTGTGTACCTCGGACTTTCAAATAAATAAATAAATCTTTTTAAAAAAAGTTTAACACAAAATAAGGCCAGCATGGCTGGAATGTGGTAGGAAGACTGAAGAACTGGCAACCTGCAACCCAGCATGGATAATAAAGAGCTTGGATTTTATTCTAAAAATCATGTAGCATCCTTGAAAGGTTATAAGCATGGAAGTAGCCCAATGATTTCTGGTTCTAAAAGCTCACATATCTTTTCTTTAAAAGTTTTATTTATTTGAAAGGCAGAATAACAGGGTGGGAGAGAGAGAGAGAGAGAGAGAGAGAATGGATTTCATCTACTGGTTTACTTCCCAAATGGCTGCAACAGCCAGGATTGGGTCAAAGCCAGGAGCCAGGAGCTTCCTCCAGGTCTCTCACGTGGGTACAGAGGCCCAAGCACTTGGACCATCTTCCGCTGCTTCCCCAGGTGCATTAGCAGGGAACAGAGTTGGAAGTGGAGCAGCTAAGACTCAACCCAGGTGCCCATAGGGGCTGCTGGCACTGCAGGCACTGGCTTAATCCACGACACCACAGCGCCTGCTTTAAAAAGCTCATGCATCTTAATGGAAACTAGATCAGGAGGTGCTGGAGTGAACTGGGGAGCCCTAGCTGAATATCATCATTGAGAGAAGCCTGGGATGCTGCGGTCTGCTTGAGGGAAGAGGGACCCCAGACCCTCAGACGGAGCCCCAGGTCTGACGAGGGGTGTGCGGCTGAGCCAGGGGGACACTGGGTTGTTTTCCACCCTGCAGCTCCCGGCCCGTGGTGGATATCATCACCCTGATGCGCTTCTCCCCGCCCGAGATCCCGGTGCACGAGGTGGAATGCTCCTACTCAGCCAATCACAAGAAGAAGGAAGGCGTTAACATCACAGTCTGTTTCCAGGTCAAGTCCCTCACCTCTCACTTCCAAGGTCAGTGCTGTCCTGCTGCCCCCCCCCAACAAGAGCAGCCACCTGCCCCGGTCCCGCGTCCCCGCCATTCAACGCCTGCCTCTCTCACTGCCCAGGTCCTCTGGTGGCCAACCTCATGTACACCCTGCAGTTGGATGGCCATCGGACCAGGAGCCGGGGGCTGTTCCCAGGAGGGAGACATGAGCTCAGCGGAAACACAACTGTCACACAAGTCCAGTCCTGCACTGACTTCTGGTTTCACTTTCCGGTGAGGGAGCCAGCGCTGATGCTCTGGAAGGGGCGGGCGAGCTAGCCGCAGCAGGGGGTAGCAGCAGGTGCAGGCCCGGCCCTGTCACTGGCCAGCGGGTGCCAGAGGCTGTGACTGCTGCACTACCATTTCCTCTGCTGAGCAATGGTAGTAATCACTCCCTTAGCCTATTTCCTCCTAGATTTTTTTAAAAATTTATTTATTTATTTGAAAGTCAGAGTTACACAGAGAGAGACAGAGAGGCAGAGAGAGGTCTTCATCTGCTGCTTCACTCCCCAATTGGCCACAAAGGACGGAGCTGCACCCATCCGAAGCCAGGAGCCAGGAGCTTCTTCTGGGTCTCCTAGGCAGGTGCAGGGGCCCAAGGGCTTGGGCCATCTGCTGCTGCTTTCCCAGGCCATAGCAGAGAGCTGGATGGGAAGTGGAGCAGCTGGGACTCAAACCGGCACCCATATGGGATGCCAGCACTGCAGGCGGTGGCTTTACCCGCTATGCCACAGCGCTGGCCCCCGTTATTTTTTTTTTTTTTTTTTTTTTTTTTTTTTTTTTTGTGACAGGCAGAGTGGACAGTGAGAGAGAGACACAGAGAGAAAGGTCTTCCTTTGCCATTGGTTCACCCTCCAATGGCCGCCGCGGCCGGCGCGCTGCGGCCGGCGCACCGCGCTGATCCGATGGCAGGAGCCAGGAGCCAGGTGCTTTTCCTGGTCTCCCATGGGGTGCAGGGCCCAAGCACCTGGGCCATCCTCCACTGCACTCCCTGGCCACAGCAGAGGGCTGGCCTGGAAGAGGGGCAACCGGGACAGAATCCGGCGCCCCGACCGGGACTAGAACCCGGTGTGCCGGCGCCGCTAGGCGGAGGATTAGCCTAGTGAGCCGCGGCGCCGGCTCCGTTATTATTTTTAAAAACTCCTTGTTTGTGGTGGAAGTTTGGCTCAGTGGTTAAGACACCACATGGGGTGCCCATGTCCCATATTAGAGTGATTGGGCTCCAGTCCTGGCTCCACTGACAACCCAGCTTCCAGCTAATGCACCATGGGAGGCAGAAGATGATGGCTCAAGTACTTCAGTCCGTGTCACCCAGGTGAGAGACCTGGATTGAGTTCCAGGCTCCTGGCTTTGGCCTGGCCCAGCCCTAGCTATTGCAGGCATTTGAGAAATGAACCAGCATATACAAGATTTCTCTCTGCCCATCTCTGTCTGTTTTTTTTGTCTCTGCCTCTCTCTGCCTTTCAAATAAAATAAAAAATAAACAAAGAGGAATTTTTAAAAACTTACTTCTAGGAGAGGCAGAAAAAGAGAGAGAGAGAGAGAGAGAGAGAGAATATATCTATTTTCCATTCTCTGGGTCACTCTCCAAGTATTTGTAACAGCCAAGGCTGGGCCAGGCCAAAGCCAGGAGCCTGGAACTTCATCCAGGTCCCCCTTGTGAGTGACAGGGACCCAAAGACTTGAGCCATCACTGCTGCCTCCTAGGGTTCATTTAAGTAGGGGCTGGAATTGGAACCGGAGCCGGGACTTGAACCCAGCTCTCTGATGTTGGACGCAGGTGTCCCTAGTGGAGTCTTAATTGCTGCACTAAATGCCCTCCCCTGAGACTTTTTTTTTAATGTTAAACTGCTGAAATACCCAGATTTGGTTTGACTATAGCAATCCTGTATACAAATGGGACAGAAGGGGGCCGGCGTTGTGTCACAGTGGGTCAAGCCACCACCTGAAATGCCAACATCCCATGTGGCACCAGTTCAAGTCCCGGCTGCTCCACTTCAGTTCCAGCTCCCTGCTGATGTGCCTGGGAGGGCAGCAGAAGGTGGCCCGAATGCTTGGGCCCCTGCACCCATGTGAGAGACCTGGATGAAGCTCCTGGCTCCTGGCTTTGGTCTGGTCCAGCCCTGGCCATTGCAGTCATTTGGGGAGTGAACCTGTATATCTCTGTCTGTCTGTCTGTCTGTCTCTCTCTCTCTCTCTCTAGTTCTGACTTTCAAATAAATAAATAAATAAATCTTTTAAAAATGAGACTGAAATCCCATTCTTATGGTCTCTAAAATATTTATTTTTAAATGATCATTTATTCAGAGGTATAATTTTTCCATTTTCTATTTTATTTATTTAACTTGAAAGTCAGAGTTACACAGAGAAGGAGAGGCAGAGAGAGAGAGAGAGGTCTTCCATCTGCTGGTTCACTCCCCAGTTGGCCACAACGGCCGGAGCTGTGCCGATCCGAAGCCAGGAGGCAGGAGCTTCTTCCGGGTCTCCCACATGGGTGCAGGGGCCCAAGCACTTGGGCCTTCTACTACTGCTTTCCCAGGCCATAGCAGAGAGCTGAATAGGAAGTAGAGCAGCCGGGACTCAAACCAGTGCCCATACGGGATGCCGGCACTGCAGGCACCAGCTTTACCTGCTACGCCACAGCGCTGGCCCCCCATTTTCTATTTTTTATAAGATTTATTTATTTATATGGGATGCTGGTGCCTTAGGCGGCAGCTTTATCTGCTATGCCACAGCACCTGCCCATTTTCTTTTTTTAAACTTATTTGTTTTTATTTGAAAAAATAGAAACAGGAAGACACACACACACACACACACACACAGATCTTTCATCTGCTTGTTCACTCCCCAGATGCTTGCAACAACCAGAGCTGGGCCAGGCTGAAGCCAGGAGCCAGGAACTCCATCCAGGTCTCCCACATGGGATGGTGGGGACCCAAGCCGCTGAGTCATCCACTGCCTTCCTAGGGTGCACACCAGCAGGAAATTGAATCAGAAGCAGAATGGGGACTCGAACCCAGGCACTCCCATATGGGATGCAGGAGTCCCAGCCACTGAACCAAACATTTGCCTCTTAAATTTTTCACAAAAAGCTGGCTATAAGAACAGGGTGGAAAACTTTGGAGCTTGTGGGCCGGTGCTGTGGCACAGCGGGTTAAAGACCTGGCCTGCAGTGCCAGCATCCCATATGGGCACCGGTTCTAGTCCCCGCTGCTCCTCTTCCAATCCAGCTCCCTGCTATGGTCTTTGGAGTTTGTTTTAAATGTTTTTACTATGAGGAACGTCAAGCTTATAAAAGTAGAAAAAGAAGTTTAATGAACCAGCTGATGCTCATCACACAGTTTGAACAAGGATAGAATCACGGCTGGTCCTGTTCCCACCCCCAGTTCCTATCCCTCAGCTCCTCACCCCCACCCTTACAAGAGCTGGACATTTTAAACACTGCCACGAAGGTGGCAGTGTGGCCTGGTGGGAAGCCCTTGGGTTGGGAATGTGAACGTTTGGCCTCAGCTCTTGCCTTTGATACTCCAAGGTTCAGACAGTAGGATGTCTGTGTCGTCTTTTGGGCCTCTCTCTCATCGTGAATGCGAGGGTGATCATGCCTGCCTCTTAGGGTTAAGTGTCTGCAAGGGGCCACTGCCAGGCTCCACCAGTAACAAAAGGCCAAGAACCCTTCCTGTTCCCGGCAAGCAGTGTGGTGCAGGCGGTTAAGCCTCCACTTACAACACCCACATCTCCTGCTGGGCTCCAGTTCGAGTCCTGGCTGCTCCCTGCTAATGCACCTGGGGAAGTAGTGGATGGTGGCCCACATACTTGGGTCCCTGCCACCCACGTGGGAGACTCTATAGATAGAGTTCCAGGTTCTTGGCTTCAGCCTGCCCCAGCTCTGGCTGTTGCAGCCATTTGGGGAGTGAACCAGCAGATGGAAATATCTCTCTCTCTCTCTCTGTCACTCTGCCTTTTCAGTAAATAAATAAATCTTTTTTAAAAGAAACTAATATTCTGGAGTTAGGTTAGTCTAGTTATGCTAGAATATTCTAGCAAATTTTGATGATGGCTGCCTAGTGCAGTTTGACAAAGATTCGTGGGCATCCACTAGAACTCATTGGGCAAAAGTGCTGTGATTGATTAGCGATGTCTGCCTTGGAACTGGGACTGAGGCATGATCCTTGTGCTGAGAAACACGTGAATACCCTGCTGAGGGAAATATATTTTCATGTACTTGTTAGCTGTAAAACATGTTCAGTACTGGCAAAGTCTAAGCCAAGTAACTACTAGAATTACATCACTTGTAAAATGCAGACAAGATACGCACTTAATCTGGACTGTAGCAGAGATTAGACTTGTAAATTATGCTCTTGTCACCCCCAGGTATGCATCCAAGACCTCATCTCCCCCATCAATGTCTCCTTGAACTTCTCTCTTTGGGAGGAAGACGGGACATCCAGGGACCAAAGGATGGTAAGAACAGATTGGCTGGGGGGCCGATGGGGAAAAGTGGAAGTGACTATGAAATACACCGGTCTTTGGTCCTAAACAACAGAAACCAAACATGGCTTCCTTAAGCAGGACCAGCGTTTATGAAAGTCTGCACTTGCAAGAAATTTGAAAACCATGTGTGGAAGGAAGGGGAGCCAGGGTGGTGGCTCTGGGGGTCCCCAAGAGACGACAGGAGTGGGTGGGCTCTTCTCGCTCAGTGCATCTGCTGTGGTCCCTGCTGGACAGAGGTTCCTGACCTCATCAGGCTTCTGACACCGCTCAAGAGGCAAACTCCAGGCAGGGAACATCAGAAGGCTTGAGGCGCAGGCCGGGCCCGGGTGGAGGGACAGCCCATCTACATTAGCTCATGGGTATTCAATAGGGGCAGGGGGCTCCCTCAGAACCGCATTGGGGTGCTACTGCCCTGTAAAAGGGGAGAAACAATGTCTGCCCCTAGTCTCCCGGATCACACACTCCCCACCCAAACCAACCGCCTGATATCCTTGTCTGACACCCGGGATACTCCCTGGGGGTGACCAGGCCTGGTGGGCAGAACCAAGACCGGCAGCTTCCAGCCCTCTGCAGCACCGCTCCCCCGTCTGTTAGACAAGTCCCTGCACTCCCAGGCCTCTTTCAGAACTGAACACCTCTCGCTCCTGCACCGTGGCGGCTACTTTTCCTGTGGCTTCCGGCTGCACGGAGGGTGTCCCCGCCAGCCCCGCACTCTCGCGAGATTTGGAGGTAACGGCGATGACTCCTAAAAATAAAGCCCAGATCCCTGGAGCTCATCGCGGCACCTGAGCAAAGTTGCACGTGCTCCTGCTCCGTGCTGAGGGAGATAAATAAGTACGGCCCCTGCCCTTACGGCGCTCAGGGTCCCCTCTTGGGGAAGCCAGCTTCCCGGGGCAGCCAGGGTCCACGCCAGAGATTCAGAGGGATCTGCAAAGCTTTCCCGCAGAGGGAACCTGGGGGAGGGGGAGGCGGGCATTCAGAAGGAAGCCAGACACGCGGACTGCAGAGGCCATGGCAGGAGGGAGCACAGGGCAGGAGGGTCAGCTGGCCCGCACGCCCCTTCCAGATGGCCCCGGGGAATTGGCCTTTCTCCCTGAGGATGCTGGGGAGCCCCTAAAGGCATGCGTGCAGAGGAAGGAGAACGTTATGTATACATGGGAATTTTTTTTTGGGGGGGGGGGTTGCAAGTGTCAGAAACTCAATCCACATCTGCCTTAATTAAGAAAGGAATCCATCTATTGATTCTGCACAGGCTGGGGATGATCCTGGTGTCACACATGTCTGTATCCAGGTAGCCAACAAGGCCACCAGGAGCCTGACTTCCTAGCATGGCTGACTATCCCCGCGCTGGTGTCACCATCAGGCATCGCCTTCACCCCATGGCAACCCCAAGTAGAAAGGAGAGAGCTTCCTTTTCTGTTCGTGCTGGCCCTCGGTCATACTCCTGCAGGCTTGGGTCCAACACGCACCCGACGCATGGCTACGTGGGGACAACCGAGGCCTTGGCGTGGGACCACCAGGCGGGAGAGTCGGGGGAAGGTGGGGTGGCCGTCTCCATGGCCACAGAGGTGCTGCAGGCGGCCGGTTCCTGCCCCCACAAGAAAGCTGGGTTGCAAGGAGGGGCTCCTGGAGGGATGGAGGCTTGTTTTGTCAATCGCCTTGAGGGGCGGCCCAAGGCCTGAACTAGGACCAGGGCTGTGGGCAGGGAGAGGGGGACGACCTCAGAGAGAGACGGAAGAGGCAGATGATGGCGCCCATTTCTGGGCCAATGTTGCCACCACGAGACAGGGAGCCCAGGAGGCGACGCAGCTGTGCAGTGAAGGGGAGCTGTTGGGTGCAGTGGGGGTGGTGGTGGAGGCTGGGAGTCACCCTCCCAGGGGGGCAACTGGGTCCATTCTAGGCAAGGGTGAGGTTGGCCCCGTGGGATCAACTCAGCTGCACACGGACAGAGTCGAGGCAGCGGCTGCAGGCTGGAGCGGCAGTGGTGGCTGTGTGAGTGTAGATCAGGGGCCGGCAGACTTCCTGGAAGAGGCCAAACGCTAAGCGTCTTGGGCTTTGCAGGCCACACAATTTCTGCTCTAACTGCTCGGCTCCCTGGGGCAGGCAAAGCAGCCCTGCGCAGGAGGGCAGTGGTGGGTGTGGCCAGGGGCATCTTCTCTACAGAACTGGGGGACTGGATTTGACCTTCCAGCCACAGTTTGCTTACCCCCTGCTGGAGACCAACGCCTGGGCTCCCCTCTGTCCCCTTGCTCTCCATCCTCTGTTAAAAAAATGGTTTCTGGGGGAAAGGCCGTTGGTTCTTACAACATGAACAGGCTTCAGTGAGGTGGAGGGAAGCTGGCAGGGTGTGGGGGCCCCAGGGTGTCTGAATTGTTACTCCAGGTTCATACAGTGCCAGGGTTTGCTTAACAGAGAGAGAGAAAACACACATTCATGTGTGAGTGGGGGGCCGCCCCCCATGGAGAGACAGCCATCCTGAGTGGGCCAGAGACTTGGCTGGAGGCGGGGGTGGCCAGCGAGAGCCTGGTCAAAGGCAAAAGAGAGCCCCGCCCCCATTATCAGTCTGTAGGGGCAGTGCCTGCATTGGGTAAACAAATGGGGTTGGGTCTTAGCCTACCTGAAGCATTCTGGGATTTTTATGGCACCTCCACATGGAGTTTAACTTCCACGTGACATAGTGGCTTCTCCTCGGTCCTGGACCCAGATAAGACACAGGTGCATCCTGGGAAAGTGGGCATAATTAGATTGACAGGTGAAGGGATAAGGTTACCATGCAGGACTGGCAAAAATCCCAGCTCACCTATTTCTGGCCAACTCCCTGCCTTGGTTCTCCATATCAGTGTCAAGTTCAAGGGAGCTGGGAAGAGGGGCTTAGCTTCCGGCAGAAAGACGGCTGAGCGAGCCTGAGGCCCGGGCCCGGGCTGTGGGGCCCTGGCTGCTGGGGACCCTCTGGGTCAGAGCCGGTGGCAAGCAAAGCAGTGAGGACCCCAGACCTTCAAGGAAGAGTGTGCAGGCTGCCCGGGAGGCGGCCTGGAGGGGGAGGAGGAGGCTGGAGTCTTTCTAGAAGGTGCCGCGGATCAGCTCCAAAATCCTCCAGGGCCCCTTTATAGCCTCAGCGTAAAAGTCCAACCCCAAACATGGCCTCGGTGGAATCGGAGAGACACGTCCTTGCTCCCGCCTCTGGCCCTTCATATGCACTCCTGCTCCCCGGTTAGACTTCAGGGGGGCGCCATTCCCTCTGGAAGCTCCCCTGACCCCCACGCCTGGGGTAGGAGTCCTGGTGTGCCCTGTAATTGTCCCGTGAAGTGCCCACCCGTGGCCCACTCGGTTGGGAATGTCGGGAATGCCGGGTCATTCCTCCCACCACAGATGGGGGAGTGGGAGGGAGGCAGAGGGTCCATCTTGTTCTCTGGTGTACACCCAGCGGCCCAGCGTGGGGCCTGGCCCCAAGTAAAGGTGTGGAAAGCCTTGGCCTTGATCTGGCCAGAGCCGGGGCGCTGGGGTGCACGGAGGAGCGCCACGGGGAAGACCCGGGGCCACCAGCAGGTGAGCCCGCGGCTGCGCAGCCAGGTGCCCTGCCGGGGTGAAACCCTGAACTGCTTTGTTGCAGCCCTGATCTCCTGTCCAGGGCAGGGGCTGGGGCATCCTGAGCTGGCCTGACACTGAGGAGCTGCCCCCACAGAGAGGGTCTCGGTACAAGGCTGTGGCTGCGGCAGAAGGAGGTAGCCCAGCCGAGCCCCAAGCCCCCCACCCCCACCCCGCAGCCCTCTTCTGTGTTACCTACCCCCTCCACACCCGCCGTCACCCTCTCTGTGCACTGCAGGGCAAGGACAGGCAGCCCATCCTGAGACCCTTGCCGCACTCAGAGACCAAGGAGGTAAGAGGGGCGGGGTCTGGGGGGCCTGGGCGGGGCGGGGCCTGGGGCCTGCGGCTCCTCATCTGTGCTGCGTGGTCTTTCAGATCCCTTTTGAGAAGAACTGCGGGGAGGATAAGAAATGCGAGGCCAACCTGGGGCTGTCCTTCTCCACCGCCAGGTCTGTGAGGCCGACCCCGGCCACCTGCTCCGCGCTGTTGTCCTGGGCAGCCCCCAGTGTGCTGCAAAGATGGTGATCTTCTGGGTCCAAAGCCGCTTCCCTGGCCCTGGCCAGATAGGTCCCCTGGGGCCGCCACCTCCCTCCCTGGGCCTTGGTGGCCTTGTCAGGGAAACATGAGTCCCCTGGAGCCCCGGCAGGATGGGCGGGAGCCAGCGTCCTCCATCGCCAGCCCGGTAACTCTTCCCTGGTCTCCCCACCAGGTCCAGCGTCCTGCGCCTGACGCCCTCGGCCAGCCTCTCGGTGGAGCTGACCCTGAGGAACCCCGGAGAGGATGCGTACTGGGTGCAGCTGGACCTGCGCTTCCCCCAGGGGCTTTCCTTCCGCAAGGTGGAGGCGCTCCAGGTGAGCCTGAGCTGCGACCCGAGAGAGAGCGGCTGCCACCTCCGCCTCTGCCGCCTGCTCGCTCTGAGCCCCGGCAGCGTGCACAGCCTAGCGCGCATGCGTGGGCGGCAGCAGCTGCTGTGCACCTGCGGGGTGGGGGTGGGGCCTGGGGTCAGAGCCGGTTCCCACGTGATCTGGGGGACAAGTTTTACTCTTCTTTGAGCCTTGGGTTCCACAATCAATAATGAGGCTGGAGGCAGCCGCAGGGCTAGTCCGAGGGCCGCATGACGAGGGTTGTGTAAACCTGTCCCCAGGTGTACTTGGTCAACAGGATGCACTTGGTGAGGGTGGGGCTTGTGGTGCAGCAGCTTAAGCCACCACTTGGGACTCCCAGCTCCCATACTGCAGCGCTGATTCCAGTCCCAGCTGCTCCACTTCCCATCCAGCTCCCTGCTAATGTGCCTGGGAGGCAGCACATTTATTAAATAAACAAATAAATAAATCATTTTTTAAAAATGCACTTGGTTCACCAAGATCCATTCGCTGCCTGCCTAGAGGTAACCAAACTGTTTTTTCAAAGATGACCTCAGTTGTTCCATTTATTTATTTTTCCCTGGAATTTTTTTTTAAGATTTATTAATTTGAAAGGCAGAGTTACACATAGAGAGAAGAAGAGGCAGAGAGAGAGAGAGAGAGGTCTTCCAACCGCTGGTTCACTCCCCAGATGGCAGCGATGGCCAGAGCTTCACTGATCCTAAGCCAGGAGCCAGGTGCTTCCTCCTGGTCTCCCATGCGGGTGCAGGGGCCCAAGGACTTGGGTCATCCTCCACTGCTTTTCCAGGCCACAGCAGAGAGCTGGATTGGAACAGGAGCAGCCGGGACTCAAACCGGCACCCATATGGGATACCAGCACTGCAGACGGCAGCTTTACCCGCTGCACCACATCTCCAGCCCCTGGAACTTTTAAAACTTTTATTAAGTTATTTTCATTTTACTTGAAAGGCAGAGAGAGATTGTCCATTTGCTGGTTCACTCCCCAGATGACTGCAACAGCTAGGGCTGGGCCAGTCTGACCCAAGAGCTGGGAACTCCATCCATGTCTCCCACATTGGTTGGAGGCCCCCGAGGACTTGAGCCATCACTACTGCTTTCCAGGGTGCACATTAGCAGGAAGTTGAATCAGAAATGGAGTTGCAGGACTCAAACTAGGCCCCCTCAGTGAGAGAAGCAGACATCCCAAGTGCCGACTTAACCATTGCACCAAACGCCTGTCTGCCACCATTGTTTTAAATATAAACAATTTTAAAGATTTATTTATTATTTCTTTGAAAGGAGGCATTACAGACAGATACACACACACACACACACACACACACACAAAGACTGATTTCCCATCCACTGGCTCACGCCCAGTGGCTGCAGCGGCCAGGTTGGGGGAAGACTGCAGCCAGGAACCTGGAACTCCATCCGGGTCTCCCACGTGGGTGCAGGGACCCAAGGACTTGGGCCATCTTCCGCTGCTTTCCCAGGTGCATTAGCAGGGAGCTGGACCGGAAGTGGAGCAGCCGGGACTCCAAATGGGATGCTGGCATCACAAGTGGCAGGTTAACCCACTGTGCCACAATGCGTTTCCCCAAGCTCTTAGGAAAAAAAAAAAAAAACAGCTGCGAGGCAGGTGTATGACCTTGAGGTTAGGCCATTGGTTGGGATGTGCGCATTCCATATCGGACTGCCAGGGTTCGAGTCCCAGCTCCACTCCCAGAATCCAGCTTCTCACCCTTGTAACCCTGGGAGGCAGCAGTGATGGCTCAAACAGTTGGGTCCCTGCCACCCATGTGAGAGAGCTGGGTTGAGTTTCCAGCTGACTTCAGCCCAGCCCCAGTATTGCAGGCATTTGGGGTGGGGGCAAGTGAGCCAAGCAGATGGGCGCGCTCTCTCTCTTTTTTTCTCTCTCTCTCGACTTGCAAATAGATGAACTAAATTCTTTTTAAACAGCAGTTGCTGCCCATGTAGAGACCACAGTATTTTAACTATCTCGAAATATTCTCTGCTTGGTTCATGCCACAACAGGTGCACCGTTCCCATCTCTGCACTGCTCGGTCACTTCCTGTTTTCACACTGCTACCGTCTTGGTCCTAAACCTGTGTCTGTGCCCCTGGCCCTTTGGCTCTGCCTCTCTCAGAACACAGCCTGACAGGGACAGAGCCCTGGGGGAGGCGGCCCCTTGGCCTTGCCCACCGTGATGTCCTGTGCTTTTTGCTCACTGCCAGCCGCACAGCCAGATACCTGTGAGCTGCGAGGAGCTCCCGGGGGAGCCCGAGCTCCTGACCAAGACCCTGTCTTGCAACGTGAGCTCTCCCATCTTTAGAGCGGGCAGCTCGGTGAGTACACCAGGGGGCTGGGGGCTCGGCTGTCTGCAGAAGGGAGCCGGTGACTGATGACCGGGAAGGGGCTACCCTACCACCACCGCCTCCCCCGACAAGTCTCGTGCCCGGTTCGTCCCCCTGCCAGGTTGTCATCCAGGTAATGTTCAACACGCTGCTCAACAGCTCCTGGGAAGACCTGGTGGAGCTGCACGCCCAAGTGAAATGGTGAGCCAGCCCGGCAGGCCCCGCCCACCCCTCTGGTCCTGCTCCTCCTCCCAACCCGGCTCCTCCTCTCCCCAATGCAGTCACAACGAGGACTCGAGCCTCCTGGAGGATAACTCGGCCACAACCAGCATCCCAGTGCTGTACCCCATCAACATCCTCATCGAGGAGTGAGTCCCCCAACCCCGCCCCCTGCTCCCACCCGGGGCCCCACCCTGCCTCCCTGGCTCTCCTTCCAAGCCCCCTTCCTCTCCCAGAACCCCACTCACCCGCCCACACAGGGTGATCAGATCCGATTCCAGCCATGTCCCCCAGCGGTTTCCAACAGAGGAAACCAGAGGGAGCCCTTTGCCAGCTCCGAGCCAGGTCAGCGTTTCGGGGCAGAGAAAGCGTATCGCGAGCTGGCCCTGGGTCCATGCTGCTCGGCGTGGCTGCTGGCTCTCTCTGGAGTGTGCAGGGTCTCCGTGGGAGGCTGTGAGCCTCTCTCCATTCTCCTAATAACCAAACCTACAGCCACTGGGTCTGACCTGAAGTTCGTTGTCTGACCCCAGAGCCCCAGGCGAACCCTGGAGCACCAGACGCTGGCTCCCGGGGGGCAGGAGCGCCAGCAGAGAGGGGAGAGACGTGCTCACACTGGCCAGCTGCAGAGGCCGTGTTGCATGCAGAGTTCGTGGATCTCAGAATGTGTGGCGGGAAAGACTCACGGACACCGCACTTGGATTTTCTCTTTTTTTTCCTAAGATTTTTTTTTTTTTGACAGTCAGAGTTAGAGAGAGAGAGAAAAGTCTTCCTTCCGTTGGTTCACCCCCAAATGGCCGCTACGGCCAGCGCGCTGTGCCAATCCAAAGCCAGGAGCCAGGTGCTTCCTCCTGGTCTCCTATGTGGGTGCAGGGCCCAAGCACCTGGGCCATCCTCCACTGCCTTCCCGGGCCACAGCAGAGAGCTAGACTGGAAGAGGAGCAACCAGGACAGAACCGGCACCCCAACCGGGACTAGAACCCGGGGTGCCGGCACCGCATGCCTAAGATTTAGTTATTTATTTGAAAGGCAGCGTTAGAGAGAGAGGGAGAAATCAATCTTGCATACATTGGTTCATTCCCCAATTGGCCACAATGGCCAGGGCTGGGCCAATCCAAAGCCAGGAGCTTCTTCCAGGTCTCCCACATGGATGCAGGGGCCCAAGCACTTGGGCCATCTTCTACTGCTTTTCCAGGCCATTAGCAGAGAGCTGGATCAGAAGTGGAGCAGGTGGGACTCGAACCGGCGCCCATTTGGGATGCCGGCGTTGCAGGCAGAGGCTTAACCTTCTATGCCACAGTGCCAGCCCCTGGATTTTCTCATTTATAGAAAAGGAGATGAGAGATATACAGGTGCTTTTTCAAGCCGGCTCACTGAGATAAGAACAGGGCCAGGGTCTGAGGTTGCGTCTCCAGTGCCGCTGCACATGAATGCCAACCAGGCTGACCTGGGTGAGGATTTGGAGCCAGGAAAGACAGGGATGGGGCAGGGAGTCCAGTACTGGTGTGGTCACCTGTGCAGGGCCCAGCAGGCATAGAGATCCTGGGGAGGTGGCACACGGTGGGGAGGCCGAGGCCTGAGGCCCTAACCTCCAGCCCTGGCGCCTTTGGGGGAGCCTTCGTTTCCCAAGGAAGACAACAGGCCGTTCCTGGCAAGAATTGATTCAGATGGTGCTCGTGTGGTCCCTGGCACAGCCCCGGCAACTCGGAGGCAGCCTGAGGCCACGTCGCCACCTCATCTACTTCCCATCTTTGCTCTTCCCTCCACAGGCAGGAAAACTCCACGCTCTATGTCAGTTTCACTCCCAAAGGCCCCAAGATCCGTCATGTCAAGCACACATACCAGGTATGAACCCCCGGGAGAAGGGTCCCCATGGATCCCACGCGCATTCGGCCCCAGCCTGGGGTCAAGGGATGCTGTGCCAGTGAGACAGTGTCCTTACCCTCCGCGGGCCCAGCTGCCACCTGGCTCTGTCGTCCTGCACAGGTGCACAGTGTCTACCTCAGCCGCTAGCGCCTGTGGGCCCACAGAAGCACAGAACTTGAAGACAAAGAGTGCAAGAGAGAGAACCTAGAGTCTTTCGTTTGTTTGTCTTTTTAAGATTTACTTATTTATGGGCTGGCGCTATGGCGCAGCAGGTTAACGCCCTGGCCTGAAGTGCCAGAATCCCATATGGGCGCCGGCTCGAGTCCCAGCTGCTCCACTTCCCATCCAGTCCCAGCTGTGGCCTGAGAAAACAGCAGAAGATGGCCCTATCCCTTGGGCCCCTGCACCCACGTGGGAGACCCGGAAGAAGCTCCTGGCTCCTGGCTTTGGATCGGCCCAGCTCTGGCCCTTGAGGCCAGTTGGAGAGTGAACCAGCGGATGGAAGACCTCTCTCTCTCTCTGCCTCTCCTCTCTCTGTGTAACTCTGCCTTTCAAATGAATAAATAAATATTTTTTAAAAAGATTTACTTATTTATTTGAAAGGCAGAGTTACAGAGAGAGGGAGAGAGACAGAGAGAGAGAGAGAGAGAGAGAGAGATCTTCCATCCACTGGTTCATTCCCCAAATGGCTACGATGACCAGGGCTGGGCCAGACCAAAGCCAGGAGCTTCCTCCAGGTCTCCTATATTAATGGCAGGGGCCCAAGCACTTGGGCCATCTGCTGCTGCTTTTCCCAGGCCATTGGCAGGGAGCTGAATGGGAAGTGGAGCAGCTGGGACAGGAACCAGTGGCCATATGGGATGCCGGCGCTACAGGCGGCAGCATTACCAGCTGTGCCACAGTGCCGGCCCCAGAGGCTAGGGTCTTACTCAAACGTATCATGAGCCAAGTTGGAGTTGAGGTACTTGGGTAGGTGCTGTGCCAGCCATAAAACCAGACAGTTTGCCCAGGCGGCAAACCTGGGTCCTATGCCTGTGCCTTACCCATGCGGGCCCCATCATTCTCACGCTGGTCCATAAGACCCTCTAGCCCCAGGCATTGCCATCCTGTTTTAGACAATATTTCTTTTTTTAAGATTTATTTATTTATTTGAAAGTCAGAGTTACGCAGAGAGAAAAGGAGAGGCAGAGAGAGAGAGAGAGAGAGAGAGAGGTCTTCCATCTGCTGGTTCACTCTCCAATTGGCTGCAACAGCCAGAGCTGTGCCCATCGAAGCCAGGAGCCAGGAGCTTCCTCAGGGTCTCCCACATGGGTGCAGGGGCCCAAGGACTTGGGCCATCTTCTGCTGCTTTCTCAGGCCACAGCAGAGAGCTGAATAGGAAGTGGAGCTGCTGGGACTCAAACCAGCGGCCATATGGGATGCTGGCACTGCAGGCAGCCCTGAAGCCAATTATTTGAGCCGTCTTCACTGCCGGAGAGAGCAGAAAGCCAGAATTAGGAGCCAGAGCTGAGCATTGGACCTGGGTGCTTCAGTATAGCCACTGGGCCAAACCCCAGAGCATTTTTGTTTTATTTTGGTGGGTAACTATAATATGTAGTCTATGAGTACTTCAAAAAGTCCATGGGAAAAATGGGATTAAAAGGTAAGGGTAGGGGCCGGCGCCGCGGCTCACTTGGCTAATCCTCCGCCTGTGGCGCCAGCACCCCGGATTCTAGTCCCGGTTGGGGGCTCCAGTTCTGTCCTGGTTGCCCCTCTTCCAGGCCAGCTCTCTGCTGTGGCCCGGGAGTGCAGTGGAGGATGGCCCAAGTGCTGGGCCCTGCACCCGCATGGGAGAGAGACCAAGAGGAAGCATCTGGCTCCTGGCTTCGAATCGGCGCAGCACGCCGGCCGTAGCAACCATCTGGGGCGTGAACCAGCGGAAAAAGACCTTTCTCTCTCTCTCTCTCTCTCTCTCTCTCTCTCTCTCTCTCACTCACTGTCTAACTCTGCCTGTAAAAAAAGAAATTAAGGGTAGGGCAGGTGTTTGGTGTGGTGGTTAAGGTGTGACCTGTAAGATGCCAGGAGCCTTTGTCGGAGAACCTGGGCTGGAGTCCTGGCTCAGCTCCCTGCGTGTGCGCCCCCTGGGGGGCAGCAGTGATGGCTCAAGTCCTTGGCTCCCTGCCACCCACACGGGAGACCTAGATGGGGCTCCTGGATCTTGGCTTCCGCCTCACCTAATTCCAGCTGTTCTGGGCATGTGGGGAATGAACCAGAGGATGAGGCATATTCTCTCTCTCTCTCTCTCCCCCACCCCTTCTCCCAAATAAATATAGATTTCTCTTTAAAATCATCTTCACGGTTAAATTCAAACGCTGCCGCTGATATTGGGCCTTTTGGATTTCACTGGTGTGTTGCCCCCCGCGAATGTCTGTGCGGTGCATAAGCAGTAAAACCCTCTAATTGAACATGGATCTGCCCGCTTGTCTGAGATGTCCTTGGTGCCACTCCTACGTCACTTTCCTCTGTATTTCTTTTTATACAAAAAAAGGTGATCTGGAGACGTCTCCTAATTCAGTGCGGTTTTCAAAGTGAGTCTTTCCCAGCCTGCTCTGTAGGAATACTCGTTGTATCCATCCTGTTCAAGTGTCAACTTGCGCATTGCTGTTGGGGCCTATTATGGGCTGGGAAGTTAGAGGTGGCAGAAGCCGCAGCTCCCCTGCTCAGGAAGTTTACGGTCAAGGCCAGAGTCAGCGGCACAGGCAGATCCCCGGCCGTCCTGCAGGCAGATGCTGGGTGGATATAGGAGGGTGGAAGCTGCCCTGGCCTTGGGGAGCCAGCCAAACCTTCAATGGTGACAGCGGAGCAGGAGGGTGCGGTTTTCCCATTGAGGAGGGCTCAGGTGTGGTCCGTCATCACGCATCATCACGCACCAGCTCGCGGGGAGCAGATCCCCGGGGCCTCTGCCAGTGAGGGCGGGGAGAGGCGGGGGCTGCTCCGGGCAGGGTGGCATCCCGGCCATGCACTCACTGACCCTGTCTCCATCCCAGGTGCGGGTCCCGCCCTCCCTGCACCAGCACAGCATGCCCATACTGGAGGCCCTGGTCGGGGTGCCGGTGCCCCACGGCGAGGAACCCATTACGTACAAGTGGTCTGTGCAGACGGTGGGTGCAGCCCAGAGAAGGCGGGGATACCACAGCCCGGGGGTGGGGCGTGGGGCTTGGAGGGAGTGGTCTGGGGTGTCTGGTGGATAAGCTCCCCCAGGGTAAAGAGGGCGGAGCTGGGCATGGGACTGGGCTGATGGGGGCAGGGCCCTGGTGGGGAGGTCTTATCTAGAGTGGGGAAGTCCCCCACTGCTAACTCAGCACACACACACACACCCTCTGCTAGGAGCCTCCTGTCACTTGCCAGCGTGAGGATCTGAAGAGGGTGCCCAGCGCGGCTCAGGTGAGGGCAGTGGGGCGGGGCGGGGCGGGGCGAGGATGGCGCGGGGCGGGCGGGGCGGAACAGCCTCTCTGATCGCCTGCGATCCTTCCGCCGCCCCGCCCCGGGCAGCCCTGTCTCCCCAGAGCCCAGTTTCGCTGCCCGTTCATCTTCAAGCAGGAGCTGCTGGTCGAAGTGCTCGGGACTGTGGAGCTGGTGGGCGAAATTGAGGTAGCACCTGCTCCTGACGCTGACGGACGTGGACGGGGGCCTGAGTGCCAGGGCCTTGGGGAGGACACCCCCATACCCCATACCCCACCCCACCCCTACTGCCCCCAGCGGAGTTTCCCTCTGTTTTCCTTTGCCAGCTTGAAGGTTTCCCCGTTAGTTACCCGGAGAGCTATGCTGTGTTTAGAATTTGCCCAGCTGTTACTGAGGCCTGTGGGTGGGTCCTGGGGGCTCTGTATGGGGAAGTTTGGCCCACCCACCAGCTGGGACCCGCCCTCCTCTGCTCCTTCCTGCCGGGGCCTGACGCCTCTCCGTCCTCCCCCCGCCCCCGCAGGCTTCCTCCATGTGGCACCTCTGCAGCTCCCTCTCCATCTCCTTTAACAGCAGCAAACATTTCCACCTCTACGGCAGTAACTCCTCAGTGGCCCAGGTACCTCGGCCTTCGCAGAAGCCCTGGAGATGGGCCACAGGCGGACATGGGGGGCGGGAGGGGGGCACCCAGGGCAGAGCGAGAGGGGCGATGGGTGGGGCTCAGCACAAGTCAGAAGCTCCTCCTCTGGGCCAGACCAGTGCACCTGCCGAGGAGAAGCCCTGGGGGGCGGTCAGGGCCGCCTGTGTGTGGTCAGACGATGGCGCAAGCTGAGCAGTTGGGTCACCCGCGTCCCACACCGGAGTACCTGGGTTCAGTGCCCCGTTCCTGTCCCGTCCTGACTCCAGCTCGCTGCTAATGCTCACTCACCCTGAGAGGCAGCTGATGGCTCAAGTAGTTGGATCCCTGTCACCCACGTGGGAGACTTGGATGGAGTGCCCAGCTCCTGGCTTATGGGCTGGCCCTGCCCTGGCTGTTGTGGGCATTTAGGGAGCGAACCACCAGATGGGAGCTTGCTTTCTTTCTCTGCCTGCCTCCTCCCCAATTAAAAATAAAAACTCCCAAAGCAGGAGTCGATGGTAGCTTCCCAACCCAGCAGTCGGAGGGGGCGGAGAGGCCCAGGGTTGTGAGCGGGCAGGGCAGGTGTGAGAAGCGGGAGTCTGTGAGGCTGGCAGGCCGGGGCACAAGCGAGGAAGAGGAGTCTTGGGCTGGGGGAGCCAGAGACTGGGAGGCTTTGTGTGCGCTGCTGAGCTGGGGAGCCCTGGAAGACGGAGGGTGGGCCCAGGGTGCATGCTCGCCATGCGGCTGCAGCGTGGGACCCAAAGGAGGGACACAGCCCAGACAGGTGAGAGGAGGCGGAGCCTGGGTGAGGGCACGGGCCCCCTCAGGTGGCTTCTTCCCTCCCTCCCAGGTCCTCATGAAGGTGGACGTGGTGTTCGAGAAGGAGATGGTGTACCTGTATGTGCTGAGTGGCGTCGGGGGGCTGCTGCTGCTGCTACTGATCTTCCTGGCGCTCTACAAGGTGTGAGGCCCCGGGGGGAGGCACCCCCTGGAGGGGGTCGGCAGGACCAGGGAGCCCTGATGCTGGGGGGCCTCCACCTGTCCCCATCCGCTACACAGCAGGCTGCAGAGGCTTTCCCAGGGTCCCTCAGTCCAGCACTGGCAGCGCCAGGGCTGGGTGCAGGAACCACCCACATTTGGAGGACCCCCGGGTGCTGAGGCCTGGTACCCGGCCCTGGACACAGAGGCACTCGCCACAGATCTGGTCCCTTGCCCTTTGGGGATCTCACAGTCTAAAGGGAGAGGCAAGGGGCAGGCGCTTGGTGCAGTGATGAAGTCGCCATTAGGGGCACCTACATCCCATGTCTGTGTCCTAGGTTCCAGTCCCAGCTGCACTTCTCTCTAGCTTCCTGCTATTGCATACCTTGAGGCAGCAAGTGATAGGTCGAGTAATCGGGGCCCTGCTATCCAGGGGGAGAACCGTATTGAATGCGCAGCTCCTGGCTTTGTCCTGGCCGCAGCTCTGGGCATTTGTGGGCATCTGGGGAGTAAACCAGTGGACAGAAGCGCTAGTGCTCACTCTCTCTCTCTCTCTCTCTCTGCTTTTTACATGGGTATCATGTCTTGGGCCATCAACCACTGCCTTCCCAGGCGCATTAGCGGGAAGCTGGATGGGGAGACTGGCACTCCCTTATGGGATAGGGATGCTGCAGGCAGCGCCTTCGCCCGGTGCGCCACAACGCCGGCCCCTACAAGTGTACCTCCATGTCTTCCAGTCTGAGCACAGACAGCTGTACCCCACTAGTGCTCCACTGTCCAGGTGCCCCCTCTTTTATGGAACAAGCTCCCTACCGAGGAACATTTCAGATTATCTCTAATTTGCATCTGTTTCAAACTAAATGGCAAGAAAAGGCTGTCCTGAGTCATGTCTTTGCACACTTGTTCTTTTTTCTTTCTTTTTTTTTTTAAAAGACCGATCTTGTAAGAAGTTTTTAGTCAGTGCTCCACTTTCTTTTTTTAAAGATTTATTTATTTATTTGAAAGTCAGAGTTACACAGAGAGAGGAGAGGCAGAGAGAGAGAGAGAGGGAGTCTCCATCCACTGGTTCACTCCTCAATTGGCTGAAAGGGCCGGAGCTGCACTAATCCAAAGCCAGGAGCCAGGAGCTTCTTCCAGGTCTCCCACATGGGTGCAGGGGCCCAAGGACTTGGGCCATCTTCTACTGCTTTCCCAGGCCATAGCAGAGAGCTGGATCGGAAGTGGAGCAGCTGGGACTCGTACCGGCGCCCACATGGGATGCTGGCAATATAGGTGGCAGCTTAATCCGTTGTGCCAGAATGCTGGCTGCAAAGAAGTAAATGAATCTTAAAAGGAAAGAAGAGTGAGCGCTCCGACAAAGCCCACAGTGTGCGGGGCGGGCCCCACGTGCCCGGGGCGGGGTTTCCCAGCTCGCTCCAGGGCTCACTGCACCCCCCTGGGACTTGGGCTCACTGGGCTTCTCTTCCCACAGGTGGGCTTCTTCAAACGGAACCTGAAGGAGAAGATGGAGGCCGACGGCGGCAGCATCCCGAATGGAGTCCCGGGAGAAGGCGCGGGAGGAGGCACCACCGCCGACTGCCTGGAGCCCCTGCAGGGCACGGAAGCCAAGGAAGGAGAGGACAAGGACTGAGTGCGCCCAGCACGGGACCGCCCCGGCCTCCGTCTCCGTGTCTTGGCCGAGTAACACTGCCTGTCCTCAGGCCTCAGTTTCCCCGTCTTGAGCGTGGAAGCGTCTCCTGCTAGAAACTGCTGAGGGACGGGCCAGGAAGGCAGGCTCCGCGCCCAGGCCTTGGTCCCCGCTGCCACAGCCTCTGCGGCTCCTCCTCCGGGGTGAGAAGCCGCAGTCGCAGGAAACCCAGGGCCGCTCCGGGCCCTCACACCTGGCCCTAGCGACCACAGATGCTCTGACTGCCCTATCTCTGGCCCGGAGCCCAGTCCGCAGCCAGGGAGCTCTTCCCACCCGTGTCCCTGCCTCGCTGCAGGCGCCTGGCTCTTTGGCCGAGATTCTTACTCCAGCTCGCTCCCGTCTTGCTACGCACGCCCAGCCGGCTGCCTCTGCCCAGAACGTTCTACCCAGCTCCCTCCCTGGCTCGCTGTCAGCTCGAAGCAGCCGCCAGCCTGGCTCAGTCGGGCTCCCACATGTGCACCTGCTCCCGCAGCCCGCCCTTGTCCCTCATTGCGCCGGTCACAGTTGCTCATGGCTACTTAAGGGGATCCCCGTGAGGGCGGGGACCGGGGCCCTGTCTTGTTCACCTTGGGATCCTTGGTGTTGTCACAGGGCTGGGCACACAGTAGGTGCTTCACAGTGCCATGGAATTAATGACTGAGCGTGGGGAGATGTGGAAGTCTGAGCAGCCCCAGGGTATCCCCAGCCTTCAAGGCTCTGCCCTCCCAGGCTCTGCTCCGCCCCTGGCCCCACACCATGCCTGCAGGCATACGTTCAAGAAATGTGAGCCCCTGGCCAGTTTTGCGGTTTCATGCTGGTTCCGTTCCAGCCCGGGCCTCCAAGCTGGGAGCGCTTTGTTCTCCACCCGTTCACGCAATGGGCCCAGGCCTGTGGGCTCTCCTCCCTTGCTTTCCTCCTGCACCTGATATTGTAGGGTAATTCAACAGAGAAGCAGGGAGGGGTGAGCGTTAAAGATGCCCACATCCCATAGCCGAGTCCCTTGGTTCAATTCCTGGCTCCGGCTCCTGACCCCAGCTCTCTGGGAGGCAGCGCTGATAACTCACCACTGGCAGAGTAACTGAGTTCCAGCCACCCGTGCGGGAGACCTGGGTCCCATGCACTGTCCTGGCCCAGTCCCCAGTCACTTGGGGCATGTGGAGAGTGATGGAAGACTTCTATGTCTTTCCGCCTCTCAAGTTAATTTTTAAAGGGGGGGGGGATGAGAGAGACACAGAACTGGAGAAAAGGTTAGAGGGTATTGGATAATTCGTGAACATGGGAGTCTAGGCCATCCCCACCAGTTTTAAGTAATGATTGAAGGAATCTTCATCCACCCTGTAGAAGGGACAGAGTGACCAGTCGCTGCTGCCCCCTTGTGGTCAGTAGGAGTCCCAGGGAATTGTGAGAGACCAGCTCCTGATCTAGCGCTAGGAAGCGAGAAAACTGAGAAAGGCAGGCTGGGCAGGAGGTGAGAAGCAGCTCTGTGTCCCCCTCCCCTGCTTTGATGGTCCCCTGCTGCCTACAGGGGAGTGGCTAAACTTTCCTGAGCCTGGCACACACCACTCAAAACAGCCTCATCAGCCACTCTGGGAAGAAAATAGTAAACGGGGCTGGCGATATGGCGCAGTGGGTTAGGCTGCCACCTGCAGTGTCAGCATCCCATATGACCACCGGTTCAAGTCCCAGCTGCTCCACTTCCAACCCTGCTCCCTGCTAATGTGCCTGGGAAAGCAGTGGAAGATGATCCAAGTGCTAGGGCCCCTGCACCCACATGAGAAACCCAGATGAGGCTCCTCGCTCCTGGCTTTGGCCTCGCCCAGCCTCAGCAGTCGAGGCCATTTGGGGAGTGAACCAGCGGATGGGAGAGTGTGCGTGTGTGTGTGTCTCCCTCTTTCTGTAAATCTGCCCTTCAAATAAAATAATAATTTAAAAAAGGGTCTCTTTCGCTCTATGTTTCTCCTCTCTGTTAACTCTGCCTGTCAAGTAAATAAAATAAATACTTTTTTTAAAAAAAATTGGGGGGCTGGCACTGTGATGTAGTGGGTAAAACCACTGCCTGCAGTGCCAGCATCCCATAAGGGCGCTGGTTCAAGTCTTGGCTGCTCCACTTCTAATCCAGCTCTCTGTTGTGGCCCGGGAAGGCAGTGGAGGGTAGCCCAAGTCCTTGGGCCCTGCACCTGCATGGGAGGCCTGGAAGAAGCTCCTGGCTCCTGGCTTCGGATCAGCACAGCTCCGGCTGCTGAGACCAATTGGGGAGTGAACCAGTGGGTAGAAGACTTCTCTCTCTCTCTCTCTAACTCTTTCAAATAAATAACTTTTCTTCCAGGTCTCCCACACAGGTGCAGAGGCCTTGGGCCATCTTCTGATGCATTCCCAGGCCACAGCAGAGAACCAGATCAGAAGTGGGGCAGCCGGGACCAGAATCAGTGCCCATATGGGATGCTGACACTGCAGGCAGAGGCTTTACCCACTATGCCACAGCACCAGCCCCTCTCGGTATTCTTACCCAGGCGTACCTAGGTCGGTCTCCAATCGTGCCGTGTTATGTGGGCCACTGACAAGCGCCCTGGGGTCCATCGTTTCACCTGTAAAATCAGAATGAGTGCTGTGTAACACTCCAGAGCCGTGAGCTCTGACACGGGGCGGGCACTTGGCACAGTGGTTAAGACGCCCCTTGGCACGCCCATGCCCCATGGGAAACTGCCTAGGTTCAAGTACCAGCTCCTCCGCTCCAGTTCTGGTCTCCTGCTAACGCACAGCCTGGGACTCACGTACTTAGGTCCCTGCCGGCCCCCAGCTCCGAGCCTGGGCCTGGCCCAGCCCCAGCGGCTGCAGGTGTCTGAGGAGTGAACCAGCAGACGGAAGATGACTCTCCCTGCCTGTCTCTGTCTCGCTATGATAAGTATGTTTTTTAAATGAGGTCACATGTGCAAACGGCCCATACATGCTCGACAGTGTTAGTGGGTAGTGATGGCTTCCCGGGCAGGATGATGTGGTAGAAAGCCAGGTGCTGGGACTACCAGCAGAGCGGTAGCTCTTCCACTGGCTTGCTGTGTGATCTCAGGGAAGACGCATGCCCTCTCTGGGCTTGACCTGTTCACCCCGGGCTCCACAGGCACCTCAGGAGCTGTCCTAGTGGAGATGGTGGGATCCGAGTGGCAGTCCCCACCTCCACTTGATCTGTTTTTGCAAGTATAAACAGCTGGCTTCTGATATGCGTGGGTTCTACACCTGCCGTTTCAACCAACCGCGGACGGAAAATATTTGGGGGAAAGGTCACATCTCACTGAACTTACTGAACGCAGACTTTGTTCCGGCCAAGATTCCCTAAGCATTCACAGGATACCAGCTGTTTGCCCGGCACTTACACGGAATCGGGTGTCACACGTGAGCTAGAGATGATTGAGTGTGCGTAGGGGGATGTGCAGAGGTCTTAGGCAAATATTAGGCCTCTTTTTTTTTTTTTTAAAGATTTATTTATTTGAAAGTCAGTGTTACAGAGAGAGAAGGAGAGACAGAGAGAGGTCTTCCATCCTCTGGTTCACTCCCCAGGTGGCCGAAATAGCCAGGGCTGGGTCAGGCTGAAGCCAGGAGCCAGGAGATTCTTCCAAGTCTCCCACACAGGTGCAAGGGCCCAAGCACTTGGGCCATCTTCTGCTGCTTTCCCAGGCCTTAGCAGAGAGCTGGAGTGGAAGTGGAGCAGCCAGGACCCGAACCAGCAACCAAATGGGATTTCAGCACTGCAGGTGACGGCTTAACCCGCTACGCCACAGTGCCAATCCCAGAGACCCAGAAGAAGCTCCTGAATCCCCGCTTTGGCCTGGCCCAGCCTTGGTCGTTCTGGCTATTTGGGGAGTGAACCAGTAGATGGACGATCTCTCTCTCGCTCTCTCTCTCTTCCTCTCTCTCTCTCTGTAACTCTGCCTTTCAAGTAAATAAATCTTTAAAAAAAAAAAAAGATTTATTTACTTGAAAGGCAGTTACACAGAGCAACAGAGACAGAGATCTTCCACCTGCTGGTTCACGCTCCAAACGGCCACAATAACTGGGGCTGGGCCAAGTCGAAGCCAGGAGCCAGGAAATCCATCCAGGTCTCCCAGGAGTTGCAGGTGGTGACTTAACCCACTGTGTCACACCCTGGCCCTCACCTTAAAAAAATTTTTTTTTTAATTTTTGAGAGGCCGAGAGACAGACAGGCAGAGCTCCCAGCCACTGGCTCACACCCCGGACGCCTGCAGGACCGAGCTGGACTGAAGCTGTCAGTTTTCCCAAGCAGGTAGCAGAGCTGACACCACCAGAGCCTTCAGCTTCACCCCTCAGGGTGTGTAAGAGCAGGAAGCTGGATCGGGGAGTCGGAACGGGGTGTGGTACGGGCTGTGGGCGTCTTAACCAGCAGGCCAAACACCCACCCTCTACTTATCTTTTAATTCCACTTTTCCACCAACTTCAGGAAGTATTTCTTGTATTTCACAGATAAGGAAAATGGAGTGCACTGTGCGGCCAAGGGGACAGATGTGACATTCGGATCACAGCTACTTGGCTCTCTCAGCGGCTTGGGCACACAGGCACGAGAGCATGTCTTGGTCTCTGGATGCTGAGGTCACCCCCAGCCCCACACCCATCCTGAAGGCCTTATAATTTGTAAAGAGCACATAAGCTCTCTGAGAATCTTTTTTTATTTATTGGGCCAGCGTCACGGCTCAGCGGGTTATGTCCTGCGGCGCCAGCACCCCCACGTGAGCATCAGTTCATCTGGCTGCTCCACTTCTGATCCAGCTCCCTGCTAATGCGCCTGGGAACGCAGTGGAAGATGGCCCAAGTGCTTGGGCCCTGCACCCGTGTGGGAGACCCGGATGGAGCTCCAGGTTCCTGGCTTTGGTCTGGCCCCCCAGCCCAGGCCATTGCAGCAATCCGGGAGTGAACCAGCAGTGGAAGATGCTCTTTCCCTCCCTGTCACTCTGCCTCCAAATAAAAATAAATAGATCTAAGCAATAAAATGTAAAGATATTTGGGTAAAAGCCTACTTTGAAATCCAATCTTGGTTTCCTTTTTTTTTTTTCAGAGTATGCATTTTCCATGAACTTTTTGAAGTCCCCTCATGGCTTCCCAGGGCACCGCTGTGTCCTCAGCAGGCACTAGCCCCAGACGTGCCCAGCAGCGACTCCCCAAGCTGTGGCCTGTCCTCAGCCAGGGGTCCTAGAAAGGGAGCAGAGCTGTGGCAGATCGGGCCCAGTGTGTTGGCAGAGGCACTGGAGCAGCGCCCAGTGCTCACACCCGAGTCCCTAGGACAGGACAATGGCAGGCGTCAGCTGCAGCTGTGCTGGCTGCAAGCGATGATGGCCAGAGGTTCCAGCTCGGCGGCCCACGCAGCTGGTTCCAGGAGCGAGAGAGATGGAAAATGCAGCGTGTGCTCTGAGAACCCAGGCGTTCTAAGGCCCAGGACAGAGCGGCTCTGTTCGGGAGGAGGGATGGCCGTGACACGGAGGCCTTTCTCACACCCGCACACTGGCGCCCTCTATGTGTGCAGCACTCAAAGCCCGGGACACGAAGCAGAGCCTTGATGGAGCCGAGAGTGTACCAGCAAGGCCTGGGGCTTCAACGGCTGCTCACAGGCCGGATGAGCGCCTCCCGCTGCCCAGGGCACTGCCCACACACGCATTTTAAGGACAAGTCTCTTTCAGCACAGAAAAGGGTTTTTATTGAACTCGAATTCAGGGGCTCCAAAGCCTGAGGAAGACAAGGGAGGCTGGGGGCTTGCACTCGAGGCCCCGGGCGCCCCCCCACCCCCACCCAAAGGCCCCACTCCGCACCCCACCTACCCTTTGGCCCCTTCCCGACTCAACGAGGGTCTCAGCAGCTACCAATCTAAGCTACCCCACTCTAAAGAAGGCCCCTCCCCCGCCCGCCCCCACCCCACCCCAGCCAGCGCTCAGCCACGCCAGGCCCGCATCAAGGAGCATGCTCTCTGCTGACCTCTCTCCCAGAGCCGCCCGCTGCCTGCTCGGCCTCCCTCCAACCCCTCTCTCTTCCTTAGCCCATCTCCCGCCAATTCCCAGGGCACGGACAACTCCCTGCACCCCGGCCGCCTCTTCTTCTAGAACCCTCAACCCCTCCAGCTTCAATTCTCCTCTCTCACGGATTCTCCAGCTCCCCACCCACCGCCGCCCACCGCCGCCCACCGCCTTCCCCCACCCCCAGCCCCAGCCCTGATGGCGCCGTCAGCGGCGGCCGGCCGCATGGGTGCGCTGGTGGCGGATGAGGTCGGAGCTCTGGGAGAAGGCCTTGCCGCAGTCATCACACTTGTAGGGCCGCTCGCCGCTGTGCACGCGGTGGTGCTGCAGCAGCGTGGACGAGCGGCAGAAGCCCTTGCCGCACACGGCGCACCTGTAGGGCCGCTCGCCCGTGTGGGAGCGCTGGTGCTGGATCAGGGTGGACGAGCGGTTGAAGGTCTTGCCGCAGTCGGGGCAGCTGTAGGTGCGGCCTGGCAGGTGGGTGCGGGCGTGGATGGCCAGCACGGAGCTCTGGCCAAAGCGCTTGCCGCACTCGGGGCACTTGAAGGGCTTCTCGCGGGCGTGGCTGCGGGCGTGCGGGATGAGGGCCGAGCGCTGCGAGAAGCTTTTGCCGCAGATGCCACAGCTGAAGGGCCGCTGGCCCGTGTGCACCCTCTGGTGACTGCGCAAGGACGAGTTCTGGCTGTAGCACTTGCCACACTCCGGGCAGCTGTAGGGCCGCTCGTGGCTGTGCGTGCGCTGGTGCCGAAGGAGGTAGGAGCTGTCGCCAAAGGCCTTGCCGCAGTGTGGGCACTTGTAGGGTTTCTGGCCGGAGTGGGTGCGCTGGTGGCGCAGCAGGTAGGAGCTGTCGGCAAAGGCCTTGCCGCAGCGGGGACACTTGTAGGGCCGCTCGCCCGTGTGCGTGCGCTGGTGTTTGATGAGGTCGGAGCTCTGGGAGAAGGCCTTGCTGCACACCTCGCACTTATAGGGCTTCTCCCCGGTGTGGATGCGCTGGTGCTGGATCAGGGTGGAGCCCCGCCCAAAGCTTTTCCCGCAAATGCCACAGATGTTAGGCCGAGGGCCCTGCCCACCCCTGGACCGGCCACCCCGCCGGCGCCCCAGGGGATTCTGCAGCATCTCAAACTGGGGTGCCGTCAGCAGGGCCCCCGTGGGCATCTCAAAAGGTGGCCCTAGGGGCACGCCCTCGGCGGGCTGTTCCCCAAACCCCTGAGTGAAAGAGTCCAGGGGGTGAACTCCTAAGGGGAGGCCCAAGGAATCCTTTTCCTCGGGGTTTAGAAGCACCTCTGCACCCTCTTGGAATCTGGAACTTTCAGCTTCCAATCCGGGGCTCCGAGGTTCATACCCGGGGCTCTTGGGCTCATACCCAGGGCTCCGGGGTTCATAGCCAGGGCTTTTGGGATCATATCTAGGGCTCTGGGATTCGAACTCAGGGCTCTGAGAATCAGACTCAGGGCTTCTAGGAGCAAACTCAGGACTTGGAGGCACAAACCCAGGGCTGCGGGACTCGAACCCGGGGCTTTCGGGTTCAAACCTGGGGCTCTGGGATTCAAACTCTGGGCTTTGGGGCTCAAGCCCAAAAGGTATCTCTTCAACTTCATAGTCCCCAGTGCCTTCTTGCTGAGAAACGTCTTCTTCCTCATTCTCACTCACGTTGCCTGCAGGATCAGAGAATTACAGAAAACCCAGACCGTGTGGGACCTGGAAGGTCATTTGGTCCATTATTTGACACCAGCCTCTACCCCCCTCCCCACGCAGGCCTGCTGGCCAGTTGGCAGGTGCTGAAATTCCCCCACCCACGCTGGGCAAGCCCAGGACACTCAGGCCCCAGCACCCCCACCCCCAGCCTCTGCAAAGTCCCAGGTCTCCAAGCCCCCCACCCCCACCCGACCCTCTCTCCCTCCCACTGCAGCCCCTTCTCCCGCGCCCAGGTACGCTCCTCGGAGGGGCAGTCCCTCCCTCACCTTTGAGGGACCTTTCGGGGCTCCCCATTTCGTCAGGACAGTGCACATCCCGGGGCTCGAGGCCCCACGGCGACGCCTCCCGCTCCATCCCCGCCAGCTCCCAGTGCAGCGGTAGCGGCGACGGCGGACGATCCTGCGACCCGGCCTGAGTGCCCTGCGCCCCGAGCCCTCGCCACTCGCCCTCTCAGCGCCGCCCAGGGGACCCGGCTGCCCAGCCCCGGCCCCCGAGGCCGGACGTCTTGACCCTGGGCCTCTCGGGCCCGCCGGGCCCCTCCCCTCCCCGCGGCCCCGCCCCCCTCCCAAGGTCTCCGCTCGCCCCACGGCCCCCTCGCCCCCCACGCGTCACGGCCTCGGAGACGAGGGGCTTCCAGACTCGGCCCGCCGCCCCGCACCCCGCTCCCCGCCCGAGACCCCGCCGTCCGGCCCCCCCAAGCCCCGGGCTGGGCTGCGGCTGTCCGACCCCCCTCCGCTTGCACAGGAAGTGTCCGTCCGCGGCCAGTTTCCCCCGCTGGCTAGCGCCGCGGCCTCTCTAGGAGCGGCTGGAGGTGGGAACTCGTTGGCATTAACCCTGGGCTGGATGGCCCCTGCGTCGGGGTGGGGGAGACCCGGCGCCCCGGAGCCGGCGGGCAGGGCCGGGGCAGTTTGTGCGCTAAGTCCTAGGTCTCCGCGTGTCCGGGGCCTGTCTGCCGATCTCCCGGGCCCTGTGTCCGTCAGAGCGTGTGGCCAAGGGCGAGGCGACAAGCGAGACCAAGGTCAGCGAGAAGGAGCGACGCTTCCCGGCGCCAGCGGGGGCGGTGTCTCTCTCCCCTCCCCTCCCAGGCCTCCAGGTCAGCTCCGGCCGCGCCTGAGGAACCGGGACGGACTCCCCCTTGGCCTGATCGATGCTTTGAGCCTGGGACCCCCAGACGGAACTCCAGTCCCGCACCCGAGCGCGCCCACCCCCTGCTCCTCCGGCCCCCTCCCGTCTGTGCGCTTCCCAGTCCACCCTTCCCCCCACTCCGGGAGGGCTAGGATCGTTGCCAAGGAGACAGCCCCGCCTCTGGCGCCCAATGGCACCGCCCCTACGTCTCGGGAAGCTCAGCGATTGGCTGGCAGGGCCCATGCTCCTGCCGCCCCGCCTCCCTCCGCTCCGCGACTGCTAGGCGTTAATGGTCGCCAGGGAAGCGAGGCGCCTTTCTGATTGGCTGGAGGCACTCAGGCCGGGGCCGCCTCCACTGCCCGCCTGCGGGAGTGAGTGGGAGGGAGGTGCCGGAGTCTCCCCGCGAGCCTGGCCAGTGCTTTCAAAACTTTTCCCGCCCCCACTTGCTCGCCATTACCTGGCCCAGGGGTCTAAGGACGGGCATCCGCTCCCCCCAGGTGCACGGCGCACGGTCGCGCCCGCGGAGTAGAGACCCCTTTCTTTTCCACCGCCCCGCCGCTCCCCCAGTTGGCCGCTACAGCCTGAGCTAGGCCAATCCGAAGCCAGCAGCTAGGAGTTTCTTCTGAGTCTCCCACGCGGGTGCAGGGGTTCAAGCACTTGGGCCATCTGCTGCTTTCCCAGGAGCATGAGCAGGGAGCTGGATCAGAAGTGGAGCAGCCGGGACCCGAATCAATGCCCATAAGGGATACTGGCTTCGCAGGCAGCAGCTTTACCCACTTTATCACAACACTGGCCCCAGCTGTGTGGGGTTTTTTTTTTCTTTTTCTTTCTTTTTTTTTTTTTTAGGATTTATTTATTTTCTTATTTGAAAGGGTGAGAAAGAGAGAAACTTCCATCCAGTTCACTCTCCAAAAGGCCACAACAGCCAGGGCTGGGGTTCTGACCTCCATCTGGGTCTCCATGTAGGAGGCAGGAATCCAGGTACTTGGGTCACCTGCTGCTGCCTTCCTAGGCACATTAGCAGGAAGCCGAGTTGGAAGTGGAGAAGCCAGGACTTGAGCCGGCGCTCCATCATGGGATGTGTGTGTCCCAAGCATAAGCCCCATAGCTATATTGCTAAAAGATACCCTATGTGAGTCCATGGCACGGAGGCCTTAGTTTGAAAATGCTGCCATAGCGCATGTTTTAACTTCTTTGGGTCATAAACATCTTTGTGTGTTCTATTCCTAAAAAGACACACATACATAAACATTCCAAAGAATCCTAAGAGTCTTGGGAGCAAAGTCAATTCCCACCCTTAATTAAAAAAAAAAGGATTTATTTTATTTATTTGAAAGAGTTACAGAGAGAGAGGTCTTCTATCCACTGGTTCACTCCCCAAGTGGCCGCAACAGCAGGAGCTTGAGCCAATCTGAAGCCAGGAGCTGCTTCTGGGTCTCCCATGTGGGTGCAGGGGCCCAAGGAGTTGGGTCATCTTCTGCTGCTTTCCCAGGCGCATTAGCAGGGAGCTGGATCGGAAGTGGAGCAGCCGGGGCTCAAACTGGTACCCATATGGGATGCCGGCACTGGAGGCAGCAGCTTTACCCACTACACCACAGTGCTGCCCCCATTCCCACTCTTATTTTAATTGGCTTGGACAAGCTAGGGATGTCCCATGTGACCATGGCCTTGACATCTCATTCGACCAATGCACCAGTAAAAGCCAACCCTTCTTCCTGGCTTCTGTGGCAGCAGAGAGAAGATGGGAGTCCTACCTTGGGTGTGTGTATCCCTTACCAAGAAAGGAGGCCCTGAAGATGGAGTGCGACTGGGGCTTTCGTGACACCAAAAAGTGAAGTGGTGGACAGCTGGGTCATTAGGGCAGGAAGCTGAGCAGTTGGATCTGCTTCCAGGCCCCAAGCAAATCTTGGGAACTTCAAAGCGCTCAGTGAGATCACTAAGTAGTCATTAGGGCACCTTTAATAGGCGAGCCCAGGGCAAGGTCCAGCCCTGGCTTTGAGTCTGAGCTGAGAACTCTCGTTGCAAGCCAGGCTTCCCGGGGCAGCACTGAGGGTCATGGGAGGGGCTGGCACTGTAGACTGGGAATTAAGAGCTGGTACAAAGGTGCCGCCAAGTCGTCTCTTCTCACCCTATTTTCCCTGGCGATAAGGTGGCCACAGGAGCTGGTCCTTCCTAGACAAAGCTCAGGGTGAGAGGCCGTAGGGTGGTCAGATGTGAAGACTGGGTTGGAATGCAGGTTTTCTCCCCGTTAGGTTTTTTAACCGTGACCGAGAACGACAGCCAAGACCACCACGCTGAGCAAGGAAAAGTTTATTAAGGCAAAGAACTGCCGGGAGCAGCCTCAGAGGGAGAGGAACTTGAGGCTTATGTGTAGGGCTGGGGTTTCATACTTGTGTCAAGCTCCCGTGAGACAGGACGCTTTTGACACGGGGAGTTTCTTGAGGCAGCCATGGGAACAGAGAGGCACAGACCTGCCTGATTTATAGCCAGGGCAGCTGTGGGAACGCAGAGGCACAGAACGTTTTCTGAGGCCTGATTCATAGCTGGGACAGTTAAGGGAACAGCGAGGCTCTCCGGGAGCGCGCCACCTCTGTGTTTTGTTTTTTCTGATCCTTGGGAAGAGTGAGGGGTGGGGGGTGGAGATGTCTCGGCCCTGTGTGGATTCAGGGTTCCCACACTCCCTTTTTCTGTAGAAGTTTCTCTAAGCTGATAACCCTTCCTAAGACAGGCGGGACACAGGGCCAAGACGGATGAACAGGAGGAATGCACCGGGCAGCCGAGGACCTAAGCCCCTGCTACTGTTGAGGGACAGCGGCCCAGAGGCAGGACAGTCTCTGCCCACACCCGGCTGCTACCAGCAGCTGGACAAGGCTGCACTGTGCCCATGAGGGGATGAAGGTGGATGGATAATGGAGTCACAGCATGACAGGAGAGGGATTGGGAACACAAATGCATGCCCCGCCGGGCTCCAAATCTAACCTCAAATGCTCCTCCTGGTCTGGGCACCCCCACCATGATAGTGGCTACTCAAGAGTAGAGCTGGGGGCCAGCGCTATGGCATGGCGGGTAAAGCCGCCACCTGCAGTGCCAGCATCCCATATGGGTGCCCTTTCAAGTCCCGGCTGCTCCACTTTTGATCCAGCTCTCTGCTATGCCTGGGAAAGCAGTAGAAGATGGCCCAAGTCCTTGGGCCCCTGCACCCACGTGGAAGACCAGGAAGAAGCTGCTGGCTCCTGGCTTCAGATCGGCACAGCTCCGGCCATTGCAGCCATTTGGGGAGTGAACCAGAAGATGAAAGACCTCTCTCTCTCTCTCTCTCTGCATCTCCTTCTCTCTCTGTGTAACTCTTTCAAATAAATAAATACATCTTAAAAAAAAAAAAAAAGAGTGGAGCTGCCAGCTTTGCCTTCCCTTGCAGGTGGGGTTCTCCCTTGCCCGGGTCTGTTATGTGGCTGCGTCGTCCGATCCCACCAGGCTGGGCCGTCCCAGTGAGGTTCACCCCGAGTGTTCAAGGGTGCAGACAGACGCTGCCTCCAGAGCCCTGGTGGAGATGCTGGCAGACAGCAGTCGCGACAATGCACCCTGGAGTCTCACTGTGTGACATTGGACGGCCTGCCTTTCCTAGTCTGGGTGTCCCCAGCTAAAAAAAAAAAAAAAAAAAAAAAAGACAAAAAAGCCAGAAAAGCTACCATCGCCTTCAACTTCAACAGGTCATCAGGCTTTTTTGGCTGTGTCCAGGATGGCTGAGGGGCACCAGGGTTCCCAGGCAGGCCCAAGGAGGATGGGGGGGGTGGCGTCCCCGAGCCTGGCACACATCCCACTTGGTGCGGGATTCAATCCTGAGAGGGTTTCCTTTCCTAGGCAGGCCTGAGGGTGACATGAGCTGCTGCACAGGACGCACACCAGAAAACGCACCGAGGCACAGATCTGAGGCACACAGCCTGCTTTTACTTCTCGTGGGCAGCCTTGCCCACACCCACGAATGCTATCCCGGTGCTCAGCCAGCTCCTGCGACTACAGACACCCAGCAGGTCAGACAGAGAGGTGGAAAATACAAGGCCAGATGTTGCTCAGGAGGGGCCCTGGTGAGTGGGGACCTCTGGCTCTGGTTCCAGCACCCCCCCAACTGATGAGGGGTTAGGGGGAGCCGTGGTTCCGTGGGAGCAGAGGTCGAGTTGCCAACCTTTGGGTTTCTCCAGAGAAGCCAGAAACCTCAGTTCTTGTATGAAATACCCAACTCGGAATCTCAACCACTCCTTCCTGAAGTTTAAACTACTGCCTGGGCCAAAATAAATAAATAAATAATAAATAAATAAACGAGGCGGCCATGGGCCAGGGTCGGTGCGCGGCCATCCATTCGTCACCTGCGCAGTACAAAGACGACAGGTAAAGGGGGTTCTCCTTCACCTCGATGCTCCTAACGCTTCTGACAGCTTTTCTCCCCAGGGGGCAGAGTGGGCTTGGGGGGTCTTACCTCACCCCTGCCTCAGCAACAGGGTGGGCTTCTAGAGTCTGCAACAGCGGGGAGCAAGGTGAAGTTGAAGCTGTTGGAGCTGCCCAGGGCCAAGGACAGCCTCAGCCTCTGGGAGCTCCCTAGAGGCCCCGCCCCCTGCAGCTGGTCAGGCCCTTGAGCCCACCCGGGACCCCGGTCAAGGTCTAGATCATCTCTGTCTGCCTTGTTATTCTGAAGGCCATCACCCACACTCCTGGAATATCTCTGGGTAGTGCTGGAAGCCCACAGGAGGATCCAAGTCCCCAGAGCCAGAAGCCAGGGACACAGACAGCCCACGGGCACCCTGGCCCCTGGGGGCCCCAGCTCCCGGCCGATGGACCCACTGGTGCTTGGCCATAGCTGACTTCTGACCGAAGCACCTGCCGCACTGAGGACAGGGGTAAGGGCGCTCGCCACTGTGGGTCCGCCTGTGGGCTGCCATTTCGGAGCTCTGCCGGAAACAGCGCCCGCAGTCCGGGCACGGGTAGGGCTTCTCGCCGGTGTGGGTGCGGACGTGGCGCCGCAGGTCCGAGGCGTGCGCGAAGGCGCGGCCGCAGTGGGCGCAGGGGAAGGGGGTCTCGCCGCTGTGCACGCGCTGGTGCTGGTAGAGGGCGGAGCTCTGGCTGAAGCAGCGGCCGCAGTCAGCGCAGCGGTAGGGCTTCTCGCCCGTGTGCACCCGCAGGTGCGTGGTGAGAGCCGAGCGCTGGGTGAAGGCCCGGCCGCAGTCCGGGCAGCGGTGGGGCCGCTCGCCGCGGTGGATGGCCCGGTGCTTGCTCAAGGAGGACGCCTGGCCGAAGCCCTTGCCGCAGTCGGGGCAGCGGAACGGCTTCTCCCCCGTGTGCGTGTACAGGTGCTCCACCAGCGTGGAGCGCCACGCAAAACTCTTCCCGCACAGGTAGCAGCCGTGGCGCTGGTCCGCTCGGGGGACAGGGGGGTGGGCACCGAGCGGAGGGCGGCCCCGGCGTGGCGGCTTGGACCGCTGCTCCGAGCCACAAGGAAGCCTAGCAGAGGGCGCTCGGGCAGCCTTCGGCCCGGTAGGCGGGGGATCCGCAGCAAGGGTCTTCTCCAGGGCTTCAGTCCTTTGCCCTCGTCCTCCCTCTTCCTGGTGTCTGGAATCTGCGGGAGACGAGGGGAGAGCTCAGGCTCTGGTTCAAACACCCGCGGCTGCCCTGGGATAGTGACATAAGGCGGAGGGGAGGGAACGGCTGAGTTCTGTCTCCGGGCTGGGACCCTGGCAGTGGGGTGGGGGGTTTGGGGGGTGGGGGGAGAAGGCAGCGGGAGAGACGACAAGGAGCTGGATGACAAGGGACTAAAGATGCTCCAGGCAAATGGGACCCCGGCATTGTCAAGTTCACTGGCGCTGGGCACTTCGCCAAGGTTGACAAGTTGAACCGAAGGAAGAAAACAATGGAAGCCCAGAGAAAGCGAACTATAGACTACACAGGGGTTGGTGGCAGAGCGGGGGATGGGAGGGTGCCATCAGCAGGTTTGCCACCAACTCTCTGTGAGGAGCTCAGAGGCGGCAGCCCAGCCCTCAACACGGCCGGAGTCGCTGTCACTGCCCCTCTCAGGGACCAGGCATCAGGGTCTGAAGCTGGGAAAGCAATTCAAGGAAGAAACTGCGAAGCAGGTGAGGGGGCTGGCAGACGGAGAGGGGTACCAAGAAGCCTCCAAGAGCCTGAATAGCAGATACCTCACCTGTGTCTGCTCCTGTCCCATACCCCCGGGCCGCTGCCGCCGCTGGATCCTGGGCATCCGGACCCCACAGCTCGGCGTCTCGCTCCACCCAGCAGATGAGCGCTGGCTTGGTGCCTCCGCCTCCTGGAGAGGGGGAAACCAACGCAAACCCCATGCTCCGGGTCCGACTGCCCGGACCTAGGGCGTCCCCCGCCCACGTGTAGAACCCCCAGTAACGGGGCAGCGGGGAGGGCGACGGGGTCCCCGAGGAAGGGGCGAGGCGGGTAGGGCTCTCACCGAGCGCGCCCAGGAGGCCGTAGGTCTCCCGCATCACTTCCCGGTACAGGGCCCGCTGCGCCGGCCGCAGACACCCCCACTCCTCCGGGGAGAAGTACACGGCCACGTCCGCGAAGCTCACAGCCGCGGGCTTCCTGCACTGGGGCCCGGCCCCGTTTGGCTCCCGGACGGGGAGCGGGGCCAGAGGTGGCGCCATGGAAACTGCAAGCCCCGGCCACCGGCCAGCCGCCTCCCCTGGCCGGGCCTGTTCGTGCGGAGCCTCCGCGGCTCGAGAACGCCTCCAGAGCCCAGGGGCCTTAGAGCGGGACGACGGGCATTAGGACCGCGAAGGAACAGGAATCGGCCTCTCGAGGGCCTGCTAGAGTGGCCGAAAACCACGAGCCGGTGGCTGCGCGTACATGACCACGACTAGAAAGAAACTGCCCTCAACAAAAATGGCGGAAACGCGGCCTCCCGTACTTTGCTCCTATACAGCCCGGCCCACGTCTACGCCAGACGGGAGTGTATGGGGGCGCTTTGTCTCCGTGCCCTGACTCAAAATGGCCGCGCAGGCTACAAGGGCCAGGCTAAGGCCCTCCGCGCGCCCCCGGGCCCGGCCCCCAAAGGCTGCGCCCTCGAAAGCTGGCGCGGGAAGTGGAGTCTTAGCCCAGCCCAGGTCCGGGAACAAAGAAGCCCAGGGGAAAGGTGAACGCGGGCTGGGCTTTGTTAATTGGGACGTTAGCTTCGGCCCTGGGCCTCCACCTGCCTCACTGCACAATGTCCCACAAGCACCAGGGTGCATGGACCCCAGCCCTAGCTCTCCCAGTCTTCTGAGCCTCGGAAGAACCCAAGAAAACATTGAAAGCTTCCCTCTTGAGAGTCATGGTGTTTGTCACCTGTGTCCACCCCTTGGGGCAGTGCCCACCACCCGCAGGACCAGAACTCTGGCTAGTTCTGGAAGCTCTGGACCCCCCAGGGGAAGAACCCCCGTAGAATTCTCACTCTGGAGGCCAGTTGGCTGAAGCACCAGCCAGAGCAGGGAGCGGCCTCGGAGCAGGGGCATGCCTGGCTCAGCAGGAAGCATAAGCCATACTAGCTACAGGCAAGGGGTCACCCCCTGAGAACACTGGGCCAGGAGGAAGATCCTGGCAGGGAGTGACTGCATTTGGGACAGGTGTTGGCCTGGCCACGAGGAACCCTTCCCAGAGGCTCAGTGACAGGTGAGTAGTAGTTCACGACCAGTCCCAGGTATGCAAGAATGCTTGGCTGGCCTCTTCCAAACCTGTCATTTTTCTGAATGTTGTTGAGAAACAACACCTTCAAAACGTACCTCTGCCTCCGGAAGCTCCCCAAGGCCTATTCTCAAAGAGAAATCTATACATACAGTGGGTGTTAATGTATATTACAAAAAAAACTAGGGGGAGCCGGCGCCGCGGCTCACTAGGCTAATCCTCCGCCTAGCGGCGCCGGCACGCCGGGTTCTAGTCCCAATCGGGGCGCCGGATTCTGTCCCGGTTGCCCCTCTTCCAGGCCAGCCCTCTGCTGTGGCCCGGGAGTGCAGTGGAGGATGGCCCAGGTGCTTGGGCCCTGCACCCCATGGGAGACCAGGAGAAGCACCTGGCTCCTGCCATTGGATCAGCGCGGTGCGCTGGCCGCAGCACACCGGCCAGCCACGGTGGCCATTGGAAGGTGAACCAACGGCAAAGGAAGACCTTTCTCTCTCTCTCTCTCTCTCTCTCTCTCTCACTGTCCACTCTGCCTGTCCAAAAAATAAAAAAATAATAATAAAAAAAAATAAACTAGGGGGAGGGTGTTGTGGTGCAGTGAGTGAACCCCATATCAAGAGTTCCAGCTGGGACCAGCACTGTGAGTAGTGGGTTAAAGCCCTGGCCTGAAGCACCCAAATCCCATATGGACGCCCGATCTAGTCCCGGCTGCTCCTCTTCCGATCCAGCTCTCTGCTGTGGCCTGGGAAAGCAGTGGAGGATGGCCCAAGTGCTTGGGCCCTGCACCTGCATAGGAGACCAGGAAGAAGTACCTGGCTCCTGGCTTCAGATCAGCGCAGCTCCAGTCGTTTTGGCCAATTGGGGAGTGAACCATTCAATGGAAGACCTCTCTCTCTCTCTCTCTCTCTCTCTCTCTGCCTCTCTCTGTAACTCTTTCAAATAAATAAAATAAATCTTGGGGGGGGGGAGTTCCATCTGCGCCGCCCTGGCAGGCAGCAGATGATGGCTCAAGTGCTTGGGTCACCGCCGTCCACATAGGAGACCCAGATGGAGCTTCCAGGCTCCTGGCTTCAGCCCAGCCCCGTCCTGGGTGCTGTGGGCATTTTGTGGGTGAACCAGCAGATGGAAGACCTGTCACTCTTGTTATCCTGCCTTTTAAATAGATGTAAAATAAACATTTAAGAAAGAAAAAAAAACTAGTAATTTCACAATTCTTTTGCACCAACATAAATGTTATCTTTTTTTAATATTTATTTTTATTTGAGGGGCAGAGTTACAGACAGTGAGAGGGAGAGACAGAGGGAAAGGTCTTCCTTCCGTTGCTTCACTCCACTCCACAAATAGCCACAATGGCTGGAGCTGTGCTGATCCAAAGCCAGGAGCCAGGAGCTTCTTCCCGGTCTCCCACGTGGGTGCAGGGGCCCAAGGACTTGGGCCATCTTCTACTGCTTTCCCAGGCATAGCAGAGAGCTGGATTGGATGTGGAGCAGCTGGGACTAGAACGGGTGCCCATATGGGATGCGGGCGCCACAGGCAAAGGATTACCTACTGCAGCCACTGTGCCAGTCCCATAAATGTATCTTTTAATTCAATTTTTTCACAGACTTCCTGAAGCAACCTCACTTTTTTTTTTTTTTTTTTTTTTTTGACAGGCAGAGTGGACAGTGAGAGAGAGGGACAGAGAGAAAGGTCTTCCTTTGCCATTGGTTCACCCTCCAATGGCCGCCGCGGCTGGTGCGCTGCGGCCGGCGCACCGCGCTGATCCAATGGCAGGAGCCAGGTACTTATCCTGGTCTGCCATGGGATGCAGGGCCCAGGGACTTGGGCCATCCTCCACTGCACTCCCTGGCCACTGCAGAGAGCTGGCCTGGAAGAGGGGCAACCGGGACAGAATCCGGTACCCGGACCGGGACTAGAACCTGGTGTGCCAGCGCCGCAAGGCGGAGGATTAGCCTAGTGAGCCGCAGCGCCACAACCTCACATTTAAATATGAACCCTCACCACAGCAGCAGTGTTGAGTACCCAGTGTAATGCAATGAGAAGGCCATGCCAAAAATGGCTGATGGCAACAGAAACTGCCTGGCAACAGGCTGTGATTGGATGGCTTTGGAAACTGCCTGGCAACAGGCTGTGATTGGTTAGGGCACAGACTGCCCCTTGACTGGATTGGCTGCCTTGGCTATATAAGCTGCTGTAGCACCTGAAATCAACGGTTCTGCGGGCTGCTTGCCTCAGGCCTGCTTTCACCTGACTCCCGGGGTCTGGGGGTCTGTTTGGTGACTCCAGGCCTCTTGCCCCCACCACACTCCTCCTCTCAGAAACGAATCCACTGCAACATCTGGCGCCCCAACGTGACTGAGAGAGAGAGAGACAGCGTGTCGGACTCGGCAAGGTCCCCCCTTAATTTCGGCAAGAAGGCCCCTCAGTGTTTTGTGTGCTGTTCGGTTCTGTGAGGGTGAGCACAGAACCCCCTCCTACGCCCCTTTCCTTGTCCTTGTCTTGGTCTAAGTGACCCCAGGTTAGGCACACACCGCCCAGAAGTGTATGCCGCTTCTCGGCTCCTCCTTTTACTTTCAGTTCGCCCGGTGAATTCACATAAGGGACTGATCATCCCAGAATTCGGAACCAAGTCATCTCCCTCACTCGAGAGAGGTGACACTCCGGAGACACTGTGTGTGCATACGGCCTTGACCTAATGAATCAAAGAAGACCCCCACTAAGCACAGGACATACTTACAATCTGATACACCACTGTCTGTTTGTCTAACGTAGGGAACCCCTGCAGAATGCCATCAGCTGCTGAGGTGCTAGGAATTTGCATTGTTATGGCAGCAGTGCAGTGCGTGTCTTTCCTTTGGCTAGAGTTGGCATGGCGTACTGCTCTTAAGTGCTCAAACATGGGAAAGATACCCCCCTCTCAGAAGTCCACTCAGATTGCCAAACATAGTGAATCTGTGAGTGATGAGAGCCTGTCACTCCAGGTCCCTGTCTCACAGACAACAGTTGGTGACTTAGGGAGAGAGAGGTCCCACAGTGAAAATGACAATGTAGCAAACAATGTAGCAATGCCTAGTCAGCCACCCCCCATATACCCGTGGGATGAACTTAGAGGACCTGAAGGCAATAACCCATGTGAGGTCATCCCATCTGCACCCAGTGAGGATCCCCACATTTGTGGCAGTCCCCAGGCACCCAGGCTCTCAGGGCAGCTGCTAGACCCCATCCCACCCGCATGTTTGCCATAAATGTAGGAGTGGATGCAGAATTCAGGCCCTGGATTCCAATGCCTGTAAAAAGGCTTCTGCTAACCAAGGGCCAAGGATATGCTTGTGTCTTTCCAGAGAATGCGGGACAGCCCATTTGGGTACCAGCCAGAAACATCAAGCCTACAACTGTCAGCCAACCAGAACCAGCTGAACAAGACTGAGAGTCTGCCTTGTTAGCGGGTGCACCTGCCCTATCATCCCACCCTGAGAAAGTGCCCATAGCCACATCTGCTACTGCTTTATACCCCACTAGCTCTGGTCAGCCACTCAAACGCCCCACAGCCTGTGTGCAGTCACGCCATTCCTGATTACCGTTGTTCTTCATTCCTATCCCTATCTGAGCAAGCACTCCTGTGGCCTCCCGTTTTGAGCACTGGTTAGTCAATGATGGGTAAGATCCCCTGGGAGACAACCTAAGAGAAGCACAGCCACGTGCAGAGACCACATGGAAACGGGGTCAACAATGGTCTGGCCAAGAATCATGCCTCCCGTTGCTCAAAAATAAATGAAAAGTGAGAAATGTGGTGGAACGAGAAGGTCATGCCAAGATGGCCGCTGACAACGGAAACTGCCTGGCAACAGGCTGTGATGGGATGGCTTTGGAAACTGCCTGGCAACAGGCTGTGCTTGGTTAGGGCATAGACCGCACCTTGACCAGAATGGCTGCCTTGGCTCTATAAGCTGCTGTAGCAACTGAAATCAACGAGTCTGCAGGCTGCTTGCCTCCGGCCCACTTTCACCCTACTCCTGGGGTCTGTGTGGTGACTCCCTGCCTCTTGCCCCCACCACGCTCCTCCTCCCAGAAACGAATCCACTGCACCACCCAGTCCCTGACAACTACTTTGACCAATGGAGGGGCAGTACCACACTCGTGGCCTACCAGCCCCGATGCCATCAACCAGAGGAGCAGCTGTTAACAGGACCAAAGGACCTGGAGACAGAAAACCAGCTGCCTCCATCGTAAAACTTGAATTCCCAGCCGGTGCCGCAGCTCACTAGGCTAATCCTCCACCTTGCGGCACTGGCACACTGGGTTCTACTCCCAGTCGGGGCGCCGGATTCTGTCCTGGTTGCCCCTCTTCCAGGCCAGCCCTCTGCCGTGGCCTGGGAATGCAGTGGAGGATGGCCCAAGTGCTTGGGCCCTGCGCCCGCATGGGAGACCAGGAGAAGCACCTGGCTCCTGGCTGCAGCGCGCCGGCTGTGGCAGCCATTGGAGGGTGAACCAACGGCAAAAGGAAGACCTTTCTCTCTGTCTCGCTGTCCACTCTGCCTGTCAAAAAAATAAAATAAAAAATAAAAATAAAACTTGAATTCCCACACTGCCATGGACCTGGAGTTTGGATGATTCATACAATGTGGCCTTGACCATGGTACCAATTCAAGTCTAAAGCCAACTGAGTGGCCGGCGCCGCGGCTCACTAGGCTAATCCTCCGCCTAGCGGCGCCGGCACACCGGGTTCTAGTCCCGGTCGGGGCGCCGGATTCTGTCCCGGTTGCCCCTCTTCCAGGCCAGCTCTCTGCTGTGGCCAGGGAGTGCAGTGGAGGATGGCCCAGGTGCTTGGGCTCTGCACCCCATGGGAGACCAGGAAAAGCACCTGGCTCCTGGCTCCTGCCATCGGATCAGCGCGGTGCGCCGGCAGCAGTGTGCCGGCCGCGGTGGCCATTGGAGGGTGAACCAACGGCAAAGGAAGACCTTTCTCTCTGTCTCTCTCTCTCTCACGGTCCACTCTGCCTGTCAAAAAATAAAAAAAAAATAAAAATAAAAAAAAATAAAGCCAACTGAGTGAGAATGAGAAGGTGGACATCCCAGGCTCCAGAGGGTACCAGAAATTCAGGCAAGCAAAAATCAGTTAACACCAGCGGCAGGCAACATGTCTGTGACATTTCTTGCTCAATACAGTATTCTTATGCCAGGCTTAACTGGGACATTGCAGTGAAAATTATCGGGGGTGGGGGGGCTGGCGCTGTGGTGCAGTGGGTTAAAACCCTGGCCTGAAGTGCCGGCATTCCATATGGGCGCCGGTTCTAGTCCCAGCTACTCTTCTTCCGATCCAGCTCTCTGATATGGCCTGGGAAAGCAGTGGAGGATGGCCCAAGTCCTTGGGGCCCTGCACCCACATGGGAGACCCGGAAGAAGCTCCTGTCTCCTGGCTTTGGACCAGCGCAGCTCCGGCCGTTGTGGCCATTTGGGGAGTGAACCAGCTGATGGAAGACCTTTCTCTCTGTCTCTCTCAAAGAAGTAAATAAAATTTTTAAAAAAGATGAAGTTCCTGCTTTAGGTTTACAATAAGCTGGGGGAAGACAGATCCCACGTTAAGATTCTGCCGACACAAGTTTGGGGAAAGACTTTATGGGCAGACTGGGTCCGGGCTATACAGTGGGTGGGTGGGGGTATTCAGCACAGGACAGAGCGGCTGCTGAGTTTCTGGCAGGAGGTCCCTGGGGGAGACACTGAGAAAGTCTGGCGGAGGACAGAGCTGTGGCGACTACAGTGAGGCTCACTTGGAGGGGATCACAGCGGAATGAGCCAGGGGTAGGGGTCGGGGCGAACCAGGCCCTGCGCTGCCCATCCCACCCATCCAGAGCTCTGGGTCGGCCAGGCCTCACCGAGCGCGCCCAGGAGGCCGCCTGTCTCCCGCTTCACGTCCCAGATCAGGAAGTGTTGCAGACACCCCTATGGCTACACAGAGACTTCAGCGTCATTCCCCTTCTCGGTCAGGCCCGTGTACAAGGCCAGGAAGCCAGCAGCACGGCCGGAGAGCGAGCCTCCCGCCGCTCCGTTCCCGGGAGGGACGCTGGGAAACGAGGGGCCAGCCAGCACGGCCGCACTGAACCTTGGCGGCCGGAAGTAGCATGATGGGGCCTCTCTAGGACGTGGAGAAACGGCCGGAAGTAGCATGGATGGGGCCTCTCTAGGACGCCGAGAACCGGCGGGTTACGCGAACTCGGTGGTTCCGGGCCGAGCTCATAAAGGCGTCCCCAGACAAGATGGCGGCATCCCAGCTTCTTTGCCTTGTAGAGAAAAGAGGTTAACCCACCTTGAACGTCTTTCTGGCATTGGCGAGCTGGCTTGTTCCCCCCGTAAATTCTCTTTTTGTTCTTCGAGAAGCCTTGGCAGCGCCTCTCGCCCAGAGTTAGGGCGGTCGCGACCGCTTCGACGTGGCGCTCGGGTCGGGCGAGGAGGCCTCACGCCCCCTCCGCAATCGCCAGCATCACTCAGCGGCTCCGTTTCTCAGGAACTTTGAGAAAACCCTTTTTTTGTTTTGTTTTGTTTTTGATTTTGTTTTTTCTCATTTACGCTGTAGGAGAATGTTCCGTGCTACTCCCCCAGAGCTCTAAACTTGTCATCCCTATTTCCACGCACCTACCGGGCTGCGGGCTTTCCCGGCACTTAGAGGTCAGACACCCCCCATTAGTGGTGCCTGGGCTCAGGGTCCTGCCCCCTTGCAGGCCCAGTCCAGAGAAGCCAGACGGACACTGCGAAGCTGCTGACCCCTGCTGACCAGGGGAAGACGAACTGGATTGGTGATGCATTAAGTTATGATTGCATACAAAAAATCAGATGAGCTTCTGCATGACAAGACTCATTTTTTTTTTCCTTTTACTATATTTGAGAGACAGTGAGAAATCTTCCATCAGCGTGGAATGCCCTCAAATGCCCTCAACAGCCAGGGCTGGACCAGGCTGAAGCTGGGAGCTGGGGACCCCATCTGGATCTCCCACAGGGCTAGCAAGGACCCAACTCTTTTTTTTTTTTTTTTTTAATTATTTTATTTATTTGAAAGAGTTAGAGAGAGAGAGAGGTCTTCCATCCGCTGGTTCACTCTTCAAATGACCGTAATGGCCAGAGCTGTGCCAGTCCGAACCCAGGAGCCTCCTCCAGGTCTCCCACGTGGGTGCAGGGACACAAAGGCTTGGGTCATCTTCTACTGCTTTCCCAGGCCACAGCAGAGAGCTGGATCAGAAGTGGAGCAGCCAGGATTCAAATCAGCGCCCATATGGGAGGCTGGCACTGCAAGCTGGGGCTTTAACCCACCGCGCCACAGCGCCAGCCCTAGGACCCAACTCTTTGAACCATCCCATGCTGTCTCCCGGGGTGTTCATTAGCAGGGAGCTGGATCAGAAGTGGAAGAGCCAGGCTAGGGCCCGGCACTCCCAACAGCTGATGTGGCCCACATGGGAGTCCTAACTGCTTCCTGTGCCAAACGCCCACCCCTCTTTGTGTTAGTGCTGCACTTCCACGGGGCCCAGGGTTTCCCAATTCCAAGCTCTCCAGGAGGAACAGAGCAGCAGACAGTGCACGAGCTGTAGTTCTGTGATGTGGTCAATAAGATTATTAGTTTACCTTGATTAATCACTTACTATGTGCCAGACTGAAATCTGCCTGTTAACAGGTTTAACCCTCGCAACCCCTCTGAGATGAGTTTGGGAGGGAGGGAGAGAGCTTCGTCTGCTGCCTACAACATGCCCCTTCGACCCAGGTCTCCTGTGTGGGTGCAAGAGCCCAGTGCCTTGAGCCTTCACCTCTGTTTCCCAGGGTTTGCATTAGTCCTTCAGAAAGTTAGCGGAAAATGGAATTGAAAGATGGTTTTATTTTGGGTGGACACAAAAGTTTTAAAGATTTTTTTATTTGTGGCCGGCGCCGCAGCTCACTAGGCTAATCCTCCGCCTGCAGCGCTGGCACCCCGGGTTCTAGTCCTGGTCGGGGCGCCGGACTCTGTCCCGGTTGCTCCTCTTCCAGGCCAGCTCTCTGCTGTGGCCAGGGAGTGCAGTGGAGGATGGCCCAAGTGCTTGGGCCCTGCACCCCATGGGAGACCAGGAAAAGCACCTGGCTCCTGGCTTTGGATCAGCGCAGCGTGCCGGCGGCAGTGGCCATTGGGGGTGAACCAATGGTAAAGGAAGACCTTTCTCTCTGTCTCTCTCTCTCCCTGTCCACTCTGCCTGTCAAAAACAAAAAAATTTATTTATTTGAAAGGTAGCACACACACACACACACACACACAGAGGGAGATACAGAGAAGTTTTCCATCTGCTGGTTCACTCCCCAAATGACCATAAGAGCCAGCTGTGGGCCAGGCTGAAGCCAAGAGTCAGGAACTCCATTCTGGTCTCCCGCATGGGTGCAGGGGCCCAAGGACTTGGACCATCTTCCACTGCTTTCCCAGGCCACAGCAGAGAACTGGATCAAAAGTGGAGCAGCCAGGACTAGAACTGGCACCCACATGGGATGCCGGCACTGCAGGTGGCGGCTTTACCCGCTACACCACAGCGCCAGCCCCCGCACAGAACTTCTTACCTTCATTGTTAAGCCGTGCCTGGCTGTCCGTTCCACTGAACTGTGCACTTTCCAATCATTGAAATGGTGAGTATCCTGTATGTTCCGTCACAAAACGTAAAGGAAAATGACCTGGCCGCTTCCCAGTCTCTCTAGAACCAAATCCACGTGTTGCATCACGGGCAGGTGAGACCCTCTGTCTCCTGTCCCCTCCCCACCAGCTCTCCGCAGTCCCTTAGTCCAGCCACACCTGCACCTGTCCCAAACTCCCCGGGAGCTCCGCACATCCGGCCTCTGCGCCTCCCTTGGAAACGACTCCTGTGCCCAACCTGCCCTTCCAGCCCTGGATCCCCACGGGCTCTCACTGGATCTCAGCTCAGAGGTCTGCTGCTCACCAAGACCGAGCCTACGCCTGCCTCTCCAGCAGCCCTCATGATGTGCAAGCGTTCTGCGCCACCCCTTGTCACGCTGCCCGACTCTGGGAAGTCCCAGGAGGCTCCGAGGGAGGGCATCTGGCCTAGCTGTGAAGACGGCGCTGAGGACACGCAGGTGCCCCGGCAAAGGTTGGATCCCCAGCTCCAGTTCCTGACTCCAGCTTCCTGCCCCTCCACCCCCACCCCCACCCCTGCCCCGCCAGGAGGCGACAGATGATGGCTTCAGCCTGGTCCAGTCCTGGCCATCGCAGGCCCGTGGGGAGTAGAACCAGCCGATGGGAGTTCTTTGTCTGTGTCTCTCTGTCCCTCAAATAAATAAATAAAAATCGTACACGCACCGTCTTGGTCTTCTCCCTCTCTTCCAGGCAGCACCAGCTCTCTCCGGCTCCTCCTCCTCTTCTGGGACTCACCCTCCCTTTGCGCTGGTCACCCCCCTGGCTTTCACAGCCCCCTGTCCTGCTCAGCCCTTGGCCAACGCTGGGGCTCCCCTGCTCCACGTCCCTGGGCGGGAAACCTCTGCAGCTCTCGCTTACTCTCGGCTCACGCTGTCGGTCCCTGAGCCACACAGATGCTAAGCGGAGACCCTCCTGAGCATGGTTCTTCCCAATGCCAAGGTCACCAGCACCCTTGTTCCCGCTCTCGATGACCTCCACCTGGGAATAGATGCCCAACACACCTGCAGCGTCCTCCCACACTGCTTTGTAAAGACAGCGTCTGCCGGTTCCTGTCTAGCAGCCCCGCTCCCGCTCAACAACTTTCAGTGGCTCCTTAGTGCCCCCCGTTGAGATCTGCACCCTCCCAGATTTTTTTTTAAGATTTATTTATTTATTTATTTAGAAAGATTTTATTTATTTATTTGAGAGAGAAAGTTACAAACAGTGAGAGGGAGAGAGAGAGAGAGAGGTATTCCATCTGCTGGTTCACTCTCCAGATGGCCGCAATGGCCAGAGCTACGCCAGTCAGGAGCCAGGAGTCAGGAGCTTCTTCCCGGTCTCCCATGTGGGTGCAGGGGCCCAAGCACTTGGGCCATCTTCTACTGCTTTCCCACGTCACAGCAGAGAGCTGGATTGGAAGGGGAGCAGCTGGGATTCGAACCAGACACTGGGGAGTGGAGCGGGCACTGTATTATGGCAGGTAATGCCCCTACCTGCAGCGCCGGCATCCCATATGGGCACCAGTTCAAGTCCCAGCTGCGCCTGGGAAAGCAGTAGAAGATGGCCCAAGTGCTTGAGCCCCTGCACACATGTGGGAGACCTGGAAGAAGCTCCTGGCTCCTGGCTTCAGCCTGGCCCAGTCCCTGGCTGTTGGCGGCCATTTGGGGAGTGAACCAGTGGATGGAAGACTTCTCTCTCTCCTTCTCTCTCTCTGTAACTCTGCCTTTCAGATACAATAAATACATCTTTAAAAAAAAAAAAAAAAAGAGGAAAGGAAGGAAGAGAACAGGGACTCTAGCATGCACAGGGCTCAGCTTCTCTGGACCCCATCCTGCAACCTGAGCCCCTTCCTGTGTTTCATTTGTTATTATTTATTTGCTACGCTGGGATGGCGCCCTACCTCCTTAGAGCGAACTGAGGCTGGAGGGAGGGGAGGCACGTGACTCACCAGGGGCCAGGTGCGGAGCCTAGATCTGGGCACCTGCGGGCACCTGTACTCCCCCCACCCACTCCACAGGGCTCCTTGCAATTAGCCAGGTCTGGCAGTGGATAACCGAGCAACTGATGCGTCCTGAGCTGATGCAAAGAACTCAACCACCGCACCAGCTACTGAGCCATTTCGAGAAAAGTCCAGCATCGCAAGTCCATCATTGTTTTTTTTTTTTTTTTTTTTTTTTTTTTTTACAAAAGACTGGGTGTCAGGCTTCATCTAGCTGCATCTTTACAGGCACTTTTCTGTTTCACAGGTTCGGAAACTTGAGGGATCCTTGAGGGAAGCTCAAGGGGATGCATTTCAGTTCCCAAGTCCCTGGCTCAGGAGCCAGCGTCCCGGGCTCAGGCCAGTCCTTCGTGCCCACGGTCAGGTTCAACCCCACCCTGGGGTAGCGGCTCACCCGCACTCCTCAAAGATGTCCGGGTAGTGTCTGAAGAGCACAGGCGGGTCCCGGTCCCCTCGTACCGGGGCGCGGGGCACCGCGCGGATCCCCGGCCTCCGGCCCCGCCGCCCCCCGGAGCAGGAGCGGTGGATCCACTGGTGCGCCTCCACCGCGAACTTCCTCTTGAAGCGCGTGCCGCACTCGGGGCAGGGGAAGGGCCGCTCGCCCGAGTGCATGCGCCGGTGGCTGACCAGCAGCGAGGGGTAGGTGAAGCGGCGGCCGCAGTCCGCACACACGTGGCGCCGCTGGCTGGCCTGAGAGTCCGCGCCGGGCGCCGGCGGCTGTGCACCTGCCGTCCGGTCCCAGGCAACCTTGGCTGGTGGCGGCTCTGCTCTCGCCGAGGCCTTGCTGATGGGAGGGTCGGGACTGTGGGTAACCAAGTCCTCAGGCGCGTTTGCAGGTCCCTTGACCCCCGCTGCTTCCTGGGGTTCCTCCTCCTCCTCCTTCTTGTTGGGGACTTGTCCTGGGAAGCAGGAATTAAGGTCTATTTAGGTGCGGTCCTCGGGTGTTACATGGGAGTAGGAACGGCTTCCTCACTTCCTAGGGTCTGTTGGGCAGGGTGGATGCGAAGATGGACGCTAAGCACTTAATACATGCTCAGTGAGCAGGAGCTACTGTGAGCGGGGTTATCAATTTTGGGATGGGGGTGGGGAGAGGGCCAGACTGCTTTACAGAGGAGAAATGCTTGGTTTACTACAGATGGCGCTGCTGGGGGCCGGGAGCGGGGATGGCGAGGGGAACAAGAGCCCAGCTGTCCATTACTGGACATCTCTTGTTCCACATTGCCTCGGTCAGTGAGTATCAATGGGATGCCCAAGCCACTTCCGTTTTTAAAGGGCTGTACTTGTACCTGAGAGAGAGAGAGGAAGAGGGGGTGACACTGGACCTGTATGTAAGAGCCTTGGGCTCAGCTCTGGTCTCTGTATGTCCCAAGTCCTGAACGCGCAGTTTCGGGTCTCGCCTCCCCCCCCCCCCCTTAGTGTCACACACCTCTAGGCTCTCTACTTCCTTGGGGACGCTGGATGCAAACCCTGCCCTAGCAAACCGCGGTTGGGGAGATGGGGGGGGCCAATCCCTCACCTCTCAGAGCCCCTCCCGGGCTCTGCCCCTCGTCGGGGTCCTGGGCGGCGGGGCTCCAAGCCTCACTCTCCCGTTCCATCCAAGAGATGAGGGCTGGTTTGGGGCCCGGGAATCCTGGGAGAGAACGGGGTGGGGAGGGGGAGGGATGTCACCGTGCTGGCCCGAGGCTGGCCTGGGAAGATGTCACACACACACACACCCCCCACCGGGGTGAGGGCACCTGCTCGGGTCTTATACTCAACCTGGAGAGGGTGTGCAATGCTGCAGACTGAATGGAGCGGATGCGGGATGGGAACGCTCCCGAGGGGGTACCCGAAGCCCTGGGAGTGGGAGGAGGCTGGTGCTGTTGGTGGAATAGCGCGGGGTTACAGCTCACGATCCGCTCGCCCTGTGAATCCCAGTGAACGGGGGTGGGGGGCTCGGACCCGGGGCCTCACCGAGCGCGCCCAGGTGGCCGTAGTTCTCCCGCATCACGTCCCGGTACAGGGCCCTCTGCGCGGGCCGCAGACACCCCCACTCCTCCGAGGAGAAGTACACGGCCACGTCCGCGAACCGCACGGCCCCAGGCTTCCCGCAACAGGGCCGGGTCTCCCCGGGTCTCAGCGTCAGGAGCGGGGCTGGGGGCGGCGCCATGGGGCCGAGCGGCGGCCGCCTTGTGCCCGGGGCCGCCGCCTCTCGGCTCCCGGGTCTCCGATTTCGTCGTCCACAGGAAGGACTGCGGGGGCCCGGGCCCCGCCCAGCCTCGGCGTCGGAACGCAGCCGGGACTGGGGAGCGAAGTAGCAGGGCTGGCTGCTGGGGATTCGGGGGTTCTGAGGGGGACAAATAAAACTCCTTGGTTGTTTATTCACTTCTTGGCCGCTTGGACAGACACCCGGGTTAAGGACCCGGAAGATGCCTTCAGAAAATATGGCGACAACCTGGCTTCAATTGCCATCCGCACCACGCCAGCACTCACCCCCTACCCCCGGAACATAGCAAACATGGCGCCTGTGTGGCTTCCCTGGCTTCATCGTCCCACTTGCCCTTAAATACAATGGCGACTCCTAAGAAGAGAGGGCGGTGGAGGGCCAGGGAAGCCGATGAGACCCTTTTGCCTTCAAGAAAGATGGACGAGCCCGTAGCTTCAAGGTCCTCGTAAACCCGCAAAGACGGCGGCAGATGATTGGTCTAACTACATGAAGAAGCTGGGCTGTGATTGGTCGCCGCCGGGCGGGGCCTTTAAAAGGACCCGGGGCCCTTCCGCCGCTCTTATTGATAGAACTAATGGAAGACTGCGGCGTCCCAGTGCTCTTGACTGTGACAACCTCGCAGCTCACGGGACCCCGCACCCGCGGCGCCACTCTGTCTCTGCGCCTGCGCAGCACGCGAAGACACGTGCTTTGTGGGGATAGTCATTGATTAGTATACATGGTTATTTTACAAACTAATACAGGGGTCGTCGCTGTGGCGCAGAGGGTCAAAGCCCAGCCTGCAGTGCCGGCATCCCATATGAGCGTGGGTTCAGGTCCCGGCTGTTCCTCTTCCAATCCAGCTCTCTGCTATGGCCTGGGAAAGCAGTAGAAGATGGCCCAAGTTCTTGGGCCCCTGCACCCACGTGGGAGACCGGGAAGAAGCTCCTGGCTCCTGGCTTCGGATTAGCTCAGTTCTGCCCATTGCAGCCATTTGGGGAGTTAGCCATCAGATGGAAGACCTCTCTCTCTGGCTCTCTCTCTCTCTGTAACTCTGCCTTTCAAACAAATAAAATACATCTTTTTTTTTTTTTAAAGATTTATTTATTTATTTGAAAGGCAGAGTTACACAGAGAGAGGAGAGGCAGAGGGAGAGAGAGGTCTTCCATCCGCTGGTTCACTCCCCAATTGGCCACAATGGCCAGAGCTGTGCCCATCGAAGCCAGGAGCCAGGAGCTTCCTCCAGGTCTCCCACGCGGGTGCAGGGGCCCAAGGTCCTGGGCCATCTTCTACTGCTTTCCCAGGCCACAGCAGAGTGCGGGATTGGAAGAGGAGCAGCTGGGACTAGAACCGGCTCCCATATGGGATTCCTGCACTTCAGGCCAGGGCGTTAACCCACTGAGCCACAGTGCCGGCCCCAATAAAATACATCTTAAAAATAAAAAGCGAGCGTGCAATCTGTGCTTTAAAAAAAAAATAAAAACCATACATACAGCTTGTAAGGAAAGGGCAATGCAATCCCCTTGTACTCTTTCTTCTTACTCCCTAGAGGCAACCTCTTAACTCTTCATTAATTTGAGTTATATACAGATAATATACAGATCTCCAAGGTGAAATTCGCTGAGTACTGATAAATGTGTATAGCTGTTTGGGGCTGGTGCTGTAGCATAGCAGGTAAAGCCACCGCCTGCAGTGCCAGCATCCCATATGGGCCACCGGTTTGAGTCTCAGCTGCTCCACTTCTGATCCAGCTCTCTGCTATGGCCTGGGAAAGCAGAGGAGGATGGCCTAGGTCCTTGGGCCCCTGCACCCATGTGGGAGACCTGGAAGAAGCTCCACGCTCCCGATCAGCTCAGCTCTGGCCATTGTGACCAATTGGGGAGTGAACCAATGGATGGGAGACCTCTCTCTGTCTCTCTCTGCCTCTCTCTGCCTCTCTTTCTCTCTCTGTGTAACTTTCAAATAAATAAATGAATCTTAATATATATATATGTGTACACATATGTATACACACACACACACACACACACACGACTTACCACTTTCCTTGTTTGCAGGTATAACCCAGCGGTATTAGGTACATTCACGCCGTGTGAATTATCACTGACATCCATCTCCATCCAGCATCTTCATCTTCCCTAAAATAAGTCGTTCACTGAACCCTTAGTTCTTTCTTCCGAACTTTCATTTTTTAAATATTTATTTATTTGAAAGGCAGAGTGACAGAGAGAGAAAGAGAGATCTTCTTCCATCCGCTGGTTTATTCCTCAAATGGCTGCAGTACTTGGGGCTGGGCCAGGCGGGAGCCAGAAGCAGGGAATTCATCCCGGTCTCCCGTGGGTGGTGGGGACTCAGCCGGAACCAGAACCAGCGCTCTGGCATGGGATACAGTCGTGACCTCTCAGCACACAGGCAGCGAAGTCTGCTGATTTCACAGCACCAATAAAGGATGCCCTCGATGGCGTCTCAAATCAGTGTATCAAGAAATAATGACAGGCAGGGGTCTGGCGTTGTGACACAGCAGGTTAAGCCCACCTGCAACACCCGGAATCTGGGCTGCCTTTTTTTTTTTTTTTTTTTGACAGGCAGAGTGGACAGTGAGAAAGAGAGAGAGAGAGAGAGAAAGGTCTTCCTTTGCCATTGGTTCACCCCCCGATGGCCGCCGCGGCCAGCACTTGGGCTGACCCAAAGCCAGGAGCCAGGTGCTTCTCCTGGTCTCCCATGGGGTGCAGGGCCCAAGCACCTGGGCCATCCTCCACTGCACTCCCTGGCCACAGCAGAGAGCTGGCCTGGAAGAGGGGCAACCGGGACAGAATCCGGCACCCCGACCGGGACTAGAATCTAGTGTGCCGGCGCCGCAGGCGGAGGATTAGCCTATTGAGCCATGGCGCCAGCCGGCTGCTCCACTTCTGATCCAGCTCTCTGCTATGGCCTGGGAAAACAGCGGAAGATGCCCCAAGTCCTTGGGGTCCCTGTACTCCCTGTACATGGGGAGACCCACATGAAGTTCCTGGCTCCTAGCTTTCAGCCTGGCCCAGCCCTGCCCATTGCAGCCATTTGGGGAGTGAACCAGTGGATACAAGTTCTCTCTCTCTCTCTTTCTCTCATTCTCTCTCTCTCTCTCTCTCCTTTTCTTTTTAGATTTATTTATTCATTTGAAAAGCAGAAATACAGAGAGAAAGAGAGAGATGGAGAGAGAATCTTCCATCTGCTGATTCACTCCCCCAGATGACTGCAATGGCCAGGGTTGGGCCAGGCCAAAAACTTCATCCGGGTCTCCCATGTGGGTCCAGGGGCCCAAGGACTTGGAACATTTTCTGTTGCTTTCCCAGGCGCATTAGCACAGAGCTGGATCGGAAGTGGAGCATTCAAGACTCGAACCAGCACCCATACGGTTTAACCTTCTATGCCACAGTGCTGCCCCCTAAATAAATCTTGAAAAGAAAAAAAAAATCTTTGCATCTTCAGAGGTTCAAGTTTTAAAAAATAAATAAGGACAGGCATTGTGGTCCAGAGGTTAAGTCACCACTTGGGACAAGTCCCAGTTCCGCCCCCACTTCTTTTTTTTTTTTTTTTTTTTTTTTTTTTTGACAGGCAGAGTGGACAGTGAGAGAGAGAGACAGAGAGAAAGGTCTTCCTTTGCCGTTGGTTCACCCTCCAATGGCCGCCGCGGTCGGCGCGCTGCGGCCGGCGCACTGCGCTGATCCGATGGCAGGAGCCAGGAGCCAGGTGCTTTTCCTGGTCTCCCATGGGGTGCAGGGCCCAAGCACCTGGGCCATCCTCCACTGCACTCCCTGGCCACAGCAGAGAGCTGGCCTGGAAGAGGGGCAACCAGGACAGAATCCGGCGCCCCAACCGGGACTAGAACCCGGTGTGCCGGCGCCGCTAGGCGGAGGATTAGCCTAGTGAGCCGCGGCGCCGGCCCGCCCCCACTTCTTATCCAGCTTCCTGTCCATGTGCACCCTGGAAGGAGCAGGTGAGGGCGAAGGTAGTTCAGTTCCTGCCACCCATGTTGGAGACCTGATTGAGTTCCGGGCTCTTAGCTTCCGCCTGGCCCAGTGCCAGCTGACGCAGGCATCGGAGGAGTGGACCAGCCAATGGGAGACCTCTCGCCCTTGCTCTCTGAAACTCCTTCTCTGTGTCACTCTGCCTTTCAAACAATCAAATCAATCTCTTTGAAGTGTTGACTGTAGAAGCTGGGTGATGGGAATGTGAGCGTTTACTGCAACATTCGATGCTTTTGAAGACTGGAAGTGTGCATAACAACATGGTGAGCGACCGGCACTCGGCAAGGTGCTTGAAGACTGTAAGGACGGGGGCCGTTATTTTTTAAGAATTATTTTATTTATTTGAAAGACAGAGTTACAGAGAGAAGTAGAGCCAGAGAGAGAGGTCTTCCATGCTCTAGTTCACTCCCCAGATGACCGCAAAGGCCAGAGCTGAGCTAGCTGAAGCCAGGAGCCAGGAGCTTCTGCCAGGTCTCCCATTCAGGTGCAGGGGTCCAAGGACTTGGGCCATCTACTACTGCTATCCCAGGCCACAGCAGAGAGCTGGATCAGAAGTGGAGCAGTCAGGTGTCGAACCGGCACTATGCCACAGCGCCACCCCCTGCAGTTCATTCTTTAAAACAAAACCAAAACAAAATATAGGGCCGCAGCTGCGGTGCAGCAGGTTAAAGCTCTGGCCTGCAGTGCCAATATCCCATAGGGGTGCCAGTTCAGGTCCTGGCTGCTCCACTTCCAGTCCGGCTCCCTGCTGGTGCGCCTGGGAAAGCAGTGGGAAATGGCCTGGGTGCTGGAGTCCCTGCACCTGTGTGGGAAACCTGGAAGAAGCTCCTGGCTCCTGGCTTTGGATCTGCCCAACTTGGCCATTGGGGCCATTTGGGGAGTGAACCAGAGGATAGAAGACCTTTCTCTCTGTCTCTCTGTCTGTAACTCTGCCTCTCAAATAAATAAATCTTGAAAAACAAAACAAAACAAAAATCCTCCCCAGAATTCTGTTTCCAGCTCACATGGCTTAAGAATACATTATTCAGGGGCTGGCACTTTGGCACCGTGGGTTAAAGCCCTGGCCTGAAGCACTGGCATCCCATATGGCTGCTGGTTCTAGTCCCGGCTGCTCCTCTTCCGATCCAGCTCTCTGCTATGACCTGGGAAAGCAGTAGAGGATGGCCAAGTGCTTGGGCCCCTGCACCCGCATGGGAGACCTGGAAGAAGCTCCTGGCTTCGGATTGGCACAGCTCGGGCCGTTGTGGCCATCTGGGGAGTGAACCAGCAAATGGAAGACCTCTCTCTCTGTCTCTACCTCTCTAACTGTGTTTCAAATAAATAAAATAATTTTATAAAAGAAAACATTATTCAAAGGATGCAAAATCCTGGAAACATGCAAATACCTGAGGAAGAAGAGAACATTGCAATCAACAGGCCCAACCCTGCAGTTTAGTGAGATATTTGTACCAAAGTGAGCACGGGGCAGGAAGCTGCCCCATCTGAGGCCAGTGTCCTCTCTGTGGCCACCCTGAGGTCTTCAAGACCAAACAGCGCCCGCCACCAGTGGCTCAGTGGCTTCATGCCACATGTGTCTCCTTGCAGTCTCACCTGCACTGGCCACAACAGTCCTGGGATGAGCGCCCCTCTGTGGAGACAAGTCCAACGTAGGACCTCGATTCTGGGGGGGGGGGGGGTCCAGAATGGGGGTGGCTCCTTTAATAGGCTCTGGCATCTCAAATGACCCCCAGCACTGAGGAGATATCAGACCAGAAAGCAGAACACTCTAAGGGAAAGAATATTCCAGAAAGAGCCAGCTAGGCCGATGGTTTGTAGTACAAGAAGCCCAGGTGGGCTGGTTCAGGTCCTGGCTACTCTGCTTCCAATCCAGTTTCCTGCTAATATGCAGCCTGGGGTGCAGGGAGTCCCGATGGGGCTTCAGCGGGATCAGAGTGTGCGAGTGGAGACCGGTTCGACATGAGACACCTGCTACCTCTCCCGTGCCCCTGCTTACGGCCCGCAGGATCCTGGGATCCTGGGCCTCGGAGCTGCACGCCTCCACACTCCTGCGAAGGAGAAGCACTGGGCTCCACTGAGAACACGGGCTGGGAGGCCGAGGCCGCCGCCTCTGCGCTGCACTCCCAGCCCACTCGCCTATGGGCCCCTCGGTGCCCCTCGCCCACGCCCGGCGGAATCCTGGCCCGATTGCCGGGATTGATCGAGCGCCCCCAGGTGGCTGTGGGGTGCGTCGCATCACACGTCCAGGTACAGAGATCCTGTGCGCGCACCACACACCTCCAGGGAGACGTACAAGGCCACGTCCGCAAACCTCACGGCCCCTGGCCGGATCTTCCCGGGTACATCCGCTGTGGGGTCCAGGGCGGCGCCGTGGGAAACCCCCGTGGTGCTCGGCAAACTGAGGCTGTCGAGAATCATCGGAATGCTACAGCTTTCCTGCCTTGCCTCGGATAATCTGCGAGGGTAATCTTGCCCTCAACCAAGATGGCGCCTTCGGGCTTCAACATCTCTCACTTTTCCCCTCTGCCCTTACGCAGCGGGGCGGAACCAGAAGGGAGATTGACGCTACAACTCAGCCACGTGTTAGATAACGTGCGTTGATTGGTCAGCTCCAGGAGGCCAGGGGAAGAAGGAAGGCTATGATTGGTTTTTCCAGAGCGGCTTGTTTGAAAGGCGTTGATTGGTCAGCTCCTGGAGGCCAGGAGAAGAAGGGAGGCTGTGATTGGTCTCGCCAGAGCGGCCCGTTTGAAAGGCTGAGGGTGAGCGAGTGACTGGTCTGGAAGTGGCCGGGGCCGAGAGACGACTGAGGCGGGCTCTGGAGGTGCGGGTCGGAGGGGCGGTGTGTCCCGTTCCGCGCTCTCGGAACAGCACCGGGAGGCTGGCGGCGGCTTCCTGTGCAGTCTTCGCTGTGGAGTGGCAGGCGGCCCGGGGACCGCGCGCTCGCGGCGGATCCAGGATTCAGACTCGTCCCCTGGTTCTCGGTTCTGCTGCGTGCTTCGCGCAGGGCCCCGAGCAGAGCGCGTGCTTGGGCAGTAAGACTCGACGCTCATCACCGTAATCGATGCCGCCGTCGGCATCTCGTCTCAAACTGACAGCCGGTAAACGCGTAGTAAAACCGGGAAATGGGTCAGAGCGCCCCACCTCCCTGTTTCTACCAGTCAAACCCGGTCAATGAAAAGTTCTCTGGCAGATCTGACTTATTTATTTATTTTAAGATTTTATTTATTTGAGAGAGTTACAGTGAGAGGCAGAGAGGTCTTCCATCCGCAGGTTCACTCCCCAAATGGCTGCAATGGCCAGAGCTGCGCAGATCCGAAGCCAGGAGCCAGGAGCTTCTCCCGGTCTCCCACGCGGGTGCAGGGACCCAAGGACTTGGGCCATCTTCTACTGCTTTCCCAGGCCACAGCAGAGAGCTGGATCGGAAGAGGAGCAGCTGAGACTCGAACCGGCCCTCATATGGGATGCTGGCACTGCAGGCAGAGACTTTAACCCGCTGAACCTCAGCGCCGGCCCCTGCGTTCTGTTTTGATGATAAACCAAATCCAAAAGAATGTAGAGTCGAGGGTTTCTCAAGTGTTGGACTCTCCCGTGCAGCGAGTGGGGTGTAAGTGGGGGTACTGGCTTTGGAAACTGACGGCGCCTACTAAAGCTGAGTACATGCACACCTGTTACCCAGTAGTTCGCTCCTAGCTATACATTCCACAGAAGCACATACATATATTCACTCAAAGACGCTTAGTCACATGCTCTCAGCAACCCCAGTCGCAATAGCTAAAAACGCAGCTACCCACAACAATCCAATGGATCAATCCCTTGTGGGATATTCGTTGAATGGAACACTATCCAGAACAAGCACTTGGGCCCTCTGCTGCTGCTTTCGCGGCCATCAGCAGGGAGCTGGCTGGGAAGTGTAGCAGCTGGGACCCGAACCAGTGCCCATATGAAATGCTGGGGTCACAGGCAGTGGCTTTACCTGCTGTGCCACAATCCTGGCTCCCCTTTGTCTTTTTTTTTTTTTTTTTAATTATTTATTTTGTTTGTTTGAAAGGCAGAGTGACAGAGAGAGGGAGGGAGAGGTCTTGCATCTGCTGGTTTACTCCCTAAATGGCTGCGACAGCCAGGGCTGGGCCAGGCCAAAGCCAGGAACCAGGAGCTCCATCTGCGTCTCCCACATGGGTGGCAGGGACCCAACTACTTGGGCTGTGCCTGCTGCCTCCCAGGGTGTGCATTCGCGGGAAGCTGCATTGGAAGTGGAGCAGCTGGAATTCAAACCCGGCACTCCCAGTATGGGGAGTGGGCGCCCCAAGGGGTGACTTAAGCTGCAGCACCACACACCGCCAGGACTTGCTCTTGGGATTTCGACAGAACGTTTACCATGAAATGCTAAGAAGGCATTCTCACAAGTACCCTGAGTGTAGGAGGAGACAACGGAGGTACCAGGAGGACTAGAAAAATGAGGAGCATGAAAGTGAAGAGAGTTCAAGTTTGCATTTATTTATTTTCATTGTATTTGAGAGAACCAGACAAGAGAAACGTCTTCCACCTTCTCGTTCACTCTCTAAATGTGTTCAATAGCTGGTGCTGAGCCAGGCTGAAACCAGGAGCCTGGAATTCCCTTGCAAGTAGCAGGAACCCAAGTACCCGAGCCGTCACTGGCCGCCTCCTAGGGTGTGTGTTAGCAGGAAGCTGGACTCCGTAGTGGAGCCAGTGTGTGGCGTAGCAGATAATACCTGTAACACTGGCATCCTCACATGGGTGCTGGTTTGAGTCCCAGCTGCTCCACTTTTGTAACCCTTTCAAAATGAACAAATAAATCTTAAAAAAAAAAAACAAAAACAAAAAACAAAAACGGAGCCAGGACTGAACCTAGGCACTCTGATATGGGATACACATGTCCCACGTAACACCTGTGCAGCTGTGCCAAAGTGCCCGCCCCCAAGATAATTTAATTAGGAAAACTCAGGTAAATAAGGTAAAAACCAAAGTACTGATTTGTTAACTAAGTCATCATCTTTTTTTACAGATGTATTTATTTATTATTATTTATTATTCCGATGTGGTCATACTGTTGTGGCATGGGGCAAGCCTTGTCCAGCATAGAATATTCCAAGGGCTGAGAAGTTACTTCCCGGAAGCAGACCCAGATTTCTTCGGAATGTTCTGGACTGGAGCCACATGTGCCTGCAGTTAACCCTTTCCTGATCTTCTTGGGTCCACTGTGTGCCTGGTGGGCCACAGTGATATTTGATTTCCTAGGAGTAGAATCCGTTTGGAGGCCTTGCCTGGTAACCTCTGAAAACTCGAGTTGCTCCGTGCTGTGGCTTGGATGTGGTTTGTTCCCCAGGGGCCATGTGCTAGATGGAGGCTCGGTCCCAATGTATAAAGAGGCAGCAGACACTGTGGTTAGGTCATGGCAGGGTGCTGCCCTCGGGAGAGATTAATGTGGGTCCCCAGGTCCTGGTCATGTCTCAAGACAGTGGGTTGTTTTAAGCATGGCCGCCCCTGTGCTCCGCCCCTTCTGCACGTGGGTGTTTCCCAGCCCACCCCGGTGCTGTGTTGTGATGTAGTGGTCAAGGGCGTTCTCATCAGAGTCTGCACTTACAGCCTCCACAACTGAGCTAAATCAACTTCTTTTATTTTTAATTAATTAATTTATTTATTTGAGTCACTGAGACAGAGCTTTCCCATCCACTGGTTCATTCCCCCAGATGACTGCAATGGCCAGGGCTAGACCAGGAGCTGGGAACTCAGTCCAGGTCTTCCCAAGGGGTTGGCAGGGGCCCAAGGACTTGAGCCATCACCACAGCCTACCAGGCTCTGCATTGGCAAGAAGGAGCCAGAGCCAGGACTAGAACCCAGGGACCCTGATGACGGACATGGGCATCCTAACTGCAAGGCTAAATGCCCACTCTTAAACCTCTATTTTTTTTTTAAATAACCCAGCCTCGGTTATTTTTCTGTTGTTGTTATAGCAACAGAAAATGAACTAACACTTTTCATTTTTGTATAAAAACATGAAGAGAAGTAAAGGTACAGGAATTAAGTCACTGCTTGGGATGCCTACATCTCACACTGGAGTGCCTGGTTCAAGTCTCAGCTCTGCTTCTGATTCCAGCTTCCTGCTTGTGCACACCCTGGGAGGCAGCAGGTGATGGCTCAAGTCCTTGGGCCCCTGCCACCCATCTGAGAGACCTGATTGAGTTCTGGGCTCCTGGCTTTGGCCTGGCTCAGCCCTGGCTGTATTCTTTTTTTTTTTTTTTTTTTTTAAGATTTGTTTATTTGAAAGGCAAAATTACAGAGAGAGAAAGAAGTGGGGGGGGGGGAATAGATAAAGATCTTCCATCCTGTGGTTCACTCCCCAGATGGCCACAACAGCCCGGTTGAGCCAGGCCAGAGCCAGGAGCTTCTTCTCCCTCATGGGTGCAGAGGCCCAGAGACGTGGGCCATCTGCTGCTGCTTTCCCCAGGCCATTTGTGTGGAGCTGGACAGAAGTGAAATAGCTGGGCCTTGGGTGTCGGCATTGCAGGCAGCAGCTTAATCTGTTATGCCACAACGCGGGCCCCTCCCCTGCTTTTTAAAAAGATTTATCTTGGGGCTGGTATTGTGGGGTGACTAGTTAAGCCACCACCGGTGATGCCAACATCCCGTATGGGTGCCAGTGTGAGTCCCAGCTGCCCCACTTCCTGTTCAGCTCCCTGCTAATGGCCTGGGAAAAGCTGCAGCAGGTGGCTGAAGTACTTAGACCCCTGCACACATTTAGATTTATTTCTTTATTTGAAAGGCAGAGTTACAGAGTAAGAGGGATAGACAGACAGATCTTCCTCTAATAGTTCACTCCCCAAATGACTGTGAAGCCAGGAGCCTGGAACTCCATCCGGGTCTCCCACATGGGTGGCAGGGACTAAGCACTTGGGCCATCTTCCACTGCCTTCCCAGGCACATTAGAAGGAAGCTGGATCGGAAGTGGAGCAGCCAGGACTGGAATGGGAGCTCATATGAGATGCCGGCAGTGCAGGCAGTAGTTTAACCCGCTGTGCCACACTGCTGGCCCCTTGTGGGATTCTTAAAAACATATGATTTGTGGGCCGGCGCCATGGCTCATTTGGTTAATGATGCCTGCAGCGCCGGCATCCCATATGGGTGCTGGGTTCTAGTCCCGGTTGCTCCTCTTCTAGTCCAGCTCTCTGCTGTGGCCCGGGAGTGCAGTGGAGGATGGCCCAGGTGCTTGGATCCCTCACTCAGCACGGGGCCAGGATCACCACCGGAACAGCCTCTGGGCCTTAGAGAGCCCGCCTAGGATGCTCTCGCTCATCTCTGCCAGCCGCAGACGACCGAACGGAAATCAGCCGGCCAGGCCCACAGGCAATCATGTCTGCAGGGGAGAGCATGCTTGGGTCGGCCCAGGGACCGACAGTCAGGAAGAGACGGTTCTAACTGCGGGCTGGGCTCCGCAGACGCCAGCCATGGCAGGTGCCCTGCTCTAAGGGGCTGGATCCCCCGCCCCCACCCAAACAGTGCTCTGCTACTGAGTCGAGGAGCTGGGTTTTACAGTTTGTAAACAATAATTTCACAAGGAACACCATTCGTTCACCAGACATTTTAATGAGACCCAATTCCGGTGTGAGGTGGTACGGCGTGGTGGGAAGCTCACCCAGGGAGGAAGAGGTAACAGCGCGACTTGCCGAGCACCCACATGGAGGAGAAAACACCGTGTGCCCCCCTGCTCCCTCGGGCAAGGATCAGGAGGCGGAGGTGGAAGCAACAGCAGAACCCACTCCAGCTGCTGGGATGCCAGATCTGGGGACATTCCAATTTGGAGCAGCTGGTAGACCTCATTCACATTTCTTAAAGGTTTGTTTGTTTATTTGAAAGGCAGAGTGAAAGAGAGAGAGAGAGAGAGAATCTTTCTTCCACTGGTTCACTTCCTAAATGACCACAAAAGCCCAGGTCCAGGCCAGGCAGAAGCCAGGAGCCAGGAGCCCCATCCAGATCTCCCACATGGGTGCCAGGGGCCCGGGTCTTCGGGCCATCAACTGCTGCCTTCCCCAGGCTCATCAGCAGGAAGCTGGATTGGAGGCAGAGCAGCTGGGATTCCAACTAGCAGTGCCAGTGTTGCTAACGGTGCCTTACCCGCTGCCCCGTCACCGCAGCCCCCGTGTTCACATTTAATTCGGTAAAGCTGTGAATGCTGAGCCAAGATGCAGACACGGCTGCCGCCGGCGCCACATTCCTCCTTGTGTTCGGTTCCCTACCTTTCTCCCTTCTTGAGTGGCCTCGCCTCATTTTATTACAGACTGTTGATGGAGGCCTCAGAGAAGGTTCTATGCCGATTCCCCTGATTCTGATGAGAACCAGGGAGAAGTAACACCCAGCTTCCAAGGACTTCCCAGCCGCAGCCGCCTAGGACGCATCCCAGTCCGCCAGAGGGAGCACATCGCCGTCCCAATTTCAATTCCCCGGGCGACCATAGCCCCACCCCCACCCCAGTGCTGTGCCTTAAGATCAACCTTCTCCCAGAGCGCCCTGCAACTGTGTTCCATCCCCAACTCGAGCCAATTCTCCAAACTCATGGTGAAAGACTTGACTGGTAGCATGTTGTTGTTGTTGTTCAATTTTTTCAGGCATTTAGATGCCTAGAACCCAGTAAATCCCTGGTATAGTGCAGCTCTCCCCACACCAACACAACCTAGAACTTCAAACAAGTAGAGACCAACGAGCTGTGCCCTGGCCACTGTGGTCCTGCCTTGCTGTTGTAGGACCCGGGAGAGGGGACATTGTCAAGCCAGTGCCTGTCTGGAGACACAGCGATCAGGTGCGAGAACTGAAACCCTGTATTTAAGAAGGATTGACCAAATTCATGCTATTTCACCTGAAAATCGGGGGCAGGGGAGTGGGGGTAAGGTAGTTGTAACTGAGTTATCCAAAGGGCCGCCATGTCCACCAGGTATGAAGCACGTTTCTGGCCCGGTTTACCGAGGAGAATTTCTGAAGATCGGTGCTATCCCAGAATGCAATGACCTGCCGTGGGAGGTAGCGAGCTCCCCGTCAAGGGAGGTTTTCAAGCCAGGGGTAGAAGAGGCAGAGCAGAGGAGGGGCCTGCCCCCTAGACAGGGAATTCTGGGAACAGGTAACCCTTGTACGCACAAACTAGAAACGCAGTGGCTGACTCTGATACCCCGCACATAAATTACTCCAGGAAGGGAGCTCGGGCACCTTCAGCCGAAGCTGCCGCCTCTCCTAAGGGGACTCCCGTAGACAGTAAGGCAGCCAGCGGAATGCACTGAAGTTCAAGGCTGCGGGCTGGGACACCTGGGTCCTAGTTCTGCCTCTGCCCGGTGAGGAAGACCTAGGGCTTCTCCTTTCCCTGTGTGGGCCTCTGGGCGAAATGCAACAACCGCAGACGGTCCCTCCTGCTCTACAGGGCGCTGTCCCTTGGGCCGGGCCCTGCTGGAGCGGGCCTAGGGCCGCAGTTCGGGGCCTTGGTGCCACACTTATGCACCGCCAGGGACCACCTCTGGCGGAAGCACCGGCCACACTCCAGGCAAGGGAAAGGCTTCTCCCCGGTGTGCAGGAGCTGGTGCTGAGCCAGGTGGCTCCACTGGGCGAAGCGCTTGGAGCACAGGTCGCAGGCGTAGGGCCGCTCGCCGGAGTGCACGCGCCGGTGGCTGGCCAGCAGCGAGGGGTAGGCGAAGCGGCGGCCGCAGTCGTCGCACGCGTGCAGCTTCTCTTCGGTGTGCGTGCTGCGGTGGATGGCGAGCGAGCCGCTGCGCCGAAAGGCACGTCCGCAGTCCGGGCAGGGGTAGGGCTTCTCTCCCGTGTGCAGGAGCTGGTGCTGCAGCAGGGTGCTGCGCTGCGAGAAGCGCGCCTCGCAGTGCTCGCAGGCGTACGGCCGCTCCCCGGAGTGCACGCGCCGGTGGCTGACCAGGCGCGAGGAAGACGAGAAGCGGCGCTCGCAGTCCGGGCACGGGTAGGGCTTCTCGCCGGTGTGGATGCGCTGGTGGATGACCAGGGCGGTGCGCTGGCGGAAGCGGCGGTTGCATTCCAGGCAGGTGTAGGGCTTCTCCCCGGTGTGCGTGCGCTGGTGGATGGCCAGCAGCGAGGGGTAGGCGAAGCGGCGGCCGCAGCTGGGGCACTGGTGGGGCTTCTCGCCCGTGTGCGTGGTCCGGTGATTGGCCAGCGAGCGGCTCCTGCGGAAGCAGCGGCCACAGTCTGGGCAGTGGTAGGGCTTCTCGCCGGTGTGGATCACCTGGTGCTGGGACAGGTTCTTGCGCTGCGAGAAACGTTTGCCGCACTGGTCGCAGACATAGGGGCACTCGCCAGAGTGCGCCCGCCGGTGGCTGACCAGCAGGGACGGGTAGGAGAAGCGGCGCCCGCAGTCCGGGCAAGGGTAAGGCTTTTTCAGGTTCTGGGCGCACTTGTGGCTCTCCAGGGCCGGGTGGTCCGGGAAGGTGCAGCCGCAGTCGGGGCAGATGGGGCCCCCGGCCGTCTGTCTAGGGATCAGCCGGGGTTTGCTGGGCCGTCGCCCTCGCCTCCCCTTCCGGGGTGCCTCCTTGGGCGGGAATGCGTCCTGCTCCCCGTTGTTCTTTCTCGTCCTGGCTTCTACAGGGACACAGGGAGAAGTTCATGTAACACACGCGGGGCTCGTCTTCTTGCCCATTTCAGTGTTCCAGGGACCAGCCCTGCCCGCCCGCCCGCCCGCACTTCCAACCCCCGTCCCCAGTCTGCCAGCGCCACGGAGAGCTAAGTGTGGAAATCTGCAGTTACTAGGGCTCCAAACCCAGGCTGGAGAGGCTGGGCGAGATTTTTAGAGGACAGTTAACTGACTTCCAAAACTGAACGTCTGGGGATCTTCAATGCCAGCATCCCTTATGACAATTGGTTCCTGTCCCGGCTGCTCCTCTTCCGATCCAGCTCTCTGCTATGGCCTGGGAAAGCAGAAGATGGCCCAAGTCCTTGGACTCCTGCACCCAGGTGGGAAGACCTGGAGGAAGCTCCTGGTTTCGGATCAGCTCAGCTCCAGCCATTGCGGTCAATTGGGGACTGAACCAGCAAATGGAAGACCTCTCTCTCTCTACCTCTCCTTCTCTCTCTCTCTCTCTGCCTCTCCTTCTCTCTGTGCAACTCTGACTTTCAAATAAATAAATCTTAAAAAAAAAAAAAAAAGTGAAGCAAGGCCTCAGCCCAAGCACTCTGGTATGGGATGCAAATGTCTTAACTGCTGTGCCCAATGCCCTCAGTTTTCCAGTGCTTTTTTATGCAATTCTGCCCCACCCCCTTTCTTCTATGACAAGTGACACACACACACTGTAAGGTACCTTGCTGCACTTCCATTTGTTTCCAGCTAATATAAAGGCACTCTCCGCCAGCATGCGTCTTTACTCTATTTTGCAGCCGCACAGAATCCCACGGGTGAGTCATGGTTTATTTCATTTAGCTGACTCTTAAGAAGAGGAGTTACCATCATGGAACCATAGCAAGGTTGAAAAGGGGCAGGCAGGCCCGGCCAAAAAAAGAAAAAAAGAAAAACAGCACAAGAAGTCCCAAGGCTCCTGCACGGGAGGAAGATCTGAGACAAAGTGTGCAAGGCAGGAAGTGGGATACAATTGAAGCCTGAGCCGCCAGGGCCTGCTTCCTAACTTCCTAAGGTTCTCAGGCTGTGCTGTGGGCGCCTTTATGGAAACCCCTTCTGCAGATCTCGGGGTAGGCGCAAGGTCTGTCCATTCCTAACAAGTTTCCGAGCAATGCTGCGGCCAGTCGGGCACCAATATTTGAGAACCACCCCTGTAAAACATTTTTGAAGGACCTTGGACTGCATTTTATCCAGTGGTTCTCAAACCAACATGCACATCTGGTATCAACCTGGTCTATGAAGAAAAAAAATTTTCAAGTTTCTAGACAGGAGTGAATACATAGTTCTGGGATTTGGGGGTGGGGGTGGGGAGGGGTCCCAGAAGTCTGGATTTTTGCCAAGTTCCTCACCCGGTTAGATATAACCGAGGGCCATTTGCCAACCTTGGCCAAAGACAACCAAAAACCAACTAATGAAAGCTTTCACGCAAGGAAAAGATCTTAGAAAAATAGCCCTGGCCTTAGCGAATCTGACAGGGAAACTCCAGCCCAGTTCCCTCTGCCCCTGCGGGAGAACCTGGGGCCCCTCAGAGCCTTGCTCAGTCCGGGCGGCCTCCCGGGAGGGGGCAGTGCCGCCCCTCCCCGAGTCATCCCTGCATCCTGGGCAGAGATGTCCCCCATGAGCTCCCTTCCACTAAAGCCCAGGAAAAAAAACTCCCAGAAGTTCGGGATCCTTCAGTCAAGGCCCAATCCAAATGCGGCCAGGGGGCAGGGATCCCGGATTCATTCCCACGTCCACGGCGGGAGACCTGCAGAGGGGGTTGCGTTTGCAAACAGACCCGGGGACCCTTGCTAGGGAGGCGGGGGACACGGACACAGCAAATGCGTCTCCCAGCGTGGATCTCGGGTGCCCTCTTCGCTACTCAAACTGAACGGGTTGCAGCGTTGCGGGAGGGCCGCGGGCTCCGCACGGGCGTTTTGCACTCACTTCTCTGGGCCGTCAGCCCTCTGGGGTACTCCTGCGGGTCTAGGGCTGCGGGTTCCCAGTCCTCGGTATTGCGTTCCAGCCAGGAGATGAGGGCTGGCTTGGGACCTGCGCACCCTGGGGAAGGAGAACCAGTGAGAGGGCCAGGGCCGCTGGGTGAACACTCCCGCCTCGGCGCCCCCTGCCCCCTCCCCAGCACCGGCCGCGCCTGGCCCCCGCCCCCGCCCCCGAGCTCCTGGTCCCGTCTGCCCCGCGGAAGCGGAGTGGGCCGGGCCTCACCGAGCGCGCCCAGGTGGCCGTAGTTCTCCCGCATCACGTCCCGGTACAGGGCCCTCTGCGCGGGCCGCAGACACCCCCACTCCTCCTCAGAGAAGTACACGGCCACGTCCACGAACTTCAGGGCCCGCGGCCTCCTTCCCCTTCTCCGGGCGGCTTTGGCCTCTCCTGGTGCCCGCACGGAGAGAGGAGCCGAAGGCGGCGCCATTGGAGCCGAGAAGCAGGCGCCACGGCCTTCCCCCAGCCCCAGCCCGGGCTCGGCGCCCCGGGCGCCGGCGGACCCCGGGATCTAGGAGCCTCCGCCGGACCCGGACTGAGCGCGGCCCGGGAGGCCGGGAGGGAATCGGAGTCGACCGCCTGCGGGGCTAACGGAAACCTTTCACTGTTATTCAGGAAACTCCTGCCCTAACTTGGGGGAAAGGCACCGGAAGATGCCTTTGGGGAAAATGGCGGCGCCGCAACTGCACCGCCTTTGCCTGGAACACAGGCGGCTTCCAGCTATCGATTTTATTGACCGGAGCGCCATGCCGGCTCCCTAACCTCTTTGCCCTCAAGTGTGATGGCGCCGCGATAGTGCTTCACGCCCTCTTTTTTTTCCTGCCCCACCACACGCGTTCATTGGGCGGTGGCCGAAGATCGAGCGTCCTGATTGGGTGCGCGCGAAGGCGGCTTGTTTGAACGGGGTCGACGGATGCGTAAGGGCAGGAAGCTGGACCGTTAGGGTCGCTGGACGACAGTGAGTTCCTGAGCAGGGTGGCGGACCCGGGGCCGCTAAGCGGCCCTCAGCGACAGAGCCACTGTGCCCAACCCGCACCTCAGACAACCCAGGCTGTGTGTGTGTGTTTTCCCAGATGAGCCCTGGCTTTGGATAATGGTTAACTCCTTGTTCTAGGGCAGGAACTCAGCGTTTCCTGCGGGCAGACGCCGTGGCCACCACGTTCCATCTTGTTCCTTGTTATACTCTTCTAAGATTTATTTATTTCCAAGAGCGAGAGCGAGCGAGAGGGAGAGATTCCATCTGCTGATCACTCCCCCAGTGGCCAGAGCTGGGCCAAGCTGAAGCCAGGCGCCTGGAACTCCGTCTGGTCCATGTGGGTGCAGGAGCCCAGGCACTTGGGCCATCCTCTGCTGCTTTCCCAGGCGCATTAGCAGGGAGCCGGGTCGGAAGTGGAGCAGCCGGGACTGGACCCTGCGTTTATTATATAGGATGCTGGCTTTGCTGGCCCCTCCTTCTTTGCTAGGGCGGAAATCCACCTGGCTGTTGGCTCTCTTCTCAGATTGTCCTCGGCACGATCCCAGGCATTATTTTGTTCGTGATATCTGTTCAAAGCATAGTACTAGGCAATTAAAGAAGTGGCCTGTGGAGTGTGCGATCTAGGGGAGCACACACATAATAATAACAAAAAGGTAACACGCGTGTTTGTGAAAGGCGCAGAAGACTGCGGATGGGCAGTGAGGATCCCATGTCTGTATGCCTGGGATGGGTCCTGGCCTCAGCTAGCCATTCCAGCTTCCTGCTAATGTGCGCCCCAGAAGGCAGCAGGTGCTGGCCAAGTACTTGGGTCCCTGGCATCCACGTGGAAGACATGGATTAGTGAATTCCAGCTATTGTGGGCATTTAGGGGTGGACCAGGGGGTGGGATATTTCTGTGTCAGTCTTTATCCCTACCTTTCAAATAAAAACAGTTTAATTACAAGCCTTTTACAAAGATAAGTTTTAGGGCTGGTGTTGCAGTGCCACCTGCAGTGCCAACATCCCATGTGAGCACCTGTTTGAGTCCTGGCTGCTCCACCTGCAGTCCAGCTCTCTGTTAACTGCACCTGGGAAGGCAACAGAAGATGGCCCAAGTCCTTGGGACCCTGCCACCCACGTGGGAGACCCAGATGGAGTTCCTAACTCCTGTAGGCAGGCGTAGTCCTGGCCATTGCGACCATTTTGGGGTGAACCAGCAGTTGCAAGATCTCTCTCTGACTGCCTTACAAGTAAATAAATCTTTAAAAAGTTGCTGATGGAAGCAGCCAGCACCCCACTTATGTGCAAGTGTTAGGATGCATGGTTTCACCCAATGCTATTTGCCAGGAGTACTGGGGCAGGAGAATATTCCATTTGCCACATGTACTACCTTGGGGCAGCTGGCAAGATACCGCTCTCATTGTTCAATCGTTTAAAGCATCCACCATGGGCAAAAAAGGCTTCATGGAGTAGAGACAATAAGATAAGACAGGCGGTGAGGCCTTCTCAGGAGGGCAGGTGGTGGGAAACAGCCACAGTCAGCAGCCACTGAGCGCTGTTATTGAACTTCTGGGGGTGGGGTGGGGGCGGGGGTTGTCCCAACTGTCAGGATGAGCGAGCAGAACCTCTCCTGTTAGCGATCTGCTGATGCGGGCATCCGGTGGGGAGTGTTTGCTCTCTGAAGGGAGGGCAGTAAGTGCTCAGGGGACAAAGGTTCACATATCGCTGAACCAGCCCACTAGTCACAGTGGCAATCTGACATCCTGATATCGTTAAGAAGAGAATGACTTTGACACAACATAAATACATATGCCCTCCACCTCAAGTGCAAGTCCTCACAGAGTCAACTTGGTCCCTCTCTAATGTCTGCTCTTGGAGTTATACCCGATCTTATTGCCAGTTTTCATCAGATTCCATTGAGGGAATGGGTGATTTTTTTTTTTTTTTTTTTTATTTTTTTTTTTGAGCAGGAATCTCTTGATTCTGAAAGTCTTGTGAGAAGACACGGTAAAGAAGTGAGGTACACTCACCACGATGGTGGTGAAAGGAGAAAGCTGACCCTCTGTGAATGGTAGTAGTGTACCAATTTTACACATGAGGAAATGGTAACGTTGACCGTTGTAAGGTGCCTAAGAAAAAAATCCCAACAAACTCAGTGGCATGGGCTGACTGGCTTTCACGGGCGTCCGTTCTGCAAGCCAGCAAGGAGTTCTGATGAGGTAAACAGGGTTTTAGAGGCAGGAAAAAGTGACCGAAAGCAGGCACGAGTGGGTTTCTCCAAGATCAAGTACTTTCTGGGGCTCTGCCGTAGGGGTGCGGAATGCCTGCATTCCGTATCTGCGCCAGTCAAGTCCTGGCTGCTCCACTTCCCGTCCAGCTCCCTGTTAATGTGCCTGGGGAAAGCAGCGGAAGACGGCCCAAACACCTGGGCCCCTGCCACCCACGTGAGACACCTGGATGGAGTTCCTGACTCCTGGCCTCGTCCTGGCCCTGGCCCAGCCACCGAAGCCGTTTGGGGTGTGTGGACTTTTGGGGAATTAACATAGCAGATGGGGGATTCTCTCTCCTCTCCCCTTTCAAATAAGCAATTTCTAAAATAAAATATTAAATACTTATAGCAAAATCTTGCTGGCTGAAGGGATCATCTGTCTCCTGTTTTCCCAGAAACCCACAGCCCAGGATTCCTTCAGAGAAGTTCTCTCGGCTCCAGCCCGGACCGCGGTCGCGGTGTTTCCGGATACGCCCACCGTGCGCGGTCATTGGGTGGCCCGTGGCGGAAAGCAAACGACAAGCGTTTTGATTGGGTCCTGTTGTAGTCCTGATTGTAGTCCTGTTGGCCAGAAGCCCGCAGGACGTCTGCCTGGGGCTGTACCGCGCCGGGATCCTGTTTGTCCTCTGCCGCACACTTCGGGCGCACCTGCTACGCGCGGCTGCGCTACAAGGGGAAGGGGCCGGCGGTTCTGTGCGGCGACCGCACCTCCCACACCCGCCCTCCGGGCCTATCCCCGTTTGCCCAGGCTTGATCGACCTTCACGGTTCTCCGAGCGCCTGCTGGGCTGAGCATCGCTCATAGCACAGCGGGGTGGAGAGCAGGTTGCTAACCCTCCGTCCTGATTCTAACGTGTCCGCCGCGCTGGACCCGAGGTTTCACCCTCAAGCCCCTGCAGCGCTCCATATCCGATTTTATGTATCACGGTGTCTACAGACATTAATGCCAGCGACGGGAGAGAGGCGACTCCCACGGTGCCTGCTCTCCGTGGGGTTTGTAACCAATGAGGGAGACAGAGATCGAAGCTGTGTGGTAAGCCCTGGCAGACCCCAGGGACCACCTCTCCCCTCTGAGCAATGAAAAAGCGATGCACGGGGAATCAATGAATGAGGCGGTTAAGTTTCCAGCTGCGGGAACACAGAGAACTAGAGACACCGCATGAAAAGCCGTTGTTGGGAAGGATGTTTGGCCTCATGGTTAGGATGTCGTTTGGGCCGCCCTCATCCTCTATCGAAGCGTCTGGGCTGAGTCCCCGCTGCAGCTTCGTACTGTAGGCAGCAGGTGAGGGCTCAAATACCTGGTGTTATATATTAATGTTAGCCGTCGCAAAACACACTGGACACCGGAGTAAGGGAAAGGGTTTATTGGGGAACACCCTACAGACCGGAGTGAAGGGGCGGCGAAGGAAAAAGAGCAGGAGACTGTAAGAGAGAGACAGAGAGGAGGGAGGAGACGAGAGGAGGAGAGGAGCCAAGAGAGGCCAAGAGAGCACCTGTTCAGGAACAGGCCCTTTTAAAACTTTGCCTGAGGGCGGGGAGGGAAGCAGGAGCAGCGAATCCCATTAGGATGGGGGTGGAGCCTGGCTCAGGTAGCTGGGCCATGCGGCCATCTGGCTAAAACTGCGCCAGTTTCCTAACACCTGGGTCTCTGCCACCCACGTCGGAGACCTGGAATATCAGCTTCAGCTGTGTTGCAAGCATTTGGGGAGTACACCGGTAGATATAATTTCTTTCTCTCTCTCTCTCTCTCTCTCTCTCTCTCTCCCTCTCTCAAATATATAGTTTTAAAAAACAGGTGGGTGGCTGGCGCCGCAGCTCAATAGCCTAATCCTCTGCCTAGCAGCACCAGCACAACGGGTTCTAGTCCCGGTCGGGGCGCCGGATTCTGTCCCGGTTGCCCCTCTTCCAGGCCAGCTCTCTGCTGTGGCCAGGGAGTGCAGTGGAGGATGGCCCAAGTGCTTGGGCCCTGCACCCCATGGGAGACCAGGATAAGTACCTGGCTCCTGCCATCGGATCAGCGCGGTGCACCGGCCGCAGCGCGCCAGCCGTGGCAGCCATTGGAGTGTGAACCAACGGCAGAAGGAAGACCTTTCTCTCTTTCTCTCTCTCAGTGTCCACTCTGTCAAAAAAAAAAAAAAAAGTGGGTAGTTAAGTAAGGTTGTCTTGAATATTTGAAAATACACTATCCTAGGCCAGCTCCCATAGCGGGTTAAAGTGTCACTTGGGACACCCTCACCCCTTACTGGCCCTTATTGGTGTGCTTGAGTTCAAGCCCCGGCTTTGCTAGGGACTGCAGCTTCCTCTAATGGGCACCCCAAGAGGCAGCAGGTGATGACTCAAGAAGTTGGGTTCCTGCCAACTATGTAGGACTCAGAGGGGATGGGCTGAGTTTCTGGTTCTGGCTCCCAAGCTGTGGCCTGGCCCAGCCTGGGCTATTACAAGCATTTGAGAAGTAATCCCACAGTTTCTTCCTGTCTCTATTACTCTGCCTCTCATAAATAAAAGTAAATTTAAAAAGAAAGAAAGAAAAGGGGCTGGTATAGTGGCAGAACTGGTAAAGCCACTGCCTGCAATGCCAGTATCCCATATGGGCGCTGGTCTGTGTCCTGGCTGCTCAACTTCCAATCCAGCCCCAGCTAATGCACCTGGGAAAAGCAGCAGAAGATGGCCCATGTATTTGGGCCCCTCTGCACTCCTGGTTTTGGCATGGTCCAGCCCTGGCATTGCAACCATTTGGGGAGTGAATGAGTGGATGGAAGATTTCTGTGTGTCTCTCCCTTTCTCTCTATAACTCTTTCAAAATAAATATTTTAAAAAAGAAAAATATACTGTTAGAGTTGGTGCTGTGGTGTAGCTGGTAAAGCTGCCGCCTGCAGTGCTGGCATCCTATAGTGGCACCAGTTCAAGTCCCAGCTGCTCCTCTTCCAATCCAGCTCTCTGCTATGGCCTGGGAAAGCAGTAAAAGATGGCCCAAGTCCTTGGGACCCGCACTTGCATGGGAGACCTGGAGAAGGCTCCTGGCTCCTGGCTCCAGATTGGCACAGCTCCAGTCATTGCTGCCAACTGGAGAGTGAACCAATGATGGAAGACTTTCTCTCCCTCTCTTTCTCTCTCTCTTTAGCTCTTTCAAATTAATAAATAAATCTTTAAAAAATATATACCGATCTCATTTTAAAATTTTTTAAATTATTTATTTGACAGAGTTAGACAGTGAGAGAGAGAGAGACAGAGAGAAAGGACTTCCTTCCCTTGGTTCACCCTCCAAATGGCTGCTACGGCCAGCACTGCGCCAATCCGAAGCCAGGAGCCAGGTGCTTCTCCTGGTCTCCCATGCAGGTGCAGGGCCCAAGCACTTGGGCCATCCTGCACTGCCTTCCCGGGCCACAGCAGAGAGCTGGACTGGAAGAGGAGCAACCGGGAAAGAATCCGGCACCCCAACCAGGACTAGAACCCAGGGTACTGGCGCCGCAGGCGGAGGATTAGCCAAGTGAGCCGCGGCGCCGGCTGAGACTACATATTTTTTTAAAGATTTATTTATGCCGGCACCGCGGCTCACTAGGCTAATCCTCCGCCTGGCAGCACCGGCACCCAGGGTTCTAGTCCCAGTCGGGGCGCCAGATTCTGTCCCGGTTGCCCCTCTTCCAAGCCAGCTCTTTGCTGTGGCCAGGGAGTGCAGTGGAGGATGGCCCAAGTGCTTGGGCCCTGCACCCCATGGGAGACCAGGAAAAGCACCTGGCTCCTGGCTCCTGGCTCCTGCCATCGGATCAGCGCGGTGCACCGGCCGCAGCACACCGGCTGCGCCGGCCATTGGAGTGTGAACCAACGGCAAAAGAAGACCTTTCTCTCTGTCTCTCTCTCTCACACTGTCCACTCTGCCTGTCAAAAAAAAATTTTTATTTATTTTTATTTGAAAGGCAGGTTACAGATAGGCAGAGGCAGAGAGATCATCCATCCACTGATTCACTCCCCAAATGGCCACAATGGCTGGAGCTGGACAGATCCAAAGCCAGGAGCAAGGAGCTTCTTCCAGTTCTCCCATGTGGATGCAGGGGCTCAAGGACTTGGGCCATCTTCTACTGCTTTCCCAGGCACATTAGTAGAGAGCTTGATTAGAAGTGGAGAGAAAAAAGAAGAAGAAGAAGAGGAGGAGGAGGAGGAGGAGGAGGAGGAGGAGCCGGGACTCTAAACGGCACCCATGTGGGATGCTGGCTCTGCAGGAGGCGGCTTTACCAGCTACGCCACAGTGCCAGCCCCTTATTATTTATTTATTTATTTATTTATTTTTATTTGAAATACAAAGTTACAGAGAGGCAGAGAGAGAAAGACTACATTTTTTAAAAAAGATTTTATTTGAAAGGGAAAGTTAGAGAGAGAGAGAGAGAGAGAGAGAGAGAGAGAGAGTATTCCACCTACTGTTTCATTCCCCAAATGGCCACAATGGCCAAGGCTGGGTCAGGCAGAAGCCAGGAGCCAGAAAATCCATCCAGGTCTCTCATGTGGGTGGCAGGGACTGAGTACTTGGACCATCTTCCACTGCTTTCCAAGGAGCATTAGCAAGGTGCTGGACTGGAAATGGAGCAACCAGGACTCGAACCAGCATTCAAATGGGATGTCGGTATCACAGGCAGTTTAACCCGTTATACAATATTGGACCCATGACTACCATTAAAAAAAAAATGGGGGCAGGCATTTGGCCCAAGTTAAGACACAGCTTGGGATGCCACATCTCCTATCAGAGTTCTGGCTCCACCTCCAATTCCAGCCGTCTGGTGATCCACACCCTGGGAGGCCATAAGTGATGGCTCAAGTATTTGGGTCTCTGCCACCCATGTGGGAGGCCTTGATTGAGTTTCTGGCAGGGTTCCAAGCACTTGAGCTATCATTCGCTGCCCTCCGGGAGGCATTAGCAAAAAGTTGGATCAGGAGCAGAGGAGCCAAGACTCAAACCAGGACTCTGATATGGGATGCCGGGGTTTCAAGTGGCAGTTTAACCTACTAAACCACAATGCCGGCCCCTAAAAAGTGTATCTTTTGAAACTTTTAAAAAATATGAATGTGGGGCCAGCACCATGGCACAGCAGGTAAAGCCGCCACCGCCTGTGGTGCTGGCATCCTATATTGGCGCCAGTTCAAGTCCCAGCTGCTCCACTTCCATTCAGCTCTCTGCTATGGCCTGGGAAAGCAGTGGAAGATGATCCAAGTCCTTGGGTCCCTGCACCCGCATAGGAGACCCAGAGGAGATTCCTGGCTCTTGGCTTCAGGTCAGCACAGCTCCTGCCATTGCGGCCATCTGGGGAGTGACCCAGTGGATGGAAGACGTCTCTCTCTCTCTGCCTCTGCCTGTGTGTAACTCTGCCTCTCAAATAAGTAAATAAATCTTTAAAAAGTACGAATGCATGATACATGGATGGACCTTAAAAAATATTATGCCAAGTAAAGGAAGCCAGGCACGCACGCGCACACACACACACACACACAACACAAATTTATGATCTCGTTTATATGAAATGTCCAGAATCGGCAATTGTATAAAGATGGAAAGTAGGTTAGTGACTGCCAAGGGCTGGAGGGGGTGACACTGTGGGAAGTGACGGCTAAGGGGCATGGGACTTCTTTACAGGGATGATGAACACGTGCTAACCCAGGTGATGTTTTCACAACGGAATATACCAAAAACCATTTAGTTGAACACTTAATGTTTTTAAGAGCTTTTATTTATTTGAAAGTCAGAATTGAAACAGAGAAGGAGAGGCAGAGAGAGAGAGAGAGAGAGTCCACTCCCCAATTGGCTGCAACGGTCAGAGCTGCGCCGATCCAAAGCCAGGAGCCAGGAGCTTCTTCTGAGTTTCCCACACGGGTGCAGGGGCCCAAGGACTTGGACCATCTTCCACTGCTTTCCCAGGCCACAGCAGAGAGCTGGATCGGAAGTGGAGCAGCCAGGACTCAAATTGACTCTCATATGGGATGCCGGACTGCAGGCGGCAGCTTTACCAGCTACGCTACATTGCCGGCCCCTGAACACTTCTTTAAAGATTTATTTTATTTATTTGAAAGACGGAGTGACAGAGAGAGAAGGAGAGACAGAGAAAAACAGAGAGAAAGATAGATCTTCCATAAAATGGTTCCTCTAAATGTCTGCAACAGCAAAGGCTGGGTGAGGCTGAAGCCAGGAACCAGGAACTCTATCCGGTTCTCCCACATGGGTAACAGGGATTCAAGCACTTGGGCCATCTTCTGTTGGTTTTCCAGGCTCAATAGCAGGGAGCTGGATAGGAAGTGGAGCAGCTGGGACTCGAATGTTCACTGGCATCACAGGTTGCAGCTTAACTGACTGCACCACGATGCCAGCGCCTATTTTTAATGCTTTAAATGAGGAATTGCATGGTATATGAATGATAACTCAATACACTTCTTACCAGAAGTCACCATGCTGGGCCTGGTGTTGTGGTGCAGCACGTTAAGCCACTGCGTGGGACACCAGCATCCCAAATTGGGTGCCCAGAGTCCTGGCTGCTCCAGCTCTGATACAGTTTCCTTCTAATGCACCTGGGAAGACAGCAGAAGATGGCCCAAGTCTTTCGGTCCCTGCCACCCATGTTTGAGACCAGGAGGGAGTTCCTGGCTCCTGGCTTTGGCTTCACCCATCTGGCTGTTTCGGCCATTTCGTGAGAGAACCAGACAATGCAAGATATTCTCTCCCTCTCTCAGTCATTTTGCCTTTCAAATAAATCTTTTTTAAAAAAGCTCCCCTAGGCGGTGCCACGGCTCACTAGGCTAATCCTCCGCCTTGCGGCGCTGGCACACTGGGTTCTAGTCCCGGTCGGGGCGCCGGATTCTGTCCCGGTTGCCCCTCTTCCAGGCCAGCTCTCTGCTGTGGCCAGGGAGTGCAGTGGAGGATGGCCCAAGTCCTTGGGCCCTGCACCCCATGGGAGACCAGGATAAGTACCAGGATAAGTACCGCGGCGGCCATTAGAGGGTGAACCAACAGCAAAGGGAAGACCTTTCTCTCTGTCTCTCTCTCACTGTCCACTCTGCCTGTAAAAAAAAAAAAAAAAAAAAAAAAAAAAAAAAAAAAAAAAAAAAACCTCCCCTTGTGGAGGCGTCAGTGTTGTAGCATAGTGAATAAAGCCACTGCCAGCAATGCTGGCAACCCATATGGGCACCAGTTTGTGTCTCGGATGCTCCACTTCCCACCCAGTTCCCTGCTAATGGCCTGGGAAAAGCAGTGGAAGATTGCTCAACTACTTGGGTCCCTGGCAGTCATGTGAGAGACCTGGATGAAGCTTCTGGGTTTGGCCTGGCCCAACCCTGGCCATTGCAGCCATCTGGAGAGTGAACCAATGGATGGAAGATAAATCTCTCTCCCTCCCTCTCTCTCCGTACTTTCAAATAAATAAATAATTTTTTTAAATGCCATGTTAGGGCTAGCGTTGCGGTGAGCAGGTTAAGCCACCAATTGTGACACCAGCATCCCAATATAGTGCTGTGTTGAGTCTCAACTGCTCCACTTCTGATCCAGTTCCCTGCTAATGCACCTAGAAAAGCAATGGAAGATGGCTCAAGTCCTTGGTCCCCTGCTACCTACGTGGGAGACCCAGATGAAGCTCTAGGCTCCTGGCTTCAGCCTGGCCAAGCCCCAACTGTTGGGGCCATTTGGGGAGGGAACCAGCAAGTGAAGTATCTGTCTCTCTCTCTAATTCCACCTTTCAAATAAATAGATGTCTTTTTTTTTTTTTTTTTGACAGGCAGAGTGGACAGTGAGAGAGAGAGACAGAGAGAGAAAGGTCTTCCTTTGCCGTTGGTTCACCCTCCAATGGCCGCCGCTGCAGCCGGCGCACCGCACTGATCCGTTGGCAGGAGCCAGGAGCCAGGTGCTTTTCCTGGTCTCCCATGGGGTGCAGGGCCCAAGCACTTGGGCCATCCTCCACTGCACTCCCTGGCCATAGCAGAGAGCTGGCCTGGAAGAGGGGCAACCGGGACAGAATCCGGCGCCCCGACCGGGACTAGAACCCGGTGTGCCGGCGCCGCAAGGTGGAGGATTAGCCTATTGAGCCACGGCGCCGGCCCAATAGATGTCTTTTTAAAATGTTGTAGATGAATAGTCACAGTCATGGAATTATGACCCTGGTAAACTTGTTTTAAAAACAAAGAAGGGGGCCGGTGCCGTGGCTCAATAGGCTAATCCTCCGCCTGCGGCACTGGCACACCGGGTTGTAGTCCCAGTCAGGGCGCCAGATTCTGTCCTGGTTGCCCCTCTTCCAGTCCAGCTCTCTACTGTGGCCCGTCACGGCAGTGGAGGAAGGCCCAAGTCCTTGGGTCCCGCACCCACATGGGAGACCAGGAGAAGCACCTGGCTCCTGGCTTTGTATCAGCGCAGTGTGCCAGCCACACCGCGCCGGCCGCAGCGGCCATTGGAGGGTGAACCAACGGCAAAGGAAGACCTTTCTCTCTGTCTCTCTCTCTCCCTGTCCACTCTGCCTGTCAAAAAATAAATAAATAAATAAGGGGCCAGTGCTGTGATATAGCCGGTGAAGCTGCCACCTGCAGTGCCGGCATCTCATATGGGCACCGATTCAAGTCCCGGCTGCTCCACTTCTGATCCAGCTCTCTGCTATGGCCTGGGAAAGCAGAAGACAGCCCAAGTGGTTGGATCCCTGCACCCACATGGGAGACCTGGAAGAAGCTCCTGGCTCCTGGCTTTGGATCAGCCCAGCTCTGGCTGTTGTGGCCATTTGGGGAGTGAACCAGCAGATGGAAGAATCTCTCTTTCTCTCCTTCAAATAAATCTTATTTTTAAAAGGCTAAAAACAAAACAGGGGCTGATGTTTGGCACAGTAGTTGTGATGCCGCTACCCACATCCCACATAGGACAGCCTAGATTTGATCCTGCCTCTGCTTCAGAGTCCAGCTTCCTGCTAATGTCCACGCTAGGAGGCAGCACACGACGGCTGCCACCCGTGTAGGAGTCCAGAGCGAGTTCTAGCTCCTGGCTCCTGGCTTGACCTCACCCAGCCCCAGGAGTTGTGGGCATTTGGGGAGTGGACCAACAGATGGAAGATCTGTCTGTCTGTTGTTTGTTCTCTCGCTGTCTCCCTTTCAAATAAAATTTCAAACTAAATAACAAGGTTGCTGGGAGGCATACTTATTCTCTCCCCAAGCCTCAGTCCAAACCAGTACCTACCACTATAGCCACTCTGTTCCCCAGCCCTTCCGAGAATTTTGCGCCCTGTTTGTAGTCTCTGCCTCTGCAGCTCTCGCCCAAGAACTGGTTTAGGAACATTTCAAATAAACTGGGCGGAACGACGGCCGCCCCCGGTGGCCGTCAGTTTCCAGCACCACCTTCCAGTCCAGGGCCCTCTGCGGGCCACAGGCATCGCCACTCCCTCAGTTGGAAATGCGTGGGAATACCCAGCAGAGGCCCCGCGCACCCGGCCTCCTCCACGCGGCTGCAGGCTCCGAGGGCTTTAGGGCCGGCACTTGGGATCCTCCCAGCGCCCTGGTCCCTGGATGCCTCAGGCTGTTCCCGGCCCGCTTGGACCCGGTGCTGGAGCTCGGCCAAGCTGCGGCCAGAACAGAGGAACCAGTGCCACCTGGGTGTCTCTGGTGCCCAGAAAGAACAACGGAACCGGAAAATACCCCCCTGAGTATGGCGGCGGCCTGTCTTGGCGGTCATCGTTCGGATACGGTCGAAGCCAGTCATTCATGCCCTCCGGTTGGTCTCTCAGCAAAAGGAAGACCTTTCTCTCTGTCTCTCTGTCACTGTCCACGCTGCCTGTCAAAAAAAAAAAAAAAAAAAATCAGCGCCGCCCTCACAGTTCCCAACCTCCCACGCGCTGCTAAGGACGAGGCTTCGCACAGCCCTCAGGGATTGGACCGTTCCCTCCCGGAAACAATCAGCTCCGCGCTGATTGGTGTGTTGAGCTGGACGCTAGGACGCTGTTGCTAGGTAATGGCCGCGGGCGCGCATTCGTAGGATGAGGGAGCGGAGCGGTTGAACAAAGTTAATGGTCGTCGGCGGGTGAAACCCGTTATTGTCCGCGCGATTCTCACTCGCTCCTTCGGTTCTGCAGATCCACAAGGCCTCCGGACTGAGTGTGTCCTGCTCACAAAAAGAACCTGGATCCTTTCCCCGCAGGCGATTATAAGGCTGCTAACACATTTGTGGAACTTCTTCTTTGCCCCAGGTGGGAAACAGCCTATGGCGGCAAGTGCGGGGCTCCTTTTGCAGAATTTTGTAAGATTTATCTGAAGGAGAGAGAGGAGAGAAAAGGAGAGGAGAGGGGAGGGGAGGGGAGGGGAGGGGAGGGGAGGGGAGGGGAGGGGAGCGGGAGGAAAACAGAGACAGAGACAGAGAGACAGACACCTGGGTAAAGCCTGCAGTGCCGCCATCCCATATGGCCAGCGGTTCAAGTTCCGGCTGCTCCACTTCTGATCCAGCTCCCTGTTAGGGCCTGGGAAAGCACTAGAAGATGGCCCAAGTGCCTGTGCTTTAGATCAGCACAGCTCCGGCCGTTGCAGCCAATTTGGGAGTGAGCCAGTAAGTGGAAGACCTCTCTCTCTCTCTGCCTCTCTGTATCTGCTTTCTGTGGGGGGAATCCCACAGGAGTCCCAAAGACGAGTCATGGATCACTGCTTACCCAACAACTAATAGGAGGTGGACCATGGAGAAATTCATGGTAGTCCCAAATCAGTTACAGAGCACCTCTAACCACAAACAAGCTAAAATAAGAATGGAGTTACTTATGTTAAGTTTAGTGTCTGCCAAGAAAAACATCTCATCAGACTGAACAGACACCTCTGGACAGTCTGCTAACGTGTGTACTAAGGATGATACCCACAAGTCCCCTCGGTAATAGCACAGTGATTGGCAGCACTGGACACAGCTGATGCACCCTGTCCTAGACAGCAGATTGGCGGCATCCCAGGAAATTCCAAAGCATGCCTGATTGACCCCCGCCAGGGCCTTTTTCCCCTGGAGTGGCAGGAATAAAAGGGGAACTCTTTTCACCACACTCCATCCCTTTGGGGATCATGGCCCAGTACGTGGGAACCTCTGGATCTCCTCGTACTTGGAGCTGAAGAGCCAGCCCGTTACTCTGTAGCCGCCCAAGGCAACTATGGGACCCAACTCCATGAGTGCCGATGCCTTGACACCTCTTGTCAGCCTGCTGCCAGACCTGACCACCGAGCTGAACCAGACCTCTCAGCAGGGGACCTCTCCAACGCCTCACCTTGCTGCCCTCCTGGGAACTCCGAGCCTACTGCCCAGAGTGACCGTCATCCCACGACTTCTACCTGTAAGTCACTGCTCTGAGATCCATCTCTGAGTGGTAACAGAGACTAGACTCTGGACTTTGACCTTTATATGATATTAGCTGTTGCTGTGGATTTGTTCTGAGAAGAGAAGCATGGTGGAGGCAAGAGGCGTGGAGTCACGACACAGACACCAGGAGTCGGGTGAAAGCAGGCCAGAGGCAAGCAGCCCACAGACTCGTTTATTTCAGTTGGTGCAGCAGCTTATATAGCTGAGGCAGCCAGTCCAGTCAAGGGGCAGTTTATGCTGTAACCAATCACTGCCTGTTGCCAGGCAGGCACCTTTGCCAGGTGGGTTCCAAAGCCATTCCTGAGTAACTAACGCTCACTCACCAGAGCCATCTTGGCATGGCCTTCTCATTCCACCACATTTCCCCCTTTTCGTTTTTTTTGTTTGTTTGTTTGTTTGTTTTTTTTTTGAGCAACAGGAGGCACGATCCTTGGCCATACCATTGTTGACCCCGTTTCCATGCGGCTGTGCCTGTTTTAGGTTGTCCCCCAGGGGATATTACCTGTCATTGACTAACCAGCCCTCAAAACGGGAGGCCACAGGAGTGCTTGCTCAGATAGGGGTAGGAATGAGGAACAATGGTAATCAGGAATGGCATGACTGCACACAGGTCGTGGGCCATTTGAGTGGCTGACCAAAGCTAGTGGGGTATAAAGCAGTAGTGGATGTGGCTGTGGGCAGTTCCTCAGGGCAGGATGATAAGGCAGCAGCTTGACCATCAGTAGCAGGAGCATCCACTAACAAGGCAGACTCTCAGTGTTGTTCAGCTGGTTGTAGTTGACTATCAGTTGCAGGCTTGATGTTTCTGGCTGGTACCCAAATGGGCTGTCCCGCATTCTCTGGAAAGACACAAGCATATCCTCGGCCCTAGGTTAGCAGAAGCCTTTTTTACAGGCGTTGGACTCCAGGGCCTAAATTCTGCATCCACTCTGACATTAATGGCAAAAATGTGGATGGGATGGGGTCCAGCAGCTGCCCTGAGAGTCTGGGGTGCCCAAGGACTGCCACAAACGTGGGGATCCTCACTGGGTATGGATGGGATGACCTCACATGGGTTATTGGGGTTATTGCCTTGAGGTTGGCCAAGTTCATCGCACTGATATTTGGGGGTGGCTGACCAGGCATTGCTGCCTTGTCTGCTGTCATGTCATTTTCACTGTCAGAGCTCTCTCTCCCTAAGTCACCAACTGTTGTCTGTGAGGTAGAAGCCTGGAGTGACAGGCTCTCATCACTCATAGATTCACTATGCTTGGCAATCTGAGTGGACTTCTGAGAGGGGGGTATCTTTCCCATGTTTGAGCACTTAAGAGCAGTACGCCATGCCAACTCTAGCCAAAGGAAAGACACGCACTGCACTGCTGCCATAACAATGCAAATTCCTAGCACCTCAGCAGCTGATGGCATTCTGCAAGGGTTCCCTACGTTAGACGAACAAACAGTAGTGTATCAGAATGTACGTATGTCCTGTGCTTAGTGGGGGTCTTCCTTGATTCATTAGGTCAAGGCCGTATGCCCACACGGTGTCTCTGGAGTGTCACCTCTCTCGAGTGGGGGAAGATGACTTGGTTCCGAATTCTGGGATGATCAGTCCCTTATGTGAATTCACCGGGCGAACCGAGAAAGTAAAAGGAGGAGCCGAGAAGTGGCATACGCTTCTGGTCGGTGTGTGCCTAACCTGGGGTCACTTAGACCATGGACAAGGACAAGGAAAGGGGCTTAGGAGGGGGTTCTGTGCTCACCCTCACAGAACCAAACAGCACACAAAACACCTTGGGGCCTACATGCTGAAATCAATGGGGGACCTTGCCAAGTCTGACACGCTGTCTCTCTCAGTCACGTTGGGCGCCAGATGTTGCTGTGGATTCATTCTGAGAGGAGGAGCGTGGTGGGGGCAAGAGGTGCAGAGTCATGACACAGACACTGGGAGTCGAGTGAAAGTGGACTGGAGGTGAGCAGCTCACAGACTCATTTCAGTTGGTGCAGCAGCTTATATAGCCGAAGCAGCCAATCCGATCAAGGGGCAGTTTATGCCCTAACCAATCACTGCCTGTTGCTAGGCAGGCTCCTTTGCCAGGTGGGGTCCGCCGCCATTTCCTGAGTAACTGAACACACGTCTCACTCACTTGCTAAGCACTACCTTGGCAACAGCTTTCTCATTCCACCACAAATAGCCATGTATAATATGAAGGAATGTGCCTTGACCCTATGTTTAAAAATAACGCCATATGCATTGCTGTACTTATGTTAATCTAGTTGGATAGCCTTTGAGATTGCTTTGATGCTAGGTGTATGTTAAGATCTGTGGATTAATGAATATAATTATATAGATTGGAATGCAGAATAGTGAAGCCCTAGTGTGAATTGGTGTGGCCAATAAAAACCTTTCATTGGAAAGACAGTCTTCTGTCCGCGTGTTCCTTCTTCCCTGTACTCTGACACGTCGCCCTTAAGCCCTGTCGAGCTGCATGACAGCAGGCACTCGCGACACTTTCAAATAAATAATAAATCTTTAAAAAAAGAGAGAGAAAGAATGAGAGAGGGAGAAACATCTTACATCCCCCGGTTCACCCCAAATGGCTGCAACAGCAGGTGCTGGACCAGAACTTGGGCCATTATCAGCTGCCTTCCCAGGCGTATTAGCAGGGAGCTGGATTAGAAACAGAGCAGCCAGGACTTGAACTGGCACTTGGATGTGGGACGTTGGTGTGGCCAGAATGCCAGCCCAGAATTTAGTGGTTTTTTTCTTTTGGTTATTCCTACATATTCTAATACTATAGTGGTCATAATAAAAACAGCACATGTTGTGTGCCAGAAACTGTGCCAAAATACTTCAAATATTTAACCCCCAAAACAACCTGGAGGTTATCATCTCACTTTCTGAATACAGAAGTTCAAACTCAGTCCTGTAAGAGATCTCCTCCCCCATCACATAACCAAATTAACGAGTCAGCCATGGAGTGCAATGTATCTGGCTTAGAAGTCCACATCCTTCACTCTCCATATGCAGCTACTCAGCACAGCTATTGCTCAAGAAACATTGAGGCCGGCGCCGTGGCTCACTAGGCTAATCCTCTGCCTGTGGCACCAATACCCCGGGTCCTAGTCCCAGTTGGGGCACTGGATTCTGTCCTGGTCGCTCCTCTTCCAGTCCAGCTCTCTGCTGTGGCCTGGGAGTGCAGTGGAGGATGGCCCAGGTCCTTGGGCCCTGCACCCGCATGGGAGACCGGGAGGAGGCGCCTGGCTCCTGGCTTCGGATCAGTGCAGTGCGCCGGCTGTGGCGGCCACTCGGGGGGGTAAACCAATGGAAAAAGGAAGACCTTTCTCTCTGTCTCTCTCTCTCACTGTCTAACTCTGCCTGTCAAAAAAAAAAAAAAAAAATTGAAGTAATGAAGAAAAAGATCTCTGTGTTGCCCTTTTCCCTGTGCTTCCTACAAAAAAAAAAAAAAAAACACTGTCTGCTTCCAGGCGGGCCATAAAGATTCCTCCTTGCATAATTCACCCCTTTTACAAACTATGAGGGATTCCGGCCTTAGACTCAGGCGAACCTCTCTTGAACCCTGGCTCCCTCTAGTGGCAGTTGTGGAATGTAACCAAACTACGTCCCCTTGCTGAAGGGGGATTCTTCTGTGAACTGGGGTCCTCCTAGCTCTCCCTCTTAAAAGCTATACTAAACGAGTTCCTGTGTAAGCGTGGGGGCTGTGGTAGGCAGCTATCACCCGTGGGAGACACAGCCGGGTCAGCACACGCTGAACGGAACAGTTCCCTTCCCTGCTCCGTCGTAGCCCCCTCTCGCCCCAGCATTTACTGGAGAAGGGAATGGATGGAGAAAAGACAGTGAAGGATTACTTTTAAAAACCTTCTGCTCTGTTCCCCAACCTAGAAGCAGCCTAGTGCCACGTGGGATCTAAGAGGATGGTACTGAAATGGCACCAGATGGTTTCTTGGAAGATCTTTTTGAGTGATGGGCCCTGGGGGACTTCCAAGAAGCCTGTACTCAGGAATATCAAGGTGTTATCTCAACAGGCTTCTCTGGGACCCGCAGTTTCCATGGACCTCAACTTTTTGTCCCATCTAAGAGGGCAGGAGAGGGCCAGCGCTGTGGCTCATTTGGTTAATCCTCCGCCTGTGGTGCCAGCATCCCATATGGGCACTGGGTTCTAGCTCCGGTTGCTCCTCTTCCAGTCCAGCTCTCTTCTGTGGCCCGGGAAGGCAGTGGAGGATGGCCCAAGTGCTTGGGCCCCTGCACCCACATGGGACACCAGGAAGAAGCACCTGGCTCCTGGCTTCAGATTGGCACAGCACCAGCCATAGTGGCCATCTGGGGAGTGAACTAACAGAAGGAAGACCTTTCTGTCTCTCTTTCTGTCTATAACTATACCTGTCAAATAAATTAAAAAAAAAAAAAAAGAGGGTGGGAGAAGCTGGTGTTGTGGCATAGTGGGTAAAGTCACTGCCTACAACAACAGTATCACATATGGGCATTGGTTCGAATCCTAGCTGTTCCATTTCTTTTTTTTTTTTTAAGATTTATTTATTTATTTGAAAGAGTTACACAAAGAGAAGAGAGGGTGGGGGGGTGGTCTTCCATCCACTGGTTCACTCCCCAATTGGCCGCAACGGCTGGAGCTGCGCTGATAGGAAGCCAGGAGCCAGAAGCTTCTTCTGGGTCTTTCATGTGGGTGCAGGGGCCCAAGGACTTGGGCCATCTTCTACTGCTTTGCCAGACCATAGCAGAGAGCTGGATCGGAAGAGGAGCAGCTGGGACTCGAACCAGTGCCCATATGGGATGCTGGCGCTTCAGGCCAGGGCATTAACCCACTGCACCAGAGCGCTGGCCCCTGTTCCATTTCTGATCCAGCTCCCTGCTATTGCACCTGGGAAAGCAGTGGAAGATGGCCCAAGTCCTTGGGCTCCTGCACTAACGTGGGAGACCTGGAAGAAGCTCCTGGCTTCAATATGGCCCAGCCCTAACTGTTGCAGCCATCTGGGAAATGAACCAGCAGATGGAAGACCTTTTTTTCTGTCTCTCCTTCTCTTTCTCTCTCTATAACTCTGCATTTGAAATAAAACTTAAAAAAAAAAAAAAAGTGGGTCTCTCTTTTTAATGTGTGACTATTTGTTATCTGAACTTTTTGCTTGTTTTGAGAGGCAGAAAGACAACACACACTTGTGGTTCACATCCCAAATGAATGCAACAGCCAGAACTGAGCTTGACTGAAACCTGGAGCCAAAGACTCAAACCGTGTCTTCCATGTGGGTTGCAAGGACCCAACTACTTGAGTCACCACCATTATTTCCCACCCAGGGTCCACAATTAGTAGGAAGCTGGAATCCCAAGCCAGAGCCGGGAGCAAGAGCTGGGAATCTATCTGAGGCACTTGATTACAGAATGCAGGTGGTGCTGTCATAAGCTAGGCCACACACTCACCCGTGGTTTTTTTTGGTTTTTGTTTTTCCTTTTTAAAAACCATGTTTATTGAGACATAATTCACACAGTGTACAATTCATCTACTTCCAGTGTCCATGGGTTTTTCACATGTTCACAGAGTTGTGACCAGAACGACTAAGAACTGTAGGACATTTTTTTAAAAGATTTATTTATTTGAAAGAGTTACACAGAGAGAAGAGAGGCAGAGAGAGAGAGAGAGAGAGAGAGAGAGAGAGAGAATGTCCTCCATTATCACTCCCCAATTGGCCGCAACAGTCGGAGTTGCACCGATCTCAAACCTGGAGCCAGGAGCTTCTTCCGGCATGTGGGTGCAGGGCCATCTTCTACTGCTTTCCCAGGCTACAGCACAGAGCTGGATTGGAAGTGGAGCAGCCAGGTCTTGAACCCGCTGAGCCACAGTGCCGGCCCCTTGTAGAACATTTCAACACCTCAAGAAGTTCCATAGCCACTGCCCCCACTGCCCCAGGCAAACACTCACCTACTTTCCCTATAGCTGTACCTAATTCTGGACGTCCTAGATGAACGGAATCATTTGATATGTGGTCTTCCGGGATTGGATTCTTTTCAGGGTCTTCATAACAGTTTGAAATAGAAATATGATCAGCTTAAACCGTGTAATAGACTTGAAAGCCAGACTGCCTGGATGTCTACCCTAGCTCCATCCTTTATGAGATTTATAGGACTGGACCTGGGCCATAATTTCCTCACTATTAAAATGGGTTTAAATATAGAATCTACTCATGGGCTTGCAGTGAAATTTAAGCGAGTTAACATGTGAAGCAGCTCACAGCTGGGAAGGCGACACAGTTGCTATCTGCTTTAAAGAGAGGAGAGGGGCAGCTCTTTAGCCTTGCAGCCAAAACACCATTTCTGGGGGCCGGCGCTGTGGCATAGCAGGTAAAGCCACTGCCTGCAGTGCCGGCATCCCATAGGGACGCCGGTTTGAGTTCTGGATGCTCCATTTCCGATGCAGCTCTGCTATGGCCTGGGAAAGCAGTAGATGGTCCAAGTGCTTGGACCCCTGCACCCATGTGGGAGACCCGGAAGAAGCTCCTGGCTCCTAGATTCAGATAGGCGCAGCCCCTGCCAGTTGCGGCCAAATGGGGAGTGAACCAGTGGATGGAAGACCTCTCTCTCTCTAACTCTTTCAAATAAAAATAAATCTTTACAAATAAACAAATATAATGACAGCATTTTTCTTTTCGGTTTATTTGAAAGGCAGTCATAGAAGGACGGAGAGAGAGCTCTTTCGTCTTCTCGTTCATTCCCCAGGTCTGGGCCAAGCCCAGAGCGCCATCCAGGTCTCCCGGGTGAGTAGCAACCAAAGTCCTGGAGCCATCACCTGCCGCCACCCAGTGCCTAACACGAAGCCGGATCAGAATCGCGGAGCAGCCGGGGCTCCGGGTGTGGGATGCGGGCACCCCAGCACAACACCCGCTCCCGGCAGCTTTAATAACAGGAAAAGGTAGTGTCTAGGAGTCTCCCAACCTTTTACTAGCCCCATATGGATTTGGGCCATCAGGTCTGGAAACGCCTCCTTTCCTCCCCGACTCGGAGCGTTTCTGAGCGCCCAGGAAGACCGCCCATTTTGGATCGCAGCTTGAGAACAGCCCTTACTAAACATGGCGACGCCAGCTTCACCGCTTGTTTCCGAAAGTGGTGTGAAGTGCCTTTCTCGCTTAGTCAAGCGAATCTTACTAAATAAGGCGTCTTGCAGGGCTCCCGCTTTGCGTCACCTTGGAGTACTAGCGGCCCTTCCCTCCGCGACATGTACTGGCGCCTCGAGCCCGCCTCTATTATCGCGCTCGCTGATAGGGCAGTTCCAGCCGAACATCTAAACAAGACGAGCGGTGATTGGGCTTCGGAAGGCGGGGCGTGTGAGTGGCACTGGCGTGGACGTACCGGAAGCCCGGGCGTGGGTGACGGTTGCGGGGCGTGGGACTTGGATGCCCAGAGAAGCCGGAGGTAAATAGAGGCGGTCCGGAGCCTCTTGCCCTTCAAGGCGGGACCTATAGCTGCTGAGGGTGCGGTGGGTTAACTGGACTTTTCCCTGCGGACCTCGACCCTCACTGCGCTAGAGAAGGCGGTCCGTGGTGGTCGCGGAAATCTCAGAATCCTGGTCCCAATGGGCGGCGGTGCACTGCCTACCCGTGCCCAAATCTGCACATCTTCCATTCAAAAAAGTGAAAAAACTTAAATATTAACTATCCAGAATAAACAAATCGATAGAGGGACTGGGGAGTGGGCGTTAATCTCTGTGGAGCTTTTTGGTGTGATGGAACTGGGCTAAAATTGCTTGAAGTGGTGTTCACACAGGAAAACCCTTAAACTCTGTGTTTCACACGGAGGCGAATTGTACATGAGTTTTGGTTCAATAAAGCTGCTTCAAAATGCGTGAAAATTCTTAGTAACGTCACTGAACATTGAAGGCACTCCTCGGTTGAGATAACTTTCCGCAGCGGACCCTGGGAGGTGGGAAGCATGTTAGGAGGGGCGACACAAGGCAGGGCAAAAGCCATGGGGACAGGTGCACCCAGGGGATTAGAAGGGGCGACAGCAGGAGGCTTAGGGCTGGATGTGGCGTTTGAACTGGAACTTCAACAAAGGCAGATTCCGGGCAAATGGAAGTGTAATGAAAGAAGTTGCCCACGAGAAAGCAGAGGTGGCCGTTGAGGTGCGGTGGGTTACACAGCATTTTGGGAAGCTCTCATCCCATTGAGAGTGCCAGTTAGAGTCTCAGCTGTTCCACTTCTGGTCCAGCTTCCGGCCAATGCACCTGGGAAGCAGCAGGTGCTGGCTCAAATGCTTGGATCCTTGCCATCCACGTGGGAGACCTGGAGGGAGTTCCAGGCTCTTGGCTTTGGCCTGGCTGTTCTGGTCATTTGTGGGGAGTAACCAGTAGGTGGAAGATATATTTCTCTTTCTCTCTCTCTTTTTTTTTTTTTTTTTTTTTTTTTGGACAGGCAGAGTGGACAGTGAGAGAGAGAGACAGAGAGAAAGGTCTTCCTTTGCTGTTGGTTCACCCTCCAATAGCCGCCGCGGCTGGTGCACCGCGCCTATCCAAAGGCAGGAGCCAGGTGCTTCTCCTGGTCTCCCATGGGGTGCAGGGCCCAAGCACTTGGGCCATCCTACACTGCACTCCCTGGCCACAGCAGAGAGCTGGCCTGGAAGAGGGGCAACAGGGACAGAATCCAGCGCCCCGACCGGGACTAGAACCCGGTGTGCTGGCGCCGCAAGGAGGAGGATTAGACTAGTGAGCCGCGGCGCCAGCCTATTTCTCTTTCTTTCTATCTCTCCCTCTCTGTCTCTCTTACTCTGCCTTTCAAATAAATCTCTTTTTTTTTTAGATTTTTTTCAAAGATTTATTTATTTGTTTGCAAGGCAGAGTTGCAGAGAAAGAGAGACAGACAGCAATATTTCCATCTGCTGTTTCACTCCCCAAATGGCCACAACAGCCAGAGCTGGCCCAGGATAAAGACAGGAATTGCATCCAGGTCTCCCATGTGGGTGGAAGGGCCCAAGGACTTGGGCCATCTTCTGCTGCTTTCCCAGGTACATTGGCAGGGAGCTGGCTCAGAACTGGAGTAGCTGGGACTGGAACCAGCACCCATATGGGATGCCAGCATTGCAGGTGGCTGCTTAACCCACTTTGCCACAATGTCAGCCCCATCAGATAAATCTTTAAAAAAATATGAGGAAGCATAGGACACATAGTGGAGGTAATGATTATATTAGTTTGGCTCTAGCATAGACTATTTGAGGGAGAGTTTTTGCAAATGTTAATTTGGGCAAGATCCTGCTACATAAAATAAGCATATTTGCTACAGGAAAGCCTGCGTTTGGATATGTGAGGTCTGATACTGTTAGCTTTGTCACATGTAATCAGTCACCTTACATCTCTGATCTTCAGCTGCATCTCCCCCGCTGCCCTTCAAAACTGTGAAACTTAACACTGTTGGAGCAGCTGTTTGGCACAGCAGTTAAGAAGCCCACACCCCATATTGAAGCGCCTGGGTTCAAATCTTGGCTTAGCGCCCACTTCTGGCTTCCCACCAATGCACATCCTGGGAAACAGCAGGTGATGGCTCAAGTACTTGGGTCCCTGCCACCCCCAGGGAAGGCCTGGCCTGAATTTCTCATCATTTGGGGAATGGGAGTTTTTTTACCTCCACCATGCCCCGGTTCTCTGCCCCTTTGATATTATTATCAAAGTTAATAATAATAATATTATTATTATCAGTTGAATTGTGTTCCCCAAAAAGGTACACTCAAAATCCTGACTCCCAGTATCTCAGAAGATGACCCCATTTGGAAACAGGGGCTTTGTAGTTGTAACTGAGCAGATTCAATGAGACACGCCCTCATCCGACTGCATCTTTATAAGAAAGCATGCACAAAGACACACACACAACAAGAATGCCCAGTGACAACAGAAGCTGAGATCGGAATGATGCAGCTGCCGTCCAAGGAATGCCAAGGATTGTTGGCCACTGCCAAACACTAGGAAAAGGCCGGGAAGGATTCTCCGTGGGCTCTCGTTCTGTGGACAGCTTGATTTTGATTCTAGCTTCCAGAATCACGGGAGAACAATTTTCTATTGTCTTAGGCCACCCAGTGTTGCAGTCTTCCTAGGAAACGAAAATTAACACTTAGCATGGGGTAGCCAACTGTGTTTATTCCCTCTTTTTCCCTGAGAACAAGAGAACACATTGCAGTTCCCAACCTACAGGCAGCAGAGAGGTGTGGATTCTTGAGCAAGGGAATGATACGATCAGGGCTAGGTTTTAGGACTTGGGGGGAGGGGGAGCGGAGTCATGGCATAGCAGGTTGAGCCTCTGCCTGCAGCTCTGGCATCCCATGTGGGTGCTGGTTCGAGTCCCAGCTGCTCCACTTCTGATCCAGCTCCTTGCTAATGTGCCTGGGAAAACAGTAAAAAATAGCCCAGGTGCTTGGGCCCCTGCACTCATGTGGGAGACCCGGAAGAAGCTCCTGGCTCCTGGCTCCAGCCTGGCCCAGCCCCCACCAGCTGCGGCCATCTGGGAAGTGAAGTAATGGGGGCCAGCATGCTCCTTGTCTCTCTCAAAATTTTTGAAATTAATTAAAAAGTAAACTTGCTATATGCATGTGATGGAAAATAAGGCAATTGCTGAAGTCATCAAGGAAGTGCTCTATACACTGCTAAGAAAAGAGTTTCTGGGGCCTCAACTACGTCTTAGTGGGCTGAGCTTCCACCTATGACGGCAGCATGCCATAGGGGTGCCAGTTCAAGTCCCAGCTGCTCCACTTCCAATCGTGCTCCCTGCTAATGACCCGGGAAATCAGTAGATGACCCAAGTCCTTGGACCCCTGCACCTACGTGGCAGACCTTGAAGAAGCTCCTGGCTCCTAGCTTTGGATCATCCCAACTCCACCAGTTTCAGCCATTTGGGGAGTGAACCAGCAGATGAAAGACATCTCTCTCTCTCTCTCTCTCTCTCTCTCTCTCTCTCTCTCTCTGCCTTTGAAATAAATAAATAAATATTTAAGAATGAATGAATGAATTTAATTGAATTCCTGGAGATACTGAATGAAGTGCAAAGCAGAGTGCTTAGGATGCTGCCTCCTGAATATCACAAAGCCAAGGGAAGAGTAGATACGGATATTTGCCACAGGTGGGGGCATAGGTCAGGGGCAGAGCATTTGACTGCAGACGGATATTTGCCACTATTTGTACCGAAAAATTCTGGAGGACTGATGAGGATCTAATATGAATAATGTCCTGGGAATGTAAGGGGTTTCTGGGGCCAGGGCTGTGACACAGTGGGTAAAGTTGCCGCCTGCAGTGCCGGCATCCCATACAGGTGCTTGTTCAAGTCCTGGCTGCTCCACTTCTGATCCAGCTCCCTGCTATGACCTGGGAAAGCAGTCGAAGATGTCCCAAGTCCTTGGCCCCTGCACCCATGTGAGAGACCCGGAGGAATCTCCTGGCTCCTGGCTTCAGATCAGTGCAGCTCCAGCCGTTGCAATCAATTAGGGAGAGAACCAGATGATGGAAGATCTCTCTCTCTCTCTCTCTCTCGCTCTCTCTGCCTCTTCTTTTCTCTGTGTGTAACTCTGCCTTTCAAATAAATAATTTTTTAAAAGTTTTAAGATTTATTTATTTGAAAGGCAGAGATACAGAGAAAGAGGGAGAGAGACAGAGAGAGAGGTCTTCCAACCACTGATTCACCCCCCTAAATGCTGCAAGGGCAGGGGCTGGGCCAGATCGAAACCAGGACCTTAGAACTGGAACTTGAACCCATGTTCATATGCGATGCCAGCGTTGCAGGCAGTGGCTTAACCTGCTGCACCATAATGCCAGCTCCTAGACAGTTATTATTATTATTATTATTTTAGACAGGCAGAGTGGACAGTGAGAGAGAGAGACAGAGAGAAAGGTCTTCCTTTGCTGTTGGGTCACCCTCCAATGGCCTCCAATGGCCGGCGCGCTGCGGCCGGCGCACCGCACTGATCCGATGGCAGGAGCCAGGTACTTCTCCTGGTCTCCCATGGGGTGCAGGGCCCAAGCACTTGGGCCATCCTCCACTGCACTCCCGGGCCACAGCAGAGAGCTGGCCTGGAAGAGGGACAACCAGGACAGAATCCGGCACCCCGACCGGGACTAGAACCCGGTGTGCCGGCGCCGCAAGGCGGAGGATTAGCCTAGTGAGCCGCGGCGCCGGCTAGTTATTATTATTTTTTTAAGATTTATTTATTCACTTGACAGGCAGAGTTACACAGTGAGAGGGAGAGACAGAGAGAGAGAAAGAGATCTTCCATTCGCTGGTTCACTCTCCAAATGGCCACCACGGCCTAGGCTGGGCCATGCTGAAGCCAGGAGCCAGGAGCTTTTTCCAGGTCTCCCACGTGGGTGCAGGGGCCCAAGTGCTTGGGCCATTTTCTACTGATTTCCCAGGTGCATTAGCAGGGAGCTGGACTGGAAGTGGAGCAGCCAGGACTCGAACTGACATTCATGTGGAATGTCAGCATCCCAGGCAGCAGCTAAACCTGCAATGCCACAGCTCCAGCCCTAAAAGTTACTTCTAAAACATACACAACAATTAAGATACCAATTCGGGGATGGCGCCACAGCTCACTAGGCTATTCCTCCGCCTGCAGCACTGGCACCCGGGTTCTAGTCTTGGTTGGGGCGCCGGATTCTATGCCAGTTGCTCCTCTTCTAGGTCAGCTCTCTGCTGTGGCCCGGGAAGGCAGTGGAGGATGGCCCAAGTGCTTGGGCCCTGCACCCGCATGGGAGAGCAGGAGGAGGCACCTGGCTCCTGGCTTCGGATAGGTGCGGTGTGCAGCCATAGCGGCCATTTGGGGGGTGAACCAAGGGAAGGAAGACCTTTCTCTCTGTCCCTCTCTCACTGTCTAACTATCTGTAAAAAAAAAAAAAAAAAAAAAAGATACCAACTTGGAGGAGCCAGGGCCGACATCAAGTCCCAGCTGCTCTACTTCCAATCTAGCTCCCTGCTAATGTGCCTGGATCAATCAATCTCAATCTCTCTCCCTCTCTCTCTCTCTCTCTCTGCTTTTCAAATAAATAAATCTTTAAAAATATATGCACACTTAATCCAATCTTCTGGCAAAGTCCTATCCATGTATTTACATATTGACATACAAAAGCGCTTCAGAAAGTTCGTGGAGAAAAAGAATTAGGCCGGCGCCGCGGCTCAATAGGCTAATCCTACGCCTTGCGGCGCCGGCACACCAGGTTCTAGTCCCGGTCGGGGTGCTGGATTCTGTCCCGGTTGCCCCTCTTCCAGACCAGCTCTCTGCTGTGGCCAGGGAGTGCAGTGGAGGATGGCCCAAGTGCTTGGGCCCTGCATCCCATGGGAGACCAGGAGAAGCACCTGGCTCCTGCCTTCGGATAGGTGCGGTGTGCCAGGCGTGGTGCGCCAGCCGCGGCGGCCATTGGAGGGTGACCCAACAGCAAAGGAAGACCTTTCTCTCTCTCTCTCTCTCTCTCTCTCTCTCTCTCACTGTCCACTCTGCCTGTAAAAAAAAAGAAAAAAAAAGAAAAAAAGAAAAAGAATTAAAAGGTAAGTTTATAATTTGCAACAACAAGGAAATCATTGTTAGGTGAAATAAACCAAGTACAGGAAGAAATAAAATGTCACATGGTTTTCACCATATGTGAGGTCCAAAAAAAAAAAAAAAATAGGTGACCTTCTGGAAGTTAAAAATATAATGGTGGTTTCCAGAGACTGGGAGGGAAGTGGGAGGGAAGGATGAGGAGACATTGATTGACAGATACTGGGTTAGAGCCGCACAGAAGGAAGAGGCTCTGGGAGCCAGCTGCACAGTAGGAGGCAATAGATAATGTTAAAGGACTGTGGGGGCTGGCGCTGTGGTGTAGCGGGTAAAGACGCCGCCTGCAGTGCCAGCATCCATATGGGCACCAGGTCGAGACCCAGCTGCTCCACTTCCGATCCAGCTCTCTACTATGGCCTGGGAAAGCAGCAGAAGACAGCCTGAGTCCTTGGACCACTGCACCCACGTGGAGACCCGGAAGAAGCTCCTGGCTTCAGATTGGCGCAGCTCCAGCTGATGCGGCCAACTGGGGAGTGAACCAGTGGATGGAAGCCCTTTCTATCTCTGCCTCTCCTTCTCTCTCTGTGCAACTCTGACTTTCAAGTAAATAAATAAATCTTAACAAAAAAAGGACTGTGTATGTTTCCATTAGAAAAAAAAACTAGCAGATAGAATTCTGGATGCTTTCACAATAAAGAAATGTTAAATGCGGGCCTGCGCCGCGGCTCACTAGGCTAATCCTCCGCCTAGCGGCGCCGGCACACCGGGTTCTAGTCCCGGTCGGGGCACCGGATTCTGTCCCGGTTGCCCCTCTTCCAGGCCAGCTCTCTGCTGTGGCCAGGGAGTGCAGTGGAGGATGGCCCAAGTGCTTGGGCCCTGCACCCCATGGGAGACCAGGAAAAGCACCTGGCTCCTGGCTCCTGCCATCGGATCAGCGCGGTGCGCCGGCCGCAGCGCGCCGGCCGCGGCGGCCATTGGAGGGTGAACCAACGGCAAAGGAAGACCTTTCTCTCTGTCTCTCTCTCTCTCACTGTCCACTCTGCCTGTCAAAAAAAAAAAAAAAGAAAAGAAAAGAAATGTTAAATTCTTGAAAGCATAACTATAGTCACCTGATTGGCCATCATGCAATGCATATATGTAAAAAACATCACATAACACCGTATAAATATGAACAACTTTTATATGTCAAAGATATGTTAAAAGATTAAAAATGTACAACATTGGAAAGGCAAAAAAAAGATAAGTTTAGGGGCAGTTATTTGGCCTAGCACTTAAGACACTGCTTGGTATGCCCACTTTCTGTATCAGAGCACCTAGGTTTGAGTGCCAGCTCCACTCCTGGTTGTGGCTTCCTGCTAATACACACCCTGAGAGAGAGCAGGTGATGGCTCAAGTAGTTGGGTCCCTGTCACCCATGTGGGAGCCCTGGGTCCAGTTCCCAGCTCCCATCTTTGGCTTAGGCTGGGGCCAGCTGTTGTAGGCATTTGGGGGAGTGAACCAGTAGATGGAGCTCTGTCTCTCTGCTTGCCTCTCTCCTCTCTCTCTCTCTCTCTCTCTCTCTCTCTCTCTCTCTCTAACTAAATAAATAAGTTTTTTAAAAGATAAGTTAATTCTGGTGCAAAAATTTTGAAATCCATGTATATGAGAGGTCTTCAAAAAGTTCATGAAGAATATGTATTGTGAAAAGCAACTATGCATGGGTTTCATTTTTTAAAAGGTGTATGCATGTGTTTATTTATTTGAAAGGCAGAATGAGAAAGAGACAGAGCTAGAGACAGAATCTCCCATGTTCACTCCCCCCAAATGGCTGCTCAGGCTGAAGCCGGGAGCCAGAAACTCCACCCAGATCTCCCACATGGGTGTAGCAGCCCAAACACTTGGATCATCTTCTGCTGCTTTCCCAGGCACATTAGCAGGGAGATGGATCAAAATCAGAGCAGCCAGGATTCAAAAGGCACTCCAACACGGGAATCCAGCATCATCAGCTGCAGCTTAACCCACTGTGCCAGAGAAGAGACCCTGGATTCCATCTATTTTTTTTGCACCAAACTAAGTGAATCTTTAAAAAAAATGCATTCATTCATTTATTTATTTGAAAGGCAGAGTTAGAAAGAGAGAGAGAGAGAGAGAGAGAGAGAGAGAGAATCTTCCATCTTTCTGGTTTACTTCCCAAATGGCTGCAATGGCCAGGGCTGGGCCAAGTGAAAGCCAGGAGCCTGGAACTCCATCTGGGTCTCCCATGTGAGTGCAAGGGCCTCAAGTACTTGGGCCACTTTCCGTTGCTTTCCCTGGCGCATTAACAGAGAGCTGGATAGGAAGTGGGGCAGATGGGACAGAAACCAGAACTCACACAGGATTCTGGCTGTGGCTTAACCTGCTGCACAATGCCAGCCCCCTAAATGAATCTTTCCATTCTATTTCCCATAGGTGCTTTTAAAGTATTCACATACAGTATTTTTAAAAATATTTTAAGCCGGCGCCGCGGCGCACTAGTCTAATCCTCCGCCTGCGGCGCTGGCACACCGGGTTCTAGTCCTGGTTGGGGCGCCCAATTCTGTCCCAGTTGCCCCTCTTCCAGGCCAGCTCTCTGCTGTGGCCAGGGAGTGCAGTGGAGGATGGCCCAGGTGCTTGGGCCCTGCACCCCATGGGAGACCAGGAGAAGCACCTGGCTCCTGGCTTCAGATCAGCGTGATGCGCCGGCTGTAGCGCGCTGGCCGCAGCTGCCATTGGGGGGTGAACCAACGAAAAAGGAAGACCTTTTTCTCTGGCTCTCTCTCTCATTGTCCACTCTGCCTGTCAAAAAAAATTTTTTTAAAATAGGATAATACAGGAAAGTAAAAATCCTAAGTGAAGTTCGTAGATTTTGAAACTGCATACATCCATGTAACAAGTACCCAAATCGAGAAAACAAAACAATTCCAGCGTCCTAGACCCTTCTTTTGTACCTTCTAGTCACTGCCTCCTCCTAAGAGTAACCACTAGGCTGTTGCCACGGCTCACTAGGCTAATCCTCTGCCTGTGGCGCCAGCACCCCGGGTTCTAGTCTCGGTCAGGGCTCCAGATTCTGTCCCAGTTGCCCCTCTTCCAGGCCAGCTCTCTGCTGTGGCCCGGGAGTGCAGTGGAGGATGGCCCAAGTGCTTGGGCCCTGCACCCATGGGAGACCAGAAACACCTGGCTCCTGCCTTCGGATCAGTGCCTGCCACAGTGGCCATTAGAGGGTGAACCAACGGCAAAGGAAGACCTTTCTCTCTCTCTCTCTCTCTCTCTCTCTCTCTCTCACTGTCCACTCTGCCTGGCAAAAAAAAAAAAAAAAAAAAAAAAAAAAACAAACAAACCAGTAACTACTAGTTTGATTTCTAGAAGTATAGATTAGTTTTGCCTCTTTTTTTTTTTTTTAAGAGGCAGGGAAACAGAGAGGCTAGCCCTGTGGTTCACTCCCCCAGTCGCCTGTAGCTAGGGGACAGAAGCCAGGAGCTGGGAACTTGGTAGGAAACTGGAATCCATAGCTCCGCCACAGCGCCTGCCCTCAAACTCCCCTCTTGTAAGAACCTCAGACACTGGATTTAGCGCCCATCCTAATCCTAATCCAGCGTGGTCGCGCTTTAGCGTGATTACATCTGCAAAGACTGTCCAAATAAAGCCACATTCACGGGAGCTGAGGTGAGCACTTGAACGAATCTTGGGTGGGATGGGGGAGGGTGGAGACACAATTCTGCCCACTACTGGTGGTAAGAAGTAAAGAGAACTCTAGAAAATGCAGCATTAGCAGATACAAGGAGCAGCCACTACCCCCTCTGGCTGGGAAAGATCACCCAAGAAAAAGCCTCCATTCTCCCTGAAGTGAGGTCAGAGCTTTTTGTGTTGCGGTGGATTCATTGTGAGAGGAGCACAGTGGGGGCAAGAGGCACGGAGTCACCACACAGACCCCGGGAGGGAGTGGGTGAAACCAGGCCGGAGGCAAGCAGCCCACAGACTCGTTGATTTCAGTTGCTACAGCAGCTTTATATAGCCAAAGCAGCCAATCCAGTCAAGGGGCAGTCTATGCCCTAACCAATCACAGCCTGTTACCAGGCAGTTTCTGAAGCCATCCAATCACAGCCTGTTGCCAGGCAGTTTCCCTTGCCAGTGGCCATCTTGGCATGGCCTTCTCATTCTACCACATTTTTGGAGAGGGCAAGAAGTTTGCCAAGGTTCCACTGTGGTAGAACTTGCTAGACATCCAACTTGCAGGAGATCTTCTCTCCAAAAGCAACCACAGAGGGCACCTGGGACAGCAGCCGGCCACTGGGTGCTACTGGCCACTGTGCAGAGCACTGGAGATGTGGCCTGCACTGCAGGAGCCTGCCTGCCAATAGGCTGGCTGGGACCAGGAAGAAAACCCTTTCTCTCTGCTGTCTATGGATAACATTGTAACACGATGCCAACTGGCAACCCCCACCCCACCCCCAACTAAAGGGCCTAGATTCAACCTCACAGAGCAGGACATTAGGACGATTTGGAGTTAAGAGGTCATCATATCAATGGGCATAGTGACATACTATTGTTTCTGATTCTTTTTTTTTTTTAAATGTTTATTTTCATCTACTTGAAAGGCAGAGCCAGAGAGAAAGAGAGGGAGAAAGAGATCTTTCATAGGCTGGTTCACTTATCATGGCTGGGCTAAGCCAAGCTAGGAGCCCAGAACTCCATCCAGGATTCCCATGTGGGTAGCGGTGACCCAAGCACTTGAACCATCATCTGCTGCCTCCCAGGATGCATTAACAGGAAACGGGGTTGAAACCACAGCAGCTGTGGATCAAATGCCGGTCCTAGTTCAAATATTGATAGGCAGCCATCTTCATTCTTTGCTCTCTCATCAATCCTCCCAGCCTCCTTCTCCCAACCCTATATCCTCACCACAAAGCACTCAGCTTCACCAAACCTGAGCCCTGCTCACCATCCACCTGCCAGTAGAAGAGAGCCAGGGATGCAAGAAGTGGCAGGTGGCTCCACACTGGGGGAGAGGAGGCAGGCCATGGGCATGGGTCTTGAGAGCTCCTCATCAAGAAAGCTAAACTGGGCAGGAATGTGCAGAGACATGGCCGCACCAGGTGCTTTGGGGTAGAGAAGACTGAAACTAAGAGAAGCAGCAGAGCTGGCGGCCATATTACAGGCAAGGCTAAACACGCAGAGATCTCAGCTCCAGACTCTGCAATGGGCAACTGGCACAGTGATTAAGATGTTGGTTGGTGTTGCGGTGGATTCGCTCCTGAGAGGAGGAGAAGCGTGGTGGGGACAAGAGGCATGGAGTCACCACACAGACCCCGGGAATCGGAAGCCGGCCAGAGGCAAGCAGCCCACAGACTCGTTTATTTCAGTTGTTACAGCATCTTATATAGCCAAGGCAGCCAATCTGGTCAAGGGGCGGTCTATGCCCCAACCAATCACAGCCTGTTGCCAGGCAGTTTCCAAAGCCATCCAATCATAGCCTGTTGTCAGTCAGGCTCTGTTGTCATGTGGTTTCCGAAGCCATCCAATCACCGCCTGTTGCCAGGCAGTTTCTGTTGTCAGTGGCCATCTTGGCATGACCTTCTCACCTTCTCATGACCTTCTCACCTTCTCATTCCACCACAGGTCAGGCTCTGCGGATTCAGCTACCACTTGCAACAGCAGCATCCCATATCAGAGCACTGGCCAGACTTCTGATCCAGCTTCTTGCTAATGTACCTGGGAAAGCAGTGCAAGGTGGCTCACTGCTTGGGCCCCTGCCACCCATGTGGGAGACCCGGATGGAGCTCCAGGCTCATGGCTTTGGCTACTGCAGTCATTTGGGATGTGATCCAGTGAATGGAAGTTCTCTCTCTCTCTCTCTCTCTCTCTCTCTCTCTCTGTCACTCTGCCTTTCAACTAAACAAATCTTAACAACAACAACAAAAAGACATTACATAGAGTGCCTGGGTTTGAATCTAGGCTTTGCTCCTGACCACAATTTCATGCTAATGTGCACCCTAGGAGGCAGCAGACAATGGCTCAAGTGCTTGGATTCCTGCCACCCACATGGGAGATGCAGATGGAGTTCCCAGCTCCTAGCTTCAGCCTGGCCCAGCTCTGGCTGTTACTGGCATGTGGGGAATGAACCAGCAGATGAAAGACCTTTCTTCGTGCGCCTCTCTCTGCCTTTCAAATAAATAAAAAATAATTGAAAACATTTAAACTCCAAGGGCTGCTGTTGTGGTGTAGCAGGTAACGCTGCTACCTATGAAGCTGGCATCCCATACGGGCACCAGATAGTGGCCTGGCTGTTCCACTGCCAATTCAGCTCTCTGTTTATAAGGCATAGGAAGAGCAGTGGAAGATGGCTTAAGTGTTCGGGTCCCTGCCATTCACATGGGAGACTTGAATGAAGCTCCTGGCTCCTGGCTTCACTTGGCCCAGTGCTGACAGTTGCAGCTATCTGGGGTGGTAAACCAGCAGATGGAAGATCTCTCTGTCTCTCCCTCTCTCTGTGTAACTCTTTCAAATAAATCAATTAACTTTTTTTTTAGAGAGTTACATCATAGAGAGAGAAGGAGAGGCAGGCAGAGAGAGAGAGAGAGAGAGAGAGAGTCTTCCATCTGCTGGCTCACTCCCCAATTGGCTGCAATGGCTGGAGCTGCACCAATCTGAAGCCAGGGGCCAGGAGCTTCCTCTGGGTCTTCCCATGCAGGTGCAGGGGCCCAAGGACTTGAGCCATCCTCTACTACTGTCCCAGGACATATCAGAGAGCTGGATGGGAAGTGGATTAGCCAGGTCTCAAACCAGTGCCCCTACAGGATGCCGGCACTGCAGGCAGTGCCTTTACCTGTTATGTTACAATGCCAGCCCCATAAACCAATCTTTTTAAAAGTTTTCAAACTCCAAACTCTTAGAGCCCAATCTCTGTGCTCCAGGATACAGCACAAATGATCAAACCAGAGAAGCAACCCATACCAAGGCTTCCCATCACTTTTGTGAGGTGGTTTTCAGCAAAGGGTTATAGCAAACGAGCTCACACAGTTCAACCCCCTGCAGCCATGACACAACTACTCTGGCTGTTCTGCAGTTCCGTCCAGAAGCTTCTCCACAGAAAGGCAACCAGCAGAGCAGCTGGCTTGCGGAGACCAGAATGGACAAGGCCCTCTGAGAACAAGAAGGTGTATGTGTGTATATATATATAATATTTAAATTTATTTTATTATTATATATTATACTATATAGTATATATTATTTATTACATATATTTATATATATAATATATAAACATATTTGAGAGGCAGAGCTACAGAGAGAGGTCTTCCATCCACTGTTTCAGTCTCTCAATGGTGGGGCTGACCCGAAGCCATGCACTAACACTAGTCTCCAACCACAGCCGGGGGTCTCTTGCGTCTGGGTGGGCACACACGGCCGGGGTCTGCAGGAAGCTCACAGGGGCTAGGTAAGGGAGCAGTTATTAGAATCGTAGGCGCAGAAAGGGCAGAGGTGAGACAGGGAGGCCATGAGGGGTCGCTCTAGCCAGCCTGCAATGGGAACTGCCCCAGTCGGCCTTCTGGGAACTCCAGGGCCCTAAGTTAGAGTCCCAGGTGTGGGTGTGGGTGGCCCCTCCCTGCCAGATTCTCCCGCCCAGGGCTATTTCCTTTGCCCCCGGTATTGTTGCCTCCTTCCTGCAACTTAGAGAATCAACATTTAGATTAGGTCCGCCGGTGCTTTCAAGGTTTTTGCTTGCCCTAAGGCCTGGGAAACTGTTTGCTGTCTCAACATCCTCGGGCACCGCCCACCCAGCCCTAATCCGCTGCGGGGGGCGAGGGGGTGGAACCTCTGATGGGAAGAGCCTGAAGTCCCCCAGTGGCTTTCGCTACAGACGCCCTGGTCTTGGGAGCTCCTCTCTGGAGTCTAACGGAAGGGGAACTCTTCGCTATCCATCCACATGGACTCGAACCACTTCAGCTCTCTCCATGGCATCCTGTTGGTTGCATTGTTTTCAACGCTCAAGATCCTGAGGGAGAATTAGGGCCAGGCAGGAAGGTGCTGCGTTGCACCTTGATCTCAGATCCCCCCTGGAGGGTCTCAAGTTCTATTAAGACCATAAGGACTGGTTTGGACCCGGGAACCCTGGGCAAGTAGTGGAGGCACCGGCTTTGGTGCCTTAGGTGGTGAGGGCTCGCTCCTTAACAGCGCAAGAAGCCACTACATGCCCGCTTCCTCCCCACCAACAGCCCGGCTCCCGGTATAGGCGCCACGATGCAGCCTTCCCAGCGGCAGGATCTCACGCCCGATCCTTTTCCCCTTAGAGACTATTTACACCGCCCGCCCCATCGGACAGATCTCTCTTGAGAGGGTGCGAGCAAGCCAAGAGCGTGTCCCGCAATAACGCCCCGATGCTGAGCTCTCTCTGCGTGGTCCGCAGCCGCCCCCGGTCCCTGGGAAGAAGTACACTACGCTCAGGTGAAGGCAAGCGCAACGCTCCGACCTCCTGCTCCTGCCCAGCTCGGCTCAGCCTGGACACCCAGCGAGCCACAGAGCCGGAGGCCGCAGCCGCCCTACTCGTTGGTCAAGCCCAGGTGTTCCGAGTGAGGACTCTTCCGCACCCCCCCTCGCAACCCGCTGCTGAACGTGGAAACACGCGCTGGGCATCCAATCCAAAAACCTAGGATGTTCCCGGAACCGGCCTCGGAGACGGCCGCTCTAGGAAATTGGGAATTGCACGTATCGTTAGCACGCAGTCGACGATTATTGGCCTAAAAACAAGAGAACCGGAAGATGCCCTTAAAAAACGTGGCGGCGTTTAGCCTCACTGCTGTTGCCTCAGGACCTCAAGAACCCTGGTCCATGACTTGGCCGCTGCCTGGTCCTCAAAAGATGACGCTGTCCTGTCCACTACACTGCCCCGAGGACTAAGTTATCTGCCCCTAACTACAATGGCGGCGCTGGCCGGTTTGGCTTTTTGCCCCTAGGAAAGATGGCCGCCGAGCGGCTTCACTCCCTTTCTCACCACCCCGGAAGACGGGGCCCGGCGATTGGGCGGTGCCCGGAGGCTCCGAGAAGAAGGCCTTCGGCGGTTGGGCAGTGTCGGCCAAGGCTGCTTTTAAAGGAGCCGGAGGTTGGAGCTGTGGAAGACCCGGGATCCGCGGGAGGCGGCGGTAAGCGGCGCGTGGGGGAGGGCGCGGGGCGGCTGGAGAGAGGGCAGGAGTGGGGGGCGGGGAAGGCAACCTTCGAGCCATCTGGTCCCGGGCTGAGAAGGCTGGGCGGGGACCCGGGAGGGCGGAGGGGCCTGTGGGCGGGACCTCCCGGGATTGGAGTGAAGGGGGGTATCTGCTTGACAGTGGATCCCCCGGGATCCAGACTGAGTTCAGTGATGCTCGAGTTCTGTCCGGCGGCGTCTGAGTGGAGCTCTGCGGAGCCGAGGCTCACGGTGGGAGGAAGAGGAGGAGGAGGCGCCTCGCGCGCCGGGTGACTGGAGGCGCCGCGCTGTAGGATTCTGTCCTCGGGGATCCAGTCTTGGGATTCTGATGGGAGGGAGGACTGTCACAGTGTGTGTGGAGACTGCGGCTTTGAAGTCCTCGGGCGGAATCTGCGGGGACAAAAGCCCCGGGGAGGCGTGGGCCGTGGGAGAACTGGAGCGGCCGCGGGCTGGGCTCTCGCGGCAGGTGCCTGGCAGGGCGCGCGGGATCCGCGGATCCAGGCGTCGGCAGCGGCAGGGCGCCCGCTCCGGGCGGCCGGCCGGGGGCGCTCTTCCGCTCCCTTAGGGCTGCGGCCGGGGGGCCACCGGCAGCCGCGGGTGGACCATGAAGGGCGGAGCCCTGGGAGAGGGGCTGGCCTTCACTGCCCGCTCCCCCTTTACCCCAGGCTGCAGCCTGGGAGCCCCCAGGGACCCCTCGGAGCCGGCGCTTCCCCCATGGACTTGACCCGGGACGCCAGGTGAGAGCGCACCCCGCCCGCCCGTCTGGAGCCCGGGAGACCCGGGGATCCTGGCGGCCGCAGCGGGAAACTACAGAGCCAGCCTTGGGTTCAGACGAACGTCTTCTGCTTCTTTCGCCCTCCAGCCGCCCTGGCCAGTCGAGTCTGTGCCGGCAGCCCCTGGCTCGAACACTATGGGGAGACAGAAGCCCGAAACGGCCGAGGCTGCAGCCCCTGGGAACCCCTTCGCCCCTGGAAAAGGCCTCTCGGCGGGTCCTGGCCGTGGTATTGGAAGATGTTATGGCTGCCCACAGGGTGAGCCCCCCCCCCGCCCCCCGCACTGGGACACCTTCTTCCTCCCCCAGCCTTTTTTTTTTTTTTCAGCACCAAAATCAGACTGTTTGCCTACTGAGGGTAACTGGAGTCCGGACACCTCATTCTCATGCCGGTGGCTGAATCCACCTCCCTCATGCTAGAACCCTGTTTGGCTCCCACCTACTCTAACCAAAGGATTGGGCAGTCTCCGGTACCCCTCTCCCTCTCACAACCCTGTTAGGTCGCAGCCCATGCCTGCAGTTCTAAGAAACCCTCCTGCTTTCGTTCCAGCCTAGCCTCCTTTGGAAGAACTGGACCATTTGTCCCATTGCACAGATGAGAAAAACTGAGGCCCCAGATAAGGCAGTGATCCACCCAAAGTCACCCACTCTTTTCATTTTTAAAATATTTATTTAATGTATTTTGAGAGGCAGAGAGAGAGAGAGATGGGTCACTGGCTGGTTCACTGCCCAGATGCCTGCAACAGTCAAGCTAGGGTAAAGCCAGGAGCCAGGAACTCAATCCAGATCTCCCACAAGTGGCAGGGACTCTGGGGCCGCCACCTGCTGCCTGCCAGGGTGCGCAGTCAGCAAGAAGCTGGAATCCAGAGTGGAGCGGAACTGGAACCAGGCACTACGATCTGAGATAGAAGTGTTGCCAGTGGTCTCCTAGCCTCTGTGTCAAACACCCACATCTCTTCAAACAGCCTGAGTGAGACTGAGATTACCCACCTCCTGCACCTGCAGCTCGGACTTAGGATACCCGGCTCCTGATTCAGACCAAGTTGCCTCTGGGGGATCGGAGCGAATACGAGCGAGCTGTGACGTGTGGCTGTTAGCATACCGTTAGGCGCAGCGAGACCCCCTCTACTGCATCCTCATTCCCTCACTCAGCTCCTGACACCTCTTCCTCCTTGAAGGTTCCCCTGGTGCCCGGGGAGGAGCCCTTCCACGCCCGGTGCCACAGCAGGCACCAGGATTCCGTGTGCAGCCAGGCACCTGTCTCGCCTCCCCGACCGGCCGCGTGGTCCTCGCAGGCCAGGTGAGTGTGGCAGGACGAGGGTAAGCTGGGAACCCCGCCTAGCTCCTCTGACCTCTCTGTTCCCTCCCTAGGCCCCCCGACCCGCTGCATTTGTGCCGACAGCCCCTGAGCCACACCCACCTGTCCCCTCCCACCCTGAAGCAGCGAGCAAAGACAATCCTTGGCCCAGAGGAGGGGCCTTCACGAAAGGGGGACCAGGCCCGCCAACCCACGCTGGTGGTGATGCTGGAAGACATAGCGGCTCCCAGACCCCCAGCTGAGGTATAGGATGGCAGACGGTGGGAGAGACCGGAGTCGGGCGGACTTCTCTCTGGCCACAGAGCACAGATGCCGCCCAGACAGACAGCGTAGAGACGTCCGCTGGGCCTGAGAGTGAGGACGCGGGGAGCTGAGGGGTCCCGGCAGGCTCCCTGCCTGTGCCCAGACACTTCCTGTTTTACCCAGGGTTTCGCCAGTGAAGGCCCCAGCTTCCTCACCCCAGAGCAAAGGTGAGATGGGCTGGGGCAGCGTCCAGGCGACAGCCACCCTCCGGGTATCCAGAGCTGGGGCACCAGGATTTACGCAGCCCATCCGTCATAGCACCTTCAGAAGCCTTAAGGGGCAGGGGAGGCGCAGGTGGGATCTGTACCTAGAAACTCGCCCAGCCTTACTTTGCCCCTTCACCCCAGAGCTGAGCCCGTGACCACGGTCCATCGGCCAGGGGCGCCTCTCCACAAGGACCTGGAACCCCTATTCCAGCCGTCTGCCCTGCCTGCAGACCCTCCGGAGAGCCCACCACCAGGTAAGGGACCCCTGCAGAGGAATGAGATGTTGGCACCTGGGAGATCCCATGGGAACTGGGGAGTGTCAGGTGCAGAGGCGGCAGCGGGACAGGATTCAGGACACAAAGGCGGGGTCTTAACTTCAGAGCCTTCAAACTCCACAAGCAGGAGGCCCGTGATGCAGGCAGGGGTGGGCTTATCCCTCTGTGGACAGAGGCTAGTGTTAGCGTTCAGGAGAGGGGCCGTGGCTCCTGAGGTGGGGGCTTAAATGCCCGCAGCCGAGGTGTGCCCACCTGTGACCCTCTCCTTTCCTCAGCCCCAGATCCTGCTCTGGAGCCCCCACCGACCCCACCACCACCGTCCAGCCTTTTACGCCCCCGCCTCAGTCCCTGGGGCTTGGCCCCCCTCTTCCGTTCCGTCCGCTCCAAGCTGGAGAGCTTTGCTGACATCTTCCTCACACCCAACAAAGCGCCACGGCCCCCACCCCCCTCACCTCCCATGAAGCTGGAGTTGAAGATCGCCATCTCAGAGGCCGAGCAGGCGGGGGCTGTTGAGGGCACTGCGTCCGTCAGCCCCCGGCCCCCTATCCGCCAGTGGCGCACTCGGGACCACCACCACCACCACACCCCAGCACCCCTCCCTAAGCTCTCTCTGGGCCGAAGCCACTCCTGCCCTGATCTGGGGCCCCTTGGCTCAGGCACCTGCACCTGGCCCCCTGCCCCACCGCCAGCGAGCCGGCCACGGCCTCGGCGGCACACTGTGGGTGGTGGGGAGATGGCCCGAGCCCCGCCACCCCCTCGGCCCTGTCTCCGGAAAGAGGTCTTCCCTCTCGGAGGAGTGGGAGCAGCCCCACCTTGCTCGTCCGCTGCATCCACCTCCTCCTTCTCCGAACCGGCAGAAGCCAGGTAGCGCTCTCAATAAACCTTCCTCCACGTTCTGGCCCCCGCCCGGGCCCAGCCTCCTTCCCCGAGTGTCCAGGGGGCAGGAGACGGGAATACCGCCGCGGCTCTTACCTGTCCCTGAGCCACGACCTTCTCTGCAGATTGGGCTCAACCAAGGGGAAGGAGCCACGAGCCTCAAAGGACAAGGTGCTTTCCGACCCTGAGACCAAGGTAGGTGGACCCAGCAGGGAGCAGCCACGGGGGGCGGGGGGGGCGCCACGCCTCGGGCCACCCCTTCAGCCTCTGCCCCACTAATTGCAGACCATGGGGAAGGTTTCTCGATTCCGAATCCGCAGGACACCAGCCCGGTCTCAACTCAACCTGACCCCGATGGGGCTGCCCCGGCCAATCAGGTAAGGGGCTCACGGGGTCCAGAGCTGCCTTAGCCAAACCAGGCGGAGGCTCACAGCCCTGTGCATGTGGCCCTACCTCTCCAGCTCTGTTGGCCCAGGGGGTCTCAGTGGCCCTGCTCTTTGCCCCCAGGTTGAATAAGAAAGAGTTCAGCTTGGAAGAAATTTACACAAATAAGAATTACCAATCCCCCACAACCAGGAGGTGAGACTCCCGGAGGCAGAGGGCGGCCGGGCAGGCGGAGCCAGGGGCTGGCACGCTGGTTCCCAGCGCCTCTCCCTGCCTGATCCAGGACTTTCGAGACCATCTTTGAGGAGCCCCGAGAGCGCAACGGGACCCTGATCCTCACCAGCTCCAGGAAGCTCCGGCGGGCTGTAGAATTCCGAGACGGCAGCCTCCCTCGACCGCGGCGGCCATCCCGGGGGGTCCGGGCTACGGCGGGCAGGACCCTTACTCCCGCCCTGGCGCCCAGCCCGGACGTGGAGCCCCTATTGCAGCAGCGGCTTGAGGAGCTGGACGCTTTGTTCCTGGAGGAAGACGTGGGCGGGGAGCAGCCCCATCAGACCTAGGAGTTCCGTCCATCCGTCTGTCCGTCCATCCTGGAGGAAGGGAAAACCCTCCAAGGCAGTTATATTTTTTCTCTATATTTCTAGTAAAGTTTTCGATACGTTTCTGATTTTGTTGTTGCGTGTGTGTGTGTGTGTGCCAGAAGCGGAGTTGGAGGCTGATGGGCAGTACAGGCTGGTGTTTCTACCTTGCCCCTCGGAAGACTGGGAAATGGGAGTGGTGCCGGGACAGGAGGGGATTGGGCACAGAGGGGCGCAACGGTCATTCAGCTCCCGCGTGGGTGGCAAGAGCCCAAGTGCCTGGGCCATCGTCTGCCGCCTCCCGGGTGCATTAGTGGGGACTCAGCACTCCGACGTGGGACTCGGGTCCCAGCGGTAGCTCGACCCCATGCTTTGTGTCCCACTACTGATGCGGGACAGCTCCAGACGACAGGTGACCCTGGGCCCCCAAGAAGGGGCCACGGCCTGATCGAGACGGTCCTGAATTCCTCCCAACGTGCCGGCCACAACCTGCTGCTGGCGGCCCCTTGCGCCCGGCCTGCACGTATCCGGGTGAGAGGGACGGACGTGCCCGCTGCACCAGGGAGCGGCAGCACCCGCGGGACACCAGCCCGAGCGGCGGGCTCTGCCTCCCCGGCCTGGAGGCGGCGCGGACCCGCCCGCGGGGCTTCCGAGAGCCTCCACACCCTGACGACCACCGCCCTCCCTCTCTGTCAAACGGAGCTAATTCTACCTCCTGGCCCCGCTCTTCCCGAGCGAGCGGACGCGTGAGAAAGTGCTCGGCGCACCGCTGCAAGGCGCGGGCGCTCAGGGCGGCGAGGGGACGCCGTTTCCGCCCCGCACGCCCGCGGCGCGCCGGAGAGACCCGCCCAGGTGCCGGCCGGCGGCGTCGCCGCGCGCACGCGCGAGGTGCCCGGCGGCCCGGGGACCGTGCCCAGCGGCGGCCAGGGGGACACCGAGAGAGTGGCCGTCGGGCCGCACCGGCGCAGGCGCGCGCCCCCCAGCGGCCAACCGCCCGCAGTGACTCCCGTACCACCTCCCGACTCCTGCCCCGGTGCCGTCAGACGGCGAGCCAATAAACGTGGAGCAGGAAGAGGCGGGGTCAGACAGGGGTCCGCCCCAAACACCTACTTCTAACCAGTCGAGTCACAAGACTTGAGGAAGGGTGGGGCTAAGCTGACGTAACCCAATCCAAGATTTGAGGGCGGGCACATGTTGCCCACGCCCCCGGGCTGGGCTCCGCCCCTCGCTCTGACGTTGCTTCTCGACCTATCACCGACTGAGCTTGTTGGAGGGTGAGGGGAAAGGGGCGGAGAGTGGGAGGAGGTAAAGAGAGGAAGGAGGTGTAGGCAGAGGAGGAAGAGGGAGGAGGGGCAGGGAAGTCCTGGAGAAGAGGCCCAAGACTCCGAGGGAGACGACAAGAGGGTGCGCTGGAGCTCCCCCGCTGCCCAACGGCCGCTCCGGATCCCCTAGGGCGCAAGTCAGACAGAGACGGAGGAAAGGAGGAAGAGACTTTTATGTCGGCGGACAGAGAAGCGCTACCCGTCACCGTTGCCTCACATCCGGGGCTTTGGAGGGCTGGCCCCGCGGCCCCGCCCCCCCTCGCGCCTTTCATGGCGACCGGAGGCGGAGGCTGGAGGAGCTGGGCCCGGAGGAGGCCCCTTTAAATCTCCTTAAAGGGGTGGCCGCTGAACTCGGCAGACTCCAACGCCAGCCTTAAAGGGGAAGTCGCCGAACCGAAGCTGACAAATTGAGACCTGTGCTGTTGGGAGAATTGGGACGAGTGGGGTTTCCCACCTCCTCCTCCCCCACGCAAGAAGGCCTTTAAATTCAGTTTAAAGGGGAAGTGGCCGCCTGTGGAGGACTGGAACTTAACTCCAGAGCCCTTAAAGGGACGGCCTGCTGTCTGAAGGACCCTGGACTCCTTAAAGGGGTGGCCTCTTTTAGCCGGAGGACTTGAGACACTTTTAAAGGGGAGGTCTGCGTTTCGGGTCGAGCTTTCGGCCCCTTTTAAAGGGGTGGCCCTTCCTCTTCCTCGGGGAGACTTGCCTCGACCCCTGGCAGGGGGCGGCCACTGCACTAGGCCGGCCGGACACCGTCGGGTCGTCTTAAAGGGGCCAGGGGCTGGACAACTTGAGGCCTCGCCTTAAAGGGACGGCCACTCCGTTTTCGCCGTCGCGGCCCCGCCGGCCCCGCAGGGGAGGGGGAGGCCCTCGGGCTTGTCGCCCCGGGGGCGGCGCCGGCTCCCCGGGCCTTGGCCTTGGAGCAAACTCGGGGCCCGCAGGTCCTGCTTTTAAGAGGAAGCCGTGGCCCTCTCGTCTCTGTGCAGCCGCCAGCGCCGCGCCTGCGACCCCGGGCCTACGGACAGGCCGCTCCGGGCCCCGCCGCCTCCGGATGCAGCGCTGAGGGCGGTCGCCATGGAGACGGCAGCGGCCGCGGCCCCGGGCCCCGGCTGGGCAGCTGAGGGGGAGCGGCGGCGGCGGCGCTGCTCGCGCCGAGACCGAGACCGGGAGCAGCGGCGCCGCCGAGGGCCAGGCGGCGACGCGCCCCGGGCCCTGCTGGCCGCCCCGCGCGGCTCCTCGTCCTCGTCGTCGCCGCCGCCGCCTGCCAGGCCCTGGTCGTCAGCTTCGTCCGGAGAGCGGCCCGGGGGCCCGAGGCGGCGACGGCCCCGACCCAGGCCTCGGCCCCCGCGACCCCGAGCTCGGAAGCGGCCGGCCGGCTCGGGCAGCCGCGGGGAGGAAGAGGAGGAGGAGGAGGGGGGCGCCGAGGACGGGGAAGCCGAGGAGGAGCCTGAGGAGGAGGAAGAGGAGGAGGAGGACTTGATCGATGGCTTCGCCATCGCCAGCTTCGCCAGCCTCGAGGCCTTGCAGGTGGGGCCTGCTGGGGCTGGGGGCCTTTGGGGGGGTTCCGGAGGGGCAGAGAGCAGGGTACGGTGTCTAGAGTGGGTGGAGTTGAGGGGGGAATGCTGGCACCCCAAACCAGAGCAACCGGCTCCTCTGGCCAGGCCTCTGCCCCACCCTGGGGTGGGAGGAGGTAGAGCTAGCCTCCAGGGACCAGCCGGGCTCCCCGGCCCCCGAGACGCCCTGCGGTAGCACCCCCGGAGAGGTCGGGAGCCTGCCTCTTGCCACCCGCTTCAGTCCCACCTCCTCCTCCACAGAAGGATGCATCGCTCCAGCCCCCAGAGCGACTGGAACACCGGCTGAAGCATTCTGGGAAACGGAAGAGGGGGGGCTCCAGTGGGGCCACCGGGGAGCCAGGGGACAGCTCTGATCGGGAGCCTGGCCGGCCCCCTGGGGACCGGGCCCGCAAATGGCCCAATAAGCGGAGAAGGAAAGAGGTGAGCCTGGCACGCACTCCCCTCCTTTAAAGCAGTGGGGCAGGATGTCTGTCACGTTGGGCGCTTGGCTGCCGGCAGCAGGGACCGCGGTCTCTAAGGGCAGAGGCGAAGACAGCAAGGGCGAGTTCCCAGCCCTGCCCGGGACCTGTCTGCAGGTGCACCCGCTTGCTTTGGGCTGGTACTGTGTGTTTCCAACGCGCTGGGTTAACCCTGTGAGAGGGACGCAGCTGGCCCGTGCGCTAGGCGGGGTCCCTGCCTTCCCTGGAGCGGGTGGCCGTCTGGCAGGACAGCAGCAGGGCTGGAGAAGCCTGGGGAGGTAGAGAGAGCCGAAAGCCGCATGAGGAAGCCGCTCGCCCGCCCTGCCTGGGGCCCGGGAGGTGGGCTGTGGTTAGGGAAAGCCCCCTCAGGCCGTCTTAGTCAGACCCTGAAGCTGCAGTCAGAAGTTTTGCCAAGAGGGGGAAAGTTGCTGGGGGCAGGAGCCCCAGAGATGCGCGCGCGCCTAGGGAGCAGGAGTGGGCAGTGAGTGGCAGGGGACGCAGCCGGCACAAGCGGCTGAGTAGGTGGTGAGGACGTCGGCGCCCGTGCTGGAAGCGGAGACTCACCCCAAGTGGCCGGCCAGGCCGCGTCCCTTACCTCTGGACTCTGGTCTTTCCCAGGCCTCCTCCCGTCACTCTGTGGAAGCTGGATACATAGTAAGTGCCATCGCCTGCACCACCCTGGCCCCCGGCCCCGCTGCCCTTGCCCCCTCGTGACACCTCTGTCTTTCCTTCTCCCCAGTGTGACGCGGAGAGCGACCTGGACGAGAGGGTGAGTGGGGCTTGAGCTGGCCGGGTGGGAGACCTCCGGCGCAGGGGCCAGAGCCACCCTTGAGCATGGACCTGGGGCAGCTTCACACGGGGCGGTGGGGGCAGGAGTGGAGAGGGGGCGTCTGAGAAGTGAATGGCTTCTGTTTCTGTGGCCAGGGCTAGTTGACCAGAGAATGGACGATCCATGTCTTGCTGTGCCCCCCCCCCGGCCTTCCCCAAAGCCCCGGGAGCTGCCACTGTTCTCCAGGGACGTCCACAACAACCATGGGACTGGCCATTAGCCAGCTCTCCTAAGTGGGGTGGCGTGGATCAGAGTCTGTGCAGAGGCCGCGGTCACTGCAGCCGGGCCACGGAGCTGCTGTCGCCCGTGCGGGAGCTTTGGGTGTAAGGGCAGATCGCAGCCTCCAGGCCCGCGCGCTGTCGAGACAGCGAGTCGTGGCGGGTAACGCTCCGTCTGCTGGGAGATGTGCGCTCCCTCCCGCGTGTCTCGTTCCTGTTGCACAAGTTGGCTGCACAGGGATTACGGTGACCCGGAGAGTTCTCGTCCAGTCTGAGGGGACGGCTGCTACGCAGTTCTAGCTGATCGTTGTCCCCGAGCAGGAGGGGTCCATTCTCAAGAGAAGCTGCAAATCTGGGTTTTAACGTGGCGGCTTGGGTTTTTAAATATCGGCAGTTACACGTTTGCAGCTGCTCGTGGACACAACGCGTGTGTAGCCCAGGTAGGCCTGTAGGCCGGCAGTAGTGACGGCTGACGTTTGTCCTGGGACTCGCCCGCCTCTCTCTGCCGCCACTGCAGTGCTGGCTGGCTCATCAGGCTCGGCCGCTCCATCGCTTCCTCCCGGCGGAGGCCCATGGAGCTCGCCGTCCGACGGCTGGCAGCCAGGCTGACGGAACAGACTCACCTGCCCCCTCTGCCACTTCTGAGCAGGCCGCAGAGGCTGTTGGCGCGTGGGTGGAGTTCCTGGCCCAGCCGCAACCTAACCGTGTCCCCTTCCTCCTCAGGTCTCTGATGATGACCTCGAACCGTCCTTTACTGTCTCAACCAGCAAAGGTTGGTCTCGGGCTGGGGCTGGGGCTGGGGGCGAGAGAACGATGAGGGGGTGGGCGTGAGCCTCAGCTGAGCATGTCTGTCCTCCTGCCCCCACAGCCTCGGGCCCCCATGGCGCCTTCAATGGGAACTGTGAAGCAAAACTCTCCGTGGTCCCTAAAGTGTCGGGCCTGGAGCGGAGCCAGGAGCAGCCCCCGGGGCCCGACCCGCTGCTAGTGCCTTTCCCCCCAAAGGAACCACCGCCTCCACCGGCCCCTCGGCCTCCCGTCTCACCCCCTGCACCCCTGCCGGCCACCCCCAGTCTGCCACCCCCACCCCAGCCCCAGCTGCAGCTTCGGGTCTCGCCCTTCGGCCTCCGCACTTCTCCCTATGGCAGCAGCCTGGACCTCAGCACTGGCAGGTGAGTGGGCCGGGGCTCCGAGCTGGTCTGGGGCCAGCCCCTGCGTCCTGTGGCTGGGACACGGGATGGTCCCCGGGGGCTGTGACTTGTCACCAGGCTCTGTGAGCCAGGCATAGGACGTCCCTGCAGGACAGAGCCGAGCCCTTTGTACTTTCCTGGGCGGGGGAATCCAGTGTGCTGTTTCCCAATGTCATTTCCTGCTGAGAACTTCTCGTAAGGCACATCTGCTAGGGGCAGTATTCTCTGGAACATACTTTGGGAAATGCTGACATGGTGATTAAGAGAGCTGGCTTTGCTGTCAGACCTTGATTCAAATTCTTGCTCTGCCGTTGACTGGCTGTGTGATTTTTTTTTGACAAGTCACCTCACCCCTCTGAGCTTCCATTTCCTTTTGCTATGAAGTGAAGTGAAATAAGAGGGCGATCCTCTTCAGGCTTGTCGCGAGGATTAATTACGAGTGAATGCAGTGTTTCCCAAAGCGTGCGTGCGCGCTCACCACCAGGGCTCTACGGGGTGACATCAGGTCTCGGCTGAGTGGGTTTTTAAAAGCAGCCGTGAGATAGTTGTGTTGTGCTTTAGAAGAATACAGCCAGTCCACCAGCCTCTTGACTTCTCGTGGAACCGCTCAGGGTGAGGCGCAGTGAGAGAGTGCAGTGCAGAAAGTTGTACATGGCGCCGTGGCTGGGCAGCCTTGGGAAGGCGCGGGGCATGTGGGACTCGCGTTAGCTTGTGAAGGAGGTGCTGGCACTCAGCCTGCTGTAGGTGCTCACCGGAGGGTAAGCGTGGTTGCCACTGTTATCTTTGATGCTACCGTTACTGCTTCTGTTGTCACCATCGCCATCGTCACTGTGATTGAGAAAACTAAGGCTCAGAGAGGGAGAGTGACTTGCTCAAGGTCGCCCAGGGCGTCAATGCGAGACGGGCCCAGAGTTCAGGCCTCCTGACTCCCAGGCCAGGCCAGCGCGGCGCTGCCTCCACTGTCCCAGGGTGGGAACCCAGGTGGCCTGTCGTAACGAAGCGTCAAAGTGAATGATCTCTTCTGTGCTGTGCTTGAGTCAGAGGAGGGAGTCATACGGCCAGAGATGACAGCGGCAGCTGTGTGGAAGCGACCCAGAGAGAGCGAGCACGAGCGCAGAGAGGGTTGCTGGGTGTGGGAGGCACCGCAGGCTGAGGATGGGTTCCCGGGGGGCGGGGGAGGAGGGGCCCTGGGGGCCAGGTTCTGCCACCTCCCATGTTGGGAGAACCAAAGTCACAGGTCACGGTATCACCCAGGCTTCTGACCCCTTCCCGTCAGAGCTGGCACCTCCCAACCCCTCACTCATCTCCCCACTTCTCTCCCCAGCTCTTCACGGCCGCCCCCCAAGGCCCCGGCCCCTCCCGTGGCTCAGCCTCCCCCCTCATCATCCTCTTCGTCCTCCTCCTCCTCATCTGCCTCCTCCTCGTCCGCGCAGCTCACCCACCGGCCCCCGACGCCCTCACTGCCCCTGCCTTTGTCCACCCACGGCTTCCCCCCACCTGGGCTGCGGCCCCCCCCACCACCCCACCACCCCTCCTTGCTCTCCCCTGGCCCCGCCCTGCCCCCACCCCCACCCCTGCTGCAGGTGCCAGGGCACCCTGGGGCCTCAGCCGCTAACGCCCTTTCTGGTGAGTTTGGGGTCCTGGCCGGGGAGGGTGGGGGGCCATAGCCCCGGGCTCGGGCCCCCATCGGCTGTGGGGCACCTGGGCCTCAGCAGCCAGCAGGGCTTGAGGAGGGAGTGGCTCGAGGCCAGAGGGAAGGCCAGTCACCGCAGCCCAAGGCCGCTGACCCGCTGGCCCCGGCCATTAAAGCCTTCTCCCCTCCCCTCCCACAGAGCAGGACCTGATCGGCCAGGACCTGAACTCTCGCTACCTGAATGCCCAGGGTGGCCCTGAGGTGGTGGGGGCAGGGGGCTCGGCTCGGCCCCTGGCCTTCCAGTTCCACCAGCACAACCACCAGCACCAGCACACCCACCAGCACACCCACCAGCACTTCACCCCTTACCCCCCGGGCCTGCTGCCGCCCCATGGCCCCCACATGGTGAGCTCCTCGCTGGGCTGGTGATGAGGTCCAGAGGCCTGGGGGAGGGCGTGGCCTCCAGGGGAAGGGCCTGGCTCCCCGCTGGCAGCTTACTCTTCCCTTCTCTTCCCTAGTTTGAGAAATACCCAGGAAAGATGGAAGGCCTTTTCCGACATAATGTGAGTGTGTGTGTGAGTGTGGGCGGTGTGTGGGTGTGGCTGCTTCCGTGCCTAAGGCCCTGATTCCTGGGGTCCAGTCTTCAGAGCAAGAGCCTTGAGCCTGGGAGTGCTCCCGGGGGGGCTCAGGGTGGAGGCCACAGGCCTGACGGGCAGACCCGCCGTGGGCTGCCCCTCCACCCCCTGCTTGGACCAGCCCCCTTCTCTCCACAGCCCTACATGGCCTTCCCTCCCGCAGTGCCCGGGCTCCCGCCGGGCCTCCCGCCGGCTGTCTCCTTTGGCTCCCTGCAGGGGGCCTTCCAGCCCAAGGTGAGCTTCCAATCCAGACCCAGATCCACGCACCGCCCTCCCCTGCCCCGTCCGTGCCCGGCCTCCCACCTTCCTCCGAAGCCCTGCTCCCACCTCGGCCCCCCGCCCCGCTTGGTTCTGCGTCCCTTTCGTGTGCGCTTGGTGCCAGCTCTCCTGTCTGACCCTCCGCTCCCCTTTCCCAGAGCACGAACCCTGAGCTGCCACCACGACTGGGGCCAGTGCCAAGCGGGCTCCCCCAGAAGGGGACACAGGTGAGGGGGGCCAGGCAGGTCCTGGGGGAGTCGGAAGGCACGCGAAGGGAGAGCACACGGCCCGCCCATCCTCCCTGCAGTATGCAGTCAGGGATGTCCCGGGCCACCTGGTGAGCAGCAGGCCTCCCCAGTGCAAGGAGCAGTTTTCATGGGGTGTCCTTGGGACGAGATGAGCAGGACAGTGTGCTTTGTAGGGGCTTTTAAATTTCGTAAGTCATAGCACGCTTGCTGCTTTTTTTTCTTTTTGTTTTTTTCCAAATGACATCATACCAGGAAATTCTGTCCATAAAACAATTAAAAGATAAGCTGCCCCTTCGTGAGGCAGCTGGGAAGGCAAAGCCTTAGACCCCAGGACTCTGGGAACTTTGTGAAAAGCACAGGACACGCTTCCTAAAGGGAAGACTAGACCAGAGGTCCCCCAGTTCCCGGAAGAGGCCCTGTTTCCACGGAAGGCTTAGGCAGACCCCCGTTATATAAGGTTGTTCATGGGATAGCTTCTTGGATTGAGACACCCCCATCCTGCCTACCCTAACCCACCCCCACCCCCAGCACTCCCAGCAGGGTGCCCCCAGAGGGCCTGATTCAGAAACCTGCTGGAGGGGAGATGCTCAGCCTAGGAGGATGGGACTGGGTTTTGCCACAAGGCAGGTTTGAGGGAGGCACCAGGCACGAACAGGTCTGAGTTGCCTGCAATCTCTCCTTTGCCATCCCCAGATCCCCGACCATTTCCGGCCACCTTTGAGGGTGAGTTTGGTGAGGGCCTCAGGCTGCATGAGGCTGGGGGCTGGTGTCAGGGTGTTTGGCTGAGGGGGGTTCCTGCTGGGAAAGGAGTGAGGAGCCCAAGACGGGGGGCGGGGCAGTGAGCTGTGGAAGAGCAGAAAGTGGAAGGCGTCGGGCTCTCAGACCTGGGCTCGGACGGAAGCGCCACGGGACCTTGGGCAACACAGTTGATCTCTCTGAGCCTCAGTTTCCTAGGCTGTAAAGTGAACCGAGCCATCCCTCAGCTCTAGGGGTGACGACTGGGGACGTTGCGTGCCGAGGCCAGGCCCAGGGCCAGGCCTGGAGTGGGTGACGAGTGAACCTTCTTTCCTTCCCTTTCCCTTTGGTCATCCTTCTGGGGCGCCAGAAACCAGGGAAGTGGTGTGCCATGCACGTGCGCGTGGCGTACATGATCCTGAGACACCAGGAAAAGATGAAGGTACCGGGGCCGAGGGGCCGGGGACCGCGGGGCTGAGAGTCAGGGGAAGCCCGAGCTGGGCGGGGTCACAGCCGGCGTCTAGTTCCTCAGTTAGCGCTTTGGTTCTCAGGCTCGTTAGGGGAATGGGCAGAGACGGCTTGGAGAGACCCAGAGGATAGGCATCCAAGCCCCATCTTGGTGCTGGCCACCCTGGAGGGTACCCAGGGGCAGGAGAGCAAGAACGGGACCTGCCCCGGCCCCTCCCTCACGGCCCCTCTCCCTGTGTCCCACACAGGGTGACTCCCACAAGCTTGACTTTCGGAACGACCTCCTGCCCTGCCTTCCGGGGCCCTATGGGGCCCTGCCCCCTGGGCAGGAGCTCTCCCACCCGGCCTCCCTCTTCACTGCGACTGGTGAGTCTGGCCAGCCCCACCAGGGCCTGAGGTTCCCTGTGTGTAGCCCGAGGCCCACTCAGCCTCATCAGGATCTCCCACCTCTCTGCCCCAGGTGCCGTCCACGCTGCAGCCAACCCTTTCACGGCAGCTCCCGGGGCCCACGGACCCTTCCTGAGCCCCAGCACCCACATTGGTAAGAGCCAAGGGCACGTTGGGCAACCCCGGCCCATCTCCGGCCTTGTCCCTGATCTGGGGAAGCTGAAAATCAGACCCTAGAGACAGCTGGAATGGGCGGCGCAGGGGAGGGGACCCAATTCCACTTGCTTTGTGACCTTGGACAAGTTACTGTACCCCTCTGAGCCGTGATGTCCTCACTTGGGAGATGAGTAGAGGAGGAGGGGGTGACTTTCACGCTCCAGCCCCTGTCTCTGAAGCAGCCCGTGGTAGGGGCCGGTGAGCCCGTGGTAGAGGAGTTGGGTAGGAGGCTGCGTCCGCCCGGGAGAACATGCTTCCTGACCCCGAGGGACCTCGGCAGCCCCCTGGGCAGAGTTAGCCGAGTGTGGGTAGACGAGGCGGAGGCAAGCCCATGACGTAGGGAAAGGTGTCTGTGGCTGTGGTCACAGGGAGGTTCCTTTGGGGACGGAGATGTGTTGTTCCTTCTGGCTGTGTGATGCATGCGTGAAGTTAGGGTCAGGCTGGGGGAAGCAGCAGAGGCCTTCAGGAGAGCTGGGTTCTGCTAAGATGGGTCAGATAAGCAGAGTGGGGGAGTAGGGCAGGAGGACTTGACCCCTGCTGAGAGAGAGGCCCACCCCCTGGCTAGGCGACCGGTGGCAAGTCATTTCACCTCTCTGAGCCTGTTTCTTCATCTCTGGGTGGAAATGGTACTTCTGCCTCGTGGGGCTTGCTGTTGATGCTCAGCAAAGCTCCATGCCTCGCGGGGCCCAGGAGATGCCCAGCACGTGGTGGTTAGAACCAGGGGCTCTGGGGCCTGCCTCTTACCAGCCAGTTCCTGGTGCCTGCTGGGAGCTGCTGCCCAGGGTCCTGACCGGTCCCCTTTACTCCTGCAGATCCCTTTGGGCGTCCCACAAGCTTCGCCTCCTTGGCTGCCCTCTCCAACGGGGCCTTTGGAGGCCTGGGCAGCCCCACATTCAGTGAGTGCTGGGGAGGGCGGTCGGGGGGTGGGGGCTGGGGCAGGGGGTGCTGCGGACCGGCAGGCCCCGGGGAGGCCGGGCCCTGGCACTCTCTCCTTTGCCCTCTGCCCAGACTCCGGCGCCGTGTTTGCCCAGAAAGAAAGCCCAGGGGCACCCCCAGCCTTCGCCTCCCCTCCAGACCCGTGGGGCCGCCTGCACCGCAGTCCTCTGGCCTTCCCTGCCTGGGTCCGGCCCCCTGAGGCCGCCCGGACGCCAGGCTCCGACAAAGAGCGACCTGTGGAGCGGAGGGAGCCCACTCTCACCAAGGAGGAGAAGGACAGGTAGGGCCGGCCGCCGCGCCCCTGCCACGCCCCTGTGCCCCACGGCCACCCTCTGAGCGCCCTCTTCTCTCCCCACACCCGCCCAGGGACCTCCCCTTCTCCAGGCCCCAGCTCCGCGTCTCTCCTGCCACTCCCAAGGCCCGGGCCGGCGAGGAAGGGACCCGGCCGGCCAAGGAGTCGGTGCGGGTGAAGGAGGAGCGGAAGGAGGAGGCCGCCGCAGCCGCCGCCGCTGCTGCCGCTGCCGCAGCCGCTGCCGCCGCCGCTGCCGCCGCGGCCACGGGGCCCCAGGGCCTCCATCTGCTGCTGGAGAGGCCGCGGCCGCCCCCCTACCTGGGCCCCAGCCCCTCAGAGCGCTGCCCCGGCTTTCTAGAGCCCACCTGGCTGGCAGGCCCCCCGCGCCTCGCCCGGCCACCCCGCTTCTATGAGGCAGGGGAGGAGTTGACAGGCCCTGGGGCCGTGGCTGCTGCCCGTCTCTACGGCCTGGAGCCTGCTCATCCCCTGCTCTACAGCCGCTTGGCACCTCCACCTCCGCCCACTGCGGCCCCAGGAACCCCGCACCTCCTCAGCAAGACCCCACCGGGAGCCCTGTTGGGGGCACCACCTCCACTTGTGCCGGCACCCCGGCCCGGTTCCCCACCCAGGGCCCCTGGCCCTGCACGGGCTGACAGGTGAGGGAGGGGAGAGCCAGGGGCAAAGCTCCATCCCCCCTTCCTTTGGACAAGGTCCTAGGGCTGAGGTTTTTAAGCCAGGGCTGGAGGGCAAAGGTTGTGACCTCACCAGCCACCTCTGAGGTTATGGAACCCGGGAGCAGAAGCCCCAACCCCCAAGGAGAGCACGAGTCCCATGGACCGTGGGGTCACTGGGAGGGCAGCAGTGACCAGCCTCTCGAGAGAGGGGCGAGTGTCTGTGTGTGTACATGACAGCGGGGTCCAGAGGTCAGAGCCGGATCTCCCGAGGTGCACCATCACCCCCTCAGGGCCTCTAGGCCCCTGGGCTGCCTCCCCAAGGGCTCACTAAGCCAGAGGCCAAAGTGCCCCCCTCCCCTCACCTACCACCCATGTCCCCATGCCCTCCTAGGGCTGGGGGGAGGGGCTAGCGAAGGGGGGTCCCATGTACATATTTATCACCCCTTCTGCATAGCCCCCCAGACCTTTTGTACATTTTTACAGGGGTGCCCCTCAACGATCCCCTTCCTGGTTAATTAAATCCTCAGACTGGTGCTGTGTTCCTAGCCTCTGGCCTCTCTGTGGGAGGGCGGGGGGGACTGCAGGGGCAAGAGCCGGGTGGGGACAGGCAGGAACCCAGGGCTCCTCCCTGGGACTGTGGGGTCCCGCAGGAGGTGGACCAACAGAAGGGACCCAGGCTGGGGGGAAGGGCAGATGCTTCCTGCTTGGCTGACAGCCTGGGTTCCCCCGACTTGTTCCTGTTTAACTGTGTGCCCCTTACCCCCAAGAAGGCTCAACCTCCAAGCCTCAGACTCCACCTCTTACTGGCTCAGTACCCCCACCCGATTTCCAAGTGCCCCCAGGACTCCTGGGCCCTGCTCCACAGAACCCTGTTCTCCAGAACCCTGCCCCAGGCCAAGGTGGGGACCGGAAAAGGTCACCACGCACCACACACCAAAGAAGGGGGTCGGCCCGGGGTGGGCGGCACGGGCAGCTTGTTGAGCGGCCTCGCGGCAGCAGCCCCAGCCTTCCCAAAGCAGCAGGCGCCTCCGGGCTGGGGCCCGACCTAGAAGGCAGGGGTCAGTTTCACAAAACCGTATCGTTGACTTTTTTTCCCCGGTGGGGCTTATTCTGTAACATGACTTGCGGATATTTATATAAAAATGAGTGTTACAATGAGGCCCCCGGCTCCTCTTTGAGTGCGTATGACGGTCGCCTGGGGTGGAGCGGGGGGGTGGTGAGAGGGTTGGGGTAGGGGAAGGGTGAAGACAAGATCGCCTGGGCCCTGAGAAAGCTTTTCCCCTCTCCGACAGGGGAGAGGCTTCCTGCCACCTCTGGATGCGTGGGGAAGTGGGGTTGGGGGGAGTGTTGACCTTTGCAGCCCAGGGATCTGTATTACGTAGGATGGAAGCGATACAGAAAGACAGGCAAACCAGGTCCCTCTGACCTGCCAGCTCCCAGACCCCTTGGCCTTCCCCAGAGGTGACCGCGCCTAGTCACGTGGTGTGCGTTCTTCAGGTCTGGAAGAGAGCTACAAGTTTTATGTACCTGTTGGTTTTAAGTAGCATAGGATCGTCCTAAAGCAGAAATAGCGCAAAGGGAAGTAGTCCATAATCTGACCTCAGAGCGAACCAGCACTGGGGGCGATTCCTCCGATTCTAACTATATGCTTAAAGTATTTTGAGAAAAAAAAAAAAAAAAAAACAGGATCTGGTGAGGTGTACTGCTTTGTACCTTGCTTTTCTATTTAATAGTATGCTTTGATGAAATCATTAAAAAAAAAAAAAAAAAACAAGCTGGGCTCCTACGGCTGGCCCTCACCTCACCCCCAGAAGTAGCTGGGTGCTGTACCAATTGCCTTAGAGAAGATGCAGCCAAATTCTGTGCCTCGGCCACAGGTACCCAAGATAGCAGAGGAAGGCCCAAGCCCCAGCTGCTCCAACAGAAGTCAAGCAGGTGACCAGAAAGGGAAATCTGCCTTGTGATGGTGTCACATGTTCTCAGCTTCCCGAAAAACCAGAAAATCCGTCCACACTGGCCGTGCCATCCCTGGGGCTGTCCCTTGAGATGGAGTACTACCTCTCCAGGTTGCCACTGTCCCCTCTACCCTCTGGTCTTGGAGCAGGCTGCTGTCACTACTCAAACTACCTCCCTCTCCCTGGCCCCCTCGGCATTTGAGCCTGGAACTTTCTGTGCAGTATTTTCTAGACATGTGCTCGACCTCTCCTAGGTCTCTCCCACAAGCGCCTCAGATCTCCCTTAACTGGGTCACCCAGAGCCAGTGCCTGCCTCCCACCACCGATGCCATCTCACCAGCATCGAGTCACAACCCGTCACCCACTCGATGATGCAGCACCCGAGCTGCTTTTATTCCCTGATCCGCTGTTGACGTCATCCATTGTGCCAGGCACTGAACTGGGGGCTGGGGCTCCCGAGGTAAACAAAACAAATCTCGCCCTTCCTGGAGCTTCTCTTGCCTGAGAAAAGCAGCAAACGTTAAATAGGCTACAAGCAAAGAATTCCAAGGGGTGCCTTTTTAGTGCCTGTGTCCTATTTCCTGTCCCCCTCTTTACCAGTGTCCACCATTGATTGCTCTCTGCGTTGTCTGATCCTAGCTTAGGGCGACTCCACGGGACAAGTGGAAGTCACCGTTTACTAGGAGCAGTGGGGTGGGGGGACAGCAACACTCCTGTCACCCTCGTGAGTCTGCTGTTAGGAGACACAGTGAACAGGCTCACTCTGGGAGCTGTGCAATCTCGGTTTTTTAAAATACTCATTTGAAAGGCAGAGACAGAGATCTTCATCCACTGGTTCACTCCCCAAATGCCAACAATAGCTGAGACTGCATGGGGCCAACGCTGGAGACCGGTACACAACCCGGGCCTCCCCACAGAGGTGGCAGGGACCCAGTCACTTGAACGGTCACCTGCTATACAGGAGAGATGAGTGTCAGCCGGAAGGGCCACACAGGTGCTTACATGGGGTAACGCATGTAATCGGTGCTTAGCACAGAATGTAGTACCCAGCGGACATCCGGTAGACAAGAGTTGATTGTAACTTAAAAGACTAACAGCCGGCGCCGCGGCTCAATAGGCTAATCCTCCGCTTTAACCTAACGACCTCTGTCCTTCCCGTTCCCGTGGGATACTACCTTAGGGTTAGTTAGCACCTCTCAGGTAATGCCTCCGACTTGCCTGGGTTTTGACAGCCTTGATGGTTCTGAGGACTGCTTGTCAGAAGTTGCGTAGACCGAGCCCTGCTTAGGACTTGTGTGTGTTTCCCCAGGTCGAGAATGAGGGACTTGGCGGAGGTGAAATGCCATTGTCCTATTTCCATGTCAAGGTTCCGTGTCCTGCAGACAAAATGCCAGGACTGATGGCCTTGAGCACTTGGACGAGGTGCTGCTTGTCAGAGAGGACTGCGGAGTGACTCAGCAGCCCTGAGGAAGTCCCCGGTCGCCCCGCCGGGGTCCGCACGCTTACACGCCGGGATGGCGCGCCTGCTCGCTGAGAGCAGTGTTAGCTGCAGTGTTTGGAATGTTCCCACGGGAGGTTCCTGTCTTCTCCCCACTTATTTATTTGTACTCAGTCACATGTTTCTATGCCTGTGAACTCACAGGTGTTTATTTCATCGTTTATAGCCGAGTATGAATTTATTACGCTCAAGTTGTTCCAGTTTTCAGTTTTTCAACTGGCTCTGTGTCCTGGACGGACCACCACACTGTGGGATTTGCTTGCTCTTTTTTTTTTTTTAAGTATCTTTTAGCATTGAAATTTACTTTTTACTGTTTATCTTTAAAAAAAAAAAGATTTGTTTATTTATTTATTTGAAAGGCAGAGTGACAAAGAGAGAAGAAGAGACAGATCTTCCATTCACTGGTTCACTCCCCAGATGTTTGCAACAGCCAGGGCTGAGCCACGCTAAAGCCAGGAGCTGGGAACTCCATCCCAGTCTCCCACGGGAGTGGCAGGGACCCAGCTACTTGGGCCATCACCTGCCGCCTCCCGAGGGCGCACTTTATCAGGAGGCTGGATCAGAAGCGGAAGTAGCTGGGACTTGAACTCAGCACTCAGGCATGGGATGCGGGCGTCACCAGAGCAGCTGCTTCCCAGGTTAGACCACAACACCTGCCCTACTGTCGATGCTTTTGTATCTTTGGAATGTTGTGTCCTCGGCCAGCTTTGTCTGTTTTTAAAAAGTAAAAAACCACAGGTAGTGCAATGAGCAGAAAACACAGTCCAAACTCTTAACATACCAGAAAGCAGAGCTGGAAGGTGGGCTTTCTGCCTCAGTTTCTCCTTCCCAGACACAGGCTGAGTTCTTGTTTCTCCAGAACAATCTCAAAAGGATTTTTTAAATTATTTTAAACAAATGGTGACATAAAGAACAGTGTTGTGTATATTGCCTCCTTTTTTTCTTTTTAAAGATTTTTATTTATTTATTTGACAGGTAGAATTACAGAGAGAGAGACAGAGACAGACAGAAAGAAAGGTCTTCCTTCCGTTGGTTCACTCCTCAAATGGCCACAATAGACGGAGCTGTGCTGATCCAAAGCCAGGAGCCAGGAGCTTCTTCCTGGTCTCCTACGCGGGTACAGAGGCCCAAGCACTCCACTGCTTTCCCAGGCCACAGCAGGGAGCTGGACTGGAAGAGGAGCAACAGGGACTAGAACCGGCACCCAAATGGGATGCCAGCACCACAGGCGGAGGATTAACCTAGTGCACCGTGGTGCCGGCCCCCCCCCCTTTTTTTTCTTTTTAAGATTATTTATTTGAAAGGCAGATTTATAGAGAGGCAGAGAGAGAGAGAGAGGTCTTCCATCTGCTGGTTCACTCCCCAGATGGCTGCAACAGCTGGAGCTGCGGGGATCCGAAGCCAGGCGCCAGGAGCTTCTTCCGGGTTTCTCATGCCAGTGTAGGGGCCCAAGGACTTGGGCCATCTTCTACTGCTTTCCCAGGCCACAGCAAAGAGCTGGATCAGAAGTGGAGCAGCTGGACTCGAACCGGCGCCCATACAGAATATTGGCACTGCAGGCAGCAGCTTTACCTGCTATGCCATACCGCCAACACACACCCCCCACTGCTTTATTTAAAAGTCACTGTTTCTTGAGGATTGTTCCTTTGAGGACACAGAAATCCACCTCCTTTTTAGCCTTGCCTAGTATTCCATCGTAAGATGACACAGTAAGATACTGAACCAGTCTTCACCAGCAGACGTTTACTTTGTTTCCAGTCTGTGTGCTGGAACACAGAGTTCCAGCGCAATGCCTGCACCTCACCCAGATCTTTGCATGTCTTTTTTTATTTTTTAACATTTCATTTATTTATTTGAGAGGTAGAGTTACAGAGATAGGGAGAGACAGAGAGAAAGGTCTTCCATCTGCTGGTTCACTCCCCAAATGGCCGCAACAGATGGAGCTGAGCTGATCTGAAGCCAGGAGGCAGGCGCTTCCTGGGGGCCCCCCACGCAGGTGCAGGGGCCCCCCACACAGGTGGAGGAGCCCAAGGACTTGGGCCATCTGCTGCTGCTTTCCCAGGCCTAGAGCTGGATTGGATGTGGAGCAGCTGGGGCACTAACTGGTACCCATATGAGATGCCAACTCCACAGGCAGAGGCTTAGCCTACTATGCCACAGCGCTGGCATAGTAGTGTCTTTTTTTTTTTCTTTAACATTTATTTATTTTACTTGAAAGTCAGAGTTACACAGAGAGAGGAGAGACAGAGAGAATGAGAGAGAGGGCTTCCATCCACTGGTTCTCTCCCCAATTGGCCGCAACGGCCGGAGCCGTGCCAATTGGAAGCCAGGTGCTTCCTCCTGGTCTCCCATGCGGGTGCCAGGCCCCAAGCACTTGGGCCATCCTCTACTGCCTTCCCGGGCCACAGCAGAGAGCTAGACTGGAAGAGGAGCAACTGGGACAGAATCTGGCACCCCAACTGGGATAGAACCTTGGGTGCTGGCGCCGCAGGCAGAAGATTAGCCAAGTGAACCACAGCGCTGGCCTGGTTTTTTAATTTAAGTATTTGAAAGAGTTACAGAGAGAGAGAGACAGAATCTTCCATCTGCTGTTCATTCCCCAAATGGCCTCAACTGCTGGGGCTGGGCCAGCCCAGAGTCTAGAACATCTGGATCTCCCACGTGGGTGTCAAGGGTCCAAGCACTTGGGCCATCTTCTGCTCTCTGAGGCCCGGTAGCAGCGAGCTGGAAACAGGGCAAAGGGACTTGAACCAGCACTCTGATGTGAGATGCCGGCGTTGCAAGTGGCAGCTTAACCCACTGAGCAAATAAACCTGCAGGATGGATGTCTAGACGTGGAATGGCCATCCAAAGAGCATATTCCTTTTTTTAAAAAAATATTTATTTATCTATTTGAAAGTCAAGTTACACAGAGAGAGAAGGAGAGGCACACAGAGAGAGAGAGGTCTTCCATCCCCTGATTCACTACTCAATTGGCTGCAATGGCTGGAGCTGTGCCAATCCGAAGCCAGGAGCCAGGAGCTTCTTCCAGGTCTCCCATGTGGGTGCAAGGGCCCAAGGACTTGGGCCATCTTCTGCTGATTTCCCAGGCCACAGCAGAGAGCGGGATCAAAAGTGGAGCTGCCGGGACTAGAACCAGCGCCCATATGGGATGCCAGCACTACAGGCAGCAGCTTTACCCGCTTCGCCGCAGCGCCGACCGCACACCTTCCTTTGAAATTAAGTCAATGCAAACAAACTATCGTCCACAAACCTTTCACCTGCTGTCACTGTCACCGGCGGTGCTCTCGAGAAGCCTGTTTCCCACACCCTTGCCGACGCTGAAAGGTAACGAGCGTCTTTGGTCTTTGCCAGCCTGAGAAGTGAAAAACGATGACTCACGGGGGTTTTCTTTTGCGCTTCTTCTATTCCACGTGAAGTTGAACATCTTGCCGTCCGTTGTAAAATCATCTGCATTTTCCCCATCGGGTCCTCCGTCCTTTCCCTTCCTGCTGTCTCTTCCTCTGCACTGTGTGTGCCTCCAACCTTGGCTTTGTGCCTCAGTGTCCGTTCCTCGCTCATTTATTGCAACAAATAACCGATACTCTAAAGTGTTTGCTTGCTATCCGAAAGGCAGAGTGACATCTGCTGGCTCGAGACAGCTGAGACTGGGCCAAGCCAAAGCCTGGAGCCAGGAATTTAGTCCAGATTTCTCCCACAGGCGCCTACCTGCTGCCTCCCAACGTGTGCATTAGCAGGAAGCTGGGATCAGGGAAAGAGCTAGGCCTGCAACCGAGGTGCTCCGACACGGGAGGCGGGCGTCCCGGGCGGCATCATGACTGCTAGATCAAATGCCTAAAACCACCACACCACCCCCTTCCATTTCAGGTTTTTTTTTTAAAGATTTGTTTATTTATTTGAAAGCATTATACAGAGAGAGAAGGAGAGGCAGAGAGAGAGAGAGAGAGAGAGAGAGAGAGATCTTCCATCTGCTGGTTCACTCCTAATTGGCAACCGCCGGAGCTGTGCCAATCCAAAGCCAGGAGCCAGGAGCTTCCTCCCAGTCTTCCCACGTGGGTGCAGAGGTCCAAGGACTTGGGCCATCTTCTACTGCTTTCCCAGGCCGTAGCAGAGAGCTGGATCAGAAGTGGAGCAGCTGGGACTCGAACCGGCGCCCACACAGAATGCGAGCACTGCAGGCGGCGGTTTTACTCACTACGCCACAGCGCTGGCCCCTCAATTTCAGTTTTAAAAGGATTACACAGGGGCTGGCATTGTGGTGCAGCAAGTTGAACCAGTGCTCATGACACCAGCATCCCTATCAGAGCGAAGGCTGAGTCCTGGCTGCTTCGGTTTTCATGCAGCTCCCTGTTACTGTAATGTGTCCCGGGAAAGCAGTGGAAGATGGCACAGGTGCTTTGGCCCTGTCACCCAGTGGGAGATCTGGATGGACTTCCTGGCTCCTGGTTTCAGCCTGGCCCAGACCTAGCTACTGTGACCACTTGAGTCCTGAACCAGCAAATTAAAGCTCTCTCTCGCTGTCACGTGCTCACATGTGCTTTCTCTGCCTTTCTCTTTTTTTGTACAAAAAAAGGGACCACACAGCAGCACAGTGCGTGAACTAGACATTAACACTTGTACACCCGACCAGGCACGGTACTTTCCATCCTTAGCCTGTTTTATCTGGAATATTCTGGGGGGCAGGGCTACTGTAAGCAAACCCAGTGTGTCAAAATCCGGATAAAATCATTGCAAACTGTTCGCTGTGCCAGGAGTACTGAGGTCTCCAGTCTCTGGGCTCAGGACTTTTTGCTTGTCAGTGATGAACAGGCCCCAGCTTTTTTTTTTTTTTTTTTTTTTTTTTTTTGCTCATCTAAAGGAATCATCTCCCACAAGCCCATCAGCATGTCCAGAGTGCACCATTCACACAAGGCCATCACAGTGTGGATTCCAGGGGCCGGTGTTGTGGCTCAGCAGGTTAAGCTCTTGCCAACACTGGCATCCCATATCGGGGCAGTGATTCGAGGCCCAGAGGCCCAGCTACTCCACTTCAGATCCAGCTCTCTGCTAATGCGCCGGGCAAGGCAGCAGAAGATGGCCCAGGTCCCTGGGCCCCTGCCACCCAGCTGGGTGACACAGATGGAGTTCCAGGCACCTGGCTGCAGCCTGGTGCAGCCCTGTCCATTGAGACAATTTGGAGAGTGACAGAAGATCTGTGTGTGTGTATGTGTGTGTGTGTATGTGTGTGTGTCTGTGTGTGTGTCTGTGTCTGTGTGTGTGTCTGTGTGTGTGTGTCTGTGTGTGTGTGTCTGTGTGTGTGTGTGTCTGTCTGTCTCCCTTTCTCTCAGCCACTCTGCCTTTCAAATAAGTAAATTTTTTTAAAAGAGCATTTCCAGAAAAATGCTTGAGGATTTCCTAACAGGAACTTCTAGGGAGGGGAGACAGAAAGGGTTCCACTTGGTAATCATGTACTGTTCTTTCGTTTTCAAAAATATATTATTTTTTTTTGCTTTCACTTTTAAAACCCAACATTTCTATGTATAACATTTTTAAAAATATTTATTTATTTATTTATTTGAAAGTCAGAGTTACACAGAGAGAAGAAGCAGAGAGAGAGAGAGAGAGAGAGAGAGAGAGAGAGGTCTTCCATCAGCTGGTTCACTCCCCAATTGGCCGCAACAGCTGGAACTGCGCCGATCTGAAGCCAGGAGCCAGTAGCTTCTTCCAGGACTCCCATGCGGGTGTGAGGGCCCAAGCACTTGGGCCATCTTCTGCTTTCTCAGGGCATAGCAGAGAGCTGGATTGGAAGTGGAGCAGCTGGGACTCAAGCCGGCGCCCATGTGGGATGCCGGCACTGCAGGCAGCGGCTTAACCCGCTACACACCACGCCGGCTCCAGCTGAGGGGTTTTTGTTGAGTGCTTTCACGTGCTGGGCATTTCGCTGGGCCCCGAGGCGCTGGGCAATGGAAGGAACTCCCAGTTCCTCCTGGCTCCTGCACCGTCAGAGGGACGCCCTGCCGGGGTCTCAGAGAGAAACTTCTCTTGACTTCCTCCACGCACTCTTTGAGAACCATCACATCCAGGACCGTCAGCGACTTCACCTCTCGGAACCGTAGTTTGCACCTGTAAAATGGAAAACCAGCTCAATGGCATTGGCAAAAATGATTGGCGTTGTGTAAGTGGGAAGAATTCTTATCGATATTATTAATCAGCCTCCAGCACGGGCTTGCTTGTGTAGGGTATTTGATAATAAGAATGCGAAGCTCACAGTTACGCGGTGAAGCAGACAAGATCCGTGTAAGCAGACCCATGTCCTACGCTGAGTACACTGAGATCCAAGGATGAAAGTGGCCCATCTAAATATGGTGAAAAGATCCAAGCTGTGAGCTGGTGTTGTGGCATAGCCTGCGACACCAGCATCCCATATGGGCACTGGTTCATGTCCCGGCCACCCCACCTCTGTTCCAGCTCCCTGCTAATGGCCTGGGAAAAGCAACAGAAGATGGCCCAAGTCCTTGGGCCCCTGCCACCCACATGAGAGACCCAGATGAAGCTCTTGGCTCCTGGCTCAACCTTGGCCATTGTAGCCATCTGGGGGATAAACCAGCAGGTGGAAGATGTCTCCCTCTCTCCCTCTCTCTCTCTAACTCTGCCATTCAGATAAATAAATAGATCTTTAAAAAAAAAATCAAGAAGGGGTGGAGTTAAGGGATAGACAAAATCCACGCTTGAATTCTGGCTTTGCTAGCCATATACTTAGTGATCTTAGGCTGATAATCTCTCTCAGCCTGAGAGGTAACCACATCTATTAAAAAAGGGACATGGGGGCTGGCGCTGTGGCATAGTGGGTTAAAGCCTCAGCCTGAGACAGCAGCATCCCATATGGGTGCCAGTTCGAGTCCTGGCTGCTCCACTTCCGATCCAGCTCTCTGCTATGGCCTGGGAAAGCAGTAGAAGATGGCCCAGCCCCTGCACCTGCGTGGGAGACCCAGCTGAAGCTCCTGGCTCCTGGCTTTGGAACGGCACAGCTCCTGCCATTGTGGACATACAGTGGATGGAAGACCTCTCTCTGTCCACCTCTCTCTGTAACTCTGTCAAATAAATAAAAAATCTTTTTTTAAAAATAAAGGTGGGGGACACGGATTGTGGGACTGAAAGTGGCTGCCAATGGAGAAGGCCCCCCACCGCGCTGGGGGGCGTGGTCGAAGGCCAGGTGGCGGAAGTCATTAAGGGGCTTGTTATGTAAATGTTGAGAAGTAGCACTGCTCTTATCAGAGCCACTGTTAGGTCCCAGGTCTCTCTCTTACGCCCTGCCTAATCCCAGCTTCGGTTTATCCAGGCTCCCAGGCGAAGCAGGGCTTGCCCGCCGCGATGTAAATGGTTGTTGACTTTTCATTGACAAAACAATGGGCCCCTTGAAAGGTACAATGGAAATGTTTAGAGTGGTGGAAAGGGAGAGATTGGTTAAGGAGTGTTTGTTGAGATGGACACAGACTTGCAAATAAACATTTCTCCTTACATGCTGGGACCGCCCCGGCTGGATCAGGAGACGTCTCTAAAGTGGTGTGCGAGCCAGGACTGTAACTGAAGCTCCTGTGCTTAGGTCACTGCAAGGGTCCTGGGGCCCGCGCTGCAGGACAGCAGGTAAAGTCGTCACCTGCGATGTCGGCATTGCAAGTGGGCACTGATTCGAGTCCCGGCTGCTCCACTTCCGATCCAGCTCTCTGCTATGGCCTTGGAAAGCAGCAGAAGATGGCCCAAGTGGTTGGGAACCTGCACCTGCACCTGCATGGGAGACCTGGAATAAGCTCTCTCTCTCTCTCTGCCTTTCTTCTCTTTGGGTAACTTTGACTTTCCAATAAATAAATAAATATTTTTTGACAGGCAGAGTGGACAGTGAGAGAGAGAGAAAGGTCTTCCTTTTTTTTTTTTTTTTTTTCCGTTGGTTTACCCCCCCAGTGGCCACTCTGGCTGGCGCGCTGCAGCCAGCGCACCGCGCTGATCTGATGACAGGAGCCAGGTGCTTCTCCTGGTCTCCCATGCAGGTGCAGGGCCCAAGCACTTGGGCCATCCTCCACTGCACTCCTGGGCCACAGCAGAGAGCTGAACTAGAAGAGGAGCAACTGGGACAGAATCCAGCGCCCTGACCGGGACTAGAACCTAGAGTGCTGGCGCCACTAGCGGAGGATTAGCCTAGTGAGCCACGGTGCCGGCCAACCTTTTTCTTTAAAAAAAAAAGGAATTATTTTCTTTTGCTTCAAACCTCTCACTCCCATCCCTACTCCAGGAGATGGAATGGTGGACTCCCGTAGATTCTGAGCCCTAATGCTGGGGATCACAGAGCCACTGCCGGTCTCTAAGGGAGATGGCAGGGAGGAAGGAGGTGTGGAATAAGGGCTGAGGCCCCAGAAGGCCTTCCTGCAGACACAGAGCAGCCTCGTAAGAGAAACCCGGAGCCTCCCCACCAGCGAGAAGGTGGTCACTACAGGGTGTAGCCACTGAAACAGTGTTTCTAGAGATAAAGGAAAGTGTCCAGCTAGGGGACTGATTGAATGGATCATTCAGAAATTCAGATGGTGGGCGGGAGTGCTCTTTCTGATGATACATTGCAATTATGAGCTTTTTTAAAATTATTTTTGTTGGAAAGGCGGAATGACACACAAAAACACACACGGAGAGGGAGGGGGAGGGGGAGAGAGGCTGGTTCACTCCCCAAATGCCTAAAACAAGCAGGGCTGAGCCAGGCTGAAACCAGGAGTAAGGAACTCCTCCCAGGCCTCCCAGGTGGCTGGCAGGCACCCAAGAACTTGAGCCATCACTGCTGCCTCTACAGGTGTGCCTTGGCAGGAAGCTGGCTCAGAGGCAGGTGATCCGGCACTCAGACACAGGATACAGGTGAAACAAGTGGCAGCTTCACTCACTGTGCCACAATATCCACTCTGTCTGTCTGTCTGTCTGTCTGTCTATCTATCTATCTATCTATGTAAGAGTGGCCTTTAGAAATACAAAGCAGTTCCCGATGTGCAGATCTGGGACAATCTTCAAGATCTATTATTTCTAAGCAAATGGTGGTGTCTCATGTTTATAGAGAGGAAGACTCAATATTGTAAAGAAGTCAAGGCCGGCGCTGTGGCATAGCGGGTAAAGCCACTGCCTGCAGTGCCGGCATCCCATATGGGCGCTGGTTTGAGTCCCGGCTGCTCCACTTCCAATCCAGCTCTCTGCTGTGGCCTGGGAAAGCAGTAGAAGATGGCCCAAGCACTTGCATGGGAGACCTGGAAGAAGCTCCTGGCTCCTGGCTTTGGATTGGTGCAGCTCTGGCCATTGCAGCCAACTGAGGAGTGAACCAGCAGATGAAAGACCTTCTCTCTCTTTCTCTCTTTCCCTCCCTGCCTTTCTCCAACTCTCTCTCTCTCTCTCTCTCCACCCTCCCCCCGCCTCTCCTCTCTCTGTGTAACTGACTTTCAAATAAATAAATTTTTATTAAAAAAAAAAAAAGAAGTCAATTCTCTTCCAATTGATCTGTAAGAGTCAACACAGGGGCTACTGTGTGGTGCACCAGATGAAGCCTCTGCCTGCGATGGCGGTGTCCCGTATGAGCGCCCGTCCAAGTCTCAGCTGCTCCGCTTTGGATCCAGCTCCCTGCTATGGCCTGGGAAAGCAACGGACAGTTGTCCAAGTATTTAGATCTCTGCCCTCATGTGGGAGACCTGGTCAGAGTTCCAGGCTCCTAGCTTTATCTGGCCCAGCCCCAGCAGTTGTGGCCATTTGGGGAGCGAACCAGTGGATGGAAGATCTCTGTCTCTCTCTCTCTCTCTCTCTCTCTGTCTCTCTCTCTCCTCCCCACCACCCCGTAACTTTGCCACTCAAACAAATAAATAAATCTTTTTTTTAAAGCATGTGTCAAGCAACAAGATTTTTTTATTTTTATTTTTTGACAGGCAGAGTGGACAGTGAGAGAGAGAGACAGAGAGAAAGGTCTTCCTTTTGCCGTTGGTTCACCCCCCAGTGGCCGCCGTGGCTGGTGTGCTGCGGCTGGCGCACCGCGCTGATCCGAAGCCAGGAGCCAGGTACTTCTCCTGGTCTCCCATGGGGTGCAGGGCCCAAGCACTTGGGCCATCCTCCACTGCACTCCCGGGCCATAGCAGAGAGCTGGCCTGGAAGAGGGGCAACCGGGACAGAATCCGGCGCCCCGACCGGGACTAGAACCTGGTGTGCCGGCGCCGCTAGGTGGAGGATTAGCCTATTGAGCCACGGTGCCGGCCAAGTTTTTTTTAAAAAAGATTTATTTATTTACTTGAGAGGCAGAAGTTATAGACAGAGAGAAGGAGAGAGAGATCTTCCATCTGCTGGTTCACTCCCCAAATAGCTGCAACGGCCGGAACTGAACCAATCTGAAGCCAGAAGTCAGGAGCTTCTTCCAGGTCTCCAATGTGGATTCGGGGACCCAAGGACTTGGACCATCTTCTGCTGCTTTCCCAGGCCATAGCAGAAAGCTGTATCAGAAGTAGAGCAGGCAGGACTTGAACCGACGCCCATATGGGATGCCGGCTCCAAAAGCAGATGCTTAACCTACTGTGTCACAGTGCCGGCCCCACAACAGGATTTTTCATGAAATCACCAGGCTAACTAAAAATATATATAGGGAAGGGGCTGGTGCTGTGGTGTAGTGGATGCAGATGCTGCTTGCCACAGCAACATGCTATCCGCAGAGCGCTGCTCCCAGTCCCGGCTGCTCTACTTCTGATCCAGCTTCCTGCCAATGGGAAGGCAGGAGAAGTTGGCTCAAATTCCTGGGTCCCTGCCACCCTTAGGGAGACCTGTACTGAGAACCCGGCTCCTAGTTTCAGCCTGGCCCAGCCCTGCCTGTTGCAGCCATTTGGGGAGTGAACCAACAGTTGAAAGATAGCCCTTTCTCTCTTTCTCCGGACTTAAATAGCAAATATTTTAAAAATATACGGGGCGGGGTTGGGGGCGGCTCTGCGGTGTAGGGGGTAAAGCTGCCGCGCACAGCGCCGTCATCCCATATGGACACTGGTTCGAGTCCCAGCTGCTCCACTTCCTATCCAGCTCTCTGCTGTGGCCTGGGAAAGCAGTAGAAGATGGCCCAAGTCCTTGGGCCCCTGCACCTACATGGGAGACCTGGATGAAGCTCCTGGCTTCAGCCTGGCCCAGCACTGACCTTTGTGGCCTCTGGGGCATGAACCAGCAGATGGAAGATCTCTCATTATGTGTCTTTCCTCTAACTCTGCCTTTTAAATAAAGATTTAAAATATATAAAAATACAGATGAATGAGTAAAGGGCTAAGAACAGAAGAGGTTTCTGAGGAGGAACAAAGAGAGGAGAGACTTGCTCTGGCAGAACCAGTAACAGAGACAGTGTACCCTTGAAGGGAGCGGGAACTCACCGAAATGAACTGGTGGAGATAGAAGCCATGAGAAGTGACAGCAGTGGGAAAGCAGATCCAAGCAGAGACTGCTCATCAATGGAACTGGAAACAATGAGCATGCGTAGATCAGACACTCACTCTGTGCCCAAAACTCAATTCCAGATATAAAGACTTGATGATCAACAGCAAAACTAAAAGTTTTCAAAGAAAAATAAGGGGATTCCTATCTGACCTTGTGGTAATGAAGAGAGTCTCTCTCTCTCTCCCTCCCTCCCTCTCTCTTTCCCTCCCTCTCTCTCCCTCTTTCTCTCTCTCCTAATTTCTATTTGATTGTTTATTTAAAATATTTATTTTATTTATTTGAAAAAAAGATTTACAGAGAGAGGTAGAGACTGAGAGGTCTTCCATCTACTGGTTCACTCCCCAAATGGCTGCAACGGCTGGTGCTAGGTCAGGATGAATGAAGCCAGGAGTCAGGAGCTTCATCTGGGTCTCCCATGTGGGTGCAGGGGCCTGAGGACTCAGAACATTTTCTACTGCTTTCCCAGGCCACAGCAGAGTGCTGGATCAGAAGAGGAGCAGCCAGTACTTGAACCAGCACCCATATGGGATGCCGGCACCGCAGGCTTGGGCTTTAACCCACTGTGCCACAGCGCCAGCTCCATGAAGAATCTCTTGAACAAAACACAAAAGGTTAATTATAAAAGAAAACCACAATCAATGAATCTATATTAAAATGGAAAAAATGAAATTAAAAAGTACAATACGGCTGGCACCATGGCTCAATAGGCTAATCCTCCGCCTAGCGGCACCGGCACACCAGGTTCTAGTCCCAGTCGGGACGCCGGATTCTGTCCTGGTTGCTCCTCTTCCAGGCCAGCTCTCTGCTGTGGCCCGGGAGTGCAGTGGAGGATGGCCCAAGTGCTTGGGCCCTGCACCTCATGGGAGACCAGGAGAAGCACCTGGCTCCTGCCTTTGGATCAGCACAGTGTGCCGACCGCAGTGCGCCAGCCACGGCGGCCATTGGAGGGTGAACCAACGGCAAAGGAAGACCTTTCTCTCTGTCTCTCTCTCTCACTGTCCACTCTGCCTGTCCAAAAAAAAAAAAGTACAATATAAAGAAGATACATGAAAGCACATATAAATATGTATCAAGATCATCTAAATGCCTTCTGGAAATCAGTAAAGGACAATACACTCATAGAAAAATGGGCAAAAGGCTTCAACATGCATTTCAAAAAAGAAGACACACAGTTAAGTGCTGATGAAAAGCTACTCAACATTATTGGTAACCAAGGAAATACAAATCAAGATGGCACCTAATGACATACTTTCAACTCTGTCTATGGCAAAAATTAAGAACTAAGGGGCAGGCATTGTGACACAGTGGATTACGTCGCCGCTGCTACACCAGCATCACATATGAGTGCCAGTTTGAGTCCCAGCTACTCCACTTCCAATCCAGCTCTCTGCTAACTTGCCTTTGGCTCAAATGCTTGGGCTCCTGCCACCCACGTTAGAGACCCAGGTGAAGCTCTTGGCTCCTGGCTTCCTCCTGACCTAGCATTGAACATTGCAGCCATCTGGGGGAGTGAACCCACAGATGGAAGACCTGTCTCTGTCTCTGTCTCGGTCTCTTCCTGTCTCTGTAACTCTGCCTTTCAAATAAAGAAAGAAATAAACCTTCTTACAAAAATTAAGGAGTTGGATGGGACAGTGGGTTAAGCCCCTGCCTGTGACACCAACATCCTATACAGGAGCACTGGTTTGAGTCCTGGCTTCTGACCCACCTTCCTGCTAATGTAGCTGAGGGGGGAGCAGAAGACAGTCCAAGTGTTGGGGCCCCTGCCACCCACGTGGGAGACGACCATGGAGTTCCTGGCTCCTGGTTTCAACCTAAACCAGCCCTGGCTGTTGCAGGCATTTGGGGAGTGAACCAGTAGATGGAAGACTCTCTCTCTCTCTCTCTCTCTCTCTCTCTCTCTCTCTCTCCCTCCCTTTCAGATAGATGAAAAGAAACAAACAATTTTTAAAGAAGTTGAATAATACCAAATATTGGAGAAGATCAATAGGTCTTCTGCTTATTGCTGGTGCGAGTATACAGGCAAATGACCCTTTTTTTGGGGAGGGGGAGGGAATTATCATTCTCTTAAGATTCTCATACACACAGTAAAGCCCAGTGGTTCTTCGCTTGGGTAAATATCCAGAGGCAGGTTGTGCCTGAGCGCTCCAAGCGATGTGTACAAAATATTCAGAGCTGCGGTGAACATAAGGTAGAAAATCAGGAAGAACCAGGATGCCCTCCGGCAGCAGAAGGGACAAATAGATTGGGATTCCTTGACAGAACGAAATCCTACACGTGAGTGAATCAGAACGCGCCTCGGCCGCTTGAACAGGATGCTTGCCTTTTACTGAAATTACAAAAAAGAAGCAAGGACCTGAAGATTACATACAGTACGATGCTCTGTTTATAAAATTCAGAAACCACTAAAACCTAAACAATGCATTGCTTAGTCATCCTATGGAGGACAAAAGTACAAAACTGAACGCAAGGAAATCATAAACACGAAGTTCACGATCGTGGCTTCCTGGCTTGGTCGGGGAGGAAGCTGATTGAATGGAATTGAGGTAGAGTCCCTCAGCCGTTGTGAATCACCAACAACATTATTGTATTGTTTAAAAAATACATAAAATGAATCATAAAAACATAACACAAGTAAATAAATAAAAGAAGACCATGAACAAAAATAACTTTTAAAACCAGATTGATTTATTATTTATTTGAAAGGCTGAGTTACAGAGAAGGAGAGAGAGAGAGAGAGAGAGAGAGAGAGATCTTCCATTCTCTGGTTCACTCTCCATATGGCATCAGCCAAGGTTGGTCCAGGCTGAAGCCAGGAGCCAGGAGCTCCTCCAGGTCTCCCACATGGGTGCAAGGGCCCAAGGACTTGGATCATTTTCCACTGCTTTCCCAGGCACATTAGCAGGGAGTTGGATTTAAAGTGGAGCAGCTAAGACTTGAACCAATGCCTGTATGGGATGCAGGCACTGCAGGCAGTAGTTTTACGCTACGCCGCAGCACTGGCCCCAGTAATGGTGTGTTAACAAATTTTACAGTTTAAGAATTTTAAATGGGGTCTGGCATTGTGGAGCAGTAGGTTAAGCCGCCACCTTAGACACTGCCATCCCATATGAGTGCTGGATCGAGGTTCGAGTCCCAGCTACTCCACTTCTAGTCCAGCTCTGCCCTAATGTGCCTGGGAAAGCAGTGGAAAGCTGGCCTGACTACGTGGGTTCCTGCACCCACGCGGGAAATCCAGATGGAGTTCTAGGCAGCTGGGGAGTTTACCAGTGGATGAAGGATTGTTCTCTTATGTATATCTCTGTCTCGCTACCTCTTTCTTTCTCTGCCTTTCAAATAAAAAGAAAAACACAAGAGTGCTATCATATCCTACTCCTGTGTTAAAAAACGTCAGTGAGGGGCCGGCGCCGCGGCTCACTAGGCTAATCCTCCGCCTAGCGGCGCCGGCACACCAGGTTCTAGTCCCGGTTGGGGCGCCGGATTCTGTCCCGGTTGCCCCTCTTCCAGGCCAGCTCTCTGCTGTGGTCAGGGAGTGCAGTGGAGGATGGCCCAGGTGCTTGGGCCCTGCACCCCATGGGAGACCAGGAAAAGCACCTGGCTCCTGGCTCCTGGCTCCTGCCATCGGATCAGCGCGGTGCGCCGGCCACGGCGGCCATTGGAGGGTGAACCAACGGCAAAAGGAAGACCTTTCTCTCTGTCTCTCTCTCTCACTGTCCACTCTGCCTGTCAAAAAATAAAAAAATTAAAAAAAAATTAAAAAAAACCGTCAGTGAGGGAAATGTCTATTGCCCACACACGTAAAATTCTATATTCACGGTATGTCTGCAGAAGTAGGCACAAGAGAGGCTGGTGTTGTGGTATAGCAGGTGAAGCCTCTGCCTGTGATGCCAGTATCCCACATGGGCATCAGTTTGTGTCCCAGCTGCTCCACCTCCAACCCCGCTCTTTGCTAATGTGCCTGGGAAAGCAGCGGAGGATGGCCCAAGTGTTTGGGCCCCTGCACCCAGTGGGAGATCTGGGTGGGGCTCCAAGCTCCTGACTTTGGCCTGGGCCAGCCCTAGCTATTGCAGCCACTTGGGGAGTGAACCAGTGGATGGAAGATCTCTCTCTCTCTCTCTGACTGTATTTCAAATAAATAAAATAAAAATTTTTTAAAGTAGGCACAGGAAACAGGTCTTTGCTTTTCTTTTTTCTTTTCTTTTTTTTTTTTTTAAGATTTATTTGAAAGGCAGAGAGAGAGATCATCCATCCGCTGGTTCACTCCCCAAATGGCCACAATGGCTAGGGCAGGGCCAGGCTGAAGCCAGGAGCCTGTAGCCAGGAGCCTCCTCTGGGTCTCCTATGTGGGTGCAGGGGCCCAAACACTTGGGCCGTCTTCTGCTGCTTTCCCAGGTCATCAACAGGGAGCTGAATTGGAAGTGGAGCAGCTGGGACTGGAACCTGCATCCATTTGGGATGCCAGGGTTGTAGATGGCGGCTTTACTTGCTAAGCCACAACTCCAACCCCCTGAGGAAATCTTATATGTGGACTCCCTGACCTTGCAATTCTCTTCTACATTCAGAACCTACTTTATATATTTACATGCATATTTCCAGATGTAAATGTAGGAAGTTGTTTATTAAAGCATGGTGCAAAGTTAGCTATGCATCATAGTACCTACCTCAACTGGCAAGGAGACAGTCATCCCAGAGTCTGAGAGGATCTCACATTCGTTGACCTAGAAGGACAGTATACATTTATTAAGTGTGAAAAGGGCAAGGCATAGAATATGTATTATGGGGTCGGCACTGTGGTGTGGTGGGTAAAGCCACCATCTGCAGTGCTGACATCCCATATGGGCACCAGTTCGAGTCCCAGCTGCTTAACTTCTGATCCTGCTCTCTGCTGTGGCCTAGGAAAGCAATAGAAGATGTCCCAAGTGCTTGGGTCCCTGCACCCGCGTGAGAGACCTGGAAGAAACTCCTAGCTCCTGGCTTTAGATCAGCGCAGCCAATTGGGGAGTGAACCAGCAGATGGAAGACTTTCTCTCTCTCTCTCTCTGCCCTCCTTCTCTCTCTGTGTGTGTGTGTAACTCTGACTTTCAAATAAATAATTTTTTTTGACAGAGTGGACAGTGAGAGAGAGAGACAGAGAGAAAGGTCTTCCTTTTTTTCCGTTGGTTCACCCCACAATGGCCGCTGTGGCCAGCACACTGCACGGATCCGAAGCCAGGAGCCAGGTGCTTCTCCTGGTCTCCCATGCGGGTGCAGGGCCCAAGCACTTGGGCCATCCTCCACTGCACTCCCAGGCCACAGCAGAGAGCTGGCCTGGAAGAGGAGCAACCAGGACAGAATCCAGCGCCCTGACCACGATTAGATACTGGAATACCGCCGCCACAGGCAGAGGATTAGCCTATTGAGCCACGGAGCTGGCCATAAATAAATAATTTTTTTAAAAAAGAATATGTATTATGATTTGTCAAGACACACATGGAGAATTTCATGGAGAAAATGCAAGTGACTATTAGCATTGGTTATTTGTGGGCAGTGGAATTGAAGATTTATTTATTTTAAAGAGAGAGAGAGAGAGAGAGAGAGAGAGAGAGAGAGAGAGGGAATCTTTCATCTCCTGGTTCGCTCCCCAAATGCCTGCAACAGCCAGGATCCAGGAACTCCAATCTGGGTCTCCCAGGCACATTAGCAGGGAGCTGGATAGGAAACAGAGTGGCTGGGGCTAGAATTAACACTCATATGGGCTGCTGCTGTCCCAGCCCACTGTGCCAACAACGACTGGGCAAGAAGATCACAAAGGGAGGGAAAGGACATACTTTTTGGTTTGTAAGTCCTAATGGTGCCCCTGGTTTTTACAAAAGACAGGCACTCAAAACCTCCATGACATTTAATAAAAGACTTTAAAAGTTCAAAAATTCCAAAGAAGCCGTGTATACTCACTGCACAAACATTTCTTAGATTATGAGAGTTTACATTTTATTTTATACACCTGTTCTATTTGAAACACAACCAATTTGCAATACACTACTTTTATGAACAAAGTTTTTGCAAACTTTATGTGTTATGTGTGTCTGTGTGTGTGTGTGTTTTAAAGCTTTATTTATTTACTTGAAAGGCAATTACAGAGAGAGAGGGAGACACACAGAGAGAGATTTCATCCCTTGATTAACTCCCCAAATAGCTCCAATGCCTGGAGCTGGGCCAGACTGAAGCCAATAGCCTGCTACTTGATCTGGGTCCCGCATTTGGGTGGCAGGGGCCCAAGCACCTGGGCCATCCTCTGCTGCTTTTCAAGGTGCTTTAGCATGGAGCTGGATCAGCAGCAGAACAGCCAGGACTGGAACCAGCGCTCATATGGGATGCTGGTCTCACAGGTGGTAGCTTAATCCAGTGCATCACAATGCCAACTCCTGCACAAATATTTTTAAGAAAATATAGAAGCTGGCGCCGCAGCTCACTAGGCTAATCCTCTGCCTTGCGGCGCCGGCACACCGGGTTCTAGTCCCAGTCAGGGCGCCAGATTCTGTCCCGGTTGCCCCTCTTCCAGGCCAGCTCTCTGCTGTGGCCAGGGAGTGCAGTGGAGGATGGCCCAAGTGCTTGGGCCCTGCACCCCATGGGAGACCAGGATAAGTACCTGGCTCCTGCCATCAGATCAGCGCGGTGTGCCGGTCACAGTGCGCTGGCTGCGGCGGCCGTTGGAGGGTGAACCAACGGTAAAGGAAGACCTTTCTCTCTGTCTCTCTCTCACTGTTCACTCTGCCTGTCAAAAAAAATATATATATAGAATATGAAGAAAAGAAGATTAGTTTTTTTTCTCATCCCCAACAAGATAATCATATTGAACAGTTTGGGGTATAGTTTTCAAAATTTATCAGTTATTTGCTTGCTGGTTTTTAAAAAAGATTTATTTATTTATTTGAAAGAGTTACACAGAGAGAGGAGAGGCAGACAGAGAGAAAAAGGTCTTCCGTCCGCTGTTTCACTCCCAAGTTGGCCGCAACAGCCGGAGCTGGGCCGATCCAAAGCCAGGAGCCAGGAGCTTCCTCCGGGTCTTCCATGTGGGTGCAGGGGCCCAAGGACTTGGGCCATCTTCTACTGTTTTCCCAGGCCATAGCAGAGAGCTGGATCAGAAGTGGAGCAACCAGGACTCGAACCGGTGCCCATATGGGATGCCAGCACTGCAGGTGGCGGCTTTACCTGTTACACCACAGCGTCGGCCCCTTGCTTGCTGTTTTCTAAAAAAGTTTTGCCAGCTGGACTCGAACCAGTGCCCACATGGGATGCTGGTGGCACAGGCGACCCCCAACCCACTGTACCACAACATCGGCCCCAGATTAATTTATTTTTACAAAATGGAATCGTGTTGTACATGCTGTTAATATTTTTCATATTCTAGTACTTCAACAGTCCTTGAACATGTGTACAGGATTATTTGTTTCTTAAATTGGGATCTGATTGTACAAGTGTGATTCACAGAGGCCGGTGCTGTGGCATAGCGGGTAAAGCCGCCACCTGCAGTGCCGGCATCCCATATGGGCGCCAGAGCAAAGAGGACTGCCACTTTACCTGTAAAATTGTCTTTTTAAAATGCAATTCGAGGGCCGGCGCCGCGGCTCACTAGGCTAATCCTCCGCCTAGCGGCGCCGGCACACCGAGTTCTAGTCCCGGTCGGGGCGCCGGATTCTGTCCCGGTTGCCCCTCTTCCAGGCCAGCCCTCTGCTGTGGCCAGGGAGTGCAGTGGAGGATGGCCCAGGTGCTTGGGCCCTGCACCCCATGGGAGACCTGGAAAAGCACCTGGCTCCTGGCTCCTGCCATCGGGTCAGCGCGGTGCGCCGGCCGCAGCACGCCAGCCGCGGCGGCCATTGGAGGGTGAACCAACGGCAAAGGAAGACCTTTCTCTCTGTCTCTCTCTCTCACTGTCCACTCTGCCTGTCAAAAAAAAAAAAATGCAATTCGACACCTCCTACAGTGCACCCTGGCATGGAGATTATGGTCTCTAAGGGGAGCTGGGGCTGCTTGCAGAAAAGGCGGGAGTTGGTACCTAGGGCTAGGAGGCACACGGTGAGCCTGGACCATACCATCTTGCTGAGCCAAGCAATGGAGCTGTCAAAGATTAGGGAAACGCTGGTGTAGACGCTCAAGAAACAGTCCACTGAACAATGCTAAGATTAAGCCTCAAAAGGAAAACACTGGCTGAGGGGCCGGCGCTGTGGCTTAGTGGGTAAAGCTGCCACCTGCAGTGCCAGCATCCCATATAGGCACCAGTTTGAGTCCTGGCTGCTCCACTTCCGATCCAGCTCTCTGCCGTGGCCTGGGAAAGCAGTAGAAGATGGCCCAAGTCCTTGGGCCCTGCACGCACCTTGGGGACTCAGAAGAAGCTCCTGGCTTCAGATCAGCCCAGCACTGCCCAATTGTAGCCAACTGGGGAGTAAACCAGCGGATGGAAGACTCTCTCTCTCTCTCTCTCTCTCTGTATGTGTGTGTGTGTGTGTGTAACTCTGACTTTCAAATAAAAATAAATAGTCAAAAAAAAAAAAAAAAACCAACAACAAAACAGGAAGCTGGAATGGGAAGCAGAGCCAGGTGATGAACTGAACCTACAGTCTCTGATGTAAGATGTGGGGGGTGTGTCCCAACCAGCGTCTTAAATCTTAACCACTGGAACAAACACCACCCTACACTAATCTTTTCTAAAGATTTACTTATTTAATTTGAAACAGAGTTACACACACACACACAGAGAGAGAGAGAGAGGTCTTCCATCCACTGGTTCACTCCCCAAATAGCCCCCAACAGCTGGCCCTGGACCAGATGGAAGCCAGGAGCCTGGAACTCCATCTGGAGCTCCCACATGGGTGGCAGGGGCCCAGACACTTGTGCCAACTTCTGCCGCTTTCCCTGGCACGTTAGTAGGGAGCTGGGTTGGAAGTAGAGCCCCCACGGTAGAATATTTTATACTTCCCCAATTTATAGCTCAAAAAGATAAACGTTTTGCATAGATGAAGATAGAAATATGAAATGGAGTCTACCACTATGATGACTGGGCTTATTTCTTGATGGTAGGATTTAGGAATAATGTCTATTTTGCATGTTTTTCTGAGTTTTATAATACTTTGATCACATGCATGTGTCATTACTATAAAAAAAAGCAATAAAATCCATACCACCCCCATCCAGTCTCCGGCAGAGTTTGCTGAGTTTCCTATAGATGGTCTCTCCAACATTTATACACACAAGGGGAATGTGTGCACACATGCATACAATTTCTTAACAAAAATGAGATGGTGAGGCTAGCATTGTTGCATAGCAGGTTAAGCCACCGCTTGCAGTGCCGGCATCCCATATGGGTGCTGTTCAAGTCCCGGCTGCTCCATTTCTGATCCAGCTCTCCGCTGTGGCCTGGGAAAGCAGTGGAAGATGGCTCAAGTGCTTAGGTCCTTGCATTCGCCTGGGAGACCCGGAAGAAGCTCCTGGCTCCTGACACTGAGTCGGCCCAGCTCCGGCTGTTTACAGCCATTTGAGGAGTGAACCAGTGATCGGAATGGAAGACCTTTCTCTATTCATCAGGGTACACAGCTCCATTTGCATTTATGTTTCCTTACCGCTCAACCACTTCTTCCTATTCCTTGTCCGGTTTTCTTTCTTTCTTTTTTTGTTTTTTAATCTTTGTATCACAAATACCTGGCATTTTATTTATTTATTTATTTATGGAGGGCCAGCACCGTGGTGTAGCAGATAAAGCTGCCATATGCAGGGCCGGCATCCCATATGGGTGCCGGGTCAAGTCCTGGCTGCTCCACTTCCAATCCTGCGCTCTGCTATGGCCTGGGAAAGCAGTAGAAGTTGGCCCAAGTCCTTGGGCCCCTGCACCCACATGAGAGACCTGGAAGAAGCTCCTGGCTCCTGGTTTTGGATCAGCCCAGCTCTGACTGTTGAGGCCATTTGGCAGGGGGGACCAGTGGATGGAAGACCTCTCTCTCTGTCTCTCCCTCTGTCTGTAACTCTACCTCTCAAATAAATTTTAAAAACCATATATAAAGGATTGTACATAACCACAGTTGTGCTCCCTCTCCCCCAGAATGGTATGTGACAGCTTAGCCCCCCAGAACTGGGGGACAGGCGGAGTCTCCTCCCTTCAGCCTTGGGATGGTGTTGTGAGAGTGTTTGCTCTGGCTGTGCCGAGCTCCCCGGGTGAAGGCTCTGCGCTTGGCAGTGTTCTCAGAAGCCCCCCGTCCTCTCTAAGCAGAGGGGCATTCTGGCAGTTCTCCCCCTTCTCCCAGCCTTCTGGGACCTCAGCCACGCCACAGGGGCCTTGTGAGGCTCCTCTGGGGCTCCCAGGGACCCCTAGGAGAGTTATTTGCTAAATCGGCAACCCTAACCCCATTCCCTTTGTATCGCAAGATTTCAGTCTGTATTGCCTCTTACTTGTCAGAACATAGAAATCACCATTTCTTTTCAAGGATTTATTTTATTTATTTGAAAGACGGAGAGAGGTAGAGACAGAGAGAGGTCTTTCATCTGCTGGTTCACTCCCCAGATGGCCGCAACAGCCGGAGCTGGGCTGATCCAAAGCCAGGAGCTTCTTCCGGGTCTCCCATGTAGGTGCAGGGGCCCAAGGACTTGGGCCATCTTCTACTTCTTTCCCAGGCCACAGCAGAGAGCTGGATCGGAAGAGGAGCAGTTGGGATTAGAACTGGCACCCATATGGGATGTTGGCGCTTCAGGCCAGGGCTTTAACCCACTGTGTCACAGCGCTGGCCCCATCTTTTTTTTTTTTTTTTTTTTTTTTTTTTTTTTTTTTTTTTTTTTTTTTTTTTTTTTAAGATTTATTATTTGAAGGCCGGCGCCGCGGCTCACTAGGCTAATCCTCCACCTTGCGGTGCCGGCACACCGGGTTCTAGTCCCAGTCGGGGCGCCGGATTCTGTCCCGGTTGCCCCTCTTCCAGGCCAGCTCTCTGCTGTGGCCCAGGAGTGCAGTGGAGGATGGCCTAGGTGCTTGGGCCCTGCACCCCATGGGAGACCAGGAGAAGTACCTGGCTCCTGCCATCGGATCAGCGCGGTGCACCGGCCGCAGCGTGCCGGCCGCGGCGGCCATTGTGGGGTGAACCAACAGCAAAGGAAGACCTTTCTCTCTGTCTCTCTCTCTCACTGTCCACTCTGCCTGTCAAAAAAATAAATAAAATAAAAAGATTTATTATTTGAAAAGTGCAGAGAGAGAATCTTCCACCCGCTGGTTCGCTCCCCAAATGGCTGCAACAGTCGAAACTAAGCCAATCCAAAGCCAGGAGCCAGGAGCATCTTCCAGGTCTTCCACGTGGGCCCAAGCACTTGGGCTGTCCTCCGCTGCTTTCCCAGGTGCATTAGCAGGGAGCTGGATGGGAAGTGGAGCAGCCGGGGATCTAACACATGGGATGCTGACACTGCAGGCTTCTGCTTGGTCCACTGTGCCACAGCGCCCGCCCCCAGCAACCCCCTTTGAGTCCCACCCCTACAGTCCATTCTCTACACTGTGCGTTTTGTCTTCGCTCAGAGCCCTGCTGCTCCACTCAGAATTGGATCCGGACTCCTTCGCTTGGCCTTCAAAGCGCTGGAGGGTCCAAGCCTGATCCTCTCCGGCCTTAACCTCCAGCTGCTCCCGTGCCCCTGCTGCCTTCCCCGGCCGTCAAGGGAAGCTGAGCCTAGCCTCAGGGGCTCTGCGATCATTCACCTCTGCTCTGATTCCCTTGCCCCAGAGCATCTCTGTTCAAACGTCACGGCCGCAGAGAGGCCTTCCCAGATTCCCCAACCTCATCGAACAGAGCAGCTCCCCTGCCTTCACCCCCTCCTTCCCCCAGATTTCCTGGATTTTCTCATCATACCAATTACCCACCTGAATCTCATTCTCTTATTTGTCTGTTTGCTGTTTTTGCCTCCCAGGAATGTCAGCTTGGTAAAAACCTCAACTTTTGAGTTTGTTTGCACTCTCCCCTCCCTCACCTCTCCATTATTTCCCCAGTGCCTAGAATCATGCCTGGCACACAGCTAACCTGGATTTGAGGGGCTGAGCAGCTCAGCAGTTAAAAGCAGCGCTGTGGGGTCTGGCGCTGTAGTGTAGTGGGCTAAGCTTCTACCTGTGGTGCCGGCATCCCATATGGATGCAGGTTCAAGTCCCAGCTGCTCCTCTTCTGATCCAGCTTCCTGCTAATGTGTCTGGGGAAGCAGTACCACTGCACCCACGTGGGAGACTCCGGAAGAGGCTCCTGGCTTTGGATCGGCCCAGTTCTAGCCATTGTGGCCCTTTGGGGAGTGAACAGATGGAAGACCTCTCTCTCTCCCTTTCTCTGTCTGTAACTCTCTCTCTCTCTCAAATAAATAGGTAAATAAATCAAATATATTTTTAAAAACACACAGCTATGAGTCAGTCTCTCTGGGTTTGAGTCTCTGGGGGGTGAGCCTGGCAGCACAGTGAGTTACTGCACTTGGGGCTCTGGCATCCCATATGGGCACCGGTTCGAGTCCTGGCAGCTCTGCTTCTGATCCAGCATCCCTGATAACGCACGCGGGAAGCATCGGACAATGGTCTAAGTACTGGAGTTTCTGCCACCAACCAGGGAAGACCAGGATGGAGCTGTCCTGGCTGCTGGTTTCAGCCTGGCCCAGCCCCAGTTGTTGCAGCCATTTGGAGAGTGAACCAGCAGATGGAAAATCTCTTTCTCTCTCTCATGTAGTAGGTTAGGTATCTGCCTGCGGTGCTGGCATCCCACATGGGCGCCGGTTCGCTTCCCAGTTGCTCCACTTCTGATCCAGCTCCCTGCCGATGGCCTAGGAAAGCAGAAGATGGCCCAAGTGCCTGGGCCCCTGCACCCATGTGGGAGACCCAGAAGAAACTCCTGGCTCCTGGCTTCAGATCGACCCAGCTCCAGCTGTTGTGGCCATTTGGGGGGTGAACCAGCAGATGGAAGACATCTCCCTCTGTCTGTAACTCTCTCTCTAAAGTAAAATAAAATAATAATAAAAAACTTAAAAAACCACCACTCTCCTGACTGCTTTTTTCCAGCTGTATAATTTGGGACAAGTTACTGAGCCATCCTTTTACCATCTGTCAAAGGATGATATTCACCTGAATAGGGTTATTGTGGGCTTGAATTGATTCGTGTGAAAACACAGGTTGGTGCTAAGCGTTGTCATGATCGTATTTGTGAATGTAAGACGTAGGGGTTATGGCTGTCATGCACAGATGCAGGTAGCATACAAGCCCTAGCTATGGATACTTACGATGCACCTGGCATTCCCCAGGTCGACCGCGGGTGTAGATACAGGCATGGAAGTAAACAAGACACACTTGAACTTCTTCAGGCAGTTTCTGGCGAGAGAGTGCTGGGAAGCCAAAAAGCACAGGCTGTTACAGGAGATCTAATAGAGTCTGAGCGAAAGCCTAGGGGCTACAGGCGATGGGACGCTGTCCTGCCACCATCAAATGGTCTCAATCCCGTCATTTGTGACCACACGGACGAAGCCTGGAAGACTTTGTGTGTCGGAGTGCCTGTGTTGGAGCGCCTGGGTTGGATACCTCGCTTCTGCTCCTGACTCCAGCTTCCTGCTAAGGCCCAGGCAGGGAGGCAACAGGGATTACTCAAGTACTTAGATCCCTGCCAGCCACGTGGGAGGCCGATGAAGTTTCCAATTCCTGGCTGGGGCCTGGCCCAGCCCCACCCAGAGTGGGCATTTGGGGGAGTGAACCAGCAGATTGAAGCCTGGCCTTTCTGCCCCTCTGCCTCTTAAAAAAATAGTTGATTTCATGGAAATTGAATAGAAAGGTAGTTACATGGGGAGAAAGGGTTGGGGAGGTCAGCCAATGGTTACAATGTTAGAGTTAGGTAGACAAAAAAGCTCTGGTGTTTTATGGGGCAGAAGTAGTACTTAACAGTGATGGTTTGCACGTTTCAAAACAGGGAGTAGAGGCCATTTAATGTTCTCATCACAAAGGAATGAGAAATGTTGGAGGTGATGGATATGCTAATTACTCTAATTTGATCATTACACAACGTGTACTTGTGTATGGAGTCATCACAGCGTAGCCCATAAATACATAGGTATTAAGTGTGCGTCGATCAAAGAAATTTAAAAATATATAACCTGTAGTCTCAGGCCAGGGAAGGCTTCTGGATTCAGCCCAGGAAGGACTAAGGGTTTGTAGGTTTCAACGAGGTAGAAGGAAAGTAAGAAACAGGAATGCAGCAGCTGGGAGTGGGGGAGCTGTTGGAGACGCTGGGAGAGCGGAAGTGGCCGGGATTTGGCAGGGGTCCCTCCACGGACCTTGGGGACCTTAGGGAGGTGTTTCAGTAGGAGCCCTGAAAGGACTAGAAACCACAGAGTGACTCCGGGGGTCGCAGCTAGGGAAGTTTCGCCTGGTGCTGCGTGGAGAGGCTGCTTCATCTACAGTGGAGGCTCCCTGGCCTCTCCACCTGCTCTCGGGTGCTCTTAGCCTGCTCCGTGGCATCATGCGACCCTCCCACTCCTTCCCCTACTCCGAAGGGAAATCCGCAGGGACTGGGGCTTTGGTGGGGTGGGAGAGACGGGCTTCAGGGATGTCAATCAGGAGGCTGGTGCCGACCGCCAGGGGTTCAGAATGTTCCTTTGCCCGGAGTGCTAGGAACAGCTGTGTGGATGCAAGAGAGCAGGAGGGGAGGGGGCTAGACTCACCCCGAAACTTCATTTGCATAGCACACTACAGAAAACATCCATCGTCCACATCACAGAACGGGCAAGGGAGGTGGGCTAAGGCCCCAGTAGCCAGAACGTGGGACTACCACTGACTAAGCGATTGAGGGCCTAGGCGGCCGGTGGGGAAGGGAGACCGGTGCTTCTATTTGTATTTCTCGCATGAACAACCATGCGGGTGGCAAGCGCCATTCCCTCGGAGCAGAGGGGACGGGTAAGTTTTGTGGTTCGGATCATGAGTTCACATTTTGGGTGTATAAACCTGAGGTGCCTGCTGCTGGTGCCCCTAGAGTGGTAATCCAGGAATCAGAGAGACAGGAACCCAAGTTCTAAACTGGGGCTACTCCCTGGCCGGAGAGAGGACAACTGGAGTGCACAGTGGAATCAGGAGACACATGCAGCTTGGACGTGAATGCCCTCGTCTTCCGAGGTCTCTTTAGGCAAATTACCAGCAATGCTTACATGCAAATACTTTCTGACTAAACTGGCTTTCTCACTTCACCTCGAAGGTTCTGACTCCCCTCTACCCCCTCCACTGCCGGCCCTGCACTTCTAACCATGAACTTCTAGTTCATGCAAGGCAGGGGTCCTGGAACCTTTAAGCTTTACGGTATCATCTCTGCTTGAGAACATGCTGGATGAAGGAAGGCAGTTAAGAGAATCCTTAGGAACCCCAACAACTGATGGCAGGACCCAGAAGTGGCCCTTAAGGGAGACTAGCGTGGACAGGGCAGGGAGGGCGGCAGAGGGGAGGCCCTGGGCTAGCTGGCGTCGCAGGTGAGGGAAATGGCTGTGCAGCCGGTGAACTTGCCTAACGCAGGTCTGCAAAGTTCCACTGATTGCCTGTGGAGACCTCCTGCCCTCAGCTGCACTGCCATCTCCTGGCTGGTAGCCCACATTACACCTGGGTGATGGATCCCATCCTCTCAGTCTCCAGCCTTGCAAGCTGCCCTTGTCTTCCTGTTAGGTCACCCTGTGTGAAGCGGAGCCCTCATCACAGCCAGTCCTCTGCTTAGCAACTTTCAGTGGCTCCCCGTCACCGCTGCGCTACTGCTGGACTTTTGGCCGTGGGGGACCAGGCGGCCTCTCTCCACCAGTGCCTCAGGTTGCTCCCTCGTGAACAAACGAGCTGCCTTCTTCCCTGTACAACCAAGGCTCGACCTTGCGGAGGCTGCGACATCCTTCTGGGACGCCCACCTCCCAAGCTCTCCAGCCCTAGCGCAGCAGTCAGGGTCTATTAGCACACCCTGATCCAGAGCTGGCGTGCAGGACTCCACGCCGGGGTGTTGAGCAGAGTCGTATCCTCACACGCCAGAGTTGCAGGAGCTGTGGGAAGGCCTCCAGGGGCGAGCTTCTCTGGCCAGAACACCCCGTCTTTAACCCAAACTCTCCAGTGTGGTTTGTGGCACTTCCAGACGCCCTGCTCTGGAACTCTGGCTGTTGAGATCTGGGGTGGGGTGCAGGAAGTGGAGCAGAGGAAAAACACCTGGCTAAAGAAGTTAAGAGTCAGGGCCGGCACTGTGGCGTATCGGGTAATGCTGCCGCCTGCAGTGCCAGCATCCCATGTGGGTGCCAGTTCGAGTCCTGGCTGCTCCACTTCTGATCCAGCTCTCTGCTATGGCCTGTGAAAGCAGCAGAAGATGGCCCAGACACTTGGGTCACCTGCACCTAGGTGGGAGACCTGGAAGAAGCTCCTGGCTTCGGATTGGCACAGCTCCGACCATTGTGGCCATATGAAGAATGAACCAGCAGATTGAAGACTTCTCTATCTGTAACTTTGCCTGTCAAATAAAGAAATCTTAAAAAAAAAAAAAAGTTGAGTTGTAGACACTGCACTCCATATCTGGAGTAGTTTCCTAACCCTTCTTGTCATTTCTAACCTTTCATGTCTCAGTTTTTCAAGGCTAAGTTCAAACGACAGCTCTAGGAGGCCCTCTCCGATGTCCTTACTGGTCATCTCAGCCACCACTGTGTGGGCTGCTTGACCACCCTTTTCCCAAGGTATCCAAACTGCCTGCTGTGACTTTTACCAAGCTCATAGCTAACCCCAATCAAAAGGAGACTAAATTTTTTTCTTTAAAGACTTATTTATTTGAAAAGCAGAGTTGCAGAGAGGTAGAGAGAGAGGGAAAGGTGTCTTCCAACCACTGGCTCACTCCCCAGATGGTCGCAACGGCCAGAGCTGCGCTAATCCAAAGCCTCTTCCAGGTCTCCTACGCGGGTGCAGGAGTCCAAGCACTTGGGCCATCCTCCACTGCTTTCCCAGGCCATAGCAGAGAGCTGGATTGGAAGTGGAGCAGTAGGCCAGCGCTGCGGCTCACTAGACTAATCCTCTGCCTAGCGGCGCCAGCACACCAGGTTCTAGTCCCGGTCGGGGTGCCAGATTCTGTCCTGGTTGCCCCTCTTCCAGGCCAGCTCTCTGCTGTGGCCAGGGAGTGCAGTGGAGGATGGCCCAAGTGCTTGGGCCCTGCACCCCATGGGAGACCAGGAGAAGCACCTGGCTCCTGCCATCGGATCAGCGCGGTGCGCCAGCCACAGCGTGCCAGCTGCAGCGGCCATTGGAGGGTGAACCAACGGCAAAAAGGAAACCCTTTCTCTCTGTCTCTCTCTCTCACTGTCCACTCTGCCTGTCACAAAAAAAAAAAAAAAAAAAAAAAAAAAAAAAAAAAAAAGTGGTCTATGAGGACTGTAACCAGCACCCATACGGGATGCCAGCACTGCAGGCTGGGGCTTTAGCTAGCTGTGCCACAGCGTCGGATCCTAAATTCTTTTTAAAAAAGATTTTATTTGAAAGGCAGAGTGACAGAGAGAGGACACACACACACACACACAGTGAGAGAGAAAGGGAGAGGGAGAGAGAGAGGGAGAGAGGATCTGTACTTGCTAGTTTACTTCCCAAAAGCCGGGGGTTGGAACCAGGCTGAAGAAGCTGGGAGCCCAGGACTCCACCTGGGTCCTCACGTGGGTGGCAGGGACCCAAACACAAGCTGCCTCCAAGCGTGTGCATCAGTAGGAACCTGGAACTGGGAGTGGAGCTGGAACGCAAACCGGGCACCCCAAGTGGCACCCCAGCTGCTGTGTCCAATGCCTAAATTCCTGGCAGGGAGCGTGCCACCTTCCCACTGCTCGCGGCTCAGGGCCCGACACGGCGTAGATGAGAAACTGTTGGTGCTCGCTGCCACTCGTGTGTGTTACCGAGAGGTCACACATTTCAACCGCCTTCGGAAGTCAGCTGACATCACAAACGTATGACGCCATTCAGTGTTAGACGATTGAGGAACGGCAGCCTCTATGGCAAGCTGGAGACCTTGCCTTCTTGCTTTAAGTATTAACACGGAGAGCATGAAAACACTCTGGAAAACACATCTGGAGGCTAACGACCTCAAGACCGCGAGCTTGAGGGCCGGCGCTGCGGCTCACTAGGCTAATCCTCCGCCTAGCGGCGCCGGCACACCAGGTTCTAGTCCCGGTTGGGGCGCCGGATTCTGTCCCGGTTGCCCCTCTTCCAGGCCAGCTCTCTGCTGTGGCCAGGGAGTGCAGTGGAGGAAGGCCCAAGTGCTTGGGCCCTGCACCCCATGGGAGACCAGGAGAAGCACCTGGCTCCTGCCTTTGGATCAGCACAGTGTGCCGACCGTAGCGCGCCGGCTGCAGCGGCCATTGGAGGGTGAATCAACGGCAAAGGAAGACCTTTCTCTCTGTCTCTCTCTCTCACTGTCCACTCTGCCTGTCAAAAAAACAAAAAAACAAAACAAAAAAAACACCGCGAGCTTGAGACCCTGACACGTACGTCACCGACACACTTTGCGTCCAAGTGGTTCCCTAGCACTCTCAAGGCCATTTTACGTGAGCAATTTTAAGATATTTTATTTATGAGAAGGGAAAAGACGGAGGATTCACAGGCGCGATCCCATTACTGATCAGCACGGGAGTTTTGACCTGCTCCGTTTCCGACCTGGGCCGGTTCACCCCTCCTTAGGCAATCTGGTGGTCCCCCGCTCCAGGGAGGTCACCATATTGATGCCGAACTTAGTGCAGACACCGATCGGCATAGAACATGTGCAGCCCCGGACATCTAACGGCATCACAGACCTGTTATTGCTCAATCTCGGGTGGCCGAAACGGAGTCCGCAGGCTGCTTGCCTCTGGCCTGCTTTTACCCAACTCCCAGGGTCTGTGTGGTGACTCCGCGCCTCTTGCCCCCACCGCGCTGTTCCTCTTAGAATGAATCCACAGCAACACAGAGGGAAGGAGACTCTCACATCCACTAGTTTAGTGGGCCAGACTTGAATTCCATCTGGGTCTCCTGCATGGATGACAGGGACCCCCCAATACCTGAACCATCACCTGCTGCTTCCCAGGGTGAGAATTAGCAGGAAGCTGGACTGCAGGGTGGACTGGGGACTCGAACCCACGCACTCCAACAGGGGACGCAGGCGTTCCTAGTGGCAGCTCAAACTGCTTCACCAAACGCCGGCCCCTAGCTCGGCACTTTATAGAAGAGTAAACTGAGGCTCAGAGGTCACCGAGCAAGAAATTAGCAAGACCACATCCCACCCATCTCTTCTGTAAGACAGGTCTAAAAATGTTGGCCTCTTATTCAATCAAAATTTCATCTGTAAACTGAGACCAACAATGCCTTCTTCATTGGGAAGAAGTTAACTGGGAGATGAAGGGGAAGAAGCTGAATGAGAATTTCATCTTTTTTTTAAAAATCTATTTATTTATTTGAAATGCAGAGTTATAGAGAGAGAGAAAATCTTCCATCCATTGGTTCACTCTCCAAATGGCCACGAGGGCAGGAGCTGGCACATCTGGACCCAGGAACCAGCTTCTTCCGGGTCTCGCACGTGGATGCAGGGGCCCAAGGACTTGGGCCATCTTCAATTGCTTTCCCAGGCCGTTAGCAGGGAGCCGGACTGGAAGTGGAGCAGCCGGGACTCGAACCGGAGCCCACACGGGACGTCAGCATCGCCTGCGGCAGCTTTACCATCCACACCACAGTGCAGGCCCCTCATCAGGGCTTCTTAACCTGGGCTGCTGGGGTGGACACTGTGAGAGCATCTTGCACTCTTGGGGGCTTGGACTGCTGGGCTCGGTCAGTGTGGTTAACCTCTGCGCCGGCACTCGTTTGTAAAACAGAGGCAGGCCTAAAAGAGGTAACGCACAAAGTGACCTCAGTACTGGCGGCTGTCACCGTTCCATTCTGCGGTCAGAGTTTTTACACCTAGAAGGGACGTGGAAAGGTGGCATAGGTGTTTGGAAGCTATCGGGGAACCATGCTCACCTAAAATGGACTGAATCGCCAGGAGGCCCAGGCTCCACGGCTAACCACACTTCAGCTCATCGGACAACTTGCTTAAAAACATTAAAAAAACACACACACACACACACACACACAAAAAACAAAACGGGGCACGTGGGGTGGTGGTCCGAGCCGGCAGCCGCAATGCAGCCCGAGGCGCTTCAGCCGCCGCGAGTTAAGCCGCTCCGCCGCCGGGCAAGCGCGGAGCCTCCGGGCGGACTACATCTCCCAGGCTGCCCTGCGCCGCGGGCAGCGCCCTACGCTAGCACGCGAACCTCACCCCCCTGCACACACCCCAACCTCCAGTTACTGTCTCTCGCGAGAGGACGGGCCGCGCCGGCGGTAGCGATAGCGAGCTGGGGTGGTTGTGGTGGTGGTGGCGGCCGAGACGGCGGCGGCCATTTTGGTGAGGCCTCGGGAGCGGCGGCGGCGGTTCGCCGGGAGTAGCGTCTCCCCCTTTTTCTCACTCGCCGCCCGCACCTCTATGCCGTGAGAAGAGGCAGTGGAAGCAAGGCGGTGGCCATAGCCTCGGTCCCCAGGGGAATTGAAAGGCCGTGAAGGCGGCTGCCAAGAGGGGGCCCTCCCCCCTCCTCGGCGGGAGGGGGGGTGGTGCGCACGCCCCCGAGGACGCAGGTAAGGAGAGGGAGACAAGATGGCGGACGCCCCAGAGTTCCCCCTCCCCTGGCGGGCGACTGCGCGCGCATCTTTCCGCCACCGCCTCCCCTCCCACCTTCCCGGGGTGCTGCGCGCGCACCTTCAGCCGGGGCCCCGGGGCCGGTGCGCGAGGCAGTCGGCGCGCGCCCATAGAGACAGACTGAGAGGGCCAGGCCGGCCGGCATTGGGTCCCGGCGCAGCTCCGCTCCCTTCCCGCCTTCTGCGCACGCGTGCCTGAGCGAGCGAGCGAGCCCTGAGAGGACGGACCCAGGTGCGCTCCCGCCCGCCCACCGAGCCCAGTCACCCTTCAGGGGCGCGCGGGAAGAGGAAGGGGGGCGTGGGACGAGCAGTCGGGGCGCGCGCCCCCCGTGTTCAGTCAGGGGGCCCGGTCCTGGTGGCACGAACCCTCCCTCCACTCAGCCTTTCGCGGTCTGGTGGTGGGGGCGTCCCGATGGGCTTGCACGAAGGGCTTCCCCGCCCCGCGACCCTTGTGTGCGTGGGTTTGGGTTCTGGCGGGAGCCCCCGGGCCGTGCGCGCAGCCGGCTCTCTCCGCCTCCAGCCGCGCACGCGCGGGCCCCTCCCCCAGCCTGGCGCGCACGTTGGGGTGGGGTGGGAGTCTGCGAGGAGGCGGGGCCACCTTAGGGCCAGTGGCGACTCGGGCCGAGGTCAGGGGTCACGCGGGGTCAGTCTCCGGGGAGGGGCTGGGAGACTCGTGGAGGCCGGGGTCAAGAGTTCAGGCTTGTCGGGCTCTGGTTAGCTCAGGTCCTGGGAGTCTGTTGTGGAGCTGGGAGTGAATCAGGGGCGGCACCGTGGTTGAGGAATTTCCCTCAACACTGGGGAAACACTTCCGGGACTTGTGTAGCTTCACCCCGCTGGTTTCCGGCACATGGCTCTCTGCTGGGGCGGCGCTCCTCACCCCTGACTGCTCCTTAACGTGTTGTGCTGGGGCTTGGCGGGAGTGTGTGTCTCACGCTGTGGGGTTCACAGGGCCCTGCCCTGAGTCCTGGGGTGCATTCTCGTGTTCCTGGCTGCGTGCAGGCCTCCCTGGGCAGGCCCACCGGCAGCCAGCACCTTTTGGAGCACTGGGATGTGACAGCTCTTTGGCTTTGCTGTTTCCACCTCCATTCTCTGGTTGGAGCCTTTTACACTGAAGCTTTTTAATTTTTACTTCTTTTCTTTTGCTTCACTTTATCCCCCTTCTCCTCCCTGCCAGAAATTTATGTCCCTGCAGAATTCTCTTTTCACTAAACATGATTTGATTTTTTTATTTTTATTTTTTGAAATGTGAGCTCTTCCTGCTGCTGTAGTTTTCCCAGCTTTTGAACTGATATTTAGAAGTGTCAAAACGCTGGAGTAAACAATAAGCCGTGGTAGATGTTGGCAAAGGTGGATTGGTTCCTAACTGCTGCTTTTCTCCTCTCCTGTTTGTTTCAGGCGTGATACTCCTCAGTACGGCGGCACCGTGGAAGTGCAGACTTTCACAGGGGCTGTGGTCTCAGCTCACACAGGTACGGGTTCTTGTGGCACTTTGTGTACTGACGCTAGCGGGAGGAAACATAGGAAATGATGAGAAATTGCAGGTCGATACTTGTGGGTTTTTGTTTTGCAGAAGTATGATAATCTTTGCATGTGATATCTTTGTGGAGGGTTTGGTGCTAATGGTGCGATGATGGAACTGGGGCTTTGGGTAGAGGACAGTCCAGTCTTCCTGGTTCTACCAGGGGATAGCAGTAGGTTCTTCACAGTTTTAGCATCAGATTACCTGTTTCTTACTGGGTGACTTTATGCAGGCCATTCTGTCTTTTTGTATCCTGATTTCTTAACTTAAAATGTGGAAGTAATGTTAGAATGTAAGTTCCACATAGATCAGGGATCTTTCCTGCATGATTTTATTCTCAGTGTGTGAAAAAGTTTTAAAATAAGGTAGGTGTGAGATTATAGAACACATCAAGGAAGTACTTAGGAAAACACCTGATACATAATGAATGCTCAAGAAATGTAGCCTATAATCAACTGTTTTTCTTTACTTTTTGAAGTTTTTTTTGTTTCTGGAAAACATTGTTTAATTTCCTTGACTCCCGTTTCTATCTTTTTTACCCTGCTTTAGGTGCTCCAGAGGCTGGTGGACCTGAGCGGAGGCTGGGACGCCCTGGTGGGCCCCGGGCCCTGGAAGGCGGGTCCCGGTGGCCAGTGGCCCAGAATGAGGCCAGCTCCCAGCATGCCCTGCAGCCGGACGCCAGCCCCTCGGCCAGCAGCAGTGGTGATAACAACCCAGTCATTCTTCAGGCATCCAACGAGGAGCCTGGGAGTGGGACCATGCAGAGCAGCCCCTCCCCTGCTCACCCTCAGCTCCCAATTCTACAGACACAGGTTGGACAAGTTGGGAGGGTTGCTTATGTTTCTTGCTTTGTGGACTGCTGGCTCTGAGGTAGAAATAATGTGGCAAGTCTTAGCTAGTTGGGTAGCTGGGTCTGGAGCTTAGGTAGCTTGTGCTTCAGGATGTCAAGGCTGTTGAATACCTAGATGCTATTTGACACGAGTGCAGTGTTGATCTCCAGGAGCGCAGGAGCTCCTTGCTGCCGGAAAACGTGGAACAGACCATGCTGGAAAAGGAGGTTGGCAGAATGCTTGCGCATTTTTGAGAATAATTTAACATATTTTGGAACTGGAACAGGCTAAGCTTTGTGGATGCTGTGTACCATTCATTCTTGTACCATGGAAGTGTGTAGGGCAGGGGAAAGAAACCTGGCTTTTGAAACTGGACAGATGTAGTTTTGTGTCCTGTAGGCTTTTGATGTTTACAGATTTGTTGCTTCTGATTTTCACAAGAGTAAATGGGAAAGCTGATGACAAAGAATGGTCACTTAGGTGAGCTAGAAATTTGGGGCACTGTGAGGTGTGCTGGAGAGTGAATTTTCAGAGTGTCCTGAGTATCCATATTTCAGTAGGTTTTTTATTTTTCCACTTTTTTTTTTTTTTTTTTTTGAGGTATATTTTTTTGAAAGGCTGAGTTACAGAGATACAGAGATAGGGGAAGACAGACAAGATTTTCCATTTGCTGGTTCGCTCTCCAAATGGCTGCAATGGCCGGGGGTGGGCCAGGTTGAAGCCAGGAGCCTGGAACTCCATCCAGGTCTCCCACATGGTTGCAGGGGCCCCAAGCACTTGGGCCCATCTTCCCATGCTTTCCTAGGTGCATTAGCAGGGAGCTGGTTTAGAAGTGAGGCAGCCAGGACTCAAACCGATGCCCTCGCGGGATGCCAGTATTGCAGACCGCAGGTTAACCTGCTGCGCCACAACACTGGCCCCTCTGCTTCATTTACTTGTGTTGTACCTTGTAATGTGCGGGTGTTTGAGAATAGTGGCCGTCTCCTCACTCTTCATTCTTTAGTGAAGATGTGTAGGTGGCTGGGGTTTTTGTTTTTGTGTTTTTGGTGTGTGTTGAACTTGGTGTCAGACTGGATTTGTTGCATAGGTGAATGTCCCCTGTTTGCTGTGATAATGTGGGAGGAATATGGATCTGCAATTGTGAGTGAACTCACTGAGGCTCAGGAAGAATCAGTGAAATTGGAAATCACATGCCATGGCAGTAGACTGAGTCCGGGAGCCATGTAGACGTCAGGACAGTACTCTGTAACATTATCTGCTATAAGTTGGCTCTGCTGTCTTGAGCACCGTTTTAAAAACACGTCTAATGTCTGTGTTTGTAAAAATGAGATTGGTATTTGTTCCATAGTTTTTTTCTTCTGAAGATGGAACAAAATAATGTACTGAAAGCACTTGCACCTTGCTAAGCATTCATTTTCTCAATTCTTGCCTCTTTCCTAGATGGTGTCGGACGGCATGACAGGCAGTAATCCTGTGTCCCCTGCCTCATCCAGCTCCCCAGCCTCTAGTAGGGCAGGTGGCATCTCCCCTCAGCACATAGCTCAAGATTCCTCTCTGGATGGACCTCCAGGCCCCCCAGATGGTGCCACGGTGCCGCTGGAGGGGCTCAGCGTGCCACAGGTGGCCGACCTGTCTAACAAGGGCCCAAAATGGGAGAAGAGCCATGCCGAGATTGCGGAGCAGGCCAAGCACGTACGTATCAAGGAGGCCTGTTAGGAGTCTTGGGGCCTTCTTCCCAGAACTCATATGTGCCTTGGGCATTTCACGTTCCTCTCCTTTATTTTCTTGGAATTAAGTGTTGTAAGACTCTGCCTTAATTTGTATGATGTTGAACCGATTGTTTGAATTTTTTTTTTTTTTTTTTTTTTTGACAGGCAGAGTGGACAGTGAGAGAGAGACAGAGAGAAAGGTCTTCCTTTGCCGTTGGTTCACCCTCCAATGGCCGCCGCGGCCGGCGCACTGCGGCCGGCGCACCGTGCTGATCTGATGGCAGGAGCCAGGAGCCAGGTGCTTTTCCTGGTCTCCCATGGGGTGCAGGGCCCAAGCACCTGGGCCATCCTCCACTGCACTCCCTGACCACAGCAGAGAGCTGGCCTGGAAGAGGGTCAACCAGGACAGAATCCGGCGCCCCAACCGGGACTAGAGCCCGGTATGCCGGCACCGCTAGGCGGAGGATTAGCCTAGTGAGCCGCGGCGCCGGCCCGATTGTTTGAATTTTAAACCTCATTTTACTTTTCCTTAAAAATCGAAATGGCCATTATAAGCTTTAAGTGAAAGAAATGAATAGGCATAAAAGTGTTTTGTTAACCGTGATGTTCTTATAATTGACAGTTTCTGCTGCTGTGCTGCAGTCTGTGTTACATATATCACTGGTAAATTGTTTTGGGCCAGTAGCATCAGCATCGCCTGGATATTTTTTTTTAGATTTATTTATTTGAAAGGCAGAGATATAGAGAAAGAGATAACCTTCCATCTGCCGATTCACTCCCCAAATGGCCACAATGTCTGGGGCATAGCCAGGCTGAAGCCAGCCAGGAGCTAGAAGCTTCTTCAGGATGGAAGGTTTATTTTTCGAAAGGCAGAGTTAGGGTCCAATGCTGTGGTGTAGTGGGTAAAGCCACCGCCTGCAGTGCTGGCATCCTGTATGTGCCACCGGTTCTAGTCCCGGCTGCTCTACTTCTGAACCAGCTCTCTCCTATGGCTTGGGAAAGCAGTGGAAAATAGCCCAAGTCTTTGGGCCCCTGGCACCCACGTGAGAGACCTGGAAGAAGCTCCTGGCTTCAGATCGGCACAGCTCTGGCTGTTGGGGCCAGTTGGGGAGTGAACCAGCAGATAGAAGAGACTCTCTCTCTGCCTCTCCTTCTCTCTCTGTGTAACTCTGACTTTCAAATAAATAAATAAATCTTTAGAAAGGCAAAGTTAGAGGGGAAGACTGAGACAGATTTTCCCACAAGGGTGTTGGCGTCCAAGGCCTTAGGCCATCTTCTGCTACTTTCACAGGCACACTAGCAGGGTGCTGGATCGAAAGTAGAGTAGCTGGGACTTGAGCTGGCACTCACGTGGATGCCAACACTGTAGGTAGAGGCTTAACTTTCTACGCCAACAGTGCTGGCCCCCTGGGTATTTTTTAGAAATGTGAATTCTTGGGGCCAGTGCTGTGGCCTAGCAGGTAAAGCCACTGCCTGGGACTCTAGCATCCCATATGGCGCCAGTCTGAGTCCTGGCTGCTCCACTTCCCATCCAGCTCTCTGCTCTGCTGCTTTCCCAGGTGCATTATCAGGGAGCTGGATCTGAAGTGGAGCAGCCAGGACTCAGACTGGCGCCATATGGGATTCCAGGCTACAGGCAGCTTTACTTGCTATGCCACAGTGCTGGTCCCCTAAGCTTTTTTTTTTTTTTTAAAGATTTATTTTGGCCAGCACCGCGGCTCAATAGGCTAATCCTCCGCCTTGCGGTGCCGGCACACGGGGTTCTAGTCCCAGTTGGAGCGCCGGATTCTGTCCCGGTTGCCCCTCTTCCAGACCAGCTCTCTGCTGTGGCCCGGGAGTGCAGTGGAGGATGGCCCAAGTGCTTGGGCCCTGCACCCCATGGGAGACCAGGAGAAGCACCTGGCTCCTGCCTTCGGATCAGAGCGATGCGCCGGCTGCAGCGCACCGGCTGCAGCAGCCATTGGAGGGTGAACCAACGGCAAAAGGAAGACCTTTCTCTCTGTCTCTCTCTCTCACTGTCCACTCTGCCTGTCAAAAAAAAAAAAAAAAAAAGATTTATTTTATTTGAAAGTGACAGAGAGGAGGAGACAGAGATCTTCTATCCACTGGTTCACTCACCAAAGGCCACAACAGCTGGGACTGAGCCAGGCCAAAGCTGGGAGCCAAAACTCTCCCACGTGTGTGGCAGGGGCTCAAGTATTTGGGCTGTCTTTCACTGCTTTCCCAGGTGCATTAGCAGAGAGCTGGATCAGAGTGGAACAGCTGGGACTCAAACCACTGCTCATGTGGATGTGGGATGCTGGCTTCTCACATAGCAGCTTAGCCTGCTGCATCACAACACTGCCCCTTTGTTTTGTTTTGTTTAAGATTTATTTATTTGAAAGAGTTACACAGAAAGAGAGAGAAAGAAAGAGGTTTTCCATCTGATGGTTCACTTCTCAATTGGCCGCAACGGCTGGAGCTTCGCCGATCTGGAGCCAGGAGCTTTCTCCAGGCCTCCAACGCAGGTGCAGGGACCTAAGGACTTTGGCCATCTTACCTTTTCCAAGGCCACAGCAGAGAGCTGGATGGGAAGTGGAGCAGCCGGGTCTCGAATCGGTGCCCACATGGAATGCTGACACCTCAGGCCAGGTGCGCCACAGTGCTGGCCCCAACGCTGCCCCTTTGTTCTGTTTAGAGATGGAGATCTAGATCTTCCATCAACTGGTTTACTCACTAAGTTGATGCTAATGCCACAGCTGGGCCAGGCTGAAGCCAGGAGTCTGGAACTCCATTTTGTTCTCTCATATGGGTGACAGGGGACCAAATATTTGGGCCATCAACCACTGCTTTCCCAGTTGCAATATCAGGGAGCTGAATTGGAAATGGAGCAGCAGGGACTCAAACCAGTGCCCGTGTGGGATGCCAACATCACAGGAGCAGAGTAATCCACTGCACCTCAGTGCTGGCCCCTCCTAGTCCTTTTTGATGTTTTCTTTATCACGCCATTTAGTTCCATGTCTCAACTCTGACAGTATTTTAAAGATTTATTTTATTTATTTGAAGGCGTTACAAAGAGAGAGAAAGAGGTCGTTTATCCACTGGTTCACTCCCCAAATGACCACAACAGCCAAAGCTGAGCTGATCAGGAGCCAGGAGCTTCTTACAGGTCTCCCATGAGGGTGCAGGGGCCCAAGGACTTGAGCCATCTTCTGCTGCTTTCCCAGGTCATAGTAGAGAGCTGCATTGGAAGTGGAGCAGCTGGGATTCAAATCAGCACTCATATGGGATGCAGGCGCTGTAGGCTGAGGCTTTAACCCGCTGCGCCACAGCGCTGGCCCCAGTTTGAGTTTTTTGGTCACCTCTGTTACAAAAACACTTCAAATGCTTTTTATTTATTTATTTGAGAGGCAGAGTCACAGAGAGAGAGGGAGACAGAGAGGTCTTCCACCCACTGTTTCACTCGTCAAATGGCTAGAATGGCTAGAGCTGGTGCAATCTGAAGCTAAGAGTTGGGAGCTGCTTCTGGGTCTCCCAAGCGGGTGCAGGGGCCCAAGCACTTGGGCCATCTTCCATTGCTTTCCCAAGCCATTAGCAGGGTGCTGGATTAGAGGTAGAGCAGCTGGAACTTGAACCAGCACCCTTATGGGATGCCAACGCTGAAGGTGGAGTCTTTTTTTTTTTTTTTTTGACAGGCAGAGTGGACAGAGAGAGAGAGAGACAGAGAGAAAGGTCTTCCTTTTTGCCGTTGGTCCACCCTCCAATGGCCACCGCAGCTGGCACGCTGCGGCCAGCGCATTGCGCTGATCCGAAGTCAGGAGCCAGGTGCTTCTCCTGGTCTCCCATGCGGGTGCAGGGCCCAAGCACTTGGGCCATCCTCCACTGCACTCCCTGGCCATAGCAGAGAGCTGGCCTGGAAGAGGGGCAACCGGGACAGAATCCGGTGCCCCAACCAGGACTAGAACCCGGTGTGCCGGCACCGCAAGGCGGAGGATTAGCCTAGTGAGCCGCGGCGCCGGCCTAAGGTGGAGTCTTAACCTACTCTGCCACAGCGCCAGCCCCTCAAATGCTTTTTAAAGAAAAAAATTTTTTTTAATTTATTTTTTATTTTTAACAGGCACAGTTAGAAAGAGAGAGAGAAAAAGGTCTTCCTTCCGTTGGTTCACCCCCCAAATGGCCGCTATGGCTGGCACTGCGCTGATCCAAAGCCAGGAGCCGGATGCTTCCTCCTGGTCTCCCATGCAGGTGCAGGGACCCAAGCACTTGGGCCATCCTCCACTGCCCTCCCAGGCCACAGCAGAGAGCTGGACTGGAAGAGGAGCAACTGGGACAGAATCCGGCGCTCCAACTGGGACTAGAACCTGGGGTGCCGGTGCCACAGACGGAGGATTAGCCAAGTGAGCCATGGTGCTGGCCAGTGAATTTTTTTTAAGATTCATTTTTTTAGGATCAGTGCTGTGGCATGGGTTGAGCTGCTGCCTGTGATGCCAGCAACCCATATGGGAGCTGATTCTAAATGTGGCTGCCCCACTTCCTGTCCAGCTCCCCACGAATGTGCCTGGGAAAGCAATGGAATATGGCCTGAGTGCTTGGGCCCCTGTACCCACATGGGAGACTTTAGAAGAAGCTCCTGACTGTTGGCTCCAGCCTGGCACAGTCACAGCCATTGTGGCCATTTGGGGAGTGAACCAGTGGATGGAAGACCTCTCTCTTGTAACTCTACCTTTCAAGTATGTCAGAATAAGCCTTTAAAAAAGGTTTATTTATTTGAAAGAGTTACAGAGAAACAGGGAGATTGACAGATCATCCATCTGCTGGTTCATTCCCCAGGTGGCAGCAAACAGTGAGGGCTGGGCCAGAGCAAAGCCAGTAGCTTCTTCCAGGTCCCACATGGGTGACAGGGGCCCAAATACTTGCTGCTTTTTGCAGGCCATTAGCAAGGAGCCAGATCAGAAGTAGAGCAACTGGGGCACGAAGCTGCTCCCATATGGGAAGCCAGCATTATAGGCCCTGGCTTAACCTATGCCAGAGTGCCGGCCCCAACCGTTAATTTTTTCATGTATAATTTTGCAGTGTTTTTGTAATAATATGCAAATAGGATTGTATAGCATATTTCTAAGTTTAATACAGCATGAGCATGCTCTAAGTAGAATTCTTCAGTGATGGTGGATCTTCGTATCTGCAATGAAGGATGAAACATCCGCTCTTTGCCTCTCTGGGGAGCTCCCTTTGGGATCTGTTTTCTCAAGATTTGCCTGTTTATGTGATGTAGGGATCATATGAAATAATGAAAAGCATGACGTCTGGTGTCTGGAGTATTTAGACTTGGTTATTGATTCCTAGCTCTTACTTCTTTCAGAGAAATCACTGTGTCGCTGATTTCTTTCATCTGAAGAGAGCATAGTACCTATTTGTAGGGTTGGGATGTGGACTAGACACAGGCGTCAGACAATCAGCCTGGTTGGTGCCGAGGAAGCCAGCTGGGCAGTGAGGTGGAGTAAGTGTGCAGAAACTGTCGGCTGACCTAGCTCTTCCTCCTCAGGAAGCCGAGATTGAGACTCGGATTGCTGAGCTGCGGAAGGAGGGTTTTTGGTCACTGAAGAGGTTGCCCAAAGTTCCAGAGCCCCCTCGCCCCAAAGGCCACTGGGACTACCTGTGTGAAGAGATGCAGTGGCTGTCTGCTGACTTCGCTCAGGAGCGCCGTTGGAAGAGGGGTGTGGCCCGGAAGGTAGGGCCCCACTGGGTCACCTTTCATTTCCTTTTCTAATGTGCGTTCCCTTGATGGGGCATTAGTGGGAAGGGAACTGAGTAGAATGGTGCAGAGTGCTTTTTGATGCCCATAGTATCACGAGGCAAGCTGCAACATCTCAAATTTCTTGACCTTGATTATTTTCTTGGTATTTGGGTGGGTGAGAGGTCTGGCTTTGAGTGTTTCCATGCTCGTCTTTGTTCTAATAGGTGGTGCGCATGGTGATCCGGCACCACGAGGAGCAGCGCCAGAAAGAGGAACGGGCCCGGAGGGAGGAGCAGGCCAAGCTTCGACGAATTGCTTCCACCATGGCCAAAGATGTCAGACAATTCTGGAGCAACGTGGAGAAAGTAGGCAGTAGGGAGTGGAAAAGGGAGATGGACCTGGGTTAGGTTGGTGGTTGGCACGGTTTAGGAAGGATCACAGCTCCTTGAGAGTGAATTTACAATTTGAAATGACTCTAATGATATTTCTGTTGTGCTTTGGATCTTTCTAGCAATGAATGCTGTGAAAAAGGAAATGTAGTGGCCAAATGTGGGCCTTTGGGGATGAACAGTACTCCTTAACCCCTCTAGGCACCTGTTTGCAGGGTTCTCCTAAAGTGTATTTGTGTCATCTCACTGACTTATGCCAATAGTTTGTGTTGTCTGTATGTTAGGACAGTTGTCTCTTGGTATCCAAGGGCAGTTCCTGTGCTCCCCGTCTATGGACACCAAAATCCAAGGATGCTGAAGTCCTTTATATGAAGTTGTGTAATGTTTACATAAAGCCCATGCACATCTGCAAATTTTGAATTACTTACAGATTATATATGATAATGGAGGTGTTACTTTGTATTGATAGGAAATAATGAAAAACTGGACCTGTTAAGTACAGATTCACTTTTTATTTTTTAAAGATTTTTATTTGTATTTATTTGAGAGCTAGAGTTACAGACAAGAGTAGAGACAGAAAGATCTTCCATCTGCTGGTTCACTTCTCAAATGGCCACAATTGCTAGAGCTGGGCCAATCTAAAGCTAGGAGCTTCTTCTAGTCTCACACGAACGTGCAGACGTGCAGGCGTCCAGGCACTTGGGCTGTCTTCTGCTTTCCCAGCACATAGTAGAGAGCTGGATTGGAAGAGGAGCAGCCAGGACTAGAACCAGCATCCATTTGGGATGCCAGCGCCATAGGCAGAGGCTTAGCCTGCTATGCCACAGTGTCAGCCTCCAGATTCCAGTTTTTAAGTCAATGAGATTTTCCTTTAAAAACTTTTTTTTTAAAAATATATTTGAGAGGTGGAGAGAGCTCTCCCAGTCTTTTTTAAAGTCAATGAGATTGTCCTTTAAAATTTTTTTTTTTTTTTATGTAATTGAGAGATGGGAGAGAGAGATTGCCCATCTGTTCGTTCACCCCCTAAATACCTGCAGCAGACAGGGTGAGCCAGTCTGAAGCCAGGAAGCAGGACTCAATTTAGGGCTCCCATATGGGTGACAAGGACATAAGTAATTGAGCTATGAGCTGCCACTTCAGGGTGTACATTAAGAAGCTGACATCAGGGCCGGCACCGCGGCTCACTAGGCTAATCCTCTGCCCTGCGGTGCCGGCACACCGGGTTCTAGTCCCGGTCGGGGCGCCGGCTTCTGTCCCGTTTGCCCCTCTTCCAGGCCAGCTCTCTGCTGTGGCCAGGGAGTGCAGTGGAGGATGGCCCAAATGTTTGGGCCCTGCACCCCATGGGAGACCAGGATAGATACCTGGCTCCTGCCATTGGATGAGCACGGTGCGGCGGCCACTGGAGGGTGAACCAACGGCAGGAGAAGACCTTTCTCTCTCTCTCTCTCTCTCTCACTGTCCACTCTGCCTGTCAAAAAAATAAATAAATAAAATAAATAAATAAATAAAAATAATAATAAAAAGAATCTGACATCAGAAGCAGAGCTGGGAGTTAATCCCAGGTACTCTGTTAAGGGATGTGGGCATCATAAGTGGTCTTTCTCTCTCTCTCTCTCTTTTTTTTTTTTTTTTTTTTTTTTAGTTTATTTGTTTATTTGCGACAGAGTCACAGAGAGAGGGAGAGACAGAAGGAGGTCTTCCATTCACTAGTTCACTCCCCAAATGGCCACAATGGCAAGAGCTGGGCCAATCCTATGCCAGGAGTTTCCTCTGGGTCTCCCACATGGGTGCAGGGGCCCAAGCACTTGGACCATCTTCCACTGCTTTCCCAGGTTATTGGCAGGGAGCTGGATCACAAGTGGAGCAGCTGGTACTTGAGCTGGTACCCGTATGGGATGCCGGCGCCTCAGATGGAGGCTTAACCTACTATGCCACAGCACTGGCTGCCTACAAGTGGTCTGTCAACCATCCTATATTTCTGGGTTTCACATATTTTCAACTTGTGGCTGTTTGGCTCTGTAGATGTGGAACCCCACTTCAGACGGCTTGCTTTCTTTAAGATCTGTTTTATTTATTGAAAGAGTGATAGAGAAAGAGAAGAGACAGAGAACTTCCATCCGCTGGTTCATTCCCCAAATAGCCATGATGGTCAGGGCTGGACCAGGATGAAGCCAAGAGCTCCATCTGGGTCTCCCAATGGGTGACAGGGTCCCAAGTGCTTGGGCCATCTTCTGCCTTTTCAGGCACATTAGTTGGTATCTCGGTTGGAGGTAGAGCAGCCAGGGCTCTAACTAGTGTTCTGATATGGGATGTTGGCATGCCAGCATTGTGGATTGTGGCTTCATATGCCACAGGCTGGTCCCTAGTTTTGTTTTGTACATCCTTGACTTTTTTTTCTGCTAGGGGTACTTCTCTCCTGTTTGGCACGTGGGGGTACCTGTTTATTTTACCCTTTAGCTCTGAATGCATTGGTAGGGCTTTCCCAGCTGCCTGATGCTGAGCTAGCTCTTCTCTGCCTGTGCTCCCCTGTGCTTTCCTCAGAAGCACGCTGTCGCACTCTTGAGATTGTTTAACCCTTCCTTCCTGATACCCCAGCCCAGAGAGCCTGGCAAAGGCCTCCCTAAACCTTAGGTGACAAAATGCATAGTTTTTTTTTTTTAAAGATTTAATTTTTTATTTGAAAGTGCTACAGAGAGTGAAGGAGAAACAGAGATTTCCATTCATACGGGCTCATGTGGGGTGCTGGCATTGCAGGCAACATCTTAATCCTCTGTGCAGCATTGCTGGCTCTAGTAAATGATTATTGTAATGACGAGACATAACTCTGGCAGGTGGTGCAATTCAAGCAACAGTCGCGACTTGAGGAAAAGCGCAAAAAAGCCTTGGATCTGCACCTGGACTTCATTGTTGGGCAAACTGAAAAATACTCGGACCTTCTGTCTCAGAGCCTCAACCAGCCTCTGCCCTCCAGCAAAGCTTGTTCTTCTCCTTGCCTTGGCTCTTCCTCAGCTGCCTCCAGTCCTCCACACCCGGCTTCCCGGCTGGATGAGGAAGGTGTGTGTTCTCTTTGGTCCTGTTACTTGTCCCCATGTACCCTTTCCAGAGCTGAAAAACCCACCCTGTGGCTTGCAGGGCCCGTGGACTTTGTGACCTTGTTCTCCTGCTATAGATGGGGACTTCCAACCCCAAGAGGAGGAAGAGGATGATGAGGAGACGATTGAGGTTGAAGAACAACAGGAAGGCAATGATGCAGAGACCCAGAGGCGTGAGATTGAGCTGCTTCGACGTGAGGGAGAACTGCCATTGGAAGAGCTGCTGCGCTCGCTCCCACCTCAGCTGCTGGGCGGGCCTTCCAGCCCCTCCCAAACTCCCTCATCTCATGATAGTGACACCCAGGATGGACCTGAGGAAGGTGGTGAAGGAGAACCTGTTCAAGAGTTGGAGGTATAGGCAGGGGTGGCGGGGAGGGTTCCAAGTGGGAGCAGAGGATGAGGTTCCGCATCCCAAGTACTGGGCTGTGAGGCTGGTAGTGGTTTCTAGGCGTCCTCCCTTATTGACAACAGGGCTCTCACTTGAAGACGGCTAAGGAAGAGTGTGGGCTTGGAGCAAGTTGTAGCCTGCAGTTGGCAGAGTTTCCAGTGCTGTAGTAGAAGAGTATATTGGACCCTTGAGGTGGCTGTGTGGTCTTTTTTTCTTTCTTTTATTTATTTATTTATTTATTTATTTATTTTATTTATTGGAAAGGTGGAGTTACAGAGAGGCAGAGGAGGCAGAGATGTGGGTGCAGGGGCCCAAGCATGTGGGCCCTCTTTGGCTGCTTTTCCCGGGTACATAGCAGGGTGCTTGATCAGAAGTGGAGCAGCCTGTCCTCCAATGAGCGCCCATATGTGATGCTGACACTATAGGTAGAGGCTTTACCAGCTATGCCACAATGCTGGCCCCAGAAAAATGTTTTGAAAATATAATGGTTGGCCGGCGCCACAGCTCACTAGGCTAATCCTCCGCCTTGCGGTGCCGGCACACCGGGTTCTAGTCCTGGTTGGGGCACCGGATTCTGTCCCGGTTGCCCCTCTTCCAGGCCAGCCCTCTGCTGTGGCCTGGGAGTGCAGTGGAGGATGGCCCAAGTGCTTGGGCCCTGCACCCGCGTGGGAGACCAGGAGAACACCTGGCTCCTGGCTTCGGATCAGCGCAGTGCGCCGGCTGCGGAGGCCATTGGAGGGTGAACCAACAGCAAAAGGAAGACCTTTCTCTCTGTCTCTCTCTCTCTCTCACTGTCCACTCTGCCTGTCAAAAAAAAAAAAATCATAATTAAATTGATCAAAACCAATGATAAAATTTTTTAAAAAATTTATGTATGTATGTATGTATTTATTAGAAGAGTTACAGAAGGAGAGGCAGAGAGAGAGAGGTCTTCCATCTTCTGGTTCACTCCCCAATTGGCCACAACAGCAGGAGCTGTTCTGGTCCGAGGCCAGGAGCCAGGAGCTTCTTCCAGGTCTCCCACATGGGTGCAGGTGCCCAAGGACTTGGACCATCTTCTGCTGCTTTCCCAGGCCATAGCAGAGAGCTGGATTGGAAGTGGAGCCCCTGGGGCTCGAGCTGGCACCCATACAGCATGGTGACACCACAAGTGGCGGCTTTACCCACTGCACCCTAGCGCCAGCCCCATTGTGTGGGACTTAAGAAAATATTCTTGCCACTTCTGTGAAATGGCCTTGGTAGCTTCTTTACTGGCTTATGAGATTGGGAGCTGGGATGTTAACTTGAAAACTTTTCAAGACCTAAGTGCTGTTTCTGTATTTTTTTTTTTTTTAAGATTTTTGTTTTTTTCTTATTTGAAAGGTAGAATGACAGAGATTAAGAGAGAACACATTTTCTTCCATCCACTGGTTCACTGCTCCTGAATGGTCACTATGGCCAGGGCTGGGCCATGCAAAATGTAGGAGCCCAGAACTCCATCCAGGTCTTCCACATAGGTGGCAGGGGTCCAAGTTCTTTAGGGCATCTTCTGCTGCTTTCCCAGCAGCCAGGACTTGAACATGCTGCTCCGATATGGGATATGGACTTAATCCACTGCTGTAATGCTGACCCCTGTTTATATGTTTAAGTGGGGATAGTGTTTTCTTTCTCTTTTTTATTTGTAAATTGTATATTTGTATGTTTTAAAGGTGGAGGGGCTGGAAGTGGGGAAAGAGTTCTCATCCACTCGTTTACACTCTGCATGACCTGAGACAGCTGCTTCTGGGTCAGGCTGTAGTCAGTAGCCTAGAGTGCCATCTGTGTCTCCCATGAGGCTTGCAGGAACTCAAGTACTTGCCATTATCTGCTGCCTCCCAGGGTGTGCATTAACGGGATCAGAAGTAGAGCTGGGACTCCACCCCAAGCTATCTGATAATGGGGTATGGGCATCCAAAGTAGAAACTTAACAACTGTTTAAAATGCCTGTTCTTTGAGCTTTTCTTAATAAAAGTCTTTGTAAACCTGTGGTGCAGTGGGTTAAGCTGCCACCTGCAGCACCAACATCCCATATAGGCACCAGTTTGAATCCCAGCTGCTTTGCTTCTGATCCACCTCACTGCTGATGTACCTGGGAAGGCAGTGAAGATAGCCCAAGTCCTTGGGTCCATACCACCCATGTGGGAGACCTGGATGGAATTCCTGGCTCCTGGCTGCAGTCTGGCCCAAACCTGACCATTGCAGCCATTTGGGGAGTGAACCAGCAGATGGAAGAGTTCTGTCTCCCCTTATTTTGTCATTGTCATTTTCATATTTAAAATTCATTTGAAAGAGAGAGAGACACTGAGAGCTCTTCTATCCACTATTCACTCCTCAAATGGCTGCAATAGCTGGGGCTGGGTGAGGCTGAATCCAGATGCCTAGAACTCCATTCAGGTCTCCTACATGGGTGGCAGAGACCAAAGTCCTTGGGCCTTCTTCCATTACCTTCCCAGGTACATTAGCAGGGAGCTAGATTGGAAGTAGAGTAGCCAGTGCTTTGATGTGGAATGCCAGTGTGACAAGCTGTGGCTTAACCTGCTGTGGCTGTGTGGCAGTACTGATCCTGGGCCTCTGTTAGCACTTTCACAGGTCCTCTCCTAGGCAGTGGAGCCAGGATTTGGTAGCTGGTGCTGAGAGAAAACCCTTGATTGTATCTTTGCCCTGGACTGTACCAGTGGCAGTTGACACTCAATGGGACAGAGACCATTCTGTGACGTGTTATTCAGTATTATTTCTTTCTCCTGTTCCAACCTAAGACTCTCCCTTTTCATTGTCTGCCATTCAGGTGAAGGCTCCTCCTTCTGTCACACAGCGCAATAAACAACCTTGGCATCCAGATGAAGATGATGAAGAGTTTACTGCCAATGAGGATGAAGGTAAGCCCTGCTCTCTTTATTCTGTAGCCCGTTACCCCTTGAGTTAATTGTCTGGACCTGACCTTTCATGGTTTCCTGTGTGTATCTCCATTGATCCTGCTTCGTTCTCTTTCCTAGCGGAGGATGAAGAGGACACCATAGCAGCTGAGGAGCAGCTGGAAGGGGAGGTTGATCACGCCATGGAGCTGAGCGAGTTGGCTCGAGAAGGTGATACTCACCAGACCATTTACCGAACCTGTGGTTGGCATCTCCTCTGTGCAGGTTGTCAGGCGGCATAAGAGATGAATGGGGCATTGTTTTTTCACACTGCCCCAGTGGAACTCCAGCTGTAACGACAAAGTCAGACTGATAAATGATAGGTGACAAGTAGGGAGTGACAAGTAACGGCCATAGTGGCCACTTGGGGGGTGAACCAACAGAAGGAAGACCTTTCTCTCTGTCTCTCTGTCTCTCTCTCACTGTCTAACTCTGCCTGTCAAAAAACAAATGAGTGCTTATGGTGGAAGTTTGAACAGAGTGCTGTGGGAACTCAGTGGAGGGAGGAGCTATTTGAAGAGGATGTTGGTGCTGTTTGATCTGAACCTTGGATGCGAGGTTCACAGGGTGATAATGTTCTGAGCAGAAGGCTGCTCCCATGGTTCTAGCCCACATTACGGGCTTTGACTTTGTAGCTGCTGCTGAGAGTAAACTGCTTTGCATCCCCTCAGACCTGGGTCTAGCGGTGTCTTCAGAGACCTATGTAAAATGAACCGCACCATTCAGACCTCCCCTTCTCCTCTGTCTGGAGGCAAGCGGAAGTTTCTCCTTCATCTCTTCTCCAGGTGAGCTCTCTGTGGAGGAGCTGCTGCAGCAGTATGCAGGAGCCTATGCCTCTGACGCCTCTGTCCCCGGCTCAGAGAGCAGTGACGACGAAGAGGAAGAGGACATTGAGGTCAACAGCTCCGAGTGTGAAGCAGAGGGGGTCACGGAGACTGAAGAGGCTGCTCAGGATGAGTCCAGCAGTCCGTCAGGTGAATGTGCGCTCACGAGGCAGGGACAGGGAGGGCAGGCCTTGGAGGAGCCAGTGTGAGCTCTAAGAAGGGTCTCCTGCTTTAGACTCTGCAGAGGACCAGAGTGAGGAGGAGGAGGAGGAGCAGTCAGAGGAAGAAGAAACGAGCGGGAGTTCAGAATCGGAGGAGTCTGAGTCCGATGAGTCTGAGGATGCCCAGTCGCAGAGCCAAGAGGAGGAAGAGGAGGAGGAGGAGGAAGAGGATTTTGGGGTGGAGTACCTGCTTGCCCGGGACGAAGAGCAGAGTGAGGCAGATGGGGGTAGTGGGCCTCCTACCCCAGGGCCCACCACCACTCTGGGCCCTAAGAAAGAAATTACCGACATTGCTGCAGCAGCTGAAAGTCTACAGCCCAAGGGTTATACCTTGGCCACTACCCAGGTATATCTAAGACCTTCCTCATTTCTTGACTTTGCCATTTCTCGGTGACAGGTACCTCAATTCCACTGTGACACCTCTTTTTCCTCCCTGTCAGGTGAAGACACCTATCCCCCTGCTCTTGAGGGGCCAGCTCCGTGAGTATCAGCACATTGGGCTGGACTGGCTGGTTACTATGTATGAGAAGAAGCTTAATGGCATTCTTGCCGATGAGATGGGGCTGGGGAAGACCATTCAGACCATCTCCCTGCTTGCCCACTTGGCCTGTGAGAAAGGTAACTGGGCAGGGCCCTTCCTTTGAGCCCTCTTGGCCAGCTTTCTGAGAACTTACTTAGTGGTAGCTTCAGCTGTAGAAAAGTGAAATATTCACTACTTTTTTGGAAAAATATTTTATTTGAAAGAGTACCAGAGAGAGGGGGAGCTCATGAGTAGGGAGCTGGATCGGTATTGGAGCAGCCAGACTCCAACTGGTGCTCTGGTTTGGGGCACTATTGTTGCAGTTGGTGGTATAACCTGCTGGTACTACAACACTGCACATGTACACACACACACACAGTCTTTTTTAAAAAAGTAAAAGAAAAGTAATGGGAGGTGAGGTGAGGGGGCAGGGTAGAAAGAGATCTTCTGTTTGCTGTTTCACTTCTGAAATGACTGCAATAGTTAGAGCAATGCCCCCCCCCCCGCCCCCGCATTTTTAGGTTTACTTATTTATTTGAAAGAGTGAAAGAGTGACAAAGAGAGGGAAAGAGAGATCTTACATCTACCAGTTTACTTCTGAAATGGCTGTGACAGCCAGGTCTCTGCCAGGCTGTAACCAGGAGCCAGGAATTCTGTACTGGTTTCCCATGGGGTGGCAGGGTCCCAGAGACCCAGGCCATTCCCTGCTTTTCCAGGTGTGTTAGCAGGAAGCTGGACTCAAATTAGCGCTCTGATAATGGGATGCTGGTATCGCAGGCGGCAGTTTAACATGCTGCACCATGACACTGGCTCTGATGTCTACCCTGTTGTTGCTATTTTAGTAGCTTCCTTGACTTTGTTCATTAATTGTATGGAGAAGGTAGCGTGGGTGCTGGTATTAGGAAGGACCATTAGGAGGGCGTGGTCAGGGCTAGATCTGAGGAACTGGAGCCACATTTCCTTACTGTCTTTCATTCTTTTGCTAAACAGGTAACTGGGGTCCCCATTTAATAATTGTTCCCACCAGCGTGATGTTGAACTGGGAGATGGAGTTGAAACGTTGGTGCCCCAGCTTTAAAATCCTCACTTATTATGGAGCCCAGAAAGAGAGAAAGCTCAAACGACAGGTTCGATCTTCCACGTGGCCGTTTCCCCCTCACCAGCGCCTCCTCTATCTTTCAGCCCATTCATCAGAAGTGTTCCTTTCTCTCTCTTGTTGCCCCATTCTTCTACTGCTACTTCATTTCTCCAGCCTGATTTTCTGTCCCTTGACATCCTTGGCATCTGCTGTCTTTGCCCTCGTTCTTTTCATCATGCTATTGGCTGCTTTCTCTTTTTGATCCTTCAGGGCTGGACCAAGCCCAATGCCTTCCACGTGTGTATCACATCTTACAAGCTGGTGCTGCAGGACCACCAGGCGTTCCGCCGCAAGAACTGGCGCTATCTCATTCTGGATGAGGCTCAGAACATCAAGAACTTCAAGTCACAGCGCTGGCAGTCACTGCTTAACTTTAACAGGTAGAGAAGGGGATGGAATTGTTGACCTGAAGACTGAGATCCTGGGTTGAGGAATGTATCAAGGATGTGCAGAAGGTTGGGAACTTGCTGACCGTTCTCCTGGTTCACTCTGTCTCTTTGCAGCCAGAGGCGCCTGCTCCTGACAGGAACTCCCTTGCAGAACAGCCTCATGGAGCTGTGGTCCTTGATGCACTTTTTGATGCCTCATGTCTTCCAGTCTCATCGCGAGTTCAAGGAATGGTTCTCTAACCCCCTAACTGGCATGATTGAGGGCAGCCAAGAATACAATGAAGGTCTAGTCAAACGCCTCCACAAGGTAGGGCCTGCAGCAGTTTGTTGGGAGTTCAGAACAACAGAGAACTAAGGGCAATGCCGAATAAACACTTGGGTAGGAGGAAGTTGGTGCTTAATCCAGTTGTCTTGGTGTTCCAGGGACTAACCAGTTCCCCAGTGGATTGACTTCACTTTGGTCTTTCTTCTTGTTTTCTTTTCTTTCTTTTTTTTTTTTTTAAAGATATATTTATTTATTTGAAAGCAGAGTTACACAGAGAGAGGAGAGGCAGAGAGAGAGAGAGAGTCTTCCATCTGATGGTTCACTCTCTAGTTGGCCACAACAGCCGGGGCTGTGCCGATCCAAAGCCAGGAGCTAGGAGCTTCTTCTGGGTCTCCCATGTGCATGCAGGGACCCAAGAACTTGGGCCATCTTCCACTGCTTTCTCAGGCCATAGCAGAGAGCTGGAATGGAATTGGAGCAGCCGGGACTCGAACTGGCGCCCATATGGGATGCTGGCACTTCAGGCCAGGGTGTTAACCCGCTGAGCCACAGTGCCGGCCCCTCCTTGTTTCTTTAATTATGTTTTCATCCCTGTTTTCTTTGAGTAGAACTAAATAGCAGTGAGTTCTTGCTTATATTTCTCTTTATCTGGGTTTCTTCAATTTCTTATTTATTGTTGGTTTGTGTGCTCTGTCCCTGCCCTCCACACAGGGAGGGTAGATGGTCATCCTTGGGTCCTCCTTTGCCCAGCTTTCAAATAACACTTTCCAGCGCTCTGATCTTTACTTTGTGTCTTTTCAGTTTGTCTCACAGGCATACTCATTCTGAGGGCTTTGACTGTTTCCTATGTGATAATGATTCCCCAATTTGTATTTTTAATATTTTAATTGTTTTTAAAGATTTATTTTATTTATTTGAAATGCAGAGTTTGGGAGGGAGATACCTTCCATCTACTGGTTCACTCCCCAGATGGCCCCAGCAGCTAGGGCTGGTCCAGGCTAGAGTGAGGAGCTTCATCTGGGTCTCCCACATGGGTGCAGAGGCAAGGACTATGGGCCATCTTCCTCTGCTTCCCCAAGAACATTAGCAGGGAGCTGGATTGAAAGTAGAGCAGCTGGTAGGCCGGCGCCGCGGCTCAACAGGCTAATCCTCCGCCTTGCAGTGCCGGTACACCGGGTTCTAGTCCCGGTCGGGGCGCCGGATTCTGTCCTGGTTGCCCCTCTTCCAGGCCAGCTCTCTGCTATGGCCCAGGAGTGCAGTGGAGGATGGCCCAAGTCCCTGGGCCCTGCACCCCATGGGAGACCAGGATAGCACCTGGCTCCTGCCTTCAGATCAGCGCAATGTGCTGAGGGTGAACCAACGGCAAAAGGAAGACCTTTCTCTCTGTCTCTCTCACTGTCCACTCTGCCTGGTTAAAAAAAAAAAAAAAAAAGTAGAGCAGCTGGGACTCCAACTGGCACCCATATTGGATACTGGTGCTGCAGGCTGGGGCTTTAACCCTCTGCGCCACAACGCTGGCCCCCAGTCCTTTAATTTTCTAGATGTCTTGACCTATATTTAAATTTATGACTTGATATCCTCAAGTGAAAGTTCCTCTTGAATTAAATCAGTTCTAAGGCAGGTATGTCTCCTTAAAACCTGTTGTCGCCACCCCATCTTTGTCAGTGACACCCTCATTTGGTAAACCAAGCAAGAAGTCCTAAGTGTTCCTTAACTACTCTTCCTTCACTTAACCTCCATTCTTTCACTTTTGTGTCACTATAGACATTGATGGTTGTGTCCTATTAAATTTCATATTTTGAGATTACAGATTTTTTTTTGGTAAATATTTGTTTTTGTTTGAAAGGCAGTTACAGAGAGAGAAAGATCTTGCATTCACATCCTCTGGTTCACTCCCCCATTGGCTGCATGGCCAAGTCTGGGCCAGGCTGAAGTCAGGAACCAGGAGCTTCTTCCAAGTCTGCCATGTGGGTGCAGGGGCCCAAGCAGTTGGGCCATTCTCCATAGCTTTCTCAGGTGCCATTAGTAGGGAGCTGGAACAGAAGTGGAACAGCCAAGATTTGAACTGACTCCCATATGGGATGCCCACACTGCAGGTGGTGGCTTTACCTGATAGGCTACAGTGCTGGCCCCGGGTTACAGATTTGTTTTTGGTTTTCTATCCTTTCTTTTTCTTTTTCTTTTTTTTTTTTTTGTTTCTTTTTTTTTCCTTTTTCACGTCAGATAGGTCATGTGCCGGTGTCATAACAAGGTTTAAGGCTAGCTCTCTGCTGTGGCCAGGGAGTGCAGTGGAGGATGGCCCAAGTGCTTGGGCCCTGCACCCCATGGGAGACCAGGAGAAGCACCTGGCTCCTGCCATCAGAGGCCATTGGAGGGTGAACCAACGGCAAAGGAAGACCTTTCTGTCTCTCTCCCTCACTGTCCACTCTGCCTGTCCAAAAAACAAAAAACAAGGTTTAGAGGGCAGCACATCTCACACAGCTGTGTGAGCAACCCAGTCATTACACTTATGAACCACAAAAAGGATCCGTTTTCTATCCTTTCAAGGCTGCAGGTTTTTTTTCTCAGCTTCTCTCCTGGATTTATTTTTGTAATCCTGGAAACTTACACATACTCTTTTTTATTTTTTTTTAAGATTAATTTATTGGGCTGTTGCTGTGGCATAGCAGGTAAGGCCTCTCTGCCTGCAGTGCTGGCATCCCATATGGGCCTGGTTCAAGTCCCGGATAGTCCACTTTAAATTCAACTCTCTGCTATGGCCTGGGAAAACAGTAGAAGATGGCCCAAGTCCTTGGGCCCCTGCACCCACGTGGGAGACCCGGAGGAAGCTGCTGGCTCCTGGCTTCAGATCGACCCAGCTCTGGCTATTGCAGCCATTTGGTGAGTGAACCAGTGGATGGAAGGCCTCTCTCTCTACCTGTCTCTGTAACTCTGCCTATGAAATAAAATAATATTAAAAAAAAAAAAAGATTGATTTATTTGAAAGGCAGAATCACAGAGAGGGGAAAAGCGAGCAGTCTTCCATCTGCTGGTTCACTGCCCAACTAGCTGCAATGGCCAGGGCTGAGCCAGGCAGAAGCCAGGAGTTTTGTCTCTCACATGGGTGCAGGGGCCCAGGGACTTTGGCCGTTTTCCACTGCTTTCCCAGGGCATTAGTATCAGAAGTGTCGCAGCCAGGACTTGAACCAGCTCCCATATCAGATGCTGGCATTGCAGGTGGGAGCTTAATCCACTACATCACAGCACTGGCCCCAGCACACACTTTTCAAACTGTAGTTTCTCTCTCCAGCGTATTAGCTGATCTAGGTTCAGTGCTGCTTTCTGTCACTTTGTAGGTTGTGCTGTTGTTATCCTTGTGTCTGTCTCCATTAGCAGACAGTTCCCTGAGAGAGGGCTTGCATCTGACTCATCTCTGTGTGGTTGGTGTCTGGCATACCGCCTGACGCCATGAGTGTTTGCTGATGGGCTAACCCAGCATTCTACTGAATGTCAGGCCAAGACTCAGCTAGAGGGGAAGGCTGGGGCTTAGTGGCCGCTCTTCTCCGTTCAGCCTCCTGCCTATTTGCTTTTAGGTTTTGCGACCTTTTCTGCTGCGCCGAGTTAAAGTGGATGTTGAGAAGCAGATGCCTAAAAAGTATGAGCACGTTATCCGCTGCCGGCTCTCCAAACGCCAGCGCTGTCTCTATGATGACTTCATGGCACAGACGACGTAAGGGAGGGATGAGAGGTCCTGGAATCCCATGTTGGAGTGCATGTGACTGTCACCATGTCTCATTCATTTTTCTTCTCTTCCCAGAACTAAGGAGACACTAGCCACAGGCCATTTCATGAGTGTCATCAACATTTTGATGCAGCTGCGAAAAGTTTGCAATCATCCAAATCTGTTTGATCCTCGACCTGTTACCTCCCCCTTTATCACCCCAGGCATCTGCTTCAGCACCGCCTCTCTGGTGCTAAGGGCTACTGATGTCCACCCTCTTCAGGTAAGTAGTTCCTCACAAGGCTGTTGGCTCTGTACCGACCCTGTGTCTCTTTGTTTAGGCTGGGATTTGACTTTTGCATCTGTACTACTTCCCTTATTTCCAGTGCTTAGTCCAGTTCTCTTGTTTCATAATTTTCTAGCAGTGTGGCTTTTGGCAAATTCCTTAACCCCTAACCTGAGTCTTTCTAGTCTGTCAAAACAGTGACTGTAAGGCCTACTCTGATCTGTGAATTGAGTTAATATTTTGGAAATGCCAAGACCTACATTTGGCATATTTATAGATACTTTGTAAATAATTGGTTTTCTTAACTCTTTCCCTCTTTTTGACTATGCCCCTAATTTTTTTTAATTACAGTGAAATACATGTACAAATTTCACATTTTAATGAGTTTTGTGTGTGTAGTCCAGTAGCATTAAGTATGTTCACATTATTACGCACCTGTCACCACCATACATCGCCAGCACTTCTCATCTTCCACTTGGAAACTCCATGCCTGTTAAACATCCCCCTTCCAGCACAGTACTGGGATCCAGCAGTCTACTTTTCTGTCTCTGAATTGAACTGCTTTCAGTACTTTTGTTAATGGAATCATGAAGTACTTATCTTTATAAAAAGTGCATATCATTAGAAAACTATGTATGGATTTCATTTTTTTTTTCACCAAAATAGGTTTATCTTTTTTTTTTTTTTTTTAACGATTTATTTACTTGAAAGGCAGCGTTACTGAGGCAGAAGCAGGGGGGCGTATTTCCATCCACTGGTCCACTACCCAAATGGCCTCAATAGCTGGAGCTGGGCTGATTGGAAGCCAAAAGCCAGGAGCCAGGAGCTTCTTTTGGGTCTCCCATGCGAGTGCAGGGGCCCAAGGACTTGGGCCATCTTCCATTGCTTTCTCAGGCCATAGCAGAGAGCTGGATCGGAAGTGGAGCAGCCAGGACTTGAAGCGGCACCCATATAGGATGCAGGCACTGCAGGTGGAGGCTTTACCTGTTAGGCCACAGTGCTGGCCCTGTTTTATTTCAATATGAAGTTTTGATTTTTTTTTTTTTAAGATTTATTTTTTTTTTTATTTGAAAGAGTTACAAAAGAGAGATAGAGCCAGAGAGAGAGAGGTCTTCCATTCCATTGGTTCACTCCCCAAATGACCGTAGCGGTAGGAGCTGAGCTGATCCAAAGCCAGGAGCTTCTCCCAGGTCTCCCATATGGGAGCAGGGGCCCAAGAACTTGGGTCATCTTCTACTGCTTTCTCAGGCCATAGCAGAGAGCTGGATCAGAAGAGGAGCAGCTGGGACTCTAACTGGTGCCCATATGGGATGCTGGTGCTGCAGGCTGGAGCTTTAACCCACTGCTCCACAGTGCTCACTCTGATTTTTTTTTAAAGATTTTTGAAAATTATGTGTTTGAAAAACAGAGTGACCTAAAGAGAAAAAGGACTTTCAGTCTGTTGGCTCAGATGACTGCAGCCAGGAGCCCAGGAACTCCATTTGTGTTCCACATGGGTGCAGAGGCCTGAGTACTTGGCTGTCTTCTGCTGCTTCCCCAGGTGCATTAGCTAGCACCGGGCTGCATTGGAAGTGGAGCAGTCGGGACTCAAAACCAGCGCTCCAGAAATCAGATGTGGGCACTGCAGGTTATGGCTTAACTGTTGTGCCACAATGCTGACCCCTTATGTTTGTGGGGGTTTTTATTTGAATGACAAAATTTTTTAATTTGATGGTTCTTTTTGAGATGTCCACAACAGCGTGGGCTGGCCAGACAGCTGAGGCTGGGAGCTTGGAACTCAATAATCTGGATCTTTCATGACCTGGACAGAGAACCAACTACCTGAGCTGTCATCTGCTCTCTGTTCGGAAGGCAGCCTGATCAGGGAGTTGGAATTGGAAGCAGAGCTGGAACTGGACCCCAGGCACTCCAGTTGGAGATATGGGCATTTCAGATACCCGCTCCTAAACTTTTAATCCCAGTTTTTCACAAACTTTTGGAACTGTTGCATATGTCACACTTTGCTTATCCTTTTATTTATTGATGGACACTTGGATTGTTGTCAACTTACGAACTGTGAACTTGGGGGTGTATAAATACTGCTTCCTGTTTGGGTATAGATCCACAGTAAAATCACTCTGTTATATGCTTTGTATTGCTTATGTTTTGAGGAACTGCCAAAATGTTTTCCCTAGTAGCTCTATGTTTTTACATTCCCATGAGCAATGCACAGGGTTCTGGTTTCTCTGCATACTGGCCTAAGGATGTGTTTTTGGTAATTGCCATGTTAATGAGTATCTCATTGTGGTTTTGATTTGTGTCTCTTTGACTAATAACGTTGAGCCTTTTACATATACTTATTGGGCATTTGTGTATCTTCTTTGGAGACCTGTCTATTCAAGGCCTTGCTGATTTTTTAAAAATCAGGTAATTTGGTTGAATTGTTGAGTTACAGTAGGTAAGCCCTTATCAGATACATGGTTTGTAAATATTTCAGCCCATTCTGTGGGTTGCATTCTCACTCAGTTGATAATGTCCATCGGTGTGCAAATGTTTAAATTTTAGTGTATCCCTGTTTATCCTTTTTTCTTTTATTACCTGTGCTTTTGGTGTCATATCCAAGAAATCATTCTCAAATTGGCCTCTGTGACAGTTTGCTTTGTATTCCTTCTTGTGGCAGCGAATAGACATGGGTCGGTTTGACCTCATTGGCCTGGAGGGTCGTGTTTCTCGATACGAGGCTGACACATTTCTGCCCCGGCACCGCCTCTCCCGCCGGGTCCTGCTAGAGGTGGCTACTGCTCCTGACCCCCCACCCCGGCCCAAGCCCGTCAAGATGAAGGTCAACAGGTACCAGGACGAAGGCCTGAAGGGATAGATTCTTAGGAAGAGTGGCTCTTGCTGGATGGAGAGGATGGGAGTGTGGGGAAAAGCTGGAGGCCTCGGCTAGAGTGTTGATAAGGGATAGGTGCAACGTGCTGTGGGGGATTGGTGGAGAGTAATGGGGAGAGGCCCTTGTGTTTGTCATGGGTTGTTCCCACCCCCCTACCTCTCCCATAGTCTCTCTCCTTGGTGCTTTCTGATGATCTTGGGTTTCTTTCTGTCATTTTTCTTCGAGTCTCTTTTCTTTCCTCTCTTTGTTTTTATGATCTCTGTCTGACTCATGTTCTTTGTTTCGTTTCCTCCTCATTTTCCTTCCCTCTTTATTCTTTTGATTTTGTTTTTCTCGTAGGATGTTGCAGCCTGTCCCCAAGCAAGAAGGCCGTACAGTGGTGGTGGTGAATAGTCCACGGACGCCCGTAGGCCCTGTCCCCATCCGACCCCCTCCAGGCCCTGAGCTCTCAGCTCAGCCCACCCCTGGCCCAAGTCCCCCAGTGCTGCCAGCACCACTGATGGTGTCAGCCCCGCCTGCCGGACCCCCACATATTCCTGCATCCCGGACCCCTGGTCCTGTTCTCTTGCCTCCACTGCAGCCGAACAGTGGTCCTCTTCCTCAGGGTGAGTTGAAAGGGGTCATGGGTGGTGTCCAAAAAAGTCATTCAAACTGGGGAAGAAATAATGAAATTAATGGTTTGAGGAGCTGGGCTGGGGACAAGGACCTGGTGTTTGATGGATTGCTAGAGAATGTGGAGGCTTCTGGGACCAGGCTTAGATTAATCAGGGTGTGTCTGACAGGTGTTCACTCTGTGTCTGCAGTGTTGCCATCCCCCCTGGGGGTCCTGAGTGGGACCTCAAGGCCTCCGACGCCAACTCTGTCCCTGAAGCCAGCCCCGCCTGCCCCAGTTCGCCTGAGTCCAGCCCCACCCCCAGGCTCCTCTAGCCTGTTGAAGCCCCTGACTGTGCCACCAGGCTACACTTTCCCTCCTGCTGCTGCAACTACCACCTCTGCCACCACTGTGACTGCTGCCACCACAGCAGTGCCAGCTCCAGCTCCTGCCCCACAGCGCCTCATCCTGTCTCCTGATATGCAGGCTCGTCTGCCCTGTAAGTTCCCAGGGCTCTCTAGTGAGGGACTGGAGATGGGAGGAAGGCTTGTTCCTGTGCTAGGGATCTGGAAGAGAAAAGCTTAGGAACATGATAGGTTCAAAGTTTAGGCAGCTAATAGATATTAGGTATTTTGCCAGACCCTGGTAAGTCATATTTAAGAGCTCTAAGGAAGTTGGCTGGGGAGATGACAGTGGATGAGTAAATAAGGGTCAACCTAGACCTAGCAACAGATGGTTCAGTCATCTTGGAGAAGAGCCACATGGAGCAGGAGGTGGCAGCTAGCTCGGTCTGGTAGCAGGCCCTTAGAGAATGTTAAGCTGGCTAAGTAGACCATGAAGTGGAGAGTAGTATCTACCGTGCGTGAGAAGCCAAGAGGCTGAGTGTCTGGGGATGTGGGAAGTTGTGGGAAAGACCTGGAGGAACTGGTAAGGGCTGTGTGCTGCGTGTGGGTCTGTGAAGCGCTGAGCAGCTTGAGCCCTGTGTACAGTAAAGCCTTCTCTCTTTGTAGCAGGTGAAGTGGTCAGCATCGGGCAGTTAGCCTCACTGGCGCAGCGTCCAGTGGCTAGTGCAGGTGGAAGCAAACCTCTCACCTTCCAAATCCAGGGCAACAAGCTGACTTTGACTGGTGCCCAGGTGCGCCAGCTTGCTGTGGGGCAGCCCCGCCCGCTGCAAAGTAGGTAAAACCCACCCCCTGTCCTGCCTTTTTCCTCCTCTTCCCCTGTCCCCTTGTTTTTGTGGCTCTTTTTAGATGTCAGCCTTTGTGTTCCTTTCCCTAGCTTTTGGTGGGTGGGACCGAGGGGAATGGTTAGAGGGTGTTTCTTGATGGAGAAGAGGTCATTTCAGAGTTAATCCCTCTCTGTTCTTTCCCTCTCCTCTTGCCATTGCCTCTGCCCTCCTCCGGCTGATAGCTGCTTCTCTCTCTCTTTCTCTCTTCCCTTAACCCAGGGAATGTGGTGCATCTCGTGTCAGCAGGGGGGCAGCACCACCTCATCAGCCAGCCTGCCCATGTGGCCCTCATCCAGGCCGTGGCCCCGACCCCTGGCCCCACCCCTGTCTCTGTGCTGCCTTCTTCGACCCCCAGCACCACCCCCGCCCCCACAGGCCTCAGCCTTCCGCTTGCTGCTAACCAGGGTGAGGCTCCTGGCCTTCCTACTTACTTAGCCCTTGCTGGCCTTGTCTCTCCAGGCGTGTGCTGGGCTACTGTCTGTCTAGCCTTCCCTCTGTGTTGTTTTCCCTTGCCAGTATCTCTAATATCTGTCTGCCACCCTCTCCTACCCCTGGATTTCTTCCATCCTTTGGGTCTCTTGTTTCTTTTCTACCTTCCCCTCAATGTAGCTTCCTCTTACAGTGCCACCCACCATGGTGAATAATACAGGCGTGGTGAAGATTGTAGTGAGACAGGCCCCTCGGGATGGACTGACTGCTGTTCCTCCGTTGGCCCCAGCACCCCGGCCTCCGAGTTCTGGGCTTCCAGCTGTGTTGACTCCACGCCCCACGTTGACCCCTGGCCGCCTTCCCTCACCTACTCTGGGTCCTGCCCGGTCTCCCATTCCCACGACCACTCTGGTGAGGCCTCTTCTCAAGCTGGTCCATGGTTCTTCGCCTGAAGTCAGTGGTGAGTCCAGGTGTTGGAGGCCAGGAAGTTTTCGTCAGGAGTGTAGATGAGATGGGGTGGCCTTGAAGGTTTCTTAGTGACATTGGATCCTTTCGTTATCAACATACTGCCTTGATTTTGCAGTAGTCCCCAGAACTGGGCTACTACCTAAGCTGTAACCCAATTCCAAGCATGTGTTGGAACCTTGGAGGGGAAGAATGTTACGTTGTCAAATTCCTTGGATTTTTTTTACTTCATGTTGTGAGAATGATGGCTTTCTAGGAAACAGGTTGCTTAGGGTCTCAGGGGAACGGTGGGACAGGGTAGTAGAAAGGTCAAGAGCAGAATTCTGAGCTAACTTGTCCTCTGTCTCCACAGCTTCAGCACCCGGAGCTGCTCCCTTGACCATCTCTTCTCCGCTCCATGTGCCATCCTCACTCCCTGGGTCAGCCTCTTCTCCCATGCCAATTCCCAACTCCTCTCCCCTTGCTAGTTCTGTGCCCTCGACAGTCCCAGTCCCAGTCCCAGTGTCATCGGCACTCCCCATCTCTGTCCCCACCACGCTTCCTGCCTCGACTCCGCTAACCATCCCCATCTCAGCCCCCTTGCCTGTTTCGGCATCGGGTCCAGCTCTTTTGACCAATGTGACTCCAGCACTGGCACCAGTTGTCTCAGCAGCGCCTGGACCTCCCTCTTTGGCACCAGCTGCAGCTTCTCCGTCAGCGTCAGCCTTGACTCTAGGTTTGGCCACAGCTCCGTCCCTGTCCCCATCTCAGACACCTGGTCACCCTCTGTTGTTGGCTCCCACCTCTCCACATGTTCCAGGGTTGAGCTCAGCTGTGGCCCCAGCGTGCTCGCCGGTCCTGGTGCCAGCTTCAGCTCTGGCCAGTCCTTTTCCAGCAGCGCCAAATCCAGCTCCAGCCCAGGCTTCCCTTCTGGCTCCAGCACCTTCTGCATCTCAGGCTTTGGCCAACCCTCTGGCTCCTATGGCGGCTCCACAGACAGCAATCCTGGCTCCTCCAGCTCCTTCTCTGGCTCCTCTTCCAGTCCTGGCTCCATCACCAGGTCCTGCTCCCATCCTGGCTCCATCACAGACTCCGGTTCCAGTTATGGCTCCATCATCTACTCCAGGAACCCCTTTAGCTTCAGCTTCTTCACTGGTGCCAACCTCAACTCCTATGTTGGCTCCGCCATCAACTCAAACCATGGTACCAGCCCCAGTTCCGTCACCTCTCCCGAGCCCAGCTTCTACGCAGACACTGGCCCTAGCCCCGGCTTTAGCATCCACTCTTGGTGGCTCGTCTCCATCTCAGACACTTTCTTTGGGCATGGGGAACCCCCAGGGGCCCTTTCCAACTCAGACATTGTCATTGACTCCAGCATCATCCTTGCTACCAACTCCAGCCCAGACACTGTCTTTGGCACCAGGACCGGCACTAGGCCCAACGCAGACGCTGTCTTTGGCTCCAGCAGCGCCTCTGGCTCCAGCTTCTCCGATGGGCCCGGCCCCAGCTCACACGCTGACTTTGGCTCCGGCATCGTCATCTGCTTCACTCCTGGCCCCAGCTTCAGTACAGACACTGACCCTGAGCCCTGCCCCGGTTCCAGTGCCCGCCCTGGGCCCAGCTGCAGCTCAGACTCTGGCACTGGCCCCAGCGTCAACACAGGCCCCAGCTTCCCAGGCATCTTCCCTCGTGGTTTCGGCATCTGGCACCTCCCCCTTGCCTGTCACCATGGTATCCCGACTGCCTGTTCCCAAGGATGAGCCTGAAACACTGACTTTGCGCTCTGGTCCCCCCAGCCCTCCCTCCACTGCTACCTCGTTCAGTGGCCCCCGGCCTCGACGCCAGCCCCCCCCACCACCTCGTTCCCCTTTCTATCTGGTAAGTTGTACTTCCTCACAGGAGAGGGCATTGGAACTTAGTTTCTCTGGAGTGTTGGTAGATAGGAACGGAATGTCTCTTGACACGTTACAAAGCCTAGTGCTATGGACCAAGTACTCAAGGGACAGTTGGACAAGTTCCTTTTTTTCTCTGAGCCTATACTGTCCTGTGCAAAATGGGAATAATTTGTGTTCTGCCTTCCCCAGGGTTAATTAAGGGCTGAATGTGCTTTAGAAATATGAATTGCTGATGGATTCAAGGTGTTTTTGTTATCAGTGGTCTCTTTGAGTCTTGCTTACTCTTCTGAATGTTGGCATGTAATTGCCTCATTTTACAGATGAGGTGACTGGCCCACTAGATGTTCTGAAAGTTACATAATTTGTGAGGACACAGATGTGCTCCTGTTCCCCAAAAGAGGCAGTCTTCAGAAATGAAAGTTTCCTCAGTTGCTGAAACCGTCACCATTACCAAGTATTAAACTCCAGTGGACTGAGGGACACCATAAATACACCTTGCTGGGATCATGATTCTCTGACCTTGACAGTCACCTCTTACTAGTTTTTGTCTCCATAGTGATAAGTGGGCAAAAAAATAACTTTGTTCCCTGTTCTTTCGTGAGTTTTCTGTTGGCCATTTTCCTCTACATTACATGTGATTTCATGTGTATATGAATGAGTTGAACTCATCGCTCAGCTTAGAGCTTAGTGCACGAATTTAAGAAAGGTCCAGTGAGCCCCTCCTGCCCCTCTGTCGTTCTTGTGTTATCAAAGCCACTGCTTAAATTTTGCTTCAGCCCGACTTCACCACTGTCCGTCAGTGCCACTGGCTCTGCGTTTGGTCTTTTCCAGACGCTTCCAGGTTGGCCCTGGCTGATGATAAATAGGAGGGAGAGGCCGTGGTCTGCTGAATTGTGATTTTTCTCTGTAGTTTGGTACAGGTTGAACATCATTAATCTAAAATCCTGCTTCAAAATCTGTAACTTTTTGAGAGCCAACCTGATGCTCAAAAAATTTCATAGTTTATAATAATCTGGATTTCAGAGTTCTGGATTAGCACTGCTCAGCAGAGTGAAGTCTGTGCAAATGTTGCCTATTGAAAAGAATGAGACCATGGCCTCTCTAAAATCCAAAAAACAACAGTTCCAAGCATTTTGGTTATAGGATATTAAAGTTGTCATAGGTGCTTGCCACTTTTTTTCTTAAACAATATAATGTACAAGTTACGTATCATACAACTCACCCTACTGATAGCGTACAGTTGGTGACTTTTTAGTGTATTCATAGGGGTAGGCATTCAGCCTATTGGCTAAGGTGCCTGTGTCCCACATTGTAGGATGTGAGTTCAGTTCCTAGCTGCAGCTCTGGATTCCAGCTTCCTTGGAAGCTCAAATAATTAAGTTCCTTCCACCCATGTTGGAGATGTGGATTGAATTCCCATTGCCTGGCTTCAGTCCAGCCCTCCTCTATGTGTATATGTATGTATATATACACATAAAATCTATCCAGAGAGTTGTGCAACCATCACTACAATAAATTTTAGAGCCTTTCCATGGGCCCGGAAAGAAACCCAGCATCTCTTAGCCATCACCCCCTTTGCCCTTGATCACTGTTAGCCCTAGACAACCTATTTTCTGTGTGTAGATTTGCCTCTGGGTTCTGCAAAAATTCATGAAAAATGAATATCATGAAAAACCACATGGATTTCAAATTTTCTGTAGCCAGATAAACTTTTTAATTCCATTTCCCATGAACTTTTTTTTTTTTTTTTTTAAGATTTATTTATTTATTTGAAAGGCAGAGTTACAGAAAGGCAGAGAGGTCTTCCATCCGCTGGTTCACTCCCCAAATGGCCACAACAGCCAGAGCTGAGCCAATCTGAAGCCAGGAGCCAGGAGCTTCTGGGTCTCCCATGCAGGTGCAGGGGCCCAAGGACTTGGGCCATCTTCTGCTGCTTTCCCAGGCCATAGCAGAAAGCTGGATTGGAAATGGAGCAGCTGGGACTCGAATTGGCATCTATATGAGATGCGGGCACTGCAGGCGGTGGCTTTTACCTGCTGTGCCACAGTGCTGGCCCCTCCCATGAACTTTTTGAAATTCTCTTTTATGTTGTCTTTGTGATGACTTTCAGTTAGCATGTTTTTGAGGTTCAGTAGTGTTACAGTATATGTCAGTACTTCATTTCTTTGTTGTTGAATAATTTTCCATTGTGGATAGACTACGTTTTATGTATCTGCTGGTCAGCTGATGGAGACATTCGTGTTGTTTCTACTCTTTGGCTGTTCTGAATAATGATGCTATGAACATTTCACATATAAATTTTGGTGTGGATGTGTTTTCAGAAGCTTAAACGTAATATAGGGAGCAGAATTGCTGGGTTACATGGTAACTGTGTTTACCCGACTTTTTTTTATGTTTATTTATTTGAAAGGCAGAGTTACATAGAGAGAAGGAGAGAGAGTGAGCGTGCATGCTTCCACCTGCTGGTTCACTCCCAAAATGCCACAATGTCTGGAGCTGGGTCGGACTAAAGGCAGGAGCTAGAAGCTTCTTCCAGGTCTCCCATGTGGGTGCAGGGGCCCAAGCACTTGGACCATCTTTTACTACTTTCCCAGGCACATGAGCAGGGAGCTAGATCAAAAGTGGAGCAGCTAGGATTTGTACTGACTCCCATGTGGGATGTCCATAAGCGGAGGCTTAACCTTCTATGCCACATTGCACCCCTGCCAAACTATTTTCTAAAGTGGTTGCACCATTTGACATTCCTCCAACAGTCTGTGAGGGTTTTTATTTCTTCACTTTTTCCTTAACACCTTTTTTTTTTTTTTTTTTTTTTAATTTATTGATATAAGAGACAGACGGAGCTTCCTATCTTGCTGATTGACTCCCCAAGTGCACACAGTAGCTGGGGAGATGGAGTTAGGAGCTGGGGATTTAATCCAAGTCTCCCATGTGGCAGGACCCCAAGTACTTGAGCCATCACTGCTGCCTCCCAGGGTCTTCAGTGGCAGAAAGCTGGAATTAGGATTTGGGGGTGGCTGTTGAATCCAGGCACCCCAATAGGGGATGCAGTTGTCTCAATCAGCAGCTTAACCATTGTGTCAAATGCTTTTCCCTCATTTGTCCTTTTGGTTCTAGTCGTATTCGTATTATAGCCATTGTAGTGTGAAGAGTCTCATGGATTTACTTTTTTTTTTTTTTTTTTCCAAAAGATTGATTGATTTGTTTGAAAGAGTTAGAGGGAGAGACAGAGATCTTCCATCCACTGGTTCACTCCCCACATGGTTGCAACAGCCAGGGCTGAGTGAGGCTGAAGCTAGGAGCCAAGAGCTTCATGTGGATCTCCTGTATGGGTAGCAGGGGCCCAAACACTTGAGCCAACCTCCTTTGCTTTTCCCAGGCCATTAGCAGGGAGCTGGATCAGACGTGAACCAGCGCCCAGGACGTGAACTGGCACCCATATGGGATGCTGGCGTGGCTGATGGTGGCTTTACCCACTACACCACAGCATTGGCCCTTCTTGTTAGCGGTTTTGATTTTGCATTTCTCTATTGGCTAATGTTTATCCTGTTTTTATGTGGTTATTGGCCGTTTGTGTATCTTTGAAGAAATATCTATTCAAGTTATTTTACTTTTTTTTAATGGGTTTTCATTTTTTTTTTATTGAGTTGTAAGAGGTCTTTCTGTGTTCTAGGTCAAGTTCCTTTTCTCTGTTTTCGGATGTTATGATTTATAGACATTTTCTCCTTTGCTGCTATGGGGAGCTGGCCTATATTGACTTTCCTCTGCTAGGATGCTTTTTTATCTCACCTTACACACTCCCACCAAGATCTGAAGCTTAAGGTAGCAGGCAGATAGGGAGAGTTGGGACACTTCTTTTTTCATGCCCGTATCCTGGAGAGTCCAGTCTCTCATTAATCCATTCTATTAACAGATCAATTTATTTGGAGCCTATTTTGTGCCATAGATGGATTTAGATACTGAGTGATTGTAGTGTGCAGGATGATACAGTTCATGTTTCATGAGGCTTACAGCACAGTAGGTAGAAGACATTGGTCAAATTCAAGTAATCATACAGATGTCTAGCTACAAGTGTGATGAGTGTACAGACTGTGGGACTTGCAGCCCTGAGCTGGGCGAGGATTGGGTCGAAGTCATATAGGCATTGCCCTTCTTTCTCAGGGTGACGTTGATAACTGGAGGTCAGGTTAACTGTCCCATCTCACCCCATTCCAGTCTGGCCCTTGCTGAAAGGGCTTAGCCTCCCTGTTTCCTGGTCAGCAATTTGGGGGAGAGTATTCTGATGATCATTTGAGACCTACCGCAAGAAGATGAGTTAAGTGTTAAGTGTTCTGGAATTTAAGTGTTACTCAGGACTAGTCCCACATCCCCCACTTTTTTTTTTTTTTTTTTTTTTTTTTTTTTTTTTTTTAGTTTATTTTCTTATTTATTTGAAAGAGTTACAGAGAGGCAGAGAGGTCTTCCATCTCCCCAAATGGCTGCAACGGCCAGGAGCTTCTTTCAGGTCCCCTACGCAGGTGCAGAGGCCCAAGAACTTGAGCCATCTTCTACTGCTTTCCTAGGCCATAGCAGAGAGCTGGGTTGGAAGTAGAGGAGCCAGGACTCCAACCAGTGCCCATATGGGATGCCAGCACTGCAGGCCACAGCTTCACCTGCTACACCACAACATCACCATTCCCCACCCCCCCCCCCCATCCCCATCATTCTACAAACATGTTGGAATGTAGGTCTTATTTTGATTATCCAGGAATTCTGCTTTGGTAGCATATGAGAATATGAATTTTCTGTAGTGGAGAAATTTCACTTAATATTATGTGAAAGCAACAATTCTTAATGATAACTTGGAAAACCGCAAAAAGTATAGTGTAATTTTGGATCTTACATTTCTGTCCAGAACTGTGAGGTGTTATGTTTTGTTTTAAAGATGTATTTATTGAAAAGGCTGAGAGAGAGAGAGAGACAGTGAGAGAAAGATATCTTCTATCTGCTAGTTCATTCCCCAAGTGACTTTGACAGCTGCAATGGGCCCTGGCTGACATCAGGAGCCAAGAACTCCATCTGGTTCTGCAGTGTGGGTGGCAGGGACCCAAGTACTTGAGCTACCACCTGCTGCCCCTCAGGGTGCACATCAGCAGGATGCTAGATCGGAGGCAGGACTAGACGCTTCAGTATGCGAGCAGGCTGTCCCAACCAGCAGCTTAACCGGCTGCACTACAGTGCCTGCCCCTGTTTTATGCTGCTGTGATGTGTGTTCTCAAGGACTGATCACTCTTCCTGTGTGTTTTTTTCTTTCGTCTCCAGGACTCTCTGGAGGAAAAGCGGAAGCGGCAACGATCTGAACGCCTGGAACGGATTTTCCAACTTAGTGAGGCTCATGGGGCCCTGGCACCCGTGTATGGGACTGAAGTCCTGGATTTCTGTACCCTGCCCCAACCTGTTGCCAGCCCCATCGGCCCTCGTTCTCCTGGCCCCAGCCACCCCACCTTTTGGACTTATACCGAGGCTGCCCACCGGGCTGTACTGTTTCCCCAGCAACGACTAGACCAGCTGTCAGAAATCATTGAGAGGTTGGCAGGGCTAAGTGCTAATGGGGAGCGGGTCTTGGGGCTTCAGAGTGGCTGTAGTGCTTAGGGCTGGTGAAGGTGTTAATCTCTGGGGCATTTCAGAATTCCATCTTTGACACTGCGTGCCTTTTTTACACAGGTTCATCTTTGTCATGCCTCCTGTGGAGGCACCTCCCCCTTCCCTACATGCCTGCCACCCACCTCCCTGGCTGGCCCCACGTCAGGCAGCCTTCCAGGAGCAGCTGTCCTGTGAGCTCTGGCCACGAGCTCGTCCTTTGCACCGCATTGTGTGTAACATGCGCACGCAGTTCCCTGATTTGAGGCTCATCCAGTATGATTGCGGTGAGTTCCCTGGCCAGTGTGGCGTCCTTGTCCACTTTTGCTGCTGTAGCAGAGGGGTGCTGCACATCAGGTCTCAAGGGATTTCTGGAGAGCATTTTTTTAGGTTATGCTTTTGGGCCTTCTGATGGATTCTTTGCATTTAGGAAGTACATGCTGCTAATTCACTTATTCAGTAAGTAAGTGATTTATGAACATCTGTCATATTCATTTGCGATATAGAAACAAGACAGCATGGAGTTTTGTAGTGTTGCAGAGAAAAGTATGCAAGGGTTTAAATAGTAAAGTGTGGTTTGGGAAAAGCAAGGACCCTTGTATTGATCACGATGCATGTGGCTGCGCAAAACAGAGCCAACCAGGACTGGATCAAGCCACAAGGACATTATTGTTTGCTAAATGAGGAATTATGAGAATGGATGGAATGTGGTTGGTTCCACAGGAACTTAGGATCTTCTTACCTGTCTGCCTTCTCTACTATATTTTTTTATCTTTTTATTTTCATGCTTGTTTTTTCATGGCGTTAAGATGGCTGCCATAGTTTCGGGGAACATGCCAATCTAAGGAAGCAAGGGTTTTGTCGAAGCCAACACTCAATTCCTTTCGTATTTCCTTTCTTCTGTTTTATGTTGGGGGTTGGGGAGAGGGGAGAAAAGACTTTTGGCTGAACACTCTGCAACTCATTGCCCCAAACTGGGATACTTGCCCGTCCCCAGAGCAATCACTGGCACAAGGGAGTAGCGAAACGAAATCGTAGCCTTTTTGAACCAGTCATGATTTGTTTTCTGGGGTTGGGTTAGGGTCTGCGTCTCCTGGGAGCAAGTCCTCTCTGCCAGCTGTCTACAGGGCTGTTCACCAAGAATGCTGGTTGGACAGTAGTTAGCAGTTTCTGTCAAAAACCTGCATAGACATTTCTGTAGTAATGTGTTTGGAGATCGTCACCCTAGAATACACAAAAATCAGGTGTTTTTTTTTTTTTTTTTTTTTTTCAAATGAGTTCAGTTTTTTAAAAATGTTTAATAGTTAAAATCATTCAAACTAGATGGACTGAAAGTCTTTGTTGAAAGTGTTCAAAGTGGGTACAGGCATTTAATGCAACAGTTAAGAAGCTGCTTGAAAGAAAGCAGCAGAGGATGTTCCAAGTACTTGGCCCCTGCCCACCCATGGAGTTCTTGGCTGCTGGCTTTAGCCTGGCCCAGCCTGGCCGTTCATTGTGTTGTCGCCATTGGTGGAGTGAACCAGTGGGTGGAAGGTGTCTTTCTCTCACCGCCCTCTCCCCCCCAGCCCCAACTCTACTTCTCAAATGAATAATAAATAAATCTTTTTAAAAATTTAGTAAGCCATTTTAGATGCCTACAACTATTAATAGAGTTTGAGTCCTGGCGTTGCTGTCCATTCCGGCTTCTAATAAGCAATTCAGGAGGCAGCGGGTGGTGACTCAGTAATTGGGTCCCTGCTGCCAATGTGGGAGACTTGGTTTGAGTTCCTGGTACTTGGTTTTGGCCCAGGAAGTAAACCCATCAGTGGATGGGTGCTCTCTGTCTCTATCAGATAAAAATGTAAAGGCAACATTGGCAACAGCAACAACAGAAACACTAAGTGACTTAACAGTGTTACAGATGTTACTTCCGGTTTGCTGGGAGGTTGAACTAGATAACCTCAGGAAATCCTGTCTGGCTTTGTAGTTTTTGGAACAAATTCCTGTCTTTAAGTCATGGTTTTGTTGATGTCCTGTGAATCTGTTCTGTGACTATTGTAGTACTTCGAGATCCCTTGCTTATAAACCATTGGTTATTCTGTTTGTCCCCCCGGTGGTCCATATTATCCTACCCTGTTAGAGAAGTTATATCCCAGGCAAGAGCAGACTGAAGGGAAGAAAATGTTTGGAGCTCAGTATTTTTGATTCCTCAGGCTGTTTGGAACTTGACTCTAAGCTTTGATTGTCTTTCAACCACAGCCGTCCAGTGCTGAGTGTTTCCCCAGTCCACCGTAAAGCCTGCTCCCTGTACCCCTTCATATCTCTTCAGGAAAACTGCAAACGTTGGCAGTGTTGCTGCGACAACTCAAGGCAGAGGGCCACCGGGTGCTTATCTTTACCCAGATGACCCGAATGCTGGATGTGTTGGAGCAGTTTCTCACCTACCATGGCCACCTCTACTTGCGTCTGGATGGGTCTACTAGAGTTGAACAGAGACAGGTAACCCTGACATCTTTACCAACCGGAAGCTCGCCTTAGCTTCTCTCTGCTTTTTCCAAGGCCTCAGCTTCACCACTGAGCTTTGGACCTGTGTTTGGGGATAAGTCTCCAATACCATATTTTCTTCTTTTCCTTCTAGGCCTTGATGGAACGATTCAATGCAGACAAACGCATATTCTGCTTCATCCTTTCAACTCGGAGTGGGGGTGTGGGCGTGAACCTGACAGGAGCAGACACTGTTGTTTTTTATGACAGTGACTGGAATCCTACCATGGATGCTCAGGCCCAGGACCGCTGTCATCGCATTGGCCAGACCCGCGATGTCCACATCTACAGGTATTGTCTGCTCTTCGCTCAACCTTAGCCTTCCCCTTCTTGAAAGGGTTTCCTCAATGCTTGGCTGTTCACACTTGACCTCCATCACCCCTTAGGCTTATCAGTGAACGGACAGTGGAGGAGAACATCCTGAAAAAGGCGAATCAGAAGAGAATGTTGGGAGACATGGCCATTGAGGGAGGCAACTTCACCACAGCTTATTTCAAACAGGTACTAAGTCAGATCTTTCAGCCTGTGCAGGAAACTGTGCCTGTAGGAGTTGTGCTAATTGAAGAGGAGCTGTTTGGCCTTCACAGACTGCTGCTTCAACCAGCGGTGCCTGTGATTCTTCCAAGGGCCAACAGCCTCACAACTGTAGACCCAGGCCTAGTGCTCCATTGGCTCTGACACCGTCTCTGTTCTGTCTGACAGCAGACCATCCGAGAACTGTTTGATATGCCCGTAGAGGAGCCGTCTGGCTCATCGGTGCCCTCTGCCCCTGAGGAAGAAGAAGAGACTGTGGCCAGCAAGCAGACCCATATTTTGGAGCAGGTGAAAAAATAGTGGGCCATCCCTAACATAGAGTGGATACTTAGGTCTCGTCTACTAGTCTCTTGAGCTTGTCCAGGGAAAGAACTGTTTTTACTGCATCTCAGATTATAGTAAGCCTTTGATAGTTATAAATTGGTTCACATAATTTAGTAGGAAAGAAAAAACAGGATAAGGAGTATTTCGTTCTGGGATTGATTTCGAACAGTGCTTTTTGTTGTTGTTGTTGTTAAGTTTGAAAGGTAGACTTAGAGATCTCCCATCCTCTAGTTCATTCCCCCAAATGGCTGCAACAGCTGGGGCTGGGCCAGGCCAAAACCAGGAGATGGGAACTCCATCCAAGTCTCCCAGGTGGGTACACGTTCCTAGGGTCTGAAGTACTCAGGCCATCTTCTGCTTTCCCAGGCACATTATACTTGATCTTAGACAAAAGGCCAAGAAACAGTTCCCCAAGCACGTTAGCAGGGAGCTGGATCAGAAGTGGAACAGCTGGGACTCGAACCAGTGCTCATGTGAGATGCTGGCATCACATACAGTGGCTTAACCCACGGTGCCACGGTGTGAGCCCCGCAACAGTGCTTCTTAATAATTGTGTTTCTTGGGGGTAGTGTTATGGCGTAGCAAGGAAATCTGCCTGTAGTACCGGCATCCCATACGGGCACTGGTTCGAGTCTTGACTGCTCTTTTTTTTTTTTTTTTTTTTTTAAACAAGGTTTATTTTATTTATTTGAAAGAGTTACAGAGAGAGGAAGAGACAGAGAGAGAGGTTTTCCATCTGCTGATTCACTCTCCAGTTGGCCGCAACAGCCGGAGCTGCACTGATCTGAATCCAAGAGCCAGGAGCTTCTTCCGGGTCTCCCACATGGGTTCAGGGGCCCAAGGACCTGGATCTGCTGCTGCTGCTTTCCCAGGCCACAGCAGAGAGCTGGATCGGAAGTGGAGCAGCCAGGACTTGAACAGTGCCTGTATGGGATGCTAGCACTGCAGGCGGCAGCTTTACCCACTATGCCATAGCTCTGGCCCCAGAAACCCCTTTTTTTATTCAGTCTTGCATTTCCAGGACATTATTCTTAATAGATCCTCATCAATCCTCCAGATTGAAGTGGAACAGCCGGGACTAGAACCGGTGCCTATATGGGATGCCGGCGCTTCAGGACAGGGTTTTAACCCGCTGCACCACAGCGCTGGCCCCGTTTTTGCTCTACTTCTGATCCAGCTCCCTGCTGATGGCCTAGGAAAAGCAGAAGATGGCCCAGGTGCTTGGGCCCCTGTCACCCAAGTGGGAAACCAGAAAGCTCCTCGCTTCAGCCTGGCCTACTTCTGGCTGTTGTCATCTGGGGAGTGAACCAGCAGATGAAGATCTCCCTCTCTCCTTCTGCCTCTCTGTAACTCTGACTTTCAAGTAAATAAATCTTTTTTAAAAAATAATAATTGTGTGTGTTCAGCCAAATTACACATGTTTATTCCTATGAGCTCTTCCCATTTCTCTGAAGTGCTAATCAGAAGGAAGTAGCTCTGACGGTTAAGTGGGCAATGGATTCAAGAATTGCTTGGTACATACTGTCAAACAGTGGTTTCTAAACATTGATACATAATAGAATCACTTGGAAAGGTAATAAGAGGATTCATTCCTGGGCTCCGTCTCAATCTACTAAGTCATTTTTGGGCATTGGCTCTGAGCATTTGTATTTGTGCAGAGTACTCCAAACATAGACAGGTGTTCAGGAGCTACAGGTGTAGAGCTTCATGGAGATGTTTTTCCTTGCTGAGTGCCTTTCTCTTACTGCTGAGTAAGTCCTTGTGTGCAAGGGGTCTTCAGAAAGCTCATGGAAAATGAATTTTAAAAATTTTCTGGGGGCTGGCATAGTGGTAAAGCCACTACCTGTGATGCGTGCATCCCATGTAAATGCTGGTTTGAGTCTTGGCTGCTCCACTTCCAATCCAGTTCTCTGCTACTGCGCCTGGGAAAGCAATGGAGGATGCCGACGTTCTAGGGCCACTGCACTCATGGGAGGCCCCCCTGGCTCCAGTGTTGTGGCCATTTGAGGAATGAACCAGCAGATGGAAGTGCTGTCTCTTGCTCTCTCTCTCTCTCTCTCTCTGCCTTTCAAATAAACAATTCTTTTTAAAAAATTTGTCTTACGGCCGGCGCCGCGGCTCACTAGGCTAATCCTCCGCCTGCGGCGCCGGCACACCGGGTTCTAGTCCCGGTCGGGGCGCCGGATTCTGTCCCGGTTGCCCCTCTTCCAGGCCAGCTCTCTGCTGTGGCCAGAGAGTGCAGTGGAGGATGGCCCAAGTGCTTGGGCCCTGCACCCCATGGGAGACCAGGAAAAGCACCTGGCTCCTGGCTCCTGGCTCCTGCCATCGGATCAGCGCAGTGCGCCGGCCGCAGCGCGCTGGCCGCGGCAGCCATTGGAGGGTGAACCAACGACAAAAAGGAAGACCTTTCTCTCTGTCTCTCTCTCTCACTGTCCACTCTGCCTGTCAAAAAAAAAAAAAAAATTTGTCTTACCTTTCAATCCCATTTTTCATGAACTTTTGGAAGGAACCCTCACCCCGCCACGTGCTCTAAACTGTTTCCCTCAGTGGCTTTGGTGTGTTCATCTCACGAAAAGATCCGATGTGATTATTAGGTTAGCCTGAGGCATCTCAGTACAAAAAAAAGCCTTAGGAGATCTTTGATACTAGGATCTTCTGTAACCATTTTTTTATTTTTTTACAGGCAGAGTTAGAGACAGAGAGAAAGGTCTTCCTTTTTCCATTATTTCACCCCCCAAGTGGCTGCTATGGCCAGCCCGCTGCGCTGATCTGAAGCCAGGAGCCAGGTGCTTCCTCCTGGTCTCCCATGGGGTGCAGGGCCCCAAGCACCTGGGCCATCCTCCACTGCCTTCCTGGGCCACAGCAGAGAGCTGTACTGGAAGAGGAGCAACCAGGACAGAATCCGGTGCCCCAACCGGGACTAGAACCCTGGGTGCCGGCGCCGCAGGTGGAGGATTAGTCTAGTGAGCCGTGGCACTGGCCCCTGTAACCTTTTTTTATTTGTCTAAGAGTTCTAAGGCTGACTCTGAAGGAGAGGAAATAGTGCTAGGGATCTCTCAAAGAGTCGCTTGCTGGTGAAACCCATTTCATCCTGTGTGGAGCACTGTGCTGGTTTTTTAATGCTGGAAGCTCAGAATGTTGTTGAATTCTGTTGGAAATCTAGCTTAGTGTAAACTTGGCCTCACAGTTTTGCCAGAATAAAAGCATAGGCTATCTGGTTCTTCGTAAGTCTCATATACTTCTTGATTGTTTTCTTACACCCCCTTGTAGGCATTATGTCGAGCAGAAGATGAAGAGGATATCCGTGCTGCCACCCAGGCCAAGGCTGAGCAGGTGGCTGAGCTGGCAGAATTTAATGAGAATGACGGATTTCCTGCTGGTGAGGGCGAGGAGGCCAGTCGGCCCGGGGCTGAGGATGAAGAGATGTCTCGGGCTGAACAGGAAATTGCTGCCCTTGTTGAACAGGTCAGTGTTGGACCGGGAGTTCTCCACCTCACCCTTCAGAGCTCCTGCTGGGCTTGTGACCTTCCTTCTGTCGGGGGTGATGGGGCTCAGGGCATCAAGTCCCTGAGTTTATCTCTGCTGCTCTGTCCTGCAGCTGACCCCCATTGAGCGCTATGCCATGAAATTCCTGGAAGCATCCCTGGAGGAGGTGAGCCGAGAAGAACTCAAGCAGGCAGAAGTGAGTATTTTTTCGGGGGTGGAACTAGCAGTGGAAAGCTGCGAATTTCTCCTCACTCCGTGCTCTGCTGGCTTCCCTCTGACCACCCTTGGGCTCTGTTGTTGGTAGGAGCAAGTGGAAGCTGCCCGCAAAGACCTGGACCAAGCCAAGGAGGAGGTGTTCCGCCTACCCCAAGAGGAGGAGGAGGGGCCAGGGGCTGGGGATGATATTTCCTGTGGGACTGGTGGAGGCAGCCACCGGCGCAGTAAGAAGGCCAAGGCCCCTGAGAGGCCGGGAACTCGTGTCAGTGAACGTCTTCGTGGAGCCCGGGCTGAGACTCAAGGGGCAAACCACACTCCTGTCACATCCACCCATCAAACCCGCAGCACGCCCACACCCCCCTGCTCCAGCCCTGCCAGGGAGCGCGTTCCCAGGCCAGCACCCAGGCCTCGACCCACTCCAGCTTCAGCTCCTGTTGCAATTCCTACCCCGATCCCCGTCCCAGTCTCTGTCCCAATACCTATTTCAGCCCCAAATCCAGTAACCATTCTTCCTGTCCATATCTTACCTTCTCCCCCACCTCCTCCTGCACAGATTCCTCCCTCCTGTTCTTCTCCTGCCTGTACCCCTCCTCCTGCCTGTACTCCCCCGCCAGCTCATTCCCCCCCACCAGTCCAAACTTCTCTCTTAATTCCTTCCTCTCCTCTCCTGCTTGGTCCCCCTTCCAGACCCCTTTCTCCCCCAGTTTCTAACCTCACCTTGGCTTTGGGGCCTGAGGCAGAACTGTGTGCACAGACGTTGGCATCTGCAGAGGCCGAGGAGCTGGGTGGCTCGACCAGTTCTGAGACTGCCCAGCTTGCGCCCGGGCCCCCAGCGGATCTGTTGCCAGCTGCTGTCGAGATCCCGCCTGTTTCAGAGAAGAACCC